>NC_135801.1:165720275-166397017 GCF_964213995.1 Mustelus asterias
GATCAGCCGCAGACTGGCAGCCGACCCACCCTCCCGACCAGAGGATGAGACGTCACACCCCCTCCCCTCTCCGCACCCCCCACCCCACCCCCAGGGGATGATCTGTCACACCCCTCCCCTCCCACCTCTCCAACCCACCGCCCCCCCCCCCCCCCCCCCCCGCCCCCCCGACCAGAGGATGAACATCAGAGAGCTGCTCTCTCCGCTTTCTGCTTTTTTTTTCGCACCCGGGCACGCTCTGTCAGATTTTTTTCGAACTGCGCATGCGCAGTTCAGAATTCCAATCGGTCCGCCAGTGCCAAGCCCCGGCCACGGCGCGGATCGGGCTGGAGCTGGCAAAACGCGTATGGGTGCGCTGGAAAGAGGATTCCAGGCCCGGATCTATTTGACGCCCAGATTCGGCACCTAGACTCAAAATGGTAAAATTCCCCCTATATTTAATGACCCAGCCCCCACTGCCCTCTGGTGTAAATTCTATAGATTAACAAGAGAGATGAAATCGTTCCTCATTTTCACCTCAATGGGAGACTTCTTATTCTGAAACTGTGCCCCAATTTTAGATTCTCACATGAGGGGGAACAGCTTCCCAGCATCTCCCGGGTAGGCGGTGGTGCAGAGGTAATATCACTGCACTGATAATTCAGAGGTCCACACTAATGCTCTGGAGATACTTGGTGGAATTTAAATTAAGTTAATAAATATGAAATTAAAAGTTAGTCTCAATAATGGTAACTATAAAACCATTGTCAATTGTCATAAAAAACCTTATCTGGTCCTTTAGGGAAGGAAATCTGCCATTCTTATCTGCTCTGGCCTACATGTTAATCCAGAGCCACAGCAATGTGGTTGACTCTTAAGTGTCCTCTGAAATGGCCTAGCAAGCCTCTCAGTTGTATCGAACTACAACAAAGTTTAAAAGGAGTGAAACCAACTGGACCAGCTGGCATCGATCTGGGCACCAGAAAGGACAATGGCAAACCCAGCCTGTTAACCCAGCAAAGTCCTCTTTACTAACATCTGGGAGCTTGTGCCAAAATTGGGAGAGCTGTTTCACAGACTAGTTAAACTGACACAGGGATACTCAACAAATCATACCTTAGACAGTGTCCCAAACACCACTATCACTGGGTATGTCTTGTCTCACTGGTAGGACAGACCCAGGAGAAGTGGCAACACAGTGATATATCGGCAGGAGGGAGTTGCCCTGGGAGTCCTCAATATTGACTTTGGGCCCCATGAAGTTTCATGACATTGAGTCAAACTTGCACAAGGCATCTCCTGCTGATTACTACCTACTCAGCTGATGAATCAGTACTCCTCCACGTTGAACACCACTGAGAGGAAACATTGAAGGTGGCAAGGGCACAGAACGTAGTCTGGGTGAGCATCAAAAATGGTTTGGTAGCACCACCACCGACTAAGCCCTAAAGGTTATAGTTGCTAGACTGGGTCTGCGGCAGGTGGTGAGGGAACCAACAAGAGGAAAAAAAACTTACTTGACTTCATCCTCACCATTCTACCTGCCACAGTTGTATCTGTCCATAAAATATTGGTGGAGAGTGCAGGAGGGCATGCCAGGGACAGCACCAGACTAAAAATGAGGTGTCAATCTGGTGAAACCACAACTGGACTACTTGTTTGCCAACAGCAAAAGCAGTATGTGATAGACAGAGCTAAGTGATCCCACAATCATTGGATCAGATCTGACTCTATAGTTCTGTCACATCTAGTCGTGAATGGTAGTGGACAATTAAACAACTCCCTGGAGGAGGCAGCTCCACAAATATTCCCATTCTCAATGAGAAGCCCAGCACATCTGAAGCATCTGTCGCCACCTTCAGCCCGGGCCACTCAGATTCTGACTTCATTACAGCCTTGGTTCTTCATGGTAATATCCTAGGCCCAACCACCTTCAGCTGCTTCATTAATAACCTTCCTCCGTCATATGTTCGTAAGTAGGGATATCCACTGAAGACTTCACAATATCCAGCACGTTCATAACTCCTCAGATGCTGAAACAGTGCGTGTCCATATGCTTCTAGACCAGGATAACATTCAGGCTTAGGCTGATAAGTGGCAAGAAACATTTGTATCAGACATGCGCCAGGCAATGACCATCTGCAACAGCCCACTTCCCCTTGCTATTCAATGGCATTACCATCACTGAATTCCCCACCATCAACAATCAGACCAGAAACTGAAATGGACTAGCCATATAAATACAATGGCTACAACAGCAGATCAGCGACTGGGAATTGAACAACTTACCTCCTCTCTCCCCAAAGCCTGTCTACCTTCTACAAGGTACAAATCATGAGTGTGATGGAATACTCTTCACTTGCCTGGACAAGTGCAGTTCCATCAATTCTTAAGAGGCTTGACATCTTCCAGGATAAAGCAGCCCATTTGATTGGCACCCCATCCACCACCTTCAACACTCTCCCCCTCCACCCAGGCACACAGTGACTGCAGTGTATACAATATACAACTAATCAAGGTTCCTTCGACAGCACCTTCCAAACCCATGGCCCCTACCACCTAGAAGAACAAAGGCAGCAGATACATGGGAACAGCACCACCCAGAGGTTCCCCTACAGGTCACTCACCATCCTGACTTAGAAATATATCATCATTCCTTCAACGTCGCTGGGTCAAAATTCTGGAATCCCTTCTGAACAGCACTGTGGTGGATGCACACGACTTGGGCTGCAGCAGTTGAAGCAGGAAGGTTACCACCATCACCTTCTCAAGGGCAATGAGGGATTGGCAGTAAATGCTGGCCTAACCAGCGATGCCCACATCCCATGACTGAATAAATGAAAAATAAATGCCAAAATAACGTCTAGTCCAGTGTTCTGTTTAGATGTTACCCAAGCTGTTGCTGCGAGCTTTTCTCGCCTGCAGTAAATCTTTACTTCTGGAGATATGGGATACCATAATGTAGAGAGCAGACTTCAAAATATCGATCTTATTTGAAAGCATCAAGGTTTTTGTGATTAGATGAACGTATGTAAAAAGCAACACTACTCGAGTAGAATACCAAAATTGTGACCTTGTGTGGATAGTTTACATATTCTTGAAACAAAACAACTTCTGAACTCAGTATTTTATTTACAATACACTATCTCAGTCTGAAAGAGCAAGCAGTACCATGGGGGCTTCGTGGTGGCAGAATGGTTAGCACTGCTGCCTCACAGTGTCAGAGATCTGGGTTCAATTCCCGGCTTGAGTCACTGTCTGTACAGGGTCTGCACGTTCTCCCCGTGTCTGCGTGGCTCTCCTCTGGGTGCTCTGGTTTCCTCCCACAGTCTGAAAGATGTGCTGGTGAGGTGCATTGGTCATGCTAAATTCTCCCTCAGTGTACCCGAACAGGTGCTGGAGTGTGGCGACTAGGACATTTTCACAGTAACTTCATTGCAGTGTTAATGTAAGCCTACTTGTGACACTAATAAAAAATTTTTTAATGTGCTTGTACGGTTAGGAGTTGGGGTTTTACACAGAAAGTTCCCTGATTTGAATTCTGTCAGCCACAGAAAGATTTGTTTATAGTAATCCTCTAAATTCAGCTGCAGATCAATGTTTTGGTTCTGCAGAAATATTTCACTCTTTCCGAAATATTGCGCCACAATTAAAACACCAATGTGTTACAGTAAAAATTATTTAAAATAAGTGAAGCAGAACTAACTTCACTCGTGAATTAGATCATCTTCTAAATTTTCCACCTTTACAATAATGAAGGCATTTTCTTTCAGTCAAAAAGATTGTGTGAATACTACACCTCTGTGATTCTTACATCCCTGAAACATTAACCACACACAGCTGTTAGTATTGGACAGTGAAATATTTTTCTAATGTGCTTGGGGTATGGAACGTCATTATTGGAATGAGATTCTTACATCGCACGGTTTGTCAGTGGAGAATTTAGGGCACAAAATGGAATACAGGTTTTTAAGCCTTTTTTTTAAGGCCTCTCCTAAAACAAGTTAAGCACCTTAAATAGGTAAATTAGGGACCAAATGCCCAGAATCATAAAATCCCTACAGTGCAGAAGGAGGCCATTCGGCCCGTCGAGCCTACTGACAACAATCCCACCCAAGCCTTATCCCCATAACCCCATGTATTTACCCTGCTAGTCCCCCTGACACAAAGGGGCAATTTGACATGGCCAATCAACCTAACCCGCACATCTTTGTGAGGAAACCAGAGCACCCGGAGGAAACCCACGCAGACACGGGGAGAACATGTAAACTCCACACAGTCACCCAAGGCAGGAATCGAACCCGGGCCCCTGGTGCTGTGAGGCAGCAGCGCTCACAACTGTGCCACCGTGCTGCTCTCAAAGAACCATTTTCCAAAATGCAACAGGCGCCGCTGAAGGATCCACTTCCCGTGAATGTTCTTCAGCAGCTATCACTCCACTGACTCCCAATCTCACACCTCCACTCCAACCCTGTGCAATTGAGGGCCTCCTGGAGATGAGGCATGTGGCTCATTGAGTGAGCCACATGTGGAGGTGTGAAGAGCATCAGCAGCTTATCCTAAGCACGTTGATGAGGCTGATCCTGAAAAAAACACAAGCACAGGCGAGTGTGTCACACACAATTATCAAAGAATAGAATCATAGAATTCCTACAGTGCGGAAGGAGGCCATTCAGCCCATTGAATCTGCACTGACCACAATCCCACCCAGGCCCTATTCCTGTAATCCACATATCTACCCTGCTAATCCCATGACACTAGGGTCAATTTAGCATGGCCAGTCAACCGAACATCTTTGGACTATAGAAGGAACAGTAAGAAGTCTCACAACACCAGGTTAAAGTCCAACAGGTTTATTTGGTAGCAAATACCATAAGCTTTCGGAGCACAGCTCCTTCGTCAGATGGAGTGGATATCTGTTCTCCAACAGTGCACAGACACAGAAATCAAGTTACAGAATACTAATTAGAATGCAAATCTCTACAGCCAGCCAGGTCTTAAAGGTACAGACAATGTGGGTGGAGGGAGCATTCAACACAGGTTAAAGAGATGTGTATTGTCTCCAGACAGAACAGCTAGTGAGATTCTGCAAGATCAGGGGGAAAGCTGTGGGGGTTACTGATAATGTGACATAAATCCAACATCCCGGTTTAGGCCGTCCTCATGTGTGCGGAACTTGGCTATCAGTTTCTGCTCAGCGACTCTGCGCTGTCGTGTGTCGTGAAGGCCGCCTTGGAGAACGCTTACCTGAAGATCCAAGGCTGAATGCCCGTGACTGCTGAAGTGCTCCCCCACAGGAAGAGAACAGTCTTGCCTGGTGATTGGCGAGCGGTGTTCATTCATCCGTTGTTGTAGCGTCTACATGGTTTCCCCAATGTACCATGCCTCGGGACATCCTTTCCTGCAGCATATCAGGTAGACAACGTTGGCCGAGTTGCAAGAGTAGGTAGCGTGTACCTGGTAGATGGTGTTCTCACGTGAGATGATGGCATCTGTGTCGATGATCCGGCACGTCTTGCAGAGGTTGCTGTGGCAGGGTTGTGTGGTGTCGTGGTCACTGTTCTCCTGAAGGCTGGGTAGTTTGCTGCGGACAATGGTCTGTTTGAGGTTGCGTGGTTGTTTGAAGGCAAGAAGTGGGGGTGTGGGGATGGCCTTGGCGAGATGTTCGTCTTCATCAATGACACCTGTTGGACTTTAACCTGGTGTTGTGAGACTTCTTACTGTGCTTACCCCAGTCCAACGCCGGCATCTCCACATCATGACTATAGAAGGAAACCAGAGCACCCGGAGGAAACCCATCCAGACACGGGGAGAATATGCAAACTCCACACAGACAGTGACCCAAGGCAGGAATTGAACCCGGGTCGCTGGTGCTGTGAGGCAGCAGTGCTAACCACCGTGCCACCCAATTCTTGCAATGAGATTCAGTAAGTGGGAATGTAGCACTTCTCTACTTTTGTGGAAACTCTTAAACCCGAGGGATAGAAACATACGGAAACTATTTGGAGCAATGGTAACTGAGTATAACATCCAAGTGCGTTCTGAGAACTTGACAGCCTTCATAATTAGCTTCAACAGTTTGCTATGGATATTATTTTTTTAAAGATAGCGTAATCCCCCGTCATTTATAATCAATATCATTCAGTTTTAATCTGTCAGTGTGTTTATGAAATTGTTAAGTGGAGTATCACGGATAACATAACAAACTGCTTGAGTCCAAACCTAACAACGTTGAGTTCCATGTGGAAAAATGACTTGAGCTATGAAAAAGAAAGAGAGAATTTAAAATTGATGTTTTCCAAATGTCACCAACCATCAGGCAAACTTCCAGAACATCTATCATTTATTAACACCTTTGTTCACTTTCCCTTTATTTAGCCAGGTTACTTTTAGAGTAAATAGAACAGCTGCCAATGTTCTAATTAGTTTAATTATCTTGTGTATATACATTTTAATTATGTTTTGTTTTTCTTCTCCTGTGATATGTCCAAATTTCAGCCAACAGACGGATCTGCGAGACATGCCTTGGCTTCTTCTTATACCTGCTGTGTTATTTCGCAATCATCCATCAACGCCTACTTTACAAATACTTCCATTGGTGCTTAGCGTCATGTGTGTGGATCTTTAGCAGGTGTAAAGTTTTTTTTTCTGTGTTTGCTTAAAGGTTTCTTCCGCATGATTGCAGTCACGTTAAACAAAGTGAGACACTGGCACTTTCTCCGCAGTCTCTACCATATGTTTTATTATGTCTATAAACAACAAAGAAAATTACAGCACAGGAACAGGCCCTTCGGCCCTCCAAGCCTGCACCGACCATGCTGCCCGACTTAACTAAAAGGAAGAGAAGGTGTTACAGGCTAATAGGCTGGAGGAAATAGATGTTCGGAGGGAGGATGTCCTGGCAGTTTTGAATAAACTGAAGGTCGATAAGTCCCCTGGGCCTGATGAAATGTATCCTAGGATTCTTTGGGAGGCAAGGGATGAGATTGCAGAGCCTTTGGCTTTGATCTTTGGGTCCTCGCTGTCCATGGACTGGAGAATGGCGAATGTTGTTCCTCTGTTTAAGAAAGGGAATAGAAATGACCCTGGTAATTATAGACCGGTTAGTCTTACTTCGGTGGTTGGTAAATTGATGGAAAAGGTCCTTAGAGATGGGATTTACGACCATTTAGAAAGATGCGGATTAATCCGGGATAGTCAGCACGGATTCGTGAAGGGCAAGTCGTGCCTCACAAATTTGATTGAATTTTTTGAGGAGGTAACTAAGTGTGTTGATGAAGGTAGGGCAGTTGATGTCATATACATGGATTTTAGTAAGGCGTTTGATAAGGTCCCCCATGGTCGGCTTATGATGAAAGTGAGGAGGTGTGGGATAGAGGGAAAGTTGGCCGATTGGATAGGTAACTGGCTGTCTGATCGAAGACAGAGGGTGGTGGTGGATGGAAAATTTTCGGATTGGAGGCAGGTTGCTAGCGGAGTGCCGCAGGGATCAGTGCTTGGTCCTCTGTTCTTTGTGATTTTTATTAATGACTTAGAGGAGGGGGCTGAAGGGTGGATCAGTAAATTTGCTGATGACACCAAGATTGGTGGAGTAGTGGATGAGATGGAGGGCTGTTGTAGGCTGCAAAGAGACATAGATAGGATGCAAAGCTGGGCTGAAAAATGGCAAATGGAGTTTAACCCTGATAAATGTGAGGTGATTCATTTTGGTAGGACTAATTTAAATGTGGATTACAGGGTCAAAGGTAGGGTTCTGAAGACTGTGGAGGAACAGAGAGATCTTGGGGTTCATATCCACAGATCTCTAAAGGTTGCCACTCAAGTGGATAGAGCTGTGAAGAAGGCCTATAGTGTGTTAGCTTTTATTAACAGGGGGTTGGAGTTTAAGAGCCGTGGGGTTATGCTGCAACTGTACAGGACCTTGGTGAGACCACATTTGGAATATTGTGTGCAGTTCTGGTCACCTCACTATAAGAAGGATGTGGAAGCGCTGGAAAGAGTGCAGAGGAGATTTACCAGGATGCTGCCTGGTTTGGAGGGTAGGTCTTATGAGGAAAGGTTGAGGGAGCTAGGGCTGTTCTCTCTGGAGCGGAGGAGGCTGAGGGGAGACTTAATAGAGGTGTATAAAATGATGAAGGGGATAGATAGAGTGAACGTTCAAAGACTATTTCCTCGGGTGGATGGAGCTATTACAAGGGGGCATAACTATAGGGTTCGTGGTGGGAGATACAGGAAGGATATCAGAGGTAGGTTCTTTACGCAGAGAGTGGTTGGGGTGTGGAATGGACTGCCTGCAGTGATAGTGGAGTCAGACACTTTAGGAACATTTAAGCGGTTATTGGATAGGCACATGGAGCACACCAGGATGATAGGGAGTGGGATAGCTTGATCTTGGTTTCAGATAAAGCTCGGCACAACATCGTGGGCCGAAGGGCCTGTTCTGTGCTGTACTGTTCTATGTTCTATGTTCTACCCTTCCGGGGACCATATCCCAAAGAACAAAGAAAATTAGTTATTTCCAGAAATCTAGTTATACCTTTCCCAAAACTGGCATTGGCAGGAATTCGCACCCCATTTCAAGAGTGGGCTCATTTTTCAGCTCAACCAGTGAGCTGAGGGTGCCAAGTGGGCGTTCCAGTGCCGCTTGCCAATTTTGAAAGGCCTACAACTGATTGCCTTCTAAACAGAGCTGGCCTGTTTGGTGCGACTACAATCGCATGGCAGCAAAAACGGATGAAGAAAACTTTAAGAAAATACAGAAATAAAATGTTTCATACCTGCTAAGGTTTTGCTAAAGACCCATACATATGACAAGGGGGAAAATGGACCGGCAGTGTGTCATTGTCATTTGTGGGGGCTTGGAGGAGCATTCTGGATTTATCTGAACAAATTTCCCAGTCTTATTTGGAGAATCCTTCAGTGACCCCTTTAAGGAGGACTGGTTAAGTTGCTTAATGCTTGGAAGAAACATATACCTAAGGTGCAGACAGACACGCAATCTATTCATACTTGAAAATGGCAAACCAGTTTCAATAATTGGCATAGGACCCCAATTTGAATGCTTAACCAGATGGAACAGTACAGCAGAGAATGAAGGCTTATTGAGTCTGTGTGGACTTTCTTGAATAGAAATCCAGTTATCTCCACCCTTCTGCAATTTATTTGTCCTTCAGCTATGTATTTAATTCCCTTTTGAAGCTTACAATACAATTCATATCCACCACCCTCTCAAACAATGCAATTCAAATACTAACCAATCTGTGTGTTTAAAACAAAATCCTCTTCATGCATCTGGTTCCCTTCTGATGCGCTATCAATAAGGCGAAAGACTACCGGTGTGCCAATACAAGTGTAGGCTTTTATTCACAACAGAATCAGGAGCAGATCCCAACAAATAACCAACCTGGACTGAACAAGGGGGAAGAGACAGCCACCTTTATACTAGGTGCCGAGGGGAGGAACCAAACTGGAAGGGGATGTGTCCAGGTATGACAAGCACACACAACGGTGGTCCATATAGGACAAAGGCACAACTGAGGTCCACCACACCTTCACAACCACCTTAAATCTCTGTCCTCTGGTTAGCAACCCCTCGGCCATTCCGCACATTTCGGGCAGACCTACCAGGTGCCCTTTTTATGACCTTCCTGAGGTGAGCTTTGGTCATCAAAATGGTGTCCAATGTGTTTACCCAATTTCCCTCAGTTTCTCAGGCGAGACAAAGTCAAACTGCAGTTGAAATTTGCCCTTGTGAAACTTGCATTTGTTAGTGTAATCAAGATTCAAGCTCAAATGTCAAAGCTCAAGGATAACTTGCTTAACTATTAGAGCACCCTATTATTATTTGCCACATTTGCAAATAGTGAGAGTTTGATCTATTGTTTTGCCTATCTTTATTATCTCTCCCAATCCTTTCCATCTTGATTGCAGTGTGGACTTTGGCTTCTCACTCAAGTTTCTCAGTTAGAAACAAGGGGGTGACAGAATCAATGGAATGAATCCAATCTCTCATACAACTTGTAAAAGCAGATGAGGAGCATCATGAGCAAAAGTCACAGCAGAGCAGGTTACCTGTCAATCATTGGAATGGTGTATGGGGCACAGGGGGACTGAGTGAAAGTAACTAATAGCCAAAGAAAATGGATGGTACAATTTGTAAGTTGCAAATGACTTGTTCATTTAGCCATTTAAAGAAATTACCTCATTCTTTCTTTACAGTCATCGGATATTTCCATCTATTTGAGTTTCAGCTTTTTTAAAAAATTCATTTACAGGATTTGGGTGTCACTGGCTGAGCCAGCATTTATTGCCCATCCCTAATTACCCTTGAACTGAGTGACTTGCTCGGCCATTTCAGAAAGCAGTTAAAAGTCAACTGCATTGCTGTGGGTCCAGAGTCACATGTAGGGCAGACCAGGTATGGACGACAGATTTCCTTCCCTAAAGAATATTAGCGAACCAGATGGGTTTTTCTTGACATCATTAGACTATTAAGTTTTACTGAAGTCAAATTTCACTATCTGCCATGGTGGGATTCGAACCCATACTCCCAGAGCATTACCGTGGACCTCTGGATTACTAGCCCAGTGACAATGCCACTATGCCACTGCCTTTTCCTACATTTGTCATTACTGGAGGAAAGTGAAGATTCCAACAATTGAAGAGATGAGCTCCCAATGAAATTAAGCAGCTTTCATTTTGTAGAAGTGACAAATTAACTCTAAAATTTCACAAGGATTCCACCAGCTTCCTGTGGAAATTTCCAGGCTAATGGCAGCAATAGAAATTGCAAGGATTTTTCCAAAGGTTCCATTTGTTTTTCAAGGGGAGACAAGTGAACTCTATCACCAGCACATCTGAACTCCAAATTAGGAACTTAACTTACTTGGGAATTCCCTCAGGGAAACTTTCTCACACCCCTTGGAATTTCCACTATACAGAGTGTAACTTCAGTGCACATCAAGCTGCATTTCAAATGTCCTCGGTACTCGGGCCGCAACTATTTACCATTTATATAGATGATCTGGAGGAGGGGACGGACTGTAGGGTAACGAAGTTTGCAGACGACACAAAGATAAGTGGAAAAGTGAATCGTGTGGAGGACGGAGAAGATCTGCAGAGAGATTTGGACAGGCTGAGTGAGTGGGCGAGGATATGGCAAATGGAGTATAACGTTGATAAATGCGAGGTTATACACTTTGGAGGAAATAATAACAAATGGGATTACTATCTCAATGGAAACAAATTAAAACATGCTACCGTGCAAAGGGACCTGGGGGTCCTTGTGCATGAGACGCAAAAGCCCAGTCTGCAGGTACAACAGGTGATCAAGAAGGCAAATGGGATGTTGGCCTATATCGCAAGGGGGATAGAATATAAAAGCAGGGATGTCTTGATGCACCTGTACAGGGCATTAGTGAGGCCGCAGCTGGAATACTGTGTACAGTATTGGTCCCCTTATATGAGGAAGGATATATTGGCATTGGAGGGAGTGCAGAGAAGGTTCACCAGGTTGATACCGGAGATGAGGGGTTTGGATTATGAGGAGAGGCTGAGGAGATTGGGTTTGTACTCGTTGGAGTTTAGAAGGATGAGGGGGGATCTTATGGAGACTTATAAGATAATGCGGGGGCTGGATAGGGTGGAGGCGGAGAGATTCTTTCCACTTAGTAAGGAAGTTAAAACTAGAGGACACAGCCTCAAAATAAAGGGGGGTCGGTTTAAGACAGAGTTGAGGAGGAACTTCTTCTCCCAGAGGGTGGTGAATCTCTGGAATTCTCTGCCCACTGAGGTGGTGGAGGCTACCTCGCTGAATATGTTTAAAGCGCGGATGGATGGATTCCTGATCGGTAAGGGAATTAAGGGTTATGGGGATCAGGCGGGTAAGTGGTACTGATCCACGTCAGATCAGCCATGATCTTATTGAATGGCGGGGCAGGCTCGAGGGGCTAGATGGCCTACTCCTGCTCCTATTTCTTATGTTCTTATGTCCTCAAATAGTGGTGCATTCTGGTAGGAGAGATTAACCAACAAAATAAAGGTAAAGGTATGTTGAGTGCACAAATTTGAAAATTGCTGGTATTTCTCTTTTACTTAAGAACCAGATATAGAGGCAGAGCTTTTGTGGCAAAGAGACACTTTTCAGGGGAGTAAATCTCATTCTAACTGTCGCACACATGCCACTTTTGGCTTAAATAGTTTAGACTTCTGAACAGATCCTGCAACATTTGCCATAACTTGGCTGAAGGTGCAGAGGAAACCATATTTATGGGGGTAAGTGGAAATTCAGCCATGCTTCTGAAGTAGTTACAGTGATGAAGGAAGAGAAATTCTGAGGCAATTCATTGCCAATTAGCTCGATTTTTCAAAGTCCTCCATGGTGGTCTATGTGGAGTTTGTACATTCTCCCCATGTCTGCATGGGTTTCCTCCAGGTGCTCCGGTTTCCTCCCACAGTCCAAAGATGTGGGGGTTAGGTGCACTGGTCATGCTAAATTGCCCCTTAGTATTCCAGAATGTGTAGTTTAGAGGGATTAGCGGAATAAATATGTGGGGTTACGGGGATAAGGCCTAGGTGGGATTGTTGTCAGTGCAGACTCAATAGGCCGAATGGCCTTCTTCTGCACTGCAGGGATTCTATGATCCATTGAACCTAAGATATTGTAAAGGGATTGAAAAACAAAATGAATGTATGTAAGCTTTGATTAACAACAGAATCCCTCTCCCTTTGGTGGTGTGCAAAGTTTAAGGATGATGTGTGGATAAGAAATCAGCTGAGCATGCTTGAGTTTCCCTTTGCGGAGGTGGTGATCTGGAGATGATAATACCCCCTTGGGAAACTCATCAAGGCTTGCGGATGCCAAGGGGATCATGTCCGAACAAGGACCAGTTTCAGGACAGGAGAGTCCAAAGGAATGTAAGAAAGAGAAAAACAGGATGCAAATTTTTATTTCATAATTTCTTTTTCGAAAACTACCCAGTGTTGAAATCATTGGCAACGTTTCATTCCAGCTGTGCTCATGGAAAAGAAAGAGTTCAAGTAAACAGTCACTTCATAAAAAGGCCTACATCTTGGATATTCATTGAGTGTTTCAGGCACTGTTGTGGCAGTAAACATTTTGGGCTAAACATTGTTCTATTTTTTGGGTGCAATGGTTGCAATACGTGGCCTGCCCTCACTCCCCATTATGTGGAGATGCCGGCGTTGGACTGAGGTAAGCACAGTAAGAAGTCTCACAACACCAGGTTAAAGTCCAACAGGTTTATTTGGTAGCACAAGCCACAAGCGTTTGGAGCGCTGCCCCTTCATCAGGTGAGTGGGAGTTCTGTTCACAAACAGGGCACATAAAGACACAAACTCAATTTACAAAATAATGGTTGGAATGTGAGTCTTTACAGGTAATCAAGTCTTAAAGGTATAGGCAAGTCGTGGGGATTACAGATAGTGTGACATGAACCCAAGATCCCGGTTGAGGCCGTCCTCATGTGTGCGGAACTTGGCTATCCCAAGTGACTCCCACAACTTGCCTGGATGTGCAAAATCTCACTAGCTGTCCTGTCTGGAGACAATACACATCTCTTTAACCTGTGCTTAATGTTCCTTCCACTCACATTGTCTGTACCTTTAAGACTTGATTAGCTGTAAAGACTCACATTCCAATCATTATTCATGTAAATTGAGTTTGTGACTTTGTGACCTGTTTGTGATCAGAACTCCCACGCACCTGACGAAGGAACAGCCTATTCCGAAAGCTAGTGGCTTTTGCTACCAAATAAACCTGTTGGACTTTAACCTGGTGTTGTTAGATCCCCAGACATTCCAGATGGTGTTTGTGGAGAGGGGTTAGAGAGCATGGCATTGAGTTTCTGAAGTCTTGCCCAGAGCTGCTCTTGAACCCATCTTTGTTCTTCTAACAGCAATTGGTTGGTGGTGGCTTGTGTTTGAATCACTTCTTGTAGCACTCCAGTTGCCTCATGTCCAGTCAGCATTGCCTAGGGGAGCTGCTGAATAAGGGAGTCCATATCTTTCTTTAGTCTCTTATCAACCCACGACCTATGCCCACATTCCCCACCACTTGTGATGTTGCAAGGGGTCAGTAAACTATATAGGTGGTGTTCCAAGACACAATGGAGATACCCAGAAGTCCAAGTCCAAATAATTAGCCACACAATGACACCTAGCCAAGTTCATAGAAAATAGTTCTAGTTACCAAGGTGGTTCTCCTCCCGTCCTTAGTTAAATTCCAAAATCAGGCTCATTGTGCACAAAGAACATGGTGAATTTACACACAGCAGGCAATCCACACAGGAGCCCAACAACTTCCTAACTTTCACCCCAAGGCTACCCCTTTAGCAGCACTCTGCTTATATAATCTGATAAGGTTGCACAGCTGATCCTTGCTTGCACTGATTCCTCACCAGTCTGTCATGTGACTCCCCGTGATCATCTTGGCCAGTGTGGCTGCACTCAGCAGCCATTTTGAATGCGGGGTGTTGGAAATACTGTCCCTCCAGCATCCAGCCCTGTGTGACACTACAGTACGTTGTTAACTATTGGGAATAAAGATTTTCTTCTAACTTATACAAGATTGCTTTATAGTATGCAAGCAGCATCCTTCAAGTGCAACGACAACTGAATCTGTCATAGCAGCAGTGGGATCCATCAGTTGGATGCCTGGTCCTTTAAATTACATTAGAGTTGAGCAATGTTATCTCTCATTTCTCTTTGCTGTATGTGGTCTGTTTTTTGCACTCCATTTAAGATTGCTGCACAGTCGCGCAGGATGGAATGTTGGTCTTGCCTGAGCTATTTGTTCCCAGTGCATAAATTCCAATTTCTGTGCAAATGGGCCCCTTTGGCAGCGAAACGTTTTTCTGTGGTGAGTGACAAGCATGTGAATAGTGAGTGACTTGGATGGTCCGAGTTTGCAAATAGAGCATCAAAACACCAGCTGGGTGTCCTCTGGTAAATATAGGGGACTCCAATGTGAATGTCCTTCCAGCACAGACAGGCTGCATGCCCCACTCCATAGGGCTGTTGGTGCTATGCATCCAACTTCACATTCTTTCAGTTTACTGGGCAAAGGGATCGTAGCGGGAGTCTTGAAATTAAATTAAATTATTCTAATTCTTAAAAATATAACCACTGCAATGCCTGCTTCATGCCACAATCAGAAAAGTGGGCCTCTGTTATGAAGGATTTAATTGAAGCCTGCTACTTGAGTGTAATGATGAAACATTCCAAGTAAATATGGGTTTTACAAAAGCCAAACTGCGCAAGATAATTTCCATTTAATTCAAAGTTGGCAGAGTGACAAGGTGAGGAGTGCATATTAAGCCTAACCTCAGTTGCTAATGGACTCCACTAGAATGGATTTTGGATGGTTCTATTTCAGTGAATCAAATTTGAAAATGGAAATCTTCGATTGATTTGGGATCATTTATAACATTGCTAAAGCATCCTAGTTGCACAGAGTGAGGAGTTATCAGAACCAAGATGACTCCTAGAATTGCCGACTTGCCACAAAAAGGTGCCACCTATCCCAATCGAGATTGCATGGACAGGATTCGCTCTGGCTTCCCGCTCGTCCCGACTTTGTGGCGATTTGATGTTGGGTCGGGCAGAGTTTTGGATGGGAAGCCCCCCCCCCGCCACCTTGCCCGAGTGGAGGCCCTTACATAGCCAATTAAGAGCCTCCATTTTTGCCTTAATTCAGCGTACTGACCTCCTGCAGTCTTGAGTCAGGCTGAGGCTGGACTCCCAGCCTGGAAGGCCCTTCCGTGGCCCATGACCTCTCTAATGTAAGGGTTCACACATGGATCTCGCGGCGCCTTGGCCTCAACAAAAGATGCAGCAGAAACTCTCCGTCTATCAATGGGGTTTCAATTAAGTAAAGTGGGAGGAGGCTAGTGTAGGGGCATAAACGCTGATATGAGCCTGTTGGGCAGGATAGTTCTACCTCTACTATATATACCAGGCAATACAATTGAAGTGCCAGCCTAATTCTTGGGCTTACCATTGCCTCCTTACTCTACAATATGGAACAACACTGGAACTGTGATGGTTCCTCTCACCCTTTGTGTTTTTTATGTGTGGAGCAGAAGATCACATTTTCAGAGGGGCTTTTGTCTCTCTTTAGAGTAAACAATAGACTAAAGATGAAGAGAGCCTGGGGCAATTATAGGGCGCTTCAAATTCCACAGTAATAACCACACTTCCACTCTTGATGTACCATGTTAATTTGAATAAAACAGGGCACTGCTCTTTAAACTATTACTTAAATTAAAATTAAACCAAGGCATTAAAGAAGCTCAAGGGTGCTGCACAAAGAACAAAGAACAGTACAGCACAGGAAACAGGCCCTTCGGCCCTCCAAGCCTGTGCCGCTCCTTGGTCCAACTAGACCAATCGTTTGTATCCCTCCATTCCCAGGCTGCTCATGTGACTATCCAGGTAAGTCTTAAACGATGTCAGCGTGCCTGCCTCCACCACCCTACTTGGCAGCGCATTCCAGGCCCCCACCACCCTCTGTGTAAAAACGTCCCTCTGATGTCTGAGTTATACTTCGCCCCTCTCAGCTCGAGCCCGTGACCCCTCGTGATCGTCACCTCCGACCTGGGAAAAAGCTTCCCACTGTTCACCCTATCTATACCCTTCATAATCTTGTATACCTCTATTAGATCTCCCCTCATTCTCCGTCTTTCCAAGGAGAACAACCCCAGTCTACCCAATCTCTCCTCATAGCTAAGACCCTCCATACCAGGCAACATCCTGGTAAACCTTCTCTGCACTCTCTCCAATGCCTCCACGTCCTTCTGGTAGTGCAGCGACCAGAACTGGACGCAGTACTCCAAATGTGGCCTAACCAGCGTTCTATACAGCTGCATCATCAGACTCCAGCTTTTATACTCTATACCCCGTCCTATAAAGGCAAGCATACCATATGCCTTCTTCACCACCTTCTGTTGCCACCTTCAAGGATTTGTGGACTTGCACACCTAGGTCCCTCTGTGTTTCTATACTCCTGATGACTCTGCCATTTATTGTATAACTCCTCCCTACATTATTTCTTCCAAAATGCATCACTTCGCATTTATCCGGATTAAACTCCATCTGCCACCTCTCCGCCCAATTTTCCAGCCTATCTATATCCTGCTGTATTGCCCGACAATGCTCATCGCTATCCGCAATTCCAGCCATCTTCGTGTCATCCGCAAACTTGCTGATAACACCAGTTACACCTTCTTCCAAATCATTTATATATATCACAAATAGCAGAGGTCCCAGTACAGAGCCCTGCGAAACACCACTGGTCACAGACATCCAGCCGGAAAAAGACCCTTCGACCACTACCCTCTGTCTCCTATGGCCAAGCCAGTTCTCCACCCATCTAGCCACTTCTCCTTGTATCCCATGAGCCTTAACCTTCTTAACCAACCTGCCATGTGGGACTTTGTCAAATGCCTTACTGAAATCCATATAGACGATATCCACGGCCCTTCCTTCATCGACCGTTTTTGTCACTTCCTCAAAAAACTCCACCAAATTTGTAAGGCACGACCTCCCTCTTACAAAACCATGCTGTCTGTCACTAATGAGATTGTTTCGTTCTAAATGCACATACATCCTGTCTCTAAGAATCCTCTCCAACAACTTCCCTACCACGGACGTCAAGCTCACCGGCCTATAATTTCCTGGGTTATCCCTGCTACCCTTCTTAAACAACGGGACCACATTCGCTATCCTCCAATCCTCAGGGACCTCACCCGTGTCCAAAGAAGCGACAAAGATTTCCGTCAGAGGCCCAGCAATTTCACCTCTCGTCTCCCTGAGCAGTCGAGGATAGATGCCATCAGGCCCTGGGGCTTTGTCAGTTTTAATGTTCCCTAAAAAACCTAACACTTCCTCTCTTGTAATGGAGATTTTCTCTAACTGGTCAACACCTCCCTCCGAGACACTCCCGGTTAACACGCCCCTCTCCTTCGTGAATACCGATGCAAAGTATTCATTTAGGATCTCCCCTATTCCCTTGGGTTCTAAGCATAATTCCCCTCCTTTGTCCCTAAGAGGTCTGATTTTTTCCCTGACAACTCTTTTGTTCCTAACGTATGAATAGAATGCCTTAAGATTCTCCTTAATCCTGCCTGCCAAGAACATCTTGCGACCTCTTTTTGCCTTTCTAACTCCCCGTTTGAGATCTTTCCTACTCTCTCTGTATTCCTCCAGAGCTCCATCTGTTTTCAGTTGCCTGGACTTAACGTACGCCTCCCTTTTCATTTTAATCAGATCCTCAATTTCCCTGGTTATCCATGGCTCTCGAATCCTACCTTTCCTATCTTTCCTTTTTACAGGCACATGCCTATCCTGCAGCCTTATCAATAGTTCCTTAAAAGACTCCCACATGCCAGACGCGGACTTACCCTCGAACATCCTCTCCCAATCAACATCCACCAATTCCTGCCTAATCCGGCTATAGTCAGCCTTCCCCCAATTTAGCACCCTGCCCGTAGGACAGCACTCATCCTTGTCCATTACTATCCTAAAGTTAACAGAGTTGTGGTCACTATTTGCCACATGTTCCCCATGCTTTATTCATAAATACATTCCAGTGGGGACTCAATGAGCAACTTGACTCCAAAAGCGTGGGAAATGCTGCCACAGTGAATGCTTTACTGAGCTCAGGAATAAGGGTTGAGAATTGGGGTCTGCAGCTGGCACCTGCTACTGGGAGGGCTCATTGGTGAAGATGGATGAGTGCCAGGAATGGGGGAAGAATTCTATTCCTCCAGCGCTGACACATCCTTTACCTCAAACAGCAGAAAACATATTGAATATGAACTTGGCCTATAAACCTTTCAGGCGAAGAAAACAGGCACTGTAGGGCCCAATATCCACACCCTCAGCCTGTGAATGAAATGTGCTGTGTGCCATACTGATCAAAGTATCACAGGGTACTGGATGTGGAGGCAAGCTGGGTGCAAGGCCTTGTACCTGTGCCCTGGCACCATGTTTAAATTTTAAAAAATAATCAAACATAAAACATTCCTTCAGCTCTCATTCCCCCCTCACGCTACCCATACACATTCCCTATGACCCTTCTATGCCAAACCATGTTCCCCCCATGCCCCCACACTCCCATACCAACTTACTACCAACTCATGGAAATTCATGCTCCCCACCAACCTTGCTCTTAACCCCTCCATGACAACTCACCTAATATTCTCGCATAGTTTCTTAACAGCTTTGACACTTCCTGGACAACTCTGACATCTTTGGCAGCTGGACAGTTCTTTAGCTGTATCTTGATCGTTGGACAGTTCCTTGACAGCTCTTTTGTAGCTTGACATTTGCAATAATTTTGTGCATTAAAAGTGCATAATCATGTTCACTTTTAACTATCCCAAAGGGTGTCTTACCTCTCTAAAGGTGTCTGGGAAGCTAATCAAAGTGGTACCTTACTTCTCCACAGGGGTACTCTGGCTATCCAAATGCATCCATCAAGTTCAGACCTTCTCTTACCTGCTCTAATCTGCACACTCCAAAGTCGCACCTCAGTGAAGACAGCTGGTGAATTAAATGGTAAGCTGCTTTCGCGAATCACAAGTGCGTGAGCCCTGTCCTGACCCCAGTCCTGTCTCCGCAAAAATTGGAAATACTGTGCTTGGGAGCAGGGCTTAGACAATTTGTCCATTTATGGGATTTTTGCCATGGCAGACTGCCTCTCTGTCTGAAAGAGTGGGCCCTCAATGTGGTACTATTATTAAATTATTGCCAACTTGCATTTGTAAGATCTTAGTACCACCTTCATCCCTACCTGAGAGTTTCTGCCACTGTTCCACATTATTCAGGAAACTGGAAACTATTGTCGGGTGGCACATCCAGCAGTTCTGGGTTTAGCTGTGGCATGAATGAGTAAACTGACCACATCAGTTAAGATACCATGCTGTGCTCAGCTGCCAATGAATAATATAACAGTGCCTGAACAGGCATCAGGACCCCAATATTGAACCCAATGTTTGTTTCAGGCAGGCGTCTTGGAACCTCTGCAAATTCCCCTCCAATCCGATTTTGCTGACGATGCCACCATAGTGGGTCGCATCTCAAACAATGACGAGACAGAGTACAGGAATGAGATAGAGAATCTGGTGAACTGGTGTGGCAACAATAATCTCTCCCTTAATGTCAACAAAGCGAAGGAGATTGTCATCGACTTCAAGAAGCGTAAAGTAGAACATGCCCCTGTCTACATCAATGGGGACGAAGTAGAAAGGCTCGAGAGCTTCAAGTTTTTAGGTGTCCAGATCACCAACAACCTGTCCTGGTCCCCCCATGCTGACACTATAGTTGAGAAATCCCACCAACGCCTCTACTTTCTCAGAAGACTAAGGAAATTTGGCATGTCAGCTACGACTCTCACCAATTTTTACAGATGCACCATAAAAAGCATCCTTTCTGGTTGAATCACAACTTGGTATGTCTTCTGCTCTGCCCAAGACCGCGAGAAACTACAAAAGGTCGTGAATGTAGCCCAGTCCATCACGCAAACCAGCCTCCCATCCATTGACTCAATCTACACTTCCCGCTGACTCAGCAAAGCAGCCAACATAACTAAAAACCCCACACACCCTGGACATTCTCTCTTCCACCTTCTTGTGAGGTCATGCCTCACAAATTTGGTTGAGATTTTTGAGGAGGTGACAAAAACGATTGACGAGGGAAGGGCCGTGGATTTTGTCTATATGGATTTTAGTAAAGCGTTTGACAAGGTCCCTCATGACAGACTGGTGCAAAAGGTTAAATCTCACGAGATAAAAGGTGAGCTGGCTAGATGGGTGGAGAACTGGCTTAGCCATAGAAGACAGAGGGTAGCAGCGGAGGGGTCTTTTTCCGGTTGGAGGTCTGTGACTAGTGGTGTTCCGCAGGGCTCTGTACTGGGACCTCTGCTGTTTGTGATATATATAAATGATTTGGAGGAAGATGTAGCTGGTGTGATCAGTAAGTTTGGGGATGACACGAAGATTGCTGGAGTTGCGGATAGTGATGAACATTGTCAGAGAATACAGCAGGATATAGATAGGCTGGAACATTGGGTGGAGAAATGGCAAATGGAATTTAATCCAGATAAATGCGAAGTGATGCATTTCGGTAGATCTAATGTAAGGGGGAGCTATACAATAAATGGCAGAACCATCAGGAGTGTAGACACACAGAGGGACCTGGGTGTACAAGTCCACAGATCCTTAAAGGTGGCAGCACAGGGGGAGAGGGTGGTGAAGAAGGCATATGGCATGCTTGCCTTTATTGGACGGGGCATAGAATATAAAGGTTGGCATGTGATGTTGCGGCTGTATTGAACGATGGTTAGGCCACATTTGGAATATTGCGTCCAGTTCTGGTCGCCACACTACCAGAAGGACGTGGAGGCTTCGGAGAGAGTACAGAGAAGGTTTACCAGGATGTTGCCTGGTATGGAGGGTCTTAGCTATGAGGAGAGATTGGGTAAACAGGGGTTGTTCTCCCTGGAAAGACGGAGGATGAGGGGCGACCTAATAGAGGTGTATAAAATTATGAAGGGCATAGATAGGGTGAACAGTGGGAAGCTTTTTCCCAGGTCGGAGGTGACGAACACAAGAGGTCACGGGTTCAAGGTGAGGGGGGCAAGGTTCAACACAGATGTCAGGGGGACCTGGAATGCACTGCCAAGCAAGGTGATTGAAGCGGACACCCTGGGATCGTTTAAGACTTATCTAGATAACCACATGAACAGACTGGGAATAGAGGGATACAAAAGAATGGTCTAGTGGGCACATGAGTGGCGCAGGCTTGGAGGGCCGAAGGGCCTGTTCCTGTGCTGTATTGTTCTTTGTTCTTCCGTCGGGAAAAAGATACAAAAGTCTGAGGTCACATACCAACCGACTCAAGAACAGCTTCTTCCCTGCTGCTGTCAGACTTTTGAATGGACTTACCTTGCATTAAGTTGATCTTTCTCTCACCCTAGCTCTGACTGTAACACTACACTCTGCACTCTCTCATTTCCTTCGCTATGAATGGTATGCTTTGTCTGTGTAGCGCGCAAGAAACAATACTTTTCACTGTATGTTAATACATGTGACAATAATAATCAAATCAAACAGGATACTTTGATCAGTATGGCACACAGCACATTTCAGCACACACCCCAACCATTGTTTCAGCCGCCAATTGAACCCAGGTCCCTGGTGCTGTGAGGCAGCTGTGTTAACCACTGTGCCACCATGCCGCCCAAATTGGTGAACTCGAACCAGGGACACAAATCTGGGCCTAGGGGTGGGTTTAGACCAGAAAATGTTGGGAAAACTCAGCAGCTCTTGCGGCATTTGTGAAGAGAAAAACAGTGTTCGTGTTTAGAGTCTGATGTAACTCTCCTTTCATTTGATGTTGGCTGGAACTGAACACCACTAAGCTCCTTTATGCTTTTGTTTTTGTTGGTGTCTGGGGCCACGCTAATTTTCAAGTGTTGAAATGGAAAATATTGGAAAATAATTTGGGAAGAAGTGTAGGCTGTAGTAACGTAAAGACATGACCGTTGTGGCACACTTGGAAGAAATTGCTATTGACAACACAAAGGCTGCCACCACACCTTGATTAGCAGGTTCTAAAGTCTTTCCCAAGATAGAGATTGCGAAAACCTGTTTCAGATAGCTCCACTTAATTCAAGAAAATCAACTTTAGGTTTAAACACCGGAAACACAGTGTGAACTTGAATATAAACAATGGAGCAATAGTATTGTCACAGGAGGAATTCAAATGAGGTGAGAGGACTCATACAAAAGCCTTTCAGCGCCAAGTTCCATATAAGTGAATGTCTCATTGTGGTTTTCATTAACAATAAATCAAAGGCTGATGGAAACACTGACGTTGATAATCACCCAAATGTTTGTTGTAAAGGTGTTCAGGGTTACACCTAAAATGTTTCCTCACCTTTGGCCGCCATGGCTTCAGCCCCTCTACATTCTGGAACTTTCTCCCATCTCTCTCCTGTCTGGGTCACTGTCTGTGTGGAGTCTGCATGTTCTCCCCGTGTCTGCAGGGTGCTCCGGGTGCTCCGGTTTCCTTCCGCAGTCTGAAAGACGAGTGGTTAGGTGTATTGGCCGTGCTAAATTCTCCCTCAGTGTACCCAAACAGGTGCTGGAGTGTGGCGACTAGGGAATTTTTACAGTAGCTTCATTGCAGTGTTAATGTAAGCCTACTTATGACACTAATAAATAAACTTTAAAGGGTCTGGTGACTACTTCAGGCAATGATCCTGCGTAATAGGGGAGTGCATCAATGGGGTTTCCACATTACTGCGAGCAATGTTACAGCGTTGGAGATGGAGCAGCCAAGGAAAGTCTTAGCCTCAAATTCATAAAGAAACAATTTCAAATTATGGACCCAATCTAATTAAATATCACGAGAACAAAAGTGCAATGCAGCGAAAGCCAAAAGAACAAACTCAAATAAATGAGTGCAGAAGCTCGGGGTTTCGGATTACCCCTGGTGACTGTGCACCTGTACAATTTTCCAGGGGGAACAGGCTCACGGTGACAATGCCACATCAGAGACACAAAGCACTGATTTACCCGGACACGTTTCTGCCAGACTCCTCATGGTATTTTCACGAAACAGACTCCAGCTCCCCCAACTCAGGCTGTGTGGAAAACCCCAGGAAAACGCAAGTCAAGCACGGGGACCTCTGACTCATTTATGCCCGTGTGTGGCCACCACCCAGTCACCAAGAATAGAATAGAATTCAGCTCTCCGATGCCAACACCGTTTACCTTGCCTATCATGTTGCCAGATTCTAAAAGACATGAATTATAGGTAAATGAAAGTACCGTAATAATCAAGGATGCAGATTTATATTTTCAGGGAGAATGAACAGATAAGAAAGCATCCCCAAAACACCATGTAATACAAATGTAATTTCGTACATTCAGTCACCAAGAAAGCAATTGTTCCCGATTTATCAGCTATGCACTCATGATGTTCAGAAGAATGAACTGGAATATCAATATTTGATGCTAAGAGGTCAACAGCTTTGTATAACACTATCCAGACTCAGCTATTCCTTTGCAAAAGCATGCAATGAATTTGGTATTTAGAGAAGGCGAAACCAGAAAGCTGATAAGTACAGTTGTTAGGTACAGGTGGTGACCAAGCTAGAGTCGAGATGAAAGATTATCGGTTGGTTACTTTGTACTTTGTACATTAACCAGCTGCTATTTAGTTTGTAAGTCAGGACAGAGGAGTGCAAACTGTAACCTGACACCAATTACAAATAAAGAAAAGCAAACTGAAGTCTGAAATGAAAACAGAAAAAGGAGGAAAAGGCGCTGCAGGTGCATGGAGAGAAAAACAAGGATCATAGAATCCCCACAGTGCAGAAGGAGGCCACTCGGCCCATCGAGTCTGCACCAACAACAATCCCACCCAGACACCCACTCCCAACCGCAACCCCACATATCCACCCTGCTAATCTCTCTAACATGTGCATCCCAGGACACTAAGGGGAAATTTAGCATGGTCAATGGACCTAACCCATCTTTGGACTGTGGGAGGAAACCGGAGGAAACTCACGCAGACACGAGGAGCACATGCAGGCTTCACACAAGCCGGGAATCGGACCCAGGTCACTGGAGCTGTGAGGCAGCAGTGTTAACCACTGTGCCACCATGCCGTCCCATTGATATCTCAGCTCGACGATCTTCCATTGGAATGCAAACTCCAATCATTCTGGTGAAATGTCATTAAGCTGAAATTTGGGCCCCAGTATTTACAGGGAGGGTGGGAGGTCACAAATGACGGAAGAACCTGGCAAGTCTGGGGAGGCAGAGATCCTGCCCAGTTTATAGATGATACCTATAGGTGATACCTTGAGGCGGCACGGTGGCACAGTGGTTAGCACTGCTGCCTCACCACACCAGGGACCCAGGTTCAATTCTGGGCCTTGAATCACTGTCTGTGTGGAGTTTGCACATTCTCCCCGTGTCTGCGTGGGTTTCCTCCGGGAGCTCCGCTTTCCTCCCACAGTCCAAAGATGTGCGGGTTAGGTTGATTGGCCATGCTAAATTGCCCCTTAGTGTCAGGGGAATTAGTAGTGTAAATACATGGGATTACAGGGATGGGGCCTGGGTGAGATTGTTTTCAATGCAGGCTTGATGGGCCGAACGATCTCCTTCTACACTATAGAGATTCTATGGTAGCTTATCATGTTCTTATTCCTCTTGCTGTCCAGCAGAGGCTAGGTTGACAGCCTGGCCAGAGGCTGGGTGGGAAACCCAGTGGCAGGAGGTCGCTCTGGGATTACCTGTTTCTGCTCAGAGTAGCTTGACTAGAATGGTTTGCACTTTTTAGTATTTTAAATGATGAGGACTAATAGATTGTGGCCAGGGTACTCTGCTCTCCTTAATTTGGGGGAACGGATCTTTGGTTGTGTTGGAAGCAAGGGGCAGGGGTTACACTACCTTGGAGCTCATGATCCTAACTGGCCTTCTGGCATCAGGGTTGTTACTTTGGTGACAGGTTTTTTGACTTCTGAGCTGCCTGCAACAATAAAACAATTTAATAAATAATTCTTAGACCTCCTGTATGTCATTTTCCTGAATTCAGAACACCTGGACCTAACAGATAGCTCTTACATCCAACATTGAAAGAATCCAAAACATTTGAGAATGTACGCCTATGTTTTGCAGATAATCAGTATATCGACAAGCACTGCTATACTCAGAGACTGGGGAAAGTGGTGGGGCTGTTTTTTTAAATATTCATTC
This sequence comes from Mustelus asterias, assembly GCF_964213995.1. Lineage (NCBI taxonomy): Eukaryota > Metazoa > Chordata > Chondrichthyes > Carcharhiniformes > Triakidae > Mustelus > Mustelus asterias. The sequence continues at coordinate 165,746,045 of NC_135801.1, forward strand.
ATGGGACATGGGTGTCACTGGCTGGCCAGCAATTATTGCCCATCCCTAGTTGCCCAAGGGCAGTTGAGAGTCAACCACACTGCTGTGGCTCTGGAGTCACATGTAGGCCAGACCAGGTAAGGACATTAGTGAACCAGATGGGTTTTTCTGACAATCGATCATGGTTTCATGGTCATCTGTAGATTCTTAATTTCAGATTTTTTTTTCATTGAATTCAAATTCCACCATCTGTCGTGGCGCAATTCGAACCCCGGTCTCCATTAGCTGAATTTCAGGTTTAATAGTCTAGCGATAATACCACAAGGCCATCACCTCCCCTGAGGAGATGGAGTTATGGTGAAGTATGTGCCCAAACAATTGTCTGGCATCACCCACTCCAGACTAACTACAATCTAATTGGCATGTCAGGGATGTTATAACTGGGCTCTCACAACAGAATTCCGTGTTACCAGCTGGTGTAGCTTTGATGAAAGCTCAAAGTCCTGCATACAAGACTCTGGTTCCTGCTTAGTGAGACAGGTATTGATTTGGGAAGATCAGATGTTCCGTTGAAGGAGCCACTTACCCCCTGTTATCTGCTCTCTGCCAACCAATGGAAGTGATGAGCTCCAGCCCACCAGTGGTGGTAGTGACAGAATGGAAGTGGTACACATTGCCAGCTCTCAGGATAGAAACGTAAACTGGTTACAGCAAAAGGGAGGCCAATCAGCCCATCATGACTGGGCTGGCTATCTGCAAGAGTAACTCAGCTAGTCTGATTCCCCCAACCTTCCCCCATAGCCCTGCAAATTTTCCTCTTTGGTTCTTATCCAATTCCTTTTTGAAGGGCGTAATGAAACCTGCCTCCACCACACTCTCAGACAGTGCATTCCAGATCCTATAGACTCTATGCGTGAAAACGCTTTTCCACACGTAAGTGCTGGTGTTTCCATGCATCTACTGCCCTTGTACCTCTACCAACAGATTCGTGGGATCATTACCACCGCAAGTTCCCCTCCAGGCCACACACCATCCTGATAATATCACCGTCCCTTCACTATCGCTGGGTCAAAATCCCAGAATTGCCTTCCTAACAGCACTGTGGGTGTACCAATAACACATCGACTGCAGCAGTTCAAGAAGGCAGCTCACCACCACCTCCTTGAAGGAAATTATGGATGGGCAACAAATGCCGGCCTTGCTAGCGACATCCATATCCCATGACGATTGAAGTTGTGACCCTTGATAGCTGCGGCTCCAGCGTGGCACTGAAACAGGAGGCCTCATAGGTCCCCCTAGGCCTACCACTCAGCAAACTACCTCCACATACCTGCCAGGCTTGATCCTTAGTGGAGGACCCTCTATGCCAGACTTACTCTGCAACATGCCCATTCAGCCCATAAGTGGACATTTAATTATTTAGATTGTCTCTCCACCTCTACTGGTGTTGACCTGTGCTGGGAAGATTGATTGGGGATGGGAACCTGACAGCTATTTCTCCAAAGTTTCTAACAGGTCCACATTGAAAGATGCCCTTCCGGGACTGGGAAGCTTCTGCCCACATTATCAACCCAACATCTCTCATATACACTCTTTCTCTGCTTCAACGTACCCTGTACCCAAAGATAGTCGCGATTGTTCAAAATTTCCAAAGCCCATAAGAAATTGGAACAGGAGTAGGCCATTCAGCCCTTCGAGCTTGTTCCACCCTTTAATAAGATCATGATCATGGGAGAGGTAATTATGATGCGATTAGGCAAGAATTAGGGGGCATAAGATGGGAACAGAAACTGTCAGGGAAAGGCACTAATGAAAAGTGGAACTTTTTCAAGGAACAAATACTGGGTGTCCTTGATAGGTATGTCCCTGTCAGGCAGCGAGGAAATGGCCGAGTGAGGGAACCATGGTTCACGAAAGAGATGGAATGTCTTGTGAAAAGGAAGAAGGAAGCTTATGTAGGGATGAAGAAACAAGGTTCAGATGGCTCGATTGAGGGTTACAAGTTAGCAAGGAACGAGCTGAAAAAGGGGCTTAGGAGAGCTAGGAGGGGACATGAGAAGTCCTTGGCGGGTCGGATCAAGGAAAACCCCAGGGCTTTTTACTCTTATGTGAGGAATAAAAGAATGACCAGGGTGAGGTTAGGGCCGGTCAAGGACAGTAGTGGGAACTTGTGTATGGAGTCAGTAGAGATAGGCGAGGTGATGAATGAATATTTTTCTGCAGTGTTCACCAAGGAGAGGGGCCATGTTTTTGAGGAAGAGAAGGTGTTACAGGCTAATAGGCTGGAGGAAATAGATGTTCGGAGGGAGGATGTCCTGGCAGTTTTGAATAAACTGAAGGTCGATAAGTCCCCTGGGCCTGATGAAATATATCTTAGGATTCTTTGGGAGGCAAGGGATGAGATTGCAGAGACTTTGGCGTTGATCTTTGGGTCCTCGCTGTCCACGGGGATGGTGCCAGAGGACTGGAGAGTGGCGAATGTTGTTCCTCTGTTTAAGAAAGGGAATAGAAATGACCCTGGTAATTATAGACCGGTTAGTCTTACTTCGGTGGTTGGCAAATTGATGGAAAAAGTCCTTAGGGATGGGATTTACGACCATTTAGAAAGATGCGGATTAATCCGGGATAGTCAGCACGGATTCGTGAAGGGCAAGTCGTGCATCACAAATTTGATTGAATTTTTTGAGGAGGTAACTAAGTGTGTTGATGAAGGTAGGGCATTTGATGTCATATACATGGATTTTAGTAAGGCGTTTGATAAGGTCCCCCATGGTCAGCTTATGATGAAAGTGAGGAGGTGTGGGATAGAGGGAAAGTTGGCAGATTGGATAGGTAACTGGCTGTCTGATCGAAGACAGAGGGTGGTGGTGGATGGAAAATTTTCGGATTGGAGGCAGGTTGCTAGCGGAGTGCCACAGGGATCAGTGCTTGGTCCTCTGCTCTTTGTGATTTTTATTAATGACTTAGAGGAGGGGGCTGAAGGGTAGATCAGTAAATTTGCAGATGACACCAAGATTGGTGGAGTAGTGGATGAGATGGAGGGCTGTTGTAGGCTGCAAAGAGACATAGATAGGATGCAAAGCTGGGCTGAAAAATGGCAAATGGAGTTTAACCCTGATAAATGTGAGGTGATTCATTTTGGTAGGACAAATTTAAATGTGGATTACAGGGTCAAAGGTAGGGTTCTGAAGACTGTGGAGGAACAGAGAGATCTTGGGGTCCATATCCACAGATCTCTAAAGGTTGCCAGTCAAGTGGATAGAGCTGTGAAGAAGGCCTATAGTGTGTTAGCTTTTATTAACAGGGGGTTGGAGTTTAAGAGCCGTGGGGTTATGCTGCAACTGTACAGGACCTTGGTGAGACCACATTTGGAATATTGTGTGCAGTTCTGGTCACCTCACTATAAGAAGGATGTGGAAGCGCTGGAAAGAGTGCAGAGGAGATTTACCAGGATGCTGCCTGGTTTGGAGGGTAGGTCTTATGAGGAAAGGTTGAGGGAGCTAGGGCTGTTCTCTCTGGAGCGGAGGAGGCTGAGGGGAGACTTAATAGAGGTTTATAAAATGATGAAGGGGATAGATAGAGTGAACGTTCAAAGACTATTTCCTCGGGTGGATGGAGCTATTACAAGGGGGCATAACTATAGGGTTCATGGTGGGAGATATAGGAAGGATATCAGAGGTAGGTTCTTTACGCAGAGAGTGGTTGGGGTGTGGAATGGACTGCCTGCAGTGATAGTGGAGTCAGACACTTTAGGAACATTTAAACGGTTATTGGATAGGCACATGGAGCACACCAGGATGATAGGGAGTGGGATAGCTTGATCTTGGTTTCAGATAAAACTCGGCACAACATCGTGGGCCGAAGGACCTGTTCTGTGCTGTACTGTTCTATGTTCTATGGTTGATCTAATACTCATTAATTCCACTTTCCTGCCTTATCTCAGTAACCCTTACTTCCCCTACTGATTAAAAACCTTGCAAATGTTCAAGAACTCAACCTCCACAGTGTCCTACACTTTCCCATGAGTGGAAACATTCTCTCAAAATTTACCTGTCTAACCCCCTAGGAATCTTATATGTTTCAATCATATCACCTCTCATTCTTCTGAACTCCATGGAGTACAGACCCAACCTGTCCAATCTTTCCTCATATGGCAGTCCCTCCATACCCGGGATCATCATAGTAAAAGCTTCCTCTGTACTGGCCCAGTCAGCTCATCAAGTCTGCACCGACTGTCCGAAAAAGCATCCCACCCAGACCCTCCCCTCTGCCCTATCCACATAACCTCGCACGTTTATCATGGCCAATTCACCTAACCTGCACATGTTTGGACTGTGGGAGGAAAACGGGGAACCCAGAACAAACCCATGAAGACACGGGGAGAATATGCAAACTTCACATAGTCACCTGAGGCTGGAATTGAACCCAGGTCCCTGGAGCTGTGAGGCAGCACTGTGCCACTGTGCCACCCCTATATGTAGTTTATATGGATTTCAGCAGAGCCCTTGACAAGATTTCACATGGGAGACTGATAAAGATGGTAAAAGCACATGGGATCCAGGATATCTTGGCATGTTACATCCAAAGCTGGCTTAGTGGTAGGATCGTAAGAAGTCTCACAACACCAGGTTAAAGTCCAACAGGTTTATTTGGTAGCACAAGCCACTAGCTTTCGGAGCGTTGCTCCTTCATCAGGAAAATGGGAGTTCTGTTCACACACAGGGCATATAAAGACACAAACTCAATTTACAAAATAATGGTTGGAATGCGAGTCTTTACAGGTAATCAAATCTTAAAGGTACAGACAGTGTGAGTGGAGAGAGGGTTAAGCACAGATTAAAGAGGTGTGCATTGTCTTCAGACAGGACAGTTAGTGAGATTTTGCAAGCCCAATCAAGTCGTGGGGGTTACAGATAGTGTGACATGAACCCAAGATCCCGGTTGAGGCCGTCCTCATGTGTGTGGAACTTGGCTATCAGTCTCTGCTCAGCGACACTGCGTTGTCATGTGTCGTGAAGGCTGCCTTGGAGAACGCTTACCCGAAGATCAGAGGCCGAATGCCCATGACCGCTGACGTGTTCCCCAACAGGAAGAGAACACTCTTGCCTGGTGATTGTCGAGCAGTGTTCATTCATCTGTTGTCGTAGCGTCTGCATGGTCTCCCCAATGTACCATGCCTTGGGACATCCTTTTCTGCAGCGTATCAGGTAGACAACGTTGGCCGAGTTGCAAGTGTATGTACCGTGTACCTGGTGGATGGTGTTCTCACGTGAACATTCTTACCCCAGGGATCAGTGCTAGGTCCCTTATTGTTTGTGATATATATAATGATATAGATGGGGTGGGGGTGGGGGAATGACACAAAGATTGGCTGGTAGTTAATAGTGTGGAAGAAGGTCTTAGGTTGCAGGAAGATATAGACGGGTTGGTCAGATGGGCAGATCAGTGGCAGGTGGAATTTAACCTTGAAAAATGTGAGGTGATGCACTTTTGGAAGGAGTAACAAGATAAGGGAGTATTTAATGAATGACAAGACACTTAGACAGCTTAGAGGAACGGGGGATGTTGGGGTGCTTGTCCACAGATCCCTGAAGGCGGCAGGTTAGGTTACTAGATTAGTTAAGAAGGCATGTGGGACATTTGCCTTTACCAATCATGGTATAGATTATAAGTCATGATGATTTTGTGTCTCTGTGCCCTGTTTGAGAGCAGATTTCCACTCCATCTGACGAAGGAGCAGCGCTCCGAAAGCTAATGGTATTTGCTACCAAATAAACCTGTTGGACTTTAACCTGGTGTTGTTAAAACTCTTACATAGATTATAAGAACAGGGAGGTTATGTTGGAGCTTTACAAAACTTTGGTTAGGCCACAGCAGGAGTACTGTGTGCAGTTCAAATCACCTTACTATAGGAAGAATATGATTGCACTAGAAAGGGTGCAGAGGAGATTCACCAGGATGTTGCCTGGGATGGAGTGTTTGAGCTATGGAGAGAGACTGGATAGGCTCAGGTTGTTTTTTTAAGAGCAGAGGAGGCTGAGGGGGTCCTAATTGAGGTGTGTAAGATTATGAAGGGTATGGACAGCGTGGATAGGAAGTAGCCATTCCCCTTAGTTAAAGGGTCAAAATGAAGGGTATAATTTTAAGGTGAGGGGCAGAGGGGATTTGAGGATTTTGAGGGTGATGGGAATCTTGAATGCACTGCCTGGGAAGGTAGTAGAGGCAGAAACCTCACAACCTTTAAAGAGTATATAAATGAGCATTTGTCATAGTATTCAAGTCAAGTGCTGGGAAATGAGGTTAGTGCAGATCTAGTGTAGTTTTGTCAGTGCAGACTTGATGGGCCGAAGGGCCTCTTCTGTATCATTCTATAAATATATCTTTCCTTAAATAAGGGGACCAACACTGTTAACTGTATTGGAAACATAGCCTCAATCATGCCTTGTACAGTTGCAGCATTACCTCTTTACTTTTATACTCCAGCTACCTTGAAATAAAAGTCAACATTTTATTTGCCTTCCCATTCCCTTCTGCGCCTGTGTGCTAGCTTGCTGCGTTTCATGAACAGAGACCAAGTCCCTTTGTGCTCCAGCTTTCTGCTGTCTCTTTCAATTTAAATAATAATCCGCCTTCTCATTCTTTCTTCCAAAATGAGCAATCTCACATTTTCCCACATTTTATTCCATTTGCCAAATTTCTGACCACTCAAAGAACAAAGAACAATACAGCACAGGAACAGGCCCTTCGGCCCTCCAAGCCCGCGCCGCTCCCTGGTCCAAACTAGACCATTCTTTTGTATCCCTCCATTCCCACTCCGTTCATGTGGCTATCTAGATAAGTCTTAAACGTTCCCAGTGTGTCCGCCTCCACCACCTTGCCCGGCAGCGCATTCCAGGCCCCCACCACCCTCTGTGTAAAATACGTCCTTCTGATATCCGTGTTAAACCTCCCCCCCCTCACCTTGAACCTATGACCCCTTGTGAACGTCACCACCGACCTGGGAAAAAGCTTCCCACCGTTCACCCTATCTATGCCTTTCATAATTTTATACACCTCTATTAGGTCACCCCTCATCCTCCGTCTTTCCAGTGAGAACAACCCCAGTTTACCCAATCTCTCCTCATAACTAAGCCCTTCCATACCAGGCAACAGCCTGGTAAACCTCCTCTGCACTCTCTGTAAAGCCTCCACGTCCTTCTGGTAGTGTGGCGACCAGAACTGGGCGCAATATTCCAAATGCGGCCAAACCAACGTTCTATACAACTGCAACATCAGACCCCAACTTTTATACTCTATGCCCCGTCCTATAAAGGCAAGCATGCCATATGCCTTCTTCACTACCTTCTCCACCTGAGACGTCACCTTCAAGGATCTGTGGACTTGCACACCCAGGTCCCTCTGCGTATCTACACCCTTTATGGTTCTGCCATTTATCGTATAGCTCCCCCTACGTTAATTCTAGCAAAATGCATCACTTCGCATTTATCTGGATTGAACTCCATCTGCCATTTCTTTGCCCAAATTTCCAGCCTATCTATATCCTTCTGTAGCCTCTGACAATGTTCCTCACTATCTGCAAGTCCAGCCATTTTTGTGTCATCCGCAAACTTACTGATCACCCCAGTTACACCTTCTTCCAGATCGTTTATATATTGCCTTAACTCACTTAACCTGTCAATATCTCTCTGTAAACTATTTATATCCTCCTTACAAACTGCCTTCCTTCCCACCTTGGTATCATCTGCAAATCTGACCACAGTACATCCTGTTCCTTCCTCCAAATCATTAATATCTATGGTGAAGAGGGGTGGCACAGTGGTTAGCATTGCTGCTTCACAGCGCCAGGTTCGATTCCCGGCTTGGGTCACTGTCTGTATGGAGATTGCACCTTCTCCCCGTGTCTGCGTGGGTTTCCTCCAGGTGCTCCGATTTCCTTCCACAGTCCGAAAGACGTGCTGGTTAGGTGCATTGGCCATGCTAAATTCTCTCTCAGTGTACCCGAACAGGCGCCGGAGTGTGGCGACTGGGGGATTTTCACAGTAACTTCATCGCAGTGATGATGTAAGCCTACTTGTGACTAATATATAAACTAGAAACTAGACTAGGGCTGCAGTCCTAGCACTGATCCCTGCAGCACTCCACTGGTTACTGCTCTCCAACCAGAGAAAGACCCCCTTACTGCTTACTCGCTGCTTCTGGAAGATTCAGCCCAATATTTTTAACGAGTTTTAAAAATACAAATAGATAACTGTGTGCAAAACAAGGAAAGACTGTTTGGCAATCAAACCCGCTGTTATCAGGCATAACTCTAGTCTCAGCCCTCACCCAGCAATGAGTGCATTTTGTTGAATAAACAATAAAATAATTTGATATTGATATTCTTCAGGGGTGGGAGGAGGGAAGCATGAGCAAATTGGGGAATAAACATTTAAATACAAGAGGTTTTCCAGCATTAGAAATCCCAGTTAGTGGAAGGGATGAGTCAGTCTTTTATCTGCAATTCCAACCCACCAACCATAACCGGTTCTCGTAGCATTTCAGGGTGCTTTCCCAGGTTATTTCATGAATTCTATTGATTATGAAACCTGATAGTCCCTGTGGGAACTACACCAGCTGAGGAAGCAAAGGTCCACGACTGGGCCTTCAGGAAGCCCCAAGTAACCAGTAAGAGCACCGGGCCATTGAGAGATTGCTTTTGAAATATTTTGTCTGTGCTTCCGAGCATTAGGGTCCCCTTGTTTGAGTGGCAGGGTGCATGTCCACCCCTTTGGATTGAACATTTCTACCAGCGTGGATTATCTGACCCTATTAAGAAGTCATAGAAAGTCATAGAAACCCTACAGTACAGAAAAAGGCCATTCGGCCCATCCAGTCTACACCGACCTCAATCCCACCCAGGCCCTACCCCTACATATGTACCCACTAATCCCTCTAACCTACGCATCTCAGGACACTAAGGGCAATTTTTAGCATGGCCAATCAACCTAACCCGCACATCTTTGGACTTTATTAAAATGATTCTGCCCGTGGGATTTATGGTCCCTTCTATTTAATGGCAGGCTCCCTTTGATGATGGGAATCCCACGGCGAATCCTCCATGCATGTGCAATGGATGATGAAAGAAATGAACAGGAGAAAAGACAAGGATCTAGATAATCTTTCAGGAGCTTCCTAATGCTCCAGAGGAGTGGAGGATTGTGTGTTTCAACCCAGCAGCCCAAAAAAGGGAGTGATAGATGAAGTAGGAAATGACCTGTATCCAAGTATAAAAAATAGCCAATTGCTGCCACAATGGCTGAACCAAAGTAATGGTTCTCAATACAGAAAATAGAAGGGGAGGATTGATAGAATTCTCAAAGGCATGATTCTGAAATATAAAAACATTTTGTGTAATGACTTCAATGAGGTCCATGATTTGGACCTGCTGGAAGATGAGCTCCCTAATTGAGACCTGTTAGGGATGCCCAATCAGGGAGCTCTACGGAGACGTATAATGTGGAGTGTTTGGGTCACTACGTTCTATATGAATTATATGGATTTTTGTACCAAAGTTATGGCCCATTCGTGCAATATTGAGGCTGGTGGGTGTCCGGGAGTCGGAGCTGTAGTCACTAAGAACTGAAAGGCCAGTTAAGGCCATTAAAAGCATATTGACTGCAAGAAATGGTGTCACTAACACAGTGTTGCCTGGGAATGGATTCCACTCCCACTTCTGGGCCACCCACCAGCGTGCCTGACAGGTGTAAAATTAAAGCCCCAGTTTTCTTCACCATAAGTAAGCATGTCTTCAACTGTCCAGCCCTAAGCTTTGTCCCTTACAGCTGATTATAACTCTGTTTCAGTGAATGGGTTTTCAGCAAGTTAAAATCTTATCCGAAACCTCTCGGCCTCTTTATCTCTGTCTCCTTTTTTTTTTAAAGTAAAGTTTATTTATTAGTCACAAGTAAGGCTTACATTAACACTGCAATGAAGTTACTGTGAAATTCCCCTTCAGACTTCCCCCTTCCTCCCTTCAGATTTTTCTTATCACTTCTTAGAAAAAGATAACCTTCCTTTCTTTGGGTCTGTGTCAGTTTTTGGGTCTGATAATGCTGGTGTGAGGCGACTTAGAACACGTCACTATTTTAAAGAGACTGTATTTGTTATTCTTTCATGAGACACGGGCATCGCTGGCTAGACCAACATTTATTGCACATCCCTAATTTCCCTTGAGAAGGTGGTGGTGAGCTGCCTTTTTGAATCGCTGCAGTCCATGTGATGTCGGGACACCCGTAGTGCTTTTAGGGAGTGAGTCCTGGGTTTTCTTATCCCAGTGACAATGAAGGAATGACGATGTAGTTCCAAGTCAGGATAGTGTGCGGGTCAGAGAGGAGCTTGCAGGTGGTGGTCTTCCCATGAGTCTGCTGCCCTTGTCTTTCTAGGTGGGAGAGGTCACAGGTTTGGAAGGATCTGTCGAAGGAGCGTCGGAGAGTTGTTGCGATGCATCTTGTACACGTTGCTGTCACTGTGCATCGGTGGTGGAGGGAGCTACTGATGAAATTGGTACATGGGGTTCTAATCAAGTGAGTGAGGATGAGAGAAATCAGTCGCTGGATTTAGTCAACTGTAAAGTAAAGTTTATTTATTAGTCACAAGTAAGGCTTACATTAACACTGCAATGAAGTTACTGTGAAATTCTCCTAGGGAATTGGGTAACTTACAGCTGGGAGAGTTCAATTAACTGAAATGCACTTGCAGAAATCCAAATCTAAGCTGTTTGAATAGTTTGAAAATACGGTTAAATTGACCTTGATGCCTGTCTTTATTGTAATGTAATTTTATCCTTTGTTTGTTTCAGACCTAGAGTTCCATTTGGGTCGTGTTTATTTTGGAATAATACGTCAGAGCATTTTGACAGTTGACAATATCTCCGCAAAAGTAATTCAATGTTAGGAGCTCAAGTGTGAAAAATAAACTCCGAATGGGGGAACAAGTATTACGCTCAATCTTTTTTCTGCAATACCTTCTCAATATATCCCAGTGACGATAAAATAGAAATGTACAAGATGCAGAAATGCATAATGACAGAATCAGGAAACGCCAGGCTGGGTGGAGAAACAGCGCGGTTGGAAATGCACTTCTTAGAGGTGGCATGGAATAATCAGACCATTTGCAGGCGGAGGGAACAGGAAGGGAAAAAAACAATTTGAGGTTTCAGAGACCTGGTTCGCTGACGACATTCACTAAGGGGCAGCTGTGGCTTGATAGGCTATTATTAGATCAGGACATGCTGTAAAGGGGCGTATAATTCTATCTTCAAGTTCACCCAACAACTCTTGTCAGCATTTTAACACATTGTTGCTCATTTGTTCCACGTGGAACATTTAGTTATTTATATTCTCTCCTTATAACCTTCAATTCCAAATCTGTACCTGGCTCTTCCTGGAAAAAGTTGATAAACATGGCACGAGGAGCTGGTGTTGAGAGTCTGACTCTCGTATTTCCTACTATGCAGAGTAGCGGCGCAGGGGACAATTTAGAACATAGAACATAGAACAATACAGCACAGAACAGGCCCTTCGGCCCACGATGTTGTGCCGAGCTTTATCTGAAACCAAGATCAAGTTCTCCCACTCCCTATCATCCTGGTGTGCTCCATGTGCCTATCCAATAACCGCCTAAATGTTCCTAAAGTGTCTGACTCCACTATCACTGCAGGCAGTCCATTCCACACCCCAACCACACTTTGCGTAAAGAACCTACCTCTGATACCCTTCCTATATCTCCCACGACGAACCCTATAGTTACGCCCCCTTGTAATAGCTCCATCCACCCGAGGAAATAGTCTTTGAACGTTCACTCTATCTATGCCCTTCATCATTTTATAAACCTCTATTAAGTCTCCCCTCAGCCTCCTCCGCTCCAGAGAGAACAGCCCTAGCTCCCTCAACCTTTCCTCATAAGACCTACCCTCCAAACCAGGCAGCATCCTGGTAAATCTCCTCTGCACTCTTTCCAGCGCTTCCACATCCTTCTTATAGTGAGGTGACCAGAACTGCACACAATATTCCAAATGTGGTCTCACCAAGGTCCTGTACAGTTGCAGCATAACCCCATGGCTCTTAAACTCCAACCCCTGTTAATAAAAGCTAACACACTATAGGCCTTCTTCACAGCTCTATCCACTTGACTGGCAACCTTTAGAGATATGTGGATTATGGACCCCAAGATCTCTCTGTTCCTCCACAGTCTTTAGAACCCTACCTTTGACCCTGTAATCCACATTTAAATTAGTCCTACCAAAATGAATCACCTCACATTTATCAGGGTTAAACTCCATTTGCCATTTTTCAGCCCAGCTTTGCATCCTATCTATGTCTCTTTGCAGCCTACAACAGCTCTCCACCTCATCCACTACTCCACCAATCTTGGTGTCATCAGCAAATTTACTGATCCACTCTTCAGCCCCCTCCTCTAAGTCATTAATAAAAATCACAAAGAGCAGAGGACCAAGCACTGATCCCTGTGGCATTCCGCTAGCAATCTGCCTCCAATCTGAAAATTTTCCATCCACCACCACCCTCTGTCTTCGATCAGACAGCCAGTTACCTGTCCAATCGGCCAACTTTCCCTCTATCCCACACCTCCTCACTTTCATCATAAGCCGACCATGGGGGACCTTATCAAACGCCTTACTAAAATCCATGTATATGACATCAACTGCCCTACCTTCATCAACACACTTAGTTACCTCCTCAAAAAATTCAATCAAATGTGTGAGGCACGACTTGCCCTTCACGAATCCGTGCTGACTATCCCGGATTAATCCGCATCTTCCTAAATGGTTGTAAATCCCATCCCTAAGGACCTTTTCCATCAATTTACCAACCACCGAAGTAAGACTAACCGGTCTATAATTACCAGGGTCATTTCTATTCCCTTTCTTAAACAGAGGAACAACATTCGCCATTCTCCAGTCCTCTGGCACCATCCCCGTGGACAGTGGGGACCCTAAGATCAAAGCCAAAGGCTCTGCAATCTCATCCCTTGCCTCCCAAAGAATCCTAGGATATATTTCATCAGGCCCAGGGGACTTATCGACCTTCAGTTTATTCAAAACTGCCAGGACATCTTTAGCGTTGCTTGATGCTTTCTCCCTTTGTACTCATGTCCTCCTGTGGATTTGTTTGACCTGCCTTACCACTTTATGGAAAAATACCTCGGGCGGGATTTTCCGGCCGCGTGCATCCCAAAACCGTAAATTCCCACCCGAGGTCAACGGACCTTTACATGGTCCGCCGAATTTTCTGTCCTGCCCGCTACGATTCCTGCGGCGGACAGAACGGGAAAATTCCGCCCCTTGTCTCTGCCCGAACTATCTCTATCTCAATAGTAGACGAATGTTCAGGTACCACTTTGCCTGCCACCCTTTGATTCCCGTTGATCTCGGCTGGATTCATTCTCACCCCATTGAAATTGGCTTTCTTCTGGTTAATTACGAATTCAAATTTAATATCTTGATTCATCTCTACTTTCCACCACCTCTTTCTTATCCCCAGGCCCATTTTTAAGGATGCTGTGATCTGTGAATATTCACGAGCAGCAATAAAATGAATGACCAGTTGCTTTGATTATGTGGAAACTACATTTAGAAATAGGAGCAACAATAGACTACATCGACTGTCGAGCTTGCTCTGCCATTCAATACAATCATGGCTGATTTTTGGTTTCAATTCCACTTTCACACGAGTTTCTACTATGAAGACAGAAACAAAATATTTAGAAAGAGACATAGACATAGAAACCCTACAGTGCAGAAAGAGGCCATTCGGCCCATCGAGTCTGCACCGACCACAATCCCACCCAGGCCCTACCCCCACATATTTACCCGCTAATCCCTCTAACCTACGCATCTCAGGGACAATTTTTAACCTGGCCAATCAACCTAACCCGCACATCTTTGGACTGTGGGAGGAAACTGGAGCACCCGGAGGAAACCCACGCAGACACGAGGAGAACGTGCAAACTCCACACAGACAGTGGCCCAAGCCGGGAATCGAACCCAGGTCCCTGGAGCTGTGAAGCATCAGTGCTAACCACTGTGCTACCGTGCCGCCCATTTGTTCAATACCTCTGTCATTTCCTCATTCACCGTGATCATTTCTCCATGATAATTTAATTAATCATAGAACCATAGAATCCCTACGGTGCAGAAGGAGACCATTCGGCCCGTCGAGTCTGCACCAACAACAATCCCAACCAGGCCCCATCTTCGTAACTCCTCATATTTCGCCCGCTAATCTCTCTAACCTACGCATCCCGGGACACTAAGGGGCAATTTAGCATGGCCAATGCACCTAGCATGCACACCTTTGGACTGTGGGAGGAAACCGGAGCACCCGGAGGAAACCCATGCAGACACGTGATGAACATGCAAACTCCACACAGACAGTGACCCAAGCCAGGAATCGAACCCAGGGCCCTGAAGCTGTGAGGCAGCAGTGCGAACCACTGTGCCACAATGCTGCCCCAATGCTGAGCATGTTTTTGATAGGGTGGTGGGAGAACATAAAATAGGGCAAGTATCCATCCTGCCACTTTCCTTACCACCCACCCCGAACCCATGCTCATAATGGGGGTATATGGGTGGGTGCCAAAATTGGCCATACTTAAATAGATAATCAAGCCTCACCTGGGTCCAGGGAAACATGGCTTTCTTCCTCCTCCTTGTTGTAGACCCGGCTGTGCCCACTAACAAGCTCTTGCTGCTGCCAGAACTGATGGAACTGCCAGATTAATCAGATTGGCTGGTATCTCCCGAGGGCAGGACATCCTCCCCAATGAGAGGCAATTGGCCTTGGTATGGCCTGCACCAAGGTGCATTATGACTGCAGGGTGGGCCAGTGTGCAGCCATCTTTGCTTCTGGGGCTGGTGCAGGTGGGGGTGGAGGGGGGTCGCGAGTTCTCTATCACTGGCACAATCCTTCCCCCTGTAATATTAATGTAGAACCTGCCAAGGTTTACTGGGGCACTGCTGCACTGTCAGAGATGTCACCTTTTGGACTCGATGGGCTGAATGGTCTCCTTTTGCACCGTAGGGATTCTATGATTCTACGATTAACTAAATTATCATGGAGAAATGATCATGGGGAATGAGAAAATGACAGGCCGAATTTGCTCTTTCAGGTGACACGCAAGACATCATTTTGAAGAAGGACAGGGGAATTATTTCCAGTTATTTCAGCTAATAGTCATCCTTCAGTCAACATCACAAAAACAGACTATGCCAACATTATAACAATGCTATTTGCAGGAAGTTTGTTGTGTGCAGATTGGCTGCTGAGTTACGACAGTGACTCCAATTCAGAAATATTACATTGGCTTTACAGTGCTATTGATTGAGGCATGTTGATACAGTTTGCTGAACTTACCTGACAGAATCCACCTGAATGTGAACCGTACAAAGTGCCACCACTGATGGTCATGAATTCAAGTCTTTCTGACTTGTGCTTTTTCCAGAAGATCGATAGAGACTTGGCAAACCTGCTACCCCGGACAATTTCTGCTCAGAATCAGACAGCTCACTTTCAGCCAGGTGTTTATTCACAGTGGGCAGCATGGTGGCACAGTGGTTAGCATTGCTACCTCACAGCGCCAGGGACCTGGGTTCGATTCCTGGCTTGGGTCATTGTCTGTGCAGAGTTTGCATGTTCTCCCTGTGGTCTGCATGTGTTTTCTCCGGGCGCTCTGGTTGCCTCCCACAGTCCGAAAGATGTGCGGAGTGTGTTGATTGGCCATGCTAAATTGCCCCTTAGTGTCAGGGGGATTATCAGGATAAATATGTAGGGTTACGGGGATAGGGCCTGGGTGGCATTGTTGTTGGTGGAGGCTTTATGGACCTAATTGCCTCCTCCTGCACGGGGATTCTGTTCTATTTGGTTTCCTCCATTTTTATACAACTGCATTTAGTTTTCCCAATGTTCTTGGAGAGATTCGTAAAGTGCTGATTGCCCTGATTTGAGAGTCAGTGAATCCTGCGGATGTCCTGCTGGATTACAAGCAAATTAGCACAATATCCATATTCACTAGCACTAACCACACTGGCATTCCATATTAAGGAGCATCTTCAGCAGCGAATGGACAGATCCTGTCAAGCCTATAAATAACTTGACCATCAGCATCAGGAAGACAACTGTCATGGTCCATGATGATGCCACACCATCATTTATCATCATTGGCAATGTGTTGATAACCCTACAATCACCAACAATCTGTCACCTGATGCTGAAATCCACTCACGCATCGTAAAAGCTGCAGCTGTTATATCCCGTCCTGTTATTGTAATGATATCATACCTTGGGCATATTCACTGTACAGGACACAAAGCACCAATTGTTCATAAAGTGTTTGGTAAATAGACTGTGGGCTCAGTTACTAAGACTAGCCACACATGAGAACAGTTAGACATAGGTATAAAGATTGAAGACATCAGAGCTGTTTCTTTTGAGAACCAAATAAACTAAATCAACAACTGAGGGATAAATTAAAGTGAGGTTCTGCTCACTTTGATGCAGTATCCCTTTAAGGGGCAGCACCCTTAAAGGGATACTGCATCAAAGGGAGCAGAACCTCAACAAAAACTTAAAACACCAAAACAAAATGTGACTAAAGGGGTTGATAGTGCACTCAAGCCCCAGCAGTGACCAATGAGCATGGAAGGCCTTGAAGATGCCAGCAAATACTGCCTGTTCCCTTTCCAGGGAGAGCCGGCAGCAAATATTGCTGTGGAAGAGGGGCAGTCAGTCAGGACAGATGACCGCTTGACCAACTGGTGCCTGGACCTATCAGTAGTCAACTTGGCTAGGCCCAGGAGAGAGGCCCACGAGGGGCTCCTCCTCTCTCCCCACCTCCCCTCTGCACTGGGTGTCCAAAGATCAGGAGCATTGGGCTGAAGTGCAACCAAAAAGAAAATAACAGATTTTTCAGAAAACTAAAAAGAGGGTTTAGCCTGGAACAATTACATATCTGTGATCCAGAGAGTCCAACAGGGTCGCAAAAGACACATTGCCTCTCGGGAGTCTGTGAACCAATGTAACCTGCGGTTGTGTGGAACTGTTGCATGCAACACCCCAATGGTAAGGGAGAGAACTCCCGCGTAGAGAGCCCTCCACTGGCGCCGCCGCTGCTGGACAGCAACAACACATGTTGTCCAGATGGCGGGCAAGGGTAAGATGGTGAAAAGTGTGCAGCGGCAGCCCATACAGGAAACCCCTCCACACTGTGCTAAAGGGCACAGAGGGCATTTCCATCAGGCAACTCAGATTGTGGGTCACTGGCACCCTGGGAAGGGTTTGGGGCTTGGAGCCAATGTGAATTTCTGTCCCAGCATGGGTACGCTCAGATGGGAGTCCAGTGCCCACCTGAGCTTCCTGGAGACCTCATGTGCCATCGGGGTGAGCACCACAGTCTTAAGGCGTTGGATGGCATCGGCCATGAACTGGGCACTCTCCAGCACCCAATGTGCCAGCTAAACAGGGGTCATCCTGCCACCCAGAAACGGGTCATCCCAGTAACCACAGCCCTCCTCTCTGCAATTATAACCTGAAGTTCTAGCTGTGAAGGTGTGGATTCCTGAGCATCGGCTCCCAGACATCAGCCCCTCTTCCTGACAGGGGAGAACTGCAGCGCGAGGTGATTGCGTTTCAGACTTTGATCTAGTCCAAATAACAGATGGGCAACACCTGTAAGGAGTTATGAAGACCACTTCAGGCCTATGAACAGAACTGGACATTATAATTCAGGTCGTGCACCTGGCAAAAGAAATACATTGTCAGGGCACACCATCTGAAGGGGTCTCAATGCAAAGATATTACTACATGGTCTGAAGGCAGAAGGTCACTATCTGGATGTGGAGACAGACCAGCGCCTGCTGGATTCAGCATGGATTCATGAAGGGAAAGTCGTGTTTGACGAATTTACTGGATTTTTATGAAGATGTGACTAGTGCGGTTGACAGAGGGGAGCCGGTGGATGTGGTGTTTTTAGATTTCCAGAAGGCATTCGATAAGATGCCTCACAAAAGGTTGCTGCAGAAGATTGGGGTACAAGGAGTTGGGGATAAAGTGTTGGCGTGGATTGGGGATTGGCTATCTAACAGGAAGCAGAGAGTTGGAATAAATGGGTGCTTTTCTGGTTGGCAGTTGGTGACCAGTGGCGTGCCGCAGGGATCGGTGCTGGGGCCTCAACTGTTTACCATTTACATAGATGATCTGGAGGAGAGGACCAAGTGTAGGATATCAAAGTTTGCTGATGACACGAAGATGAGTGGGAAAGCGAATTGCGTGGAGGATGCGGAAAGTCTGCAGAGAGATTTGAATAGGCTGAGCGAGTGGGCAAGGATCTGGCAGATGGAATATAACGTTAGCAAATGTGAAGTTATCCACTTTGGAAGAAATAATAGTAAATTGGAATATTATTTAAATGGAGAAAAATTACATCATGCCACTGTGCAGAGGGACCTGGGGGTCCTTGTGCACGAATCGCAAAAACTCAGTCTGCAGGTGCAGCAGGTGATCAAGAAGGCGAATGGAATGTTGGCCTTTATCGCGAGAGGGATAGAATATAAAAGCAGGGAGGTCTTGCTGCAACTATACAAGGCACTGGTGAGGCCGTAACTGGAGTACTGTGTGCAGTTTTGGTCCCCTTATTTGCGAAAGGATATATTGGCCTTGGAGGGAGTGCAGAGAAGGTTCACCAGGTTGATACCGGAGATGAGGGGTGTAGCTTATGAGGAGAGATTGAACAGATTGGGTCTGTACTCGTTGGAGTTTAGAAGGCTGAGGGGTGATCTGATAGAGACACATAAGATATTGAAGGGGCTGGATAGGGTAGAGGTAGCGAGATTCTTTCCACTTAGAAGGGAAACCAGAACTAGAGGGCACAGCCTCAAAATAAGAACAAAGAACAAAGAACAAAGAACAATACAGCACAGGAACAGGCCCTTCGGCCCCCCAAGCCCGCGCCGCTCCCCGGTCCAGGATTGAATCCTGAATCCAGGATCCCTGCCCAATTTTCCAGCCTATCTACATACCAATATCCTATCCACCGAGCTGTCCCTCACAGCTACGATGCTTTGTTCATTACAACCTATTAACTTACCCCCACCCCCCCATTCCAGACCATGTGATCTCCAGGGAGAGGTGAAAACCCAGAGTGAAAAACCCCAGGGCCAATATGGGGAAAAAAAAATCTGGGAAATTCCTCTCCGACCCCCTGAGGCGATCGAAACGAGTCCAGGAGATCACAATGGCCCCGATCGGAAAATGCTTCCCAACACTAGTCATTTCCACTTCCACGAACACCATATGAATTCCCTGCCCCCGAGACAGGTTCCCAACTATCCGCAGTCTCACTCTGTACTGGCACCAGCAAGATGATCATAGAATGAAGCCTTGAAACGAGAAACCAGGAACAATTAGCCTGCGCCGCTCCCTGGTC
Organism: Mustelus asterias; assembly: GCF_964213995.1. Lineage (NCBI taxonomy): Eukaryota > Metazoa > Chordata > Chondrichthyes > Carcharhiniformes > Triakidae > Mustelus > Mustelus asterias. Next base: position 165,765,500 of record NC_135801.1, read on the forward strand.
CAAACTAGACCACTCTTTTGTATCCCTCCATTCCCACTCCGTTCATATAGCTGTCTAGATAAGTCTTAAACGTTCCCAGTGTGTCCGCCTCCACCACCTTGCCCGGTAACACATTCCAGGCCCCCACGACCCTCTGTGTGAAATATGTCCTTCTGATATCTGTGTTAAACCTCCCCCCCTTCACCTTGAACCTATGACCCCTCGTGAACGTCACCACCGACCCGGGGAAAAGCTTCCCACCGTTCACCCTATCTATGCCTTTCATAATTTTATACACCTCTATTAAGTCTCCCCTCATCCTCCGTCTTTCCAAGGAGAACAACCCCAGTTTCCCCAATCTCTCCTCATAACCAAGCCCCTCCATACCAGGCAACATCCTGGTAAACCTCCTCTGTACTCTCTCCAAAGCCTCCACGTCCTTCTGGTAGTGTGGTGACCAGAACTGGACGCAGTATTCCAAATGCGGCCGAACCAACGTTCTATACATCTGCAACATCAGACCCCAACTTTTATACTCTATGCCCCGTCCTATAAAGGCAAGCATGCCATATGCCTTCTTCACCACCTTCTCCACCTGTGACGTCACCTTCAAAGATCTGTGGACTTGCACACCCAGGTCCCTCTGCGTCTCTACACCCTTTATGGTTCTTCCATTTATCGTGTAGCTCCTCCCTACATTATTCCCACCAAAATGCATCACTTCGCATTTATCAGGATTGAACTCCATCTGCCATTTCCTTGCCCAAATTTCCAGCCTATCTATATCCTTCTGTAGCCTCTGACAATGTTCCTCACTATCTGCAAGTCCTGCCAGTTTTGTGTCGTCCGCAAACTTACTGATCACCCCAGTTACTCCTTCTTCCAGATCATTTATATAAATCACAAACAGCAGAGGTCCCAATACAGAGCCCTGCGGTACACCACTAGTCACAGGCCTCCAGCCGGAAAAAGACCCTTCCACTACCACCCTCTGTCTTCTATGACCAAGCCAGTTCTCCACCCATCTAGCCACCTCCCCCTTTATCCCATGGGATCCAACCTTTTTCACTAGCCTACCATGAGGGACTTTGTCAAATGCTTTACTAAAGTCCATATAGACAACATCCACGGCCCTTCCTTCGTCAACCATTTTGGTCACTTCTTCAAAAAACACCACCAGATTCGTGAGGCATGATAAGTGGGGGCCGGTTCAGAACAGAGTTGAGGGGGGACTTCTTCTCTCAGAGGGTAGTGAATCTCTGGAATTCTCTGCCCATTGAAGTGGTGGAGGCTTCCTTGTTGAATATGTTTAAATCACGGGTAGATAGATTTCTGATCGATAAGGGAATTAAGGGATATGGGGAGCAGGCGGGTAAGTGGAACTGATTCGCTTCAGATCAGTCATGATCTTGTTGAATGGCGGGGCAGGCTCGAGGGGCTAGATGGCCTACTCCTGCTCCTATTTCTTATGTTCTTATGTTCTTATGATCACCCTCCCTATGTGGGAGACTCAGAACCTCAGCATCGAACCAATGCAGCCTTTTGTTCCAGCGATCCTGTGCCACAAGTGCAGCATGTTGTACATGAGAGGCCGGTGCATTATGGTGTTGCAGGAAATAGGCTAACACTGATTTGGCTTTTACTTTCATTTCAGGCTTCCATTGTTCAGCAGGAAATGTCACTTTCACTTCACTAGAAATGAAAAACAAGGGCAGTGATATCCACCACCTGGATGTTCCCTTCCACGACACTCATCATCATCCTGACTCAGAAATACATCGCCGGGTCTTCATTCTCGCTGGGTCAAAATCCTGGAACTCCCTTCCTAACAGCGCTGTGTGTGTACCTACACCCCAACGACTGCAGCGATTCAAGAAGGTAGCTCACCACCACCTTCTCAAGGGCAATTAGGGATGAACAATAAATGCTGGCCTAGCCAGCGACGCCCACATTTCATGACTAAATTTTTTTAAATATTGAGGCACTGAAGGGGGTGCAAAAAACTTTACAAGGATGAAAACCAGAACGGCAATCCTGGGCAGAATTTTCCAGCCACATGCACCCCAAGACCGAAAATTCCCACCCGAGCTCAACCAACTTTGAAATGGTTCGCCACGTTTTCTGTCTCACTCGCTACGATTCCCGCAGCGGGCGAGATGGGAAATTTTCAGCCCCTGTCTGGGTGAACAAGCTCTATCGCTTTTCCCCTAGAAAAGCGAAGGCTGACGGGTTACCTAACAGAAGACTTTAACATGATGCAAGCTTTCTCCTTATAGGAAAGAGTAAAGCAAAAGGACATCAATATAAGATATATGAAGAAATCTAATAAGGTATTCAAAAGAAACTTCTTTGCCCAAATAATGAAGAGAATGAAAAATTTGCTACCATAGGGTGTTGAGGAGATTAGTATCGATGCATTAAGAGGAATGTAGGTTTGCATGTGAGGGAGCGGGGAATTGAGTGCTACGCTGGTAGAGCTCATAGAGTCATAGGGTCCAATTTTACCACTGTGTTGCGCCCGTTTTAGGGCACGAAAACTTGGTAAAATCAGGCGTGAGGCAAGTAGCGCAATCCGCACCCGTCCACGCTGGTTCCCCCTTTACCAAGGCCCAAAAATGGCCGCGATCGGGACTGCGCCCGAAATGGGCGCGACGACCATTTCAATGCATTTGCATGCATTTAAGTTGGCTGAATGGGCTGCACGCCCAACCTTACTGACATTTCCCCCTTTACGACTGCGTTCGCCCATCCGGAATCAGCGTGAAACAGACATGCTCCACAGAAGTCCAATTCCTGAACCTCTCTGCTTGAGATCGGGGGGGTGGGGGGGGGTGTCTGCTGCCGCTCTGCCTGTGATCAATGAGGGGGAAGGGGGGTCTGCTCCAACTCTGCCACTCTGGCAGCTTGTTCCAGACATTCTCCACCCTCTGTGTGAAAGAATTGCCCCTCTGGACCCTTTTGTATCTCTCCCCTCTCACCTTAAACCTGATAAGGAAAGTTGCGGAGAACTCACGTGGCTCATAAATGCCAGCATGGACTGGTTTGGCCAAATGGCCTGTTACTGAGCTGTATATCCTGTGTAACTCTTATGTCGTTAAGAGTTCAGTCAAGACAAAAACAGACTTCCTGTGTTGAATGAGATAGTTGTATCAACTTCCTTAAATGATGTAGCTGAGTGATATTTTACAGGTAAATGGTGCCATGCCTTTGAGAGCTAGGGTGACCAGCTCCTCCACGGGCGTTGGTGAGGAATTTTGTCCCAAAACACTTTGACAAAAGTGGAAGCCAAGTCAAAGAAGGAGGTATTAGGGGATCTGACCAAAAGCCTCATCAAAGAGGTAGATTTTAAGGAGAGTTTTAAAGGAGAAAAGGACCTTGGAATGGAATTATGGAGGGAAATCCAGGGCGAAGGGACTAGCCAGTTGAAGTCTGCCATTGATGGAGCAAGGAGAGTGAGATGCACAAGAGGCCAAAGGAAGTCAAGGATCATGGAGTCTAAGAGGTGGTAGGGGTTAAAGGGAGGAGCAAGGCCATGGTGGGATTTAAACATGAGAATGAGAAGTATATATTGTAGGTGTAGGTGGGCAGGGTACCAATGTAAAGAGAATAGAAAGGAGTGATTGTTGGGCAGCAGTTGGTGCAGTTTAGGACACAGCAACAGAGCTTTGGATCTGCTGAAGTTAATGCAGGTGGAGGATGGGAGCTTAGTCAGGAGAGATTTGGAATAGTGGGTCCTGTAGGTGGCATAGACATGGGTTAAGGTTTGAGCAGACATGTGGAGGCAGGGTGGAGACAGGCAGTGTTATGGAGGTGCAAGTCGATGGTCTTTGTGATGGAAGCGATTTGAGTTCAGAAGCAAAGTTCTTGGTCAGTTAGGATGCTGAGCTTACGGTTGATGTGTGGTTCAACTGTCTGGATGGGGAAGGGGATGGGATTTTTTGGCAAGGCTACTGAGTTTGTGCGGGTGCGAAAACAATAGTTTCAGTTCCCTTTAACTGGAAAGGGATCCCAAGGCCCGATACAACCTGAGTGAGAAACCCTTAAGGAGGTGGAATCAGTGGCAAGAGAGTGGAATTACTGTGATCCAAATAAAATAAAATCTTCACTCCAGTCATAACAAGCTGCACTGTAGCCTTTAAGTCCTCTCTATGTGTCTTGCAAACTACTTTATGATGTTTATAGACTTTATAGTAAACTGCCAACTTTCTCTGCTTATTGGATGCACCAACCAGGTCACTGGTGATCAGTTAAAAGAACAGCTTTCCTAATCTTTATCAACATTACAACCTGTGTTGGTCTCAACAAGCGTAACTAATGGGGCAATCTCCCAAAAATCATTCGGGAGTAATTTGACACTCCTCTTAAAGTTAAACACTTACAAAGAATTTGGTTTGACCTTAAGGAAGGCCTTTGATTTCCTTCTTGTTATTTGTCTAGTGCTTTGTTAAAATATGAATTGCGAATTCTTTGATGTAGTGACTTTACTTCACGTTACAAGGAACTTGAACTAATGTACACGCAGCTGAAATGAAGCAGTGGGAGCTGATGTTTACATTGAGTGAGGTTAGTTCAACCCCATTCCACGGCTTGTGTCTATGTATCCTCTAAGGCAATGACCCTGGACACTTTAATAAAAACCAGCTGTAAGGAAAATCAAATGCTTCAGGATAACTGGAATTCTTTTCTGACAAATTACATAAGAAAGAATAGAAACGGACGATTTGAATCAATTAAACCCAGTCCTGTTAGCTATAATATACCCAACTATGATGCTGAACTACCTGGTTAGACACCTGAGGGAACATTCTGGAGAGTTCTGCCCCTGAATTCCAATGGCAATCAAGTGTGGGCGGAATTTTACCGGCACATCTACCCGAGTTTCGTACGATCCTAACCGAGGCCAACGGAGAATGCCGTTCTCCAAGCCTCACCCGCCCCCGGAATCGGTGTGGGCGTGTCGGTAAAATTCCGGCCTGTATATCCAACATTAGACTCAACCTCACTTACTTTACCCAGATGACACCTGCAAAAAAAATCCATGCAGTTCTTGATCATCATTGTCTACATTTAGACTTCAATCCCGAATTGCCCTTGAGAAGGTGGTGCTGAGCCACCTTCTTGACCCACTGCAGTCCATGTCATGTAGGCATACCCACAATGCTGTTAGGGTGGGAGTTCCAGGATTCTGATTCAGTGACAGTGAAGGAACAATATTGTTGGCGTGCTACACAGGAACTCAGCCAATCTTACATCTCTGAGATTACACAGATGAGGAGGAATTTCTTCACCCAGAGAGTGGTCAGCCTGTGGAATTCTCCACCTCAGAAAGCAGATGAGGACTAAACATTATATGTTTTCAAGAAGCAGTTAGATATAGCTCTTGGGACAAAGGGAGTCAAAGTATGTGGGGGAAAGGTGGGATCACGCTATTGAGTTGGATGATCACCCATGATCATAATGAATGGTGGGGTAGGCTCAAAGGGCTGAATGGCCTCCTCCTGCTCCTATTTTCTTCGTCTCTATGCTTATCATGTAAGCCCATGAAACAGGACACATGTTCCAGTTGCAGCTTACTATTTGATATCTCATCACAATGACACCTTAGAGAGGCTCTTGACTAAACATTCCCGCACTTCCACAGGCACTGGGATGCAAAATGGGCAATTCATGCATTATAGGCACCATAACCTCCTCACCATCACAAGCACTGTCCCCCCTTCCCCATCACAGGCACCGCCAATCTCTCCCCACCAACTTCTCCTCATCACAGGCACTATCCCTACCCACCTTCACAGGATCCGGCCCAAGCCACCCCCCCACAGGCATCGGGGTGAGCTCCCCACACCCCCTACCCCAAGATCGGGGCGCTTCCCGTCCCACAGGCACCGGGCCGCCCAACCCCCAACACCTAAGGGAAACCCTCCAAAGGACTCCCCAGAGGGCTCACCCTTGGCACTACCACCCTGACATTGTCAGATTTAGCAGCCATTACTTGGCCTGTGCCCATGGTTAGCACTGCCGCTAAATCGTGTCTGGATGTCTATCTATTTCCTTCTGAAATATATTCAGTGATTTGGCCTCCACAGCTTTCTGTGGTAGAGAATTCCACAGGTTCACCACCCTCTGAGTGAAGAGGTTCCTCCTCATCTCAATCCTACTGTGGTGAACCATTGTTGGTTCCCACCAGGTAGTGCTGAGCCAGGGTCTGGCCAGTACTATGAGTCTGTATATATGTTACTGTTGGGGTTAGGGTTGGGCTGTTCTACATGTTACTGTTGGGGTTAGGGTTGGGCTGTTCTACCTGTAATATAGTTCTTATGGTACATCCCAGTCGGGCTCCGCCTCCTGGGAGAGGTATAAAGGTCACTGCTCTGTCTGGGACCCTTTAGTCTGGGATCATGTATTATATATGGTAGCTCTATTGTTGTAGTCAATAAAAGCCTTTATTTCCCCGAGTACCTCTAGCCTCGTGAGTTATATCGCGCATCAATTTTATTGACTACAATTGAACTCTCTTCGTTGAAAAAAAAACGACACAGAGAACATGGAGCAAATGCTTAAACCCGAACGGCTTACGTTGGACCCACGTGCGGCGGGCGCCTCGAACACCTTCGACCACTGGTTGAAATGTTTTGAGGACTACCTTGAAGCCTCCGCAGCGGTCACCACCGACGCCGACAGACTCCGGGTCCTCCACGCGAGGGTAAGCGACGCTGTATATTTAGCGATCCGTGGGGCCACCGACTACAAAGGGGCCCTCGAGCTTCTTAAGAAGCGCTACATTAAACCGCCAAACGAGATGCATGCTCGATATCTCTTAGCCACTCGACGGCGGCAGCCCGGCGAAATGATGGAACAGTACGCGTGCGAGCTCCTACAGCTAGCCAGGGGCTGTAACTGCAAAGCAGTGTTGGCAGACCAGAACATGAACGACCTCGCTCGAGATGCGTTTGTGGTGGGAATCGGCTCGTCTTACATCCGCCTTCGGCTGTTGGAGCAAGGTAATCTCGATCTCACTAAGTCCATAGAGCTAGCGGATGTGCTAGAAACGGCCTCCAAAAGTCTGGCGATGTACCCCGATGACCACGTGGAGACAGCGTGGCAGGGGCAGTCGCAGACTCCACTTTATTCAGCGGGACCGAAAAACTGCGTGATTGCGTTCCCACCCTCGGGCCTGACGACGGCAGCAGCTCCAGGCGGCCCGTGGTGTTACTTCTGTGGGGGAGTGAAGCGCCCTCGGCAGCGATGTCCCGCTAAAGCGGTGTTGTGCTCCGCCTGCGGCAAGAAGGTGCATTATTCGAAGGTATGCCGATCCAAACTTCCATCCAGGAACAGCAGTGCGGCGTGTGACTCCCCGGAGCCGGTTTCCTCGTCGTCGGCATCGTCAAGGGCTTCTTCCACGTGCGGGGCCAGGACGTCGCCATTCCAGACGACGGAGTCGCAAGAGACGCGCGACCACCAGGGGCCGCTGGTTTTGGCGCCATCGCCCACATGCGACCTATGGGGGCAGCCATTTTGGTCGGCACCGACCGCGAATGACCAGCAGGGGTCGTCATCATCCATCTCAGCTGCCTGCAGTGGCGCCCACGAACCAACGGTGGCGTCGATCATCCTGGACCAGGCAAAGCCTCACAGACTCGACAAGTCCATGATGGACATACAGGTAAACAAACGCACGATTTATTGTCTGTTTGACAGCGGGAGCACGGAGAGCTTCATTCACCCAGACGCCGTGAAGTGGTGTGGCCTCCGGATTCAGCCTGTCAAGCAGCCAATTTCGATGGCGTCAAGGTCCCGGTCTGTCACCGTGCTAGGGAGTTGCGTGGTAAATCTGACGGTGCAGGGCATGGTTTACGAGAGCTTCAAGCTCCTGGTGTTACCGCACCTTTGCGCGCCAATACTCCTAGGACTAAATTTCATGGTCCACTTGAAGAGTGTAACCCTACAGTATGGTGGGCCACTCCCTCCGCTTTCAGTGGGAGACTCGCAGCCTCTAAATTGCCCAACGCGCTCCATCTGTAGCCTCTCGACGCTTAAGATTACCACACCCTCTTTATTCCAGAATCTCGTGCCAGGCTGCAAGCCCATCGCGACTAAGAGCAGGCGTTACAGCGCTGAGGATCGGATCTTCATTCAATCTGAGGTTCAGCGGCTCCTCAAGGAAGGGATCATACAACCTAGCGCTAGTCCTTGGAGAGCGCAGGTCGTGGTGGTCAAGAGTGGGAACAAACCCTGGATGGTCATAGACTATAGTCAGACCATTAACAGATACACGCAGCTGGATGCGTATCCCCTCCCGCGCATTTCTGACATGGTCAACCAGATTGCGCAGTACCGGGTGTTCTCCACCATCGACCTAAAGTCTGCTTACCACCAGCTCCCCATTCGCCCAGAGGACCGACAATACACGGCTTTTGAGGTGGATGGTCGCTTGTACCATTTTCTAAGGGTTCCTTTTGGTGTCACGAATGGGGTCTCGGTCTTCCAGCGTGCTATGGACCGAATGGTGGACCATAACGGACTGCGGGCTACCTTCCCGTACCTGGATAACGTCACCATCTGTGGCCATGACCAGCAGGACCACGATGCCAACCTTCTTAGATTCCTACGCACTGCATCTCGCCTGAATCTGACCTACAACAGGGAGAAGTGTGTATTTCGCACGCGCCGCCTAGCTATCCTCGGATACGTGGTGGAAAACGGGGTCATTGGCCCTGATCCAGACCGTATGCGTCCTCTCCTCGAACTTCCCCTGCCCACTAGCGTAAAAGCACTGAGAAGATGCTTAGGCTTCTTCTCTTACTACGCACAGTGGGTTCCCAATTACGCGGACAAAGCCCATCCGCTCATCAAGTCTACCTCTTTTCCCCTAGCACCAGAGGCTCGTTTGGCCTTTGAAAAACTAAAAGCCGACATCGCGAAAGCCACGATGCACGCTATCGATGAATCCATCCCCTTCCAGGTGGAGAGTGATGCATCGGATTTCGCCCTGGCCGCCACACTTAACCAGGCGGGCAGGCCCGTCGCCTTTTTCTCTCGCACCCTCCAAGGCCCCAAAATTCGACATTCGGCGGTGGAAAAGGAGGCTCAGGCCATTGTGGAGGCCATCCGGCATTGGCGCCATTACTTGGCGGGAAAATGGTTCACCCTGCTCACGGACCAGCGGTCCGTGGCGTTCATGTTCAATAACACGTTACGGGGCAAGATCAAGAACGATAAGATCTTGAGGTGGAGAATCGAGCTCTCCACCTATAATTACGACATCATGTATCGTCCAGGGAAACTCAACGAACCCTCGGATGCCCTGTCGCGTGGAACATGCGCTAGTATGCAGGAGAATCGATTGCAGGCTCTCCACAATTACCTCTGCCATCCGGGGGTCACTCAACTCTTCCACTTCATAAAAGCCCGGAATCTACCCTACTCGGTGGAGGATGTCAGGTCTATAACCAGAAGCTGCCAGGTATGCGCGGAATGCAAACCGCACTTCTACCGACCTGACAGGGCACAACTCGTTAAGGCCACTCGTCCATTCGAAAGACTGAGTGTAGATTATAAGGGCCCCCTTCCCTCGACAGATCGGAACGTGTACTTCCTCAATGTGGTTGATGAGTACTCACGACTCCCCTTTGTCATTCCTTGTTCCGATATGACCGCTGCCACGGTTATCAAGGCATTTCGTGATCTTTTCACCCTGTTCGGGTACCCCTGTTACATCCATAGCGATAGGGGCTCGTCGTTCATGAGCGATGACTTGAGGCAATTCCTGCTCTCATACGGAATTGCCTCTAGTAGAACCACGAGCTACAACCCTAGGGGTAACGGACAGGTGGAACGAGAGAATGCTACAGTCTGGAAGGCTGTCTTACTGGCGTTGAAGTCTAAAGGCCTTCCAGTCTCCCGTTGGCAAGAGGTGCTCCCTGATGAGCTCCACTCCATACGCTCACTCCTGTGTACGGCAACCAACGCTACTCCCCATGAGAGACTGTTTTCATTCCCTCAGAAGTCTTCCTCTGGGACCTCATTACTGTCTTGGTTGACGTACTCAGGACCTGTCCTCCTGCGGCGACATGTTTGGACCCGCAAGTCCGACCCTTTGGTTGAACAGGTCCATCTCCTCCACGCCAACCCTCAGTATGCCTATGTGGCATACCCTGACGGGCGAGAGGACACGGTCTCGATTCGAGACCTGGCGCCAGCAGGGGGCTTGGAAACCCCTGTCGCTTCCATACCTCCTGTTAGAGACCCCCCAACTATTGTTTCCCCTCCTGACACGGCGCGGGCAGCATCGGGACCATCACTTAACCCTTTTACTCCCGTGTACAGCTTGCCTGAGTCCAGGAGATGGTCGCCACTTCAAGGCGTGCCCGAGTTCAGCGGATTGTCACCACCTCGGGGTCTACCGGCCCGTGAGACATTGGAGGAGCCGTTGGACACCGCCTTGGGGAGAACGCCGCCGCGAGTGCCTACACCGGTGTCATCGCCGGTGTTGAGGAGGTCACAACGACGGTGCGGTCCCCCAGACCGTCTGAACTTATAGACTGATGAACAATTGTTCTGTGTTTTGTACCCTGCCAGCCTTTGTTTTCAAAGGAGGGGTGAATGTGGTGAACCATTGTTGGTTCCCACCAGGTAGTGCTGAGCCAGGGTCTGGCCAGTACTATGAGTCTGTATATATGTTACTGTTGGGGTTAGGGTTGGGCTGTTCTACATGTTACTGTTGGGGTTAGGGTTGGGCTGTTCTACCTGTAATATAGTTCTTATGGTACATCCCAGTTGGGCTCCGCCTCCTGGGAGAGGTATAAAGGTCACTGCTCTGTCTGGGACCCTTTAGTCTGGGATCATGTATTATATATGGTAGCTCTATTGTTGTAGTCAATAAAAGCCTTTATTTCCCCGAGTACCTCTAGCCTCGTGAGTTATACCGCGCATCACCTACATAGTCTACTCCGTATACTGAAACTGTGACACCTTGTTGTAGACCCTCCCCAGCCAATGGAAACAATATCATGGCATCCAGTCTGTGCGGCCCTGTCAGAACTTTATATGTTTCAATGTGATCCCCACTCATTCTTCTAAATTCCAGTGAATACCGGCCCAGTCGACACAATCTCTCCTCATACAACATTCCTGCCATTGCAGGAATCAGTCTGGTGAACCTTTGCTGCGCTTTCTCTATGACAAGTATATCCTTTCTTTGATAAAGAGACCAAAACCACACACAATACTTCAGGTGTGGTCTCACCAAGGCACTATACAGCTGCAGTAAGACATTAAATAGGGGTGAGCTCAGAGCAGGAGCAGGAATAGTATTTCCAATTTTTAATGAGTTTAAAAGTTTATTTATCAGTGTCACTGCGATGAAGTTCATAGAATCATAGAAACCCTACAGTGCAGAAAGAGGCCACTGGACCCATCGAGTCTGCACCGACCACAATCCCACCCAGGCCCTACCTCCATATCCCTACATAGTTACCTGCTAATCCCTCTAACCTACACATCTCAGGACACTAAGGGGCAATTTTTTAGCATGACTAATCAACCTAACTCTAATCTTTGGACTGTGGGAGGAAACCGGAGCACCCAGAGGAAACCCACGCAGACACAGGGAGAAAGTGCAAACTCCACACAGACAGTGACCCAAGCCAGGAATCGAACCCAGGTCCCTGGAGCTGTGAAGCAGCAGTGTTAACCACTGTGCTACCGTGCCGTCCTGTGAAAATCCCATGAGGTGCCAAATGTTAACGCAAAACCAACATTTTTCAAAATATTTATCCCTTTTGCAGCTACTGCTGCAGGTTAATTTTGATGTGGAGATGCCGCCGTTGGACTGGGGTAAACACAGTAAGAAGTTTAACAACACCAGGTTAAAGTCCAACAGGTTTATTTGGTAGCAAAAACCACACAAGCTTTCGGAGCTCCAAACCCCTTCTTCAGGTGAGTGGGAATTCTGTTCACAAACAGGGCAGATAAAGACACAGACTCAATTTACATGAATAATGGTTGGAATGCGAATACTTACAACTAATCAAGTCTTTAAGAAACAAAACAACGTTTTGTTTCATGCCCCCCAAAGTGGAAGAACATACCAACGTTCATTGGCTGGCCTCACGCATGAAGAATAGTCACTCATGTGTTTCTAAAGGCTTAATTGGACCATGTACTGGTCAGAGACAGGAGGGTAAATTGGAGCTTGCTAGGAGATGCAGGAAATAAAACTGGTGCATCACGAAGATCTGAGAAATTGTTAACATTTCTTTGTAATCAAACTAATTTAAGCCTGACAATAAATTAGTCTCGACCATGTTGTTGATTAAATAATGTCTGCTCGTGTTTACGTGGTTTCCACAAAAACATCTAATCGCAGGTTCCGACAGACATTTGCCTCCAGGTCTTCTTGAATCTGTAATGTATTTATCTAATAGGATTTTGTGTTCTTTGGGAATTCCAAACAGTTCATAACCAAACAAATTACTTTTATGAGATTGCAACAATAACAACTTAAATTTATATCCTGCCTTTGATGTTGTAAAATGTCCTAAAGCTCTTCGCAACAGCATCACCAACTTTTACAGATGCACCATAGAAAGCATTCTTTCTGGTTGTATCACAGCTTGGTATGGCTCCCGCTCTGCCCAAGACCGCAAAAAACTACAAGGGGTCATGAGCGAAGCCCAGTCCATCACACAAACCAGCCTCCCATCCATTGACTCTGTCTACACTTCCTGCTGCCTCGGCAAAGCAGCCAGCATAATTAAGGACCCCACGCACCCCGGATATTCTCTCTTCCACCTTCTTCCATTGGGAAAAAATCTGAGGTCACGTACCAACCGACTCAAGTACAACTTCTTCCCTGCTGCCATCAGACTTTTGAATGGACCTACCTTGCATTAAGTTGATCTTTCTCTACATCCTAGCTATGATTGTAACACTACATTCTGCACTCTCTCCTTTCCTTCCCTATGAACGGTATGCTTTGTTTGTATAGTGCACAAGAAACAATACTTTTCACTGTATACTAATACATGTGACAATAATAAATCAAATCAAATCAAATTGTGACACCGAGCCACAAAAGGAACTATTAGTGCAGATGACCAAACTGGCCGAAGAGATTATTTTATTCATTCATGGGACATGGGCATCGCTGGCCAGCATTTATTGCCCATCCCTAGTTGCCCAAGGCAGTTGAGAGTAAAGCACATTGCTGTGGCGCTGGAGTCACATGTAGGCCAATCCAGGTAAGGACAGTAGATTTCCTTCCCTAAAGGACATGAGTGAACCAGATGAGTTTTTCCGAAAATCGACAATGGCTTCATGGTCATCAGTAGATTCTTAATTCCAGATTTTCTTTTATTCAATACAAATTCCACCATCTGCCCTGACGGGATTCAAACCTGGGTCCCCAGAACATAGACATTGACAGGAACAAAGTACAACTAAAGCTGAAGCTAACTCATTTTATTACCTTGGATGCCTTTCACTGAAGGGTTAAGGCCCTGTTGATTGATACTTGATGTGGAGATGCCGGCGTTGGACTGGGGTGAACACAGTAAGAAGTCTCACAGCACCAGGTTAAAGTCCAACAGGTTTATTTGGTAGCAAATACCATAAGCTTTCGGAGCCCTGCTCCTTCGTCAGATGGAGTGGATATCTGCTCTCAAACAGTGTTTGAGAGCACTGCACTGTTTGAGAGCAGATATCCACTCTATCTGACGAAGGAGCAGTGCTCCGAAAGCTTAACGTATTTGCTACCAAATAAACCTGTTGGACTTTAACCTGGTGTTGTGAGACTTCTTACTGGATTGATACTTGTACATGCTAAACTGTCAATTCTCTCTCACTGCTAATTTATATTTTATTATTTTTAGTGTTGAAATATTGTCATCGAAGTGTTGCTGTATAATTTCTGTTGCTGTGGTGTTAGCCTCTTGGCCAGGTCGGTATTGTAAATGAGAATTGGTTCTCCATTCAAACACCTGGCTAAATAATGTTTAAATAAAAAATCTCACTGAAGCGTATAAGATTCTGAAAGAGCTTGACAGGATAGAAGCTGAAAGGATGTTTCCCCTGGCTCCTGAGATTAGAACTAGGGTGCGCAATCTCAGGTCGAGAGGTCGGCCATTGAAGAGTGAAATGAGGAGAAATTTCTTCAGCCTCTACCTCGGAGGCCATGAATGTTGAGCTTTATCAATATTGTCGCCCTTGGCCTCCAACAGCCTTGCTGAGTTCAGTGGCGGAGAGTGATTAGCTAATTCACAAGGCTTCAACTGCTGCAATAGGTCTATTCCAGGTGGCACAGTGGTTGGCACTGCTGCCTCACCGTACCAGGGACTGGGGTTTGATTCCCGGCTTGGGTCACTGTATGTGCAGAGCCTGCACATTCTCCCTGTGTCAGCGTGGGTTTCCCCCCGGGTGCTCCGGTTTCCTCCCACAGTCTGAAAGAGGTGCTGGTTCGGTGGATTGGCCATGCTAAATTCTCCCTCAGTGTACCCGAACAGCCGCTGGAGTGTGGCGACTGGGGGATTTTCACTGTAACTTCATTGCAGTGTTAATATAAGCCTACTTGTGACAATAATAAATAAAACTTTAAAATCATTTCAAACAAAAAAAAACCTTTAAAGGTAGAAAACCAGCTTCTTTAAATGCACACTATCCTCAAAATAACTGTTTCGAACATGTTGGCTTTGATTTACTACAGTACTGTGAGAGATGTTCACCAGAAAGACCCTGGCCTTACTCAGTGATATCAAAAGTGAAAAGAATGAACTTTCTATTCTCCTGTGTTTTATATTGCGAGTGGGAAATTGGAAAGAAGTTTCTAAATGAGTTAACGTTCTCCTTTTATTACATCAGAACAAGCAGATGTCGCTCCAAGATATGAATTCAACTTCAGTCTCAACAACAGCAGCAACTTGCACTTATATAGTGCCTGTAACCTGGGAGAACATCTCAAGGTGCTTCACAGGGGCATAATCAAGTTGTTTAAATACTCAGCCATACCAGGAGCTAGCAGAATAGCTGATGAAAAGAGGTGCTTTTTAAGGAGAGCTCACAAGAACAGAGGTAGATAGAGAGGTCGAGAGGTTTGGTGAGGAAGCCCCAGACCTTGGGGCTAGGCCGCTGAAGGTACAGCTGCGATGGCGGAGCAATAGAAATTGGTGATATCCAAGAGACCAGAGTTGGAGCACAATGTCTGTGTTTTGTAACTGCTCAGATGGGAAGTCTTTCAACTATATTCACTTCTGTTTAGTTTAGTCACAGCGGTCCTGAACTTCCATTGAGTCATCGACTTTTACAGCACAGCAAGTGCCCACTCGGCCCATTGTGTCTGCCCCAGGCTTCAAGTACCTAATCTATTCTAATCCCATTTTCCAGCATTTGATCCGTAGCATTTTATGTGTGATGTTTCAAGTACTCATCTAAATACTTCTTAAATGTTGTGAGGGTTCCCGCCTCTACCACCCTTTCAGTCAGGGAGTTCCAGATTCCCACTGGGTGAAAATTCCTCAAATCCCATCTAAATCTCCAGCCCTTATCTTAAATCTGTGTCCCCTGGTTATTGGCCCCTCTACTAAGGGGAAAAGTTTCTTCCTATCTACCCTACCTATGCCCCTCATAATCTTGTACATTTCAATCAGGTCCCCCCTCAGCCTTCTCTGCTCCAAGAAAAACAAGCCCAGTCTAACCAGTCCTTCTTGATCGCTAAAACTCTCCAGCCCAGGCAACATTCTGGTGAATCTCTTCTGCAGCTTTTCTAGTATAATTACTTCCTTCCTACAGTGTGGTGATCAAATCTGCACACGGTTTTCTAACTGTGGTCTAAAGAGCGATATGTACACAATTCCATAATAACCTCCCTGCTCTTATATTCTATGTCTTGGCTAATAAAGGCAAATATCCCATATACCTTTTAACCACCTTATCTACCTGTCCCACTGCCTTCAAGGATCTATGGACATGCACCCAAGGTCCCCCGATCCTCTTACTTCCTAGCATCCTACCACTCATTAAGTATTCCCTTGTCTTGTTTGTCCTCCCAAAATGCATCACCTCACAATTGTCAGGATTAAAATCCATTTGTCACTGTTCTGCCCATCTGACCGGCCCATCTATAGTGTCCTGTAATTTAAAGCTTTCCTCCTCACTATTTATCACATCAGCAATTTTCGTGTCTTTGGTGTCTGGTTATGAGAAATTGCCAGCATGAGAGTCCTGGGAAATGTGCTGCGGACTCCACCAGAGTGTGTTACATCAGGGGGAGTGTAACGAAGCACTTTCACAGACTTCATTAGTCAACACAAAAGATAGTTATTAGTAAGAATTGTACAGCAGCCTCATGGGATGTAGCTTGCTCACATGGGATTGCAAACTCTGAGTCCTGATTGGTCCCACAGGCCAGGTGACCCTTACTCTACTATCTTTCCCTCAAAGGGACAATCATCATATCCCTCCCCCTCTAACTCCTTTAAACAATCTGCAATAACAAATTCACTCAGTCCTAAATACTAACTGAACATTGTATACATGAGTTGGACAATTTGAATATGAGCCTTTGAGGTGGTTTTCTGTTTCTTGTAGAGTGGTGTAATTCTGTAGTCGGAGATGCTTCCGCCGGATTGACGTTAACAGGAATTACAGTAACGGGTACCTCTTCTGGCAGGCAGTTCATCATTATTTGCGAACACAGAAACATCAGTTATGCCTATAACAGGTCGAGCAGGTACTTCGGTGCTTACAGGTTCAAAACCATTTCTTGATGGCAATACTGACTGCTGGGTCGTCTCTCTACTCCTCAAGTGGTCCACGTTTCTTTTTATTCATTTGTGGGACAAGGGCGTCGCTGGCTGGCCAGCATTTATTGCCTATCCCTAGTTGCCCTTGAACTGAGTGGCTTGCTAGGTCATTTCAGAGAGCAGTTGAGAGTCAACTACATTGCTGTGGGTCTGGAGTCACATGTAGGCCAGGCAAGGACGGCAGATTTCCTTCCCTTAAGGACATCAGTGAACCAGATGGGTTTTTCTGGCAATCGACAATGGTTTCATGGCGATCAGTAGATTCTTAGTTCCAGATTTTTGAAATTGAATTTTATTGAATCTCTCCAACTTTCTGACTCTCCTTTCTCCTTTAAGACACTTCTTAGAATCTACAAGGTTCTGGTCATCTGCCCCAATATTTTTTCTTTGCCCTTACGTGGCTCAAATGTCAGATTTTATTTGATGAAGCTCCAGTATGGTGCTGTGGACCATTATAAGGCTCTATATAAATGTAAGTTGTTGCTGTTGTTTCAGGTTTCTCCAATTTACACTACTGCTGTTGCTATGAAGGAAAAGGTAGCACATTGAAGGGCTTAAAGTGGTCACCAGAGCTGACGCAGTTACCCAAGAAACTGGCGGAAAGCATTTTAAATGTGTACAAATGGCAGAAACAACTTGCACCAAAACCTCCTGACTAAAACAAACATTCTGTGCATCATTGTGTGAACGTTGAACGCAGCAAGGAACTTCACCCTCTTGGTTAATGACTGGGCAGCATGATGGCACAGTGGTTAGCACTGCTGCCTCACAGCACCAGGGACCCGGGTTCGATTCCTGGCTTGGTTCACTGTCTGTGCGGAGTCTGCACATTCTCCTCATGTCTGCATGGGTTTCCTCCGGGTGCTCTGGTTTCCTCCACTGTGAAATCAGAAAAGTCTGCCAATGAAAGGACATTTTATAAATTCACTGGGGGAAATTTCCATCAAAATCCCTTCTGTTACATAATGTGCAATGATTCAACTGTGGCTTTCAATTGGAAATGTTTGTCTTCAACCTATCTTTTAATCCTAAAACTGCCTGCAGATGTTTTGTTGATGTAAAATTGCTTGTGGCACATCGGTATTCAAATATTATATCGTGCCGTTCTCCTATAAATATTGGCACAGTCCAGAATACTAGAATAATACTAGAATATTGGCGTTCTCCCATTTACCACTCATAAATGTTGACACATTTCCGGGGGACAGTTACAGAAACTGATTCACGCCTGGAGTGTCACCTTCAAACATTGCCACTCTCCCAAAGATACTATAAGTTTTTAAAATTTATTTGTTAGGGTCACAAGTAGTCTTACGTTAATACTGCAATGAAATTACTGTAAAAATCCCCTAGTTGCCACACTCCGGCGCCTGTTCGGGTACACTAAGGGAGAATTTAGCACGGCCAATGCACCTGACCAGCATGTCTTTCAGACTGAGAGGAAACCGGAGCACCCGGGAGGAAACCCACGCAGACACGGGGAGAACATGCAAACTCCACACAGACAGTGACCCAAGCCAGGAATTGAACCCGGGTCCCTGGCGCTGTGAGGCAGCAGTGCCAACCACTGTGCCATCATGCTGCCCAGTCATTAACCAAGAGGGTGAAGTTCCTTGCTGCATTCAACGTACACGCAATGATGCACAGAATGTTTGTTTTAGTCAGGAAGTTTTGGTGCAAGTTGTTTCTGCCATTTGTACACATTTCGAATGCTTTCCCCAGTTTTCTGGATAACTGCATCAGCTCTTTGTCTAAATCAGTTAGAAGCGAGGTCATGAGAGAAGGACCTTGAATGGTCAGAGACTCCAATTTCCCTTTCTCATGTGCAAAATGTGGCAAGATTGCAGAGCTTGGATCTGATCTGTTGGCTGCAGAATTGCTTAGCTCTATTACTTGCTGCTGATGGTGTTTGGCACATAAGTGGTCCTGTGTTGTAGCTTCACCAGGTTGACAGCTCATTTTTAGGTATGCCCTGGTCTTGCTCCTGGCATGGCCTCCTGCACCCTCCATTGAACCAGGGTTGATCCCCTGGCTTTGTAGTAATGGTGAATATGGTGGGTCATGAGGTTACAGATCGTGGTTGAGGTCAATCTGCTGATGGCCCACCGCATCTCATGGTTGCCCTGTCTTGAGTTGCTAGATTTAGTTCAAAATTTATCCCATTTAACACAGCGGTAGTGCCACGCAACACAGTTGGGTTTCCCCTCAATGTGAAGATGGGACTTGGTCTCCACAAGGACTGTGCAGTGGTCGCTTCTACCAACACTGTCATGGACAGAAATATCTGCAGCAAGCAGGTTAGTGAGGATGAGGCCCAGTGTGTTTTCCCTTTTGTTGGTTCCCTCATGACCTGCGGTAGACCCAGTCTAGCAGCCATGTGCTTCAGGACTTGTCCAGCCCAGTCAGTAGTGTTGCTATCAAAATCACTCTTGATGATGTGCAATGAAGCCCACCACCCAGAGTACATTCTGTGCCCTTGCCACCCCAAGTGCTTCTTCCAACTGGTGTTAAAAATGGAGGAGCACTGATTCATGAACTGAGGGGGAAGGTGGCAACTAGCAAGAGGTTTCCTTGCCAGTGTTTGACCTAGTGCTATGAGACTTCATGGCGTCCAGAGTCAATGTTGTAGACTCCTCAGCTAACTCCCTCCCGGATGTATAGCACTGTGCTGCTACGTCTGGGATACCACAAAGCATCTATGTTCCCGTGCATGAAAGCAGCAATTGCCTAATCCATGAAGATGGTTCCACTTTGTTGACTGACAGGTTCCAAATCTTTGACAGATGGGCTAACTATTATAAGAATCTATTAAACCAGATGCTTAGCAGGGAAATGTGGTCATAGATCAACTATATCAAAGTCTGGTTCTTGTGTCTTTTGCTAAAGAATATTTCTTTATCTAACGGAAGTGGTCAAGATGATTAAAGGATTTGACAGGGTCGGCATGGGAGAGACAATTTCTTCAGTTGGGAGAGGCCAAGGCAAGGCGACATGAACTCAGTGTTAATGATAGACGATTCAGGGGTGATGTTAGAAGGCACCTCATTGCGCAAAGGTTAGTGGAAATCTGGAACTCCTGTTGGAACCACCTCAGAAAGAACAATGAAAATTTGATAGCGATGCAAGGTTCTAGTTACTGAAGTCTCAGATAGGAAAATATAGAGGCAGTGATGATAGAGGCACAATTAAAATGGGGGGTCACGGGAGTCACATGAGGTAAGGATGGGAGCGGCTGCATTTTAATGAGCTCAGGAGCTACTCATCTTTTAATCCTTTTTTAAATCCTAATGCACTACCTATAATTATTTGATCCTGATGTCTGTGCTATGTTCCTGAAAGATCCTGGCTAAATTTGGTGACGGGGAGCTGGGTTAAGTCACAGTGGCAGTTTCGATGGCGAGCGGGCCTAACTTCCCTGATGCCTTAGGCACCAGGATGATGGCTGCCTTTGTGCGTGAAGTTGTGGATGACGGTCTTGGCTCCCCAGCACAGATTATTGGGGATCACATTGATGAACGGCGAGATACCCTAAAGAGAATGGATGAAGCGGAGAAATGAATCTTGTCAGTTGAGTGGGTTGTTTCCTCAGTGCGGGGGGGGGGCGGGGGGGCACTCATCTTCAATCTTTGGAAATCCTGCTGCATGGTATGTCGAACATCCTGAGTGATTCAGGGACATGGATCTGGAGAAAACTCCCGAGGGGAGCTGAGGATGAATTCCTGGCTGAATTTGAGAACTGGCTGGCCATGCTTTCACAATCCTGATTGGAAGGCTGGACGTTTCGAGTTTGATGGAGCACATTGTATCTCGTCTTCGATTCTTGGGGTCAGTTGAAAATTCCGACCACTGCTCTTATGTTGTCTTGCCCTCAGTATTCGCCAAGAAGAGTTGGAGGCAGTTGGACACGACAGGTTTATGCCACTTGCCAGGCCCCAGGTTTCTCTTTACCAGGGCTTCAGGACATGGCAGAGGTGCAAAGGCTTCGGTGAAACTCTGGATGGATCCTGAATGTTGCTTGGTGATCCTGTCATGACTTTGACTTTTTCAAGCTCCATGGATGGTTATATTATCCTGCAGTTCATCATTAAACCTGAACTTTATTCCCTTGTGACAAGGGTGTATGATATATGAGCACAGAGGCGTTTGTCATCTGTTATCCTGTTGCACTGCAAAAATCAGGATTTGTTAACCCGGGACTGTACCCTCTGTAATTATATTCTTGTGTTGATCCTGCACTGTGCTTTTTTCTTATTGAAGGGGGAGATCCTGTAACTGTCCTCACAGCTGTTGAGGAAAACCTCCCTAGAACTTATGGGCTAGCATAGTTTTGTATTTTTTTGTAGTAATACAATCTTTGACTGAATCCTGTTATGACACAGACAGACTATGTATCCTGGGAAAGAAGTTGCATTGTGTTGTTGACATCATTGGCGTCTCCAAGGTGGGGATGAAGGAAGCATCCTTTGGTGCACGCTCAAATGTGGTGCGAAAATCCTTGTCGGTTTAACCACCATTTTACCTGTATTCCCTGTGGTTGAATAAACAATAGTAGCAGCTACTTTGAAGATATTCTTTCCATAATTTCTGTAGCCCTGTGGCTGTTGTCCTGTGAGCTTGGTTGTGCACCACTGAGCCAATTGTGGCTGCATCCTGTTACCCTGATATCCTGATATCGCCCCTCCCACCCTTCAATATGTCCTCTCATTATTTGTATGATGGGAGATGCTGGATCCAATGAATAATCTGAACCAACTATGTTGGGGGGTTTTCTTCTATCCTTTCCTCCATGTACTTGTTTGAAAATAATCTTCCTATACTGTACCAATCTTTTAGAGTTTGTTGTATTATTTGTAAATTATTTGATCATTATTATTTCAATGAAATTATATTTATAAAAAATGGCTGGTCACTTAGTCTGGGTGCCTGATACTAGATGACCCAAAAGGTTGAGCTGAAATATTGGATTACGGAGATAGGGATGGGCCCGGATTAAATGCTCTTTTGTAGAGTCAGTGTAGACTCAATGGGCCGAATGGCCTCCTTCTGCACTGTAGGGGTTCAATGGATTCTATAGTGATCACATCAATAAAAACTGCCTAAAAAATCAATCTAAAAACAATAAGGACTGTTGTTTTGGTTGCTAAGCATTTGAAAATACTGACCATTGCATTCATGACTCATGTAAACATATACACAATAATCTTTCCTGTTTGGAAATCTGAAGTCTGGAAACACCAGCCGACCGAAAATCATCTGAGCAGATCCTAGCAACTCATGGAGTTGCCACTCGACTGCTTGTGTGAGGCAACAAATCAAAAAGGGATGGACTCACCTGATCTTCAGGCTGAAGGTAGAAAATGGCGGGTGATGGAAGGATCCATTTGGGCGGCACGGTGGCACAGTGGTTAGCACTGCTGCCTCACAGCGCCGGGAACCCCAGTTCAATTCCGGCCTTGAGTGACTGTGTGGAGTTGCACATTCTTCCTGTGTCTGCATGGGATTCCTCTGCATGCTCCAGTTTCCTCCCACACTCCAAAGATGTGTAGGTTAGGTGGATTGACCATGCTAAATTACCCCTTAATGTCCCACAATGTGTAGGTTAAATGGACTAGGCATGGTAAATGTGTGGGGTTACAGGATAAGGTGGGGGAGAAAGCCTGGGTAAAATACTCTGTGAGAGGGTCAGTGCAGACTCGATGCTCCAAATGGCCTCTCCTGCACTGTAGGGATTCGATGATAACCTGATAACTGTGTAGCCAAGAAAATGCAGCATGTAGTTACAAAACCACTCGATTTGTTGCTCAGCCCTGTATCTCACTCTTTCTCTCACTATCATTCTACTCCATCTCTCTTGGCTTCACCTCTTGCCCTTTCTTTCTCTCAATCTCATGGCTGATCTCTTTCTCTCTCTCACTCTCTGTTAGTCTATTTCTCCATTTTCTCTTTCTCTCGAAATGGATACATGGAGGATGCAGTGTTTGGATAAGTAAAATAATTTTTATTACTGTGTTATAATGGTTTATCATCGTTTTATGTTTCAGATAAATATTTATGTTTGTGCAGTTTTCTGGTTCATGCATTTGTGGTTTGGCATTCATTTCATCCAGAAAATCCCAAAATCCCGAGATGATACTCGGCCCAAACATTCCAGCTGGAGAGGTTATAGGAGATTAGAAAGGGAGGATCGCACAGGCATTAGACCCATGACTTGCATATGCAAATATCTCACCAGCTCTCTCTATGGAAATACATTGGGAAAGGAGCATATATTGGAACCTGGAAGACACTCGAGGTGGTAATAAACTGGATGATGTATCGGTGGCAAAGCAATTGCCAAATGCCTTGAGGATGAGAAAGCTGAAAGAATAGATGCTGGCCCGCAGGTACTGCTTTTCCCACCTGCACTGTTCTCCCAATGAGGAACACGTGGAGTGGTGATGCCCCTTACCCAAAAGTGGCCACGGCCGAATGTGAGCGTGAATCCCCCTTTCTAATGCTGGGAAGTGGATGTTGCTGGCTAGGCCAACATTTATTGCCCACCCCTATTTGCCCTTGAGAAGGTGGCAGTGAGGTGCCTTCTTGAACCACTGCAGTGCCTGAGGCGTAGGTACATGCAGGGAAGGAATTCCAGTGCAGTAATTGAAAAGATTGGCAACAACTGGTTAGTATTAAATGAATGACAATGGTTTGTTTACAAGCAGATAGATATCAGAGCATTTTCACGATGTTAATACTTGCAGCTCTAGGATCCACTCTGGCTGCAAGAGCCCACACTCTGCACCATGATCCCTGTGCTCATTCCCCATTGGACAATCAGGTCACATGACCCTCCTAGTATACAAACTTTAAAGGGGCCAGCTACTATACCCCTCTCCCTTTAAGTACCTTATTGCACAATACATAAATAGTTTATACAATTTTCAGGACATTAGTACTGAGAAACACTTTTAACATAGATTATCAAAACTCAGTCTGTCAGGGGACTTTTTCTCTGGGAGTGACATAGCTCAACAGATCGAGGTTCACCTGTAGAGGTAGCTTTGATTGGACTTGCTTCACTTGGACTCTCTTCTGGAATCTGTGTCCCTGGAAGGGTAGGTGGTTTTAGTTCAGTCGGGCAGCATGGTCGGTGCAGGCTTGGAAGGCCTGTTCCTGTGCTGTAATTTTCTTTGTTCTTTGTTCAGTCCTAAATCTGCTCCCCCTTATTTTGAGGCTATGCCCCCTAGTTCTGGTTTCAACCTTCCTGCTTCTATCCTATCTATTCCTTTCATAATTTTATATGTTTCTGTAAGATTCCCCCCTCATTCTTCTAAATTCCAATGAGTATAGCCCCAGTCTACTCAGTCTGTCCTCATAAGCCAACCCTCTCAACTCCGGAATCAACCTAGTGAATCTCCTCTGCACCCCCTCCAGTGCCAGTATATCCTTTCTCAAGTAAGGAGACCAAAACTGTACACGGTATTCCAGGTGCGGCCTCACCACCTGTACAATTGCAAGAAAACATTCCTATTCCTATACTTAAATTCTCTCGCTATGAAGGCCAAAATACCATTTGCCTTCTTTACTGCCTGCTATACCTGCGTGCTTACTTTCAGCGGCTGATGCACGAGGACACAAAGTCTCGTTGAATATCCACCTCTCTCAATTTGCACCCATTCAAATAATAAGAACATCATGTGACATGTAGTCAAGGTCCCAAGTTCAAGTTTCACTCCAGGGTTTGAGTGCACAAATCAAAGTTGACACTCTAATGCAGTACTGAGTACTATTTTGAAGAAGAGCTGTGGAGTTATCCCAGTGCCCTGGTCAATATTCACCCCTCAATCAATATCACATAAAAATAATTCTCTGGTCATTATCACATTGCTGCTTGCGGGAGTTTGCTGAGTGTAAATTAGTTGTCCCACACCCTACCTTGAAGAGTGGCTGCTTTTCAAAAAATACTTCATTGGCTGTAAAGCATTTTGAGACATCCAGCAGTTGTGAAAATCACTACACAAGTGCACGTCTTTCTTTTCTCCCCCCCCCCCCCCCCCCCCCCCCCCCCCCCCCCAAGTTATACACCATCCTGCCTTGGAACAATATCACTGTTCCTTCATCATCCTGTGAGTCTCTCGCTAACAACGCTGTGGGTATACCGACAGCACGTGGGCTGCTGTGGTTCGAGAAGACAACTCACCATGCACCACCTTCTCAAGGGCAATTCGGAAAGGAAATAATTGCAGGCCTTGCCATTGAAGCTCACATTCCCTGAATGAATGAGAAAAAAATAAAGACGACAGTGTTTATATCCAGACTTCAAAATATTGCAGTATAAAAAAATTCTTAATTTTGGGAAGACTGACATAACTGTTCCCATGACCTGCCTGACCTAATCCACAGGAGTTTCTTGAAAATAAGAAAACAGGCAGCTTGAAGTGTGGTGAATTGTTTGTATTCTTGCTATACAAATGGTTCTATTGAGAGCAAAACGAACTGGACAAAGTGATTCTGCTTTTGTGCTTGTGTGGTTGGTGGCAAAAACAATGTATGATTGTGAAAATCTCTAGAAGCACAAGCTTTCTCTCAATTAAAATACTTCTGTGTAAGACTTCATCTTAGAAAGATTGTTGTGTATTCTTCATCACATTAGGAAAAATTTGCAAAGGAAAATGCAAAACAACTACCAGTACTTGTGAGAATGTAAACATTCTAATATTTCTTACATTCCAAGAACCAAACTTATTTTCTATAAAGCTTCTTCGAATATTACGACAAACCAGGCCACAGAATAAGTGTGCACAGTTTACAATATCTTGGCATGGCTTCTCCTCTGACCAAGATCTCAAGAAACTATAAAGGTTTGTGAATGAAGCCCAGTCCATCACGCAAACCAGCCTCCCATCCATTGACTCCGTCTACAATTCCTGCTCCCTTGCAAAAGCAGCCAGCATAATCAAGGACCCCATGGACTCTGGACATACTCTTGTCTACCTTCATCCATTGGGGAAAAGATACAAAAGTCTGAGATCATGTTCCAACCGACTCAAGAAAAGCTTCTTCCCTGCTGCCAATCAGGCTTTTGAATGGACCTACCTTATGTTAAGTTGATCTTTCTCTGCACCCTATGACTGTAACACTATATTTTGCTCACTCTTCTTTCCTTCTCCTCTATTTACTCTATGAGTGGTATGCTCTGCTGTATAGCCTGCAAGAAACAATGCTCTTTACTGTATACCTATACATGTGACAATAATAAGTCAAATCAAATATCATTTGTACTCTGTGGGTTGGAAATGGAAGAACCATTGACCTGCAATAATCTGGTACTGTTATCTGATATGAGATTATTAATTAGGTGGATGGCTGAGGGAAGTAAAGCAATGTTACAATATAAGATCAGAGGGAAACTCTCCGCCGGTTGGAGTCATATCGGGTACATAGGAAGATGATTGTGGTTGCAGAGGGTCAGTCATCCCAGCTCTAGGACATCTCTGCAGGAGTCTCTCAGGGTAGTGTCTTAGGCCCAACCACCTTCAGCTGCTTCATCAATGACCTTCCTCCGTCATAAGGTCAGAAGTGGGGATGTTCGCCGATGATTGCACAATGTTCAGCACCATTCGCGACTCCTCAGATACTGAAGCACACCATGTTCAAATGCAGTAAGACCCAGATACTATCTAAACTTGGGTGACAAGTACCAAATAACATTTGCACCACACAAATGCCAGGCAATGACCATCACCAATAAGAGACACTCTAACCACTGTCCCTTGACATTCAATGGTGTTACCATCACTGAATCTCCCACTGTTAACATCTTTGGGGTTACCATTGACCAGAAACTCAACTGGACTCACCATGTAAACACAGTGGCTACAAGAGCAGGTCAGAGGCTAGGAAAACTGTGGCGAATAACTCACCTCCTGACTCCCAAAAACCTATCCACCATCTACAAGGCACAAGTCAGGAGTGTGATGGAATACTCCCCATTTGCCTGGATGGGTGCAGTTCCAACAACACTCAAGAAGCTTAACACCATCCAGGACAAAGCAGCCTACTTGATTGGCACCAGATTTACAAACATCCACTTCCTCCACAACCGACGCTCAGTAGCAGCAGTGTGTACTATCTACAAGGTGCACTGCAGCAAGTCACCAAAGATCCTTAGACAGCGCCTTCCAAACCCACGACCACTTCTGCCTCGAAGGACAAGGGCAGCAGATACATGGGAACACCACCACCTGCAAGTTCCCTCCAAGCCACTCACCATCCTGACTTGGAAATATATCGCCATTCCTTCACAGTCGCGGGGTCAAAATCCTGGAATTGTGCTGGAATTGAGGTTTGGCTGGGTGCCAAATTCTCCAACCTCGCTGCAGCGGAAGTGTGACGTGAACAGCCGGTTAGATCTTGCCCAGAGAGTTTGTTCTCCACATTTCTGAATTTCTGTTGCTTCATACATCCTAAAACTGAGCTATCTTGAGATGTAGGCCCGAAGGCTAGGATGGGCACTGGGGGCAAGGCAGTAGGAGCGGGGGGGTGGTGATGTTGGCCCGAGACTGCAGGGAGGGGAGGTGAGAGTCATTGGGAAGGTTGGGGGTGCACTGCTGGGCTGTCAGGAGGGGATTGGGGAGTGAAGGGAACCACCAAGGAATACAGGGAGGTAATCGGGGGGGTGGGGGCGAAGCACACCGAGACTCACTCTGAGCATCCTGCATCCCACACATTTTCTTCCCTGGATGGCAATTATATTTATTTATTAGTGTCACAAATAGGCTTACATTAACATCGCAATGAATTTACTGTGAAAATCCCCTGTGAAAGTTAATGAATGAATAGAATGAATTAAGTACCAATGGGGATCTGGTGGTGATCTTAAGCATATACAGTGGAAGAATTTTTTGCCTAATTGAAATAACTCAATAAATTCAGATATTATTTAAGAATAAATTTCCTTGTATTTTTCAGTGCAGTTGCTGCATATTTTTGACACCTTTGGGTGCCCTTGATACCTTTAAGTACCATTTGCCTTTGATCATATCACTTTGGGCTTGCAGTGTGCTACGTTTGTGTGTACTGTAATCTACATATATTAATACACATTAATGCAGGCATACAAAGTATTGCAAATGTTTCAGCTAAACAAAATAAGTGTCAGCCATTTGTTGGTTCATTCCTCAGGATCCAATCAGAGTCAAACTGCATTGGTTTAAATCTCAAACAATGTTTAGCAGTTAACTGTCATTCACAATAACTTGTGCATTCTCCATGGCAATGCATCTACCAATCAGTGTTGACTTGCCAACCAAACAACAACCTCTTCTCATACAGTATAAATTTACATAGAAACGTAGCAACATAGAAGATAGGAGCAGGAGGAGGCCATTTGGCCCTTCAAGCCTGTCCTACCATTTATTACAATCATGGCTGATCATCCAACTCAATAGCCTAATCCTGCTTTTTCCCCACAACCTTTGATCCCATTCGCCCCAAGTGCTATATCCAGCCGCCTCTTGAATTTATTAATTTCCCTTACAGTGTATTCTTGCCTGACAAGTGCAAGATGAAAAGCTTTGACAAAGTCTCTGTTTTCAGCAATACTTAAGTTCTGTACTATCAAACTGGGGCGGCACGGTGGCACAGTGGTTAGCACTGCTGCCTCACAGTGCCAGGGACCTGTGTTCGATTCCCGGCTTGGGTCACTGTCTGTGTAGAGTTTGCACATTCTCCCGGTGTCTGCGTGGGTTTCCTCCGGGTGCTCTGATTTCTTCCCACAGTCTGAAATACATGCTGGTTAGATGCATTGACCAGAACAGGGGCCAGAGTGTCGCGACTGGGGGAATTTCATAGTAACTTCATTGCAATGTTAATGTAAGCCTTACTTGTGACTAATAAATAAACTTTAGCTTTAAAAAAATCACTAGATGTGGTTTAAGTGGTGAGACTAAGAGGAACAGAGGAATTAGGAGCAGAAGTAGACAAATTCAGCCCTGCGAGCCTGCCCCGCCATTCAATCAGATCACAACTGATCTCTCCCTGGTCTCAAATCCACCTCCCCAGCACACAGGGAGCAGACAGAAGTAGTGAAAAGATCGGCATTATTGGAAGTAATTAAACATCTAGGAGACACAGATATCACTCAGGACCTGAGATGGGTTTTCCTCATTGGCATCTGAGCATTAATCAATCAGCTGGAGCAGCACACAGAGGAAATATCAACTGGAGAGAGTCATGACTTTAATGGGGCTAATCTAACATTCCCCAACATGCAAATAATTAATACTCAATGCGAAAGGGAGATCGACACCCGCAATCAGTTCTGAAAACTGGTATAAATCCGAGAGCTTGACGCTGAAGCAAAATACTGACACCATTAACCGCTCAGAAAATACCAACCGCTAATTAAAGGTTATTCAACAATCTTTGCGTAATAACTGTTGAATAACATTACAACTGGGGCTATTTCCTCACATGCCTGAAGAGTTCATTTTCATGGGCCAGGGTCAAAGGGGCCACGGTGGGTTTGTCATTTGCAAGTTAGCAGCACTCAATCATTTGGACATAAAAACTATTAACCTGTTACACAAAGGCAGAGGCAACCTATGTAGAAGTTCTTTCTGGCAAAAGGATTTTGTCATTCTGACAGGGCTGCTTTATTTGTAAAGGAATGGTATTTAGGCAGGGACTTAAGCTGCTTTTGATGTTTGGTCTCGAAGCTCATTATTCTGATGAAAGAGTCTGGTTTACCTTTTAAATATGGTTCTGAGCTGCAGACTACTGAAATTAACCCATAAACCGTGGAAGCAGAAATCGGAGAGCAACTGTTGAATATCAACTTACTAAGGTACATTTTGGTAGGTGTATGTTCTTGTGAACCTCCATAGGTAATAATCAAATGGCAGATGGAGTCATTGAGGTTCACAGCACAGAAAAAGACCCCTCGGCTCAACCCACTATTCCAATCCCATTTTCCAGCACTTGGCCCAGAGATACCGACAACATTTTTGCACTTTGGCTGCAGGAGTTGATAATGGACCAGATATTCCAGTATTATTTAAAATTTTAAAGTTTATTTCTTATTGTCACAAGTAGGCTTACATTAACACTGCAATGAACTTACTGTGAAAATCCCCTAGTTGCCACACTGAGGCGCCTGTTCTGGTACACTGAGGGAGAATTTAGCATGGCCAATAACCAGCACGTCTTTTGGACGGTGGGAGGAAACTGGAGCACCCGGAGGAAACCCGTGCAGACACGGGGAGACCATGCAGACTCTGCACAGACAGTGACCCAAGCCGGGAATCGAACCTGGGTCCATGGCGCTCTGGGGCAGCAGTGCTAACCAATGTGCATTATTGCGCTGAATTTAAATTGCTGGTGCATGTGGGAACCTATCAGAAGTCTTGACATGTACTTAATTGCCCAGTTAAGACTCCTGATGGGCTAATTTGCCCTCTGCGAATGCCTGATACATTGATCTCAGTGTCAGAGACTTGGGTTAGATATTCTCTCCTTATTCAGATACTTACCATAGAATTATTACACTATTTAAACTCTGGTGTAACTCAGTGATCAACAGGGTAAGTCAACCCCACACGTAACCGCAACGCCCCCCCCCCCACCCCCACCACCACCACCACCACCCTCCCAATCCAAATACACATTCACCCAATGCGACTAACCATTATCATCCCACCCAACCACTCAACAAGCCACCTCGACTATGCACCCCCCAACATGAACTCCCATCCTCTAGATGTGACTACTCATCTCCTACCCCACTGACCTGACTGCCCATCCTCAATCCCCAACCCGACTATCCACCCACCACCCACTCACCCACTCCCCCACCCATTCACTCGCCTGCCCACCCACTCCCCACCCATTTACCCACCTACTCACCCACCAACCTGCTCTCCCACCCTTTCACTCACCTGCTCACCCACTCCTCACACACTTACCCACACACCTACCCACTTCCCCACCCACCCACTCATCCAGGCAGCCACTCACCTTGCCCACCCACTCATTGAAAACCTTTGAGACCTAAAACATTTACCTCAATATAGTAGTTAATGTGGTGAAACAGAGGTGTGGGGGGAGGGGGTGGGTGAATCCTCTATGCTGCTTTTTTTTGTCAGTTTTCTCCTGGGTCTCTGCATTGAGGTTTCGTTGTTCCAGCTACGGTGGCAAGGTGGCACAGTGGTTAGCACTACTGCCTCACAGCGCCAGGGACCTGGGTTCGATTCCCGGCTTGGGTCACTGTCTGTGCAGAGTCTGCACGTTCTCCCTGTGTCTGTGTAGATTTCCTCCGGGTGCTCCGGTTTCCTCCCACAGTCCGAAAGACGTGCTGGTTAGGTGCATTGGCCGTGCTAAATTCTCCCTCAGTGTACTCAAACAGGTGCCGGAGTGTGGCGACTAGGGGATTTTCACAGTAACTTCATTGCAGTCTTAATGTAAGCCTACTTGTGACACTAATAAATTAATTAATTAATAGGTTCAGAAGATACAGCTGAAAGTGTGTAACAAGGTAAGAACACAATGATTTATCTTCACAGTCAGATTGGAAGATCTGGCCCAATACTGTGTGCAAGTGGAGAGATGAGGCCTAATTCATGTCACTGTGCACAGTGAGTGAGAAATCAGGAAGTGATTCACACCCTAGTGGGTCGATCTTACCACTGCTCACCTGGCAGACATCAGGCAGACATTTATATTAACAACTTGTCCTCTTCGAACCCTTTGCCTTTCCACAGGTTGTAATTTTAACCTGATTTTTGGGCAGGTGAGAGGGGCACCAGGCAGAAGGCAGCTGGGTCTTTCTGCAGGTATGAAGATGGGACTCTAATGACCACATTAGAGTCTGATTAGAAACCAAAGCATCAAGAAACTGCCATGGTTTCCGTCAGGTTAATTTGGTACGAGGAGTTATTTGGGGAAACAGTTATGAGGATATACTTATTGAAGGTACAATTTCTATTTTTATTTACATTGGGACCCCTCCACACAGACAATGAGAAAACTGCCTAGACTGCTGCAATGCACCTGATTTCACATTCCCCCAGGTGGGATGAAAACAGATATTCAATTCCCTGGAGAGCATGGAAGACCCTGGGTGGGATTTTCCCATCACAGGAATCGTATCGGGCGGGGGACAGACCATGCAAATGTCCGTTGACCTCGGGTGAGGTTTTCCAGTCTGGGGGCGAGTGCAGCCAGAAAATCTCCCCCCGCCCCACCCCCCTCACAGCTCCACCCCCCCACCCCCCCACCCCCCCCCCACCCCTGCCCCCCCCGTCAATTCACACCATCCTGAGATGTTTCAAATGTTTCCAAGATGAGACTTCAAAATGCAGTCACCTGTTCGGAAACAATAACTGCAGCAGACATGAACAAATAAAATTTCTCTGGAATATATAGCCAGCAGAGCACTTCAAGAACACCTTACCGAGCAGGAGAGTGACAAAAAACAATGCAGTATTGAACATTGGCTGTTTGAAACTGTGTGCTCTCTCTCTGTCTCTCACACACAAGTTCTCTGCCCGGTTTACAAAGTAACCATCCTGTAAAGAGAAACCGAGGTCTTTTTGGAAACAAATGTGGAAATCAATTCCAAACAACTACACCCAGGAAGACAGCTGAAAAAAATGGCTGCAATGGGGAACCACTGCATCCAGACCAGTCAAGGAACAGTATACTCCTTTGTTTTATTTCTTATGAAATGTTTAAAAAAACGTTAAGAATCCTATAAGCTTATCCTCTTATTCTGTCATTTGTTGTTATGTGTGTGGGGGCATATGACTTGATGATTGCCATTTACTTAGTTTTTTTCAGTTCAGGAAATAGTTCCAAGAAACTTATCTTGTTCTTTGTTTAACATAAAAAAACCTGTCTGACTAATCCCTTATAACATAAAAGACTAAATAGTGGGACTCTTCGAGAACTGGAAAAGCACATCCTCTGTAAATTCACAAAATAATCTGTTATGGTGAAACCTGGGAGAATAAAGGAGTCATTTCATCCTTACTCATGTGGTTATAACAATACTCACAGATAAATAGGTGCGTTTCAGTGGGAGTGGGAGTTTTTCTTTGTTTCCTTGTTCTCTTCCCTTAGTCTTCTCCGCTCTTCCCCTAGTCATCAAATCCTTCCAACTTACTTAGAACAGAATCATAGAATCCCTTCAGTGCAGAAAGAGGCCATTCAGCCCATTGAGTCTGCACCGACTCTCCAAAAGAGCATCCCCTCCCAGGCCCACCCAGGATGATGTGTGTTTTAAAGGGAACTTGGTGGTGTTCCCTTGGTGTATCTTTCTGACCTTGTCTTTCCAGGTCAGGGGTCAGCACCCTTAATGACAAAAGGAGCCATTTGTAAAATTGTGTCCAAACTTTCCTGATTTCCATGGAGTGGAATTATTTTATTATGGTCAGAGGACCCACTTCACTTTGGAAGGAAAACAAGAAGTCAGATTACTACCTGAATGGCTGTAAATTGGGAGAGGGGAGTGTGCAGCAGGACCTGGGTGTCACTGAAGGTAAGCATGCAGGTGCAGCAGGCGGTAAAGAAGGCAAATGGTATGTTGGCCTTCATTGCGAGAGTTTTCGAGTGCAGGTGCAGGGATGTGTTGTTGCAATTATTCAGGGCCTTGGTGAGGCCACACCTAGAATATTGTGTGCAGTTTTATAGAACATAGAACAGTACAGCACAGAACAGGCCCTTCGGCCCACGATGTTGTGCCGAGCTTTATCTGAAACCAAGATCAAGCTATCCCACTCCCTATCATCCTGGTGTGCTCCATGTGCCTATCCAATAACCGCTTAAATGTTTCTAAAGTGTCTGACTCCACTATCACTGCAGGCAGTCCATTCCACACCCCAACTACTCTCTGCGTAAAGAACCTACCTCTGATATCCGTCCTGTATCTCCCACCACGAACCCTATAGTTATGCCCCCCTTGTAATAGCTCCATCCACCCGAGGAAATAGTCTTTGAACGTTCACTCTATCTATCCCCTTCATCATTTTATACACCTCTATTAAGTCTCCCCTCAGCCTCCTCCGCTCCAGAGAGAACAGACCTAGCTCCCTCAACCTTTCCTCATATGACCTACCCTCCAAACCAGGCAGCATCCTGGTAAATCTCCTCTGCACTCTTTCCAGCGCTTCCACATCCTTCTTATAGTGAGGTGACCAGAACTACACACAATATTCCAAATGTGGTCTCACCAAGGTCCTGTACAGTTGCAGCATAACCCCACGGCTCTTAAACTCCAACCCCCTGTTAATAAAAGCTAACACACTATATGCCTTCTTCACAGCTCTATCCACTTGACTGGCAACCTTTAGAGATCTGTGGATATGGACCCCAAGATCTCTCTGTTCCTCCACAGTCTTCAGAACCCTACCTTTGACCCTGTAATCCACATTTAAATTTGTCCTACCAAAATGAATCACCTCACATTTATCAGGGTTAAACTCCATCTGCCATTTTTCGGCCCAGCTCTGCATCCTATCAATGTCTCTTTGCAGCCTACAACAGCCCTCCACCTCATCCACTACTCCACCAATCTTGGTGTCATCAGCAAATTTACTGATCCACCCTTCAGCCCCCTCCTCTAAGTCATTAATAAAAATCACAAAGAGCAGAGGACCAAGCACTGATCCCTGCGGCACACCGCTAGCAACCTGCCTCCAATCCGAAAATTTTCCATCCACCACCACCCTCTGTCTTCGGTCAGACAGCCAGTTACCTATCCAATCGGCCAACTTTCCCTCTATCCCACACCTCCTCACTTTCATCATAAGCCGACCATGGGGGACCTTATCAAACGCCTTACTAAAATCCATGTATATGACATCAACTGCCCTACCTTCATCAACACACTTAGTTACCTCCTCAAAAAATTCTATCAAATTTGTGAGGCACGACTTGCCCTTCACGAATCCGTGCTGACTATCTCGGATTAATCCGCATCTTTCTAAATGGTCGTAAATCCCATCCCTAAGGACCCTTTCCATCAATTTACCAACCACCGAAGTAAGACTAACCGGTCTATAATTACCAGGGTCATTTCTATTCCCTTTCTTAAACAGAGGAACAACATTCGCCATTCTCCAGTCCTCTGGCACCATCCCCGTGGACAGCGAGGACCCAAAGATCAACGCCAAAGGCTCTGCAATCTCATCCCTTGCCTCCCACAGAATCCTAGGATACATTTCATCAGGCCCAGGGGACTTATCGACCTTCAGTTTATTCAAAACTGCCAAGACATCCTCCCTCCGAACATCTATTTCCTCCAGCCTATTAGCCTGTAACACCTTCTCTTCCTCAAAAACATGGCCCCTCTCCTTGGTGAACACTGAAGAAAAGTATTCATTCATCACCTCGCCTATCTCTACTGACTCCATACACAAGTTCCCACTACTGTCCTTGACCGGCCCTAACCTCACCCTGGTCATTCTTTTATTCCTCACATAAGAGTAAAAAGCCTTGGGGTTTTCCTTGATCCGACCCGCCAATGACTTCTCATGTCCCCTCCTAGCTCTCCTAAGCCCCTTTTTCAGCTCATTCCTTGCTAACTTGTAACCCTCAATCGAGCCATCTGAACCTTGTTTCCTCATCCCTACATAAGCTTCCCTCTTCCTTTTCACAAGACATTCCACCTCTTTTGTGAACCATGGTTCCCTCACTCGGCCATTTCCTCCCTGCCTGACAGGAACATACCTATCAAGGACATCCAGTATTTGTTCCTTGAAAAAGTTCCACTTTTCATTAGTTCCTTTCTCTGACAGTTTCTGTTCCCAACTTATGCCCCCTAATTCTTGCCTAATCGCATCATAATTACCCCTCCCCCAATTGTAAACCTTGCCCTGCCGTACGGCCCTATCCCTCTCCATTGCAATAACAAAAGACACCGAATTGTGGTCACTATGTCCAAATTGCTCTCCCACAACCAAATCTAACACTTGGCCCGGTTCATTTCCCAGTACCAAATCCAATGTGGCCTCACCTCTAGTCGGCCCATCCACATATTGTGTCAGGAAACCCTCCCGCACACACTGCACAAAAATTGCCCCATCCAAACTATTTGACCTACAAAGGTTCCAATCAATATTTGGAAAGTTAAAGTCCCCCATGACAACTACCCTGTGACCCCCACACATATCCATAATCTGCTTAGCAATTTCTTCCTCCACATCTCTATTACTATTTGGGGGCCTATAGTAAACTCCTAGCAACGTGACCGCTTCTTTCCTATTTCTAACTTCAGCTCATATTACCTCAGTGTGCAGATCCCCCACGAAGTGCCTTTCCGCAGCCGTTAAACTATCCTTGATTAACAATGCCACTCCTCCACCTCTTTTACCAGCTTCCCTACACTTAGTGAAACATCTATACCCCGGAACGTCCAACAACCATTCCTGTCCTTGTTCTACCCACGTCTCCGTAATGGCCACAACATCGTAGTCCCAAGTACCAATCCATGCCCCAAGTTCATCTACCTTGTTCCGGATGCTCCTTGCATTGAAGTAGACACACTTCAACCCACCTTCCTGTCTACCAGTACCCACCCTTGACCCTGATACCTTCCCCAATACCTCACCACCCTCACTGACTTCTGGACTACAACTCCCTTTCCCACTCCCCTGACAAATTAGTTTAAACCCCCCTGAAGAGCCGTAACAAATTTCCCTCCGAGGATATTGGTGCCCCTCTGGTTCAGGTGCACCCCGTCCTGTTTGTACAGGTCCCACCTTCCCCAGAACGTGTTCCAATTATCCACGTATCTGAAACCCTCCCTCCTACACCATCCCTGCAACCACATATTTAACTGCACTCTCTCCCTGTTCCTCAACTCGCTATCACGTGGTACCGGCAACGTACCAGAGATGACCACATGTTTCGCCTTGGCTCTCAGCTTCCAGCCCAGCTCCAGAAATTCCTGCTTTCAATCCCCGTCCCTTCTCTTACCTATGTCATTGGTACCAATGTGCACCACGACTTGTGACTGTTTCCCCTCCCCCTTCAGAATCTGGAAAACACGGTCTGAGACATCACGGACCTTGGCATCCGGTAGGCAACATACCATCCGTGAGTCTCTTTTGCTGCCACAGAACCTCCTATCTATCCCTCTAACTAACGAGTCCCCAATAACTATCGCCCTCCCGCTCTCCCCCTTTCCCTCCCGAGCCACAGAGACGGACACAGTGCTGGAGATCCTCTCACTGCGGCTCCCCACTGGTATGTCATCCCCCTCAACCGTATCCAAAGCGGAATACTTGTTGCTAAGGGGAACGACCACCGGGGATCCCTGCACGGACTGCTTCCTCCCAGCCCCTCTCACCGTCACCCATCTGTTTTCAATCCTCGGAGTAACTGTATTCCTAAAGCTTATGTCTATGGCCATCTCTGCGTCCCTGATGATCCTAAGTTCATCCAACTCCAGCTCCAGTTCCCTAACACGGTTTTGGAGGAGCTGCAGATGGGTGCACTTCCCACAGGTGTAATCAGTAGGGACACTGTCGTCGTCCCTCACCTCAAACATAGTGCAAGAGGAACATTGCACTGCCTGCACACCCATCCCCTCTAGATACCTTGCCAGTACCAGGTAGAAAGTGCAAAACTGAATTCAACTCACCCCTGCTCGCCCTTTCAGCCTAGGCCCTGTGAGCCAAAGTCTTATAGCTCACACTCTGCTTCCCACACACTCCACTGCCCGCTCCCGACGCTGCCCGCTGTATACTGCAGCCTACCTTTTATACTTCACGCGCTTAAAAAACCCTTCCCAGACTCCTTTGCTGCCCACTTCTAGTTTTCACTTTAAACTTGAAAAACTGCTGTTAAAGTAAAGGCCAAAAAAATACACACACTAGCTGACTAATTAAATAAATAAACAATTCAATTAATCCAATTAATCTCTCACCAGCACTGCTGCCTTCAATCACCCCTCTCAGCTTGCTCCAGTGGATCAATGAGCTAATTTGGTCTCCTTTTCTGAGGAAGGATGCTTTTGCTTGCGAGGGAGTGCAACGAAGGTTTACCAGGCTGATTCCGGGGACGGCGGGACTGATGTATGAGGAGAGATCGACTAGGTTAGGATTGTTTTCGCTGGAGTTCAGACAAATGAGGGGGGGATCTCATAGAGACGTATAAAATTCTAACCGGACTAGACAGGGTAGATGCAGAGAGGATGTTCCCGATGGTGGGGGAGTCCAGAACCAGGGGTCACAGTCTGAGGATTCAGGGTAGACCGTTTAGGGCGGAGATGAGGAGAGATTTCTTCACCCAAAGAGTGGTGAGCCTGTGGAATTCATTACCACAGGAAGTAGTTGATGCAAAAACATTGAATGTATTCAAGAGGCGGCTGGATGTAGCATTTGGGGTGAATGGGATCAAAGGTTATGGGGAGAAAGCAGGATTAGGCTATTGAATTGGATGATCAGCCAGGATTGTAATGAATGGCGGAGCAGGCTCGAAGGGCCAAATGGCCTCCTCCTGCTCCTATCTTCTATGTTTCTATGTTTCCCTTTGCTGATGATTTTTTCTATGTCTACGAGGCTGTCTTCAGTAAAGATTCGGAGGTCAGTATGGGAGTGGGTTTAGAGGTTGGTGTGGGATAGGGTTTGGAGCTAGGTCAGGATTCATGCATGTGCAGTTCACGGAGGCATCAGACCATTTAAATCACCAGCTATCTTCACTGATTTCCTATTTTTGTATCCTAGCTGTATGGATCTGGCACGGAGCAGACCAGAATAGTGGAGGTCTGTTTCCTGGGAGTTTGTTTTGGACAGTCAGGGTGTGTCCTTGGAGAGGAGAGATATCCCAATATTGTTATATTTCAATTTTCAGTTAGTGGCCCAGAAGTGTCAAGAACTTCACTACCACTGTCTACTCGATGCAAGGGAATATGGGACGATGGAGCTGCTGGTTTGCCAAGGCAAACTTTTGCTGCCCCCTCTGACTGCTGCACCCAGGTACAAGGAAGACGTTGATTCTTCAGAAGTTGCCATAGCACTTCGTCTGAGGGAGCATGGAGGATGGACCTGGCACCCTCCCACATTGGTCCAAGTGAACAGCCAGAGCCCAGAGGAAAGGCTGAAGTTCATAAGAAAGAGGCTACAGAACAAAGGAGGAGGAAGAGAGGGAGAATAACCAGACTGTGCCCTGTAGGGAGGGCGTACAGACCAAGGATATCAGAACTCAACATGACGAAAAACCAGCACCAGAGAAGACTCAGGTTGAATGGTGATATTGTGACAAACATCTGGCAAAAAGTGCAGCAGCAGCTGGAGCCACCCCCCCCCCCCCCTCCCCGGTATCCTGCCTGTGGCCATGAAGGTAACCGTCCCACTGAACTTCTGTGCCTCAAACTCTTTCCAGTCTTCAGCAGGAGACCTGGCTAGTATATCCCAGTCAGCAGCCCACTGAGGCGTGAAGGAGGTGTCTAATGCCCTGTTTGCTCATGTGGGAGAGTGCATTAACTTCCCCACGGATATTGAGTCTCAGACTCAGAGAGCCACGACCCTTTCTCTCCATCAATGTGCAATTGGTTTGTGACCACAATATGATGTTTCTTCAAGTGTGTGCAAGATTCCGAGGCAGCGACCACAACTCCTTCTTACTAACATATCTGCAACTCCCCAATCTATTCCAGCCACCTACGCAGATCCAGGGATGGCTCCAAAGGGACAAAAGCTACTCTTAATAACCCCCTTTAGAAACTCACAATCGAAGGCAGACTGAAGCTACAATAGCAGCCAGGAAGCAAAGTAATGGTGACCATGTTTCTCCTATGACAGAACTGAGGAAACAGCATGTGTGGAAAGCAGCCTCCTTGACGATATGTTAGGTGGGGAACATTTAATCTGTAGCTTGGAGGAAATGTCAACGGTATCTGCTCAAATTGAGATGGAATCTTCTGACAATCCAGCTGGTGAGTTAAAGCCACACTTCCAACAACTCAACAATGAATAGAATTGCTTAGCCATGTTCAGTGTGTGTGAAAAATAATTATCATCCAGGCCAATGAGTTTCACTGAGGGAGTTAAATGGTATAGCTACCTGGAACTGGGCCATTTACCTCAGTGTTGATGAACGCTGCTAGATTGCAGGCAAGAGAAGAAAAGAGGGCCTCAAGTGCTGTGAGGGCTCAACAGAAGAAAAACAACAAAATCCATCACCTGACTTCAAAGGCCAAAGTTAAAACGAGCCCACATTTAGATACAATAAATTTCTTCACCTTATTTAGTCTGAAACTTATCTTGGAGGCCAAAAGAAAATGAAGACTAGAGTGGTGTCCAATGCTCTAAAAGAAAAGTTATCAGTGAAATTAGATCGCATGGTGTGTGGAGGCATTAGCAGAAGAATTGACCAGAGTGAAATGCAAAGTCTGATTGTTTCTGAGCTAGATTCTGAAGAGAATGATTTACAAACAATCACTGATACCTGACAACCATGTGGAAATTGCTCAGTTTGGATGGCAAGAAACAACATGATTGGGGTCTTGGTTCACACTTCACAGCACTCATATCCTGTGTGCCTGAATTCTGTATTCATTCTGGCTCGTGAATCAGATCATAGAATCCTTACAGTGCAGAAGGAGGCCATTCGGCCCTTCGAGTCTGCACCTACCACAATCCCACCCAGGCCCTATCCCTATAACCCCATGCATTTACCCTAGCTAATCCCCCTGACACTAAGGGGTAATTTAGCATGGCCAATCCACCTAACCTGCACATCTTTGGACTGTGGGAGGAAACCGGAGCACCCGGAGGAAATTCATGCAGACACGGGAAAAACTCCACACAGACAGTGACCCGAGGCTGGAATTGAACCCGGGTCCGTGGCACTGTGAGACAGCAGTGCTAACCACTGTGCCACCGTGCCGTCCAAACAAATGATAAGGCCTTTGGAATTCCACACCAATGCAGATTTTGGAAGGCATTCACGGTGCTAATTAGAAGGAGGGCCAGATCATCCTGAATACAATGAACACAGGAACCATTCTGAACAATGCAAAACCTCCTGAACAGGGCAGCCTGCCACAGCAGACACTGAGCGCAATTCTAAGATGCAACACCACTAAGGCGCTTGCTGCAGCTTTCAGGGTCCCCCTACAGTGTGAAGAATCAGACACATGTTTCAGTGTGTATAAACACATCATAGGCATTGCAATCCGATTGTGCTTACTGGGGAAAGATTAGAAATTAATGTCTCAAAAACCATTCTGCCAACCTTAGCAATGCTGGATACTAGTAACTTGATGTCAGCAATCACAGCTTTACAGGAATAAAGAAAGGAACTTGCTCATAGCACATTTCACAACCTCCAGGACATCCCTAAGAGCTTCACACTCAGGAAGAAACTTTTGAAATGTAGTCTCTGTTATAATATAGGAAAACACAGTAAGAAGTCTCACAACACCAGGTTAAAGTCCAACAGGTTTATTTGGTAGCAAATACCATAAGCTTTCGGAGCACTGCTCCTTCGTCAGATGGAGTTAAAATGTGCAGTTTGAGAGCACATTTTCACTCCATCTGACGAAGGAGCAGTGCTCCGAAAGCTTATGGTATTTGCTACCAAATAAACCTGTTGGACTTTAACCTGGTGTTGTGAGACTTCTTACTGTGTTTACCCCAGTCCAACGCCGGCATCTCCACATCATAATATAGGAAACACAGCATTTGCATATAGCAAAACCTCACAATCAGCAATGTGACACATGTGGACTACCACAAGATGTTTCTGCATTCACTTGAAAGGGTAGACAGCATGCTGAATGTCCAGGACTATCTGATCAGGAATGGTGGGGGGGGGGTGGAAATATCCGCACTGGACGGCATGTCAATTTCAAGGCACTGATCTAGGCACCAGCAATAATCACCAGGATAGGCAGACGATGGGACAGGAATCCTGCCCTCCTCTCAATTAAGACCAATTGACAATGCTTAAAAGATTTTCAAGAGTTTGTCAAGTGTTTATGTTTAAGTTGTTAGAGAGGCAAGCAGATTACCCATAACTTCAGAAACTCATCGGTTGAAGGGAGGAGGGTACACAGTGGGGAGTCAACCATGGCGCCAGATAGTCAGAAAGGGAAAGGGGGATTTGGCACTTGGTACTGGGGTATCCTTGCCACTGCAGAGATGGCAGAGAGAGTGGATTCTCAGCATCCAGGCTTTGAATGCATCAGCATCTCCCTGGCATCACAGTGGCAAAAGAGCAGGGTGCATGGCTGCCGAGGACAATTGGGTGGTCATCTGCCCTGAACGAAGGCTGCAGCTGGCAATGGGTGCACAACCATCAGATTTTGGGCCCAGTGGCAATGAGGGGCAGGAAAAGCAGGACCCAAGTATTAGGAAGGTATAAGAAAGGAATTAAGGGCTGGAAGGCATTGGAGGTCAAACCCTCAACACAGGGTCCACCATCAAGGATGGAGCTACCTGGAGGTGACTAAGTCCTAGTGCCACAAGAGACTGTGTTCTGTGGTTTGGGAGAGTTATTTCAGTTTTTTTTACCAGCTGTGATCCGTTTCGCTGGCTGGTTGAGTTCCAGTCAGTGAGAGTGTTTTTAGATATTCCTGCAGAAAATGTCTATTTTTAGCAGGGGCACTGCTTAATCACACAACTTCAGAGTGGAAAGCTTTCGGTTGTGTTCCCTCACAGCACACATACACTGACAGACCGGTAGGGCAGCTAGGCAGGCCATGGGCAGCACTCTCAGCTAACTTTTAACCCCCTCTTTGTATATTCCAACTGGAAATCTGGAATACACTAGTCCACCTAAGCAATTACATCCAAAGTCTTTGAAATGCAATAGTTGTTATGTTCCTTTGTCTTTACTGTGGGTGGTAATCAGTCTTTGGATGCTTTTAGAAGTAGCTTGTCTGGAAACAGGGACGGATTCCTTTGTCCCTTCGAGAAACGCCCAGCAGTCATTCCCATCAGTGGTTAACTGTACATTCTCAGCCATCTTCAGGATTTATGTCCATTTTAAAATATAAAACTCATCTATTTAAAGTCCAATATTTCCATGTATATGTTCCATGGATTTTGTTTCTCCATCATTGAACATTTTTCATATGGCATCCAATGAGTCCCACACAAAGATAAAGGCAAAACACTGTGGATGCTGGAATTTGAAACAAAAACAGAAAATGCTGGAGGAATTCAGCAGGTCCGACAGCATCTGTGGGGTGAGAATAGAGTAAGAGTTTTAACAACACCGGGTTAAAGTCCAACAGGTTTATTTGGTAGCAAATACCATTAGCTTTCGGAGCACTGCTCCTTCGTCAGATGGAGTGGAAATCTGCTCTCAAACAGGGCACAGAGACACAAAATCAAGTTACAGAATACTGATTTAGAATGCGAATCTCTACAGCCAACCAGATCTTAAAGATACAGACAATGTGAGTGGAGGGAGCATTAAGCACAGGTTAAAGAGATGTGTATTGTCTCCATACAGGACAGCCAGTGAGATTCTGCAAGTCCAGGAGGCAAGCTGTGGGGGTTACTGATAGTGTGGCATAAACCCAAAATCCTTGTTTAGCCCGTCCTCATGTGTGCGGAACTTGGCTATCAGTTTCTGCTCAGCGACTCTGCGCTGTCGTGTGTCACGAAGGCCGCCTTGGAGAACGCTTGCCCGAAGATCAGAGGCTGAATGCCCATGACCGCTGAAGCGCTCTCCCACAGGAAGAGAACAGTCTTCACAGGAAGAGAACAAGGGAGAGAATAGAGCCAACGTTTCGAGTCTGGATGACCCTTCGTCAGAGTGCCACACATTATCTCTCTTTCCCTCCATTCCCACCCTCGTTGGCTGTAAGTTCACAGGAAAACAGCCCCCATATTAAATAAGGGCTGGCCCCTGCGAAAATCAGTTCTCCGGCGGGTTACTGACACAAAAACAAACCTGAGGCAGAATTCTCCGGCTGTGCTGGTCTAAAAGCCAGAAATTCCCACCCGACTGTCAATAGGGTTTCACGTTGTCCTGCCCGCTAAAATTCCAGTGGCAGGCCAGATGGGAGAATTCCAGCCCTGATTCCTGATTCCCACCTCCCCGATACAAATCTAGCCCATCTGCACTGTTTTCACTGGGCGGGAAGGGTTAAAATTTCACATGGTTCCCCCAAACCCTCCCCACTCCCTCTCACCAGAATTTGACATTGTGCAATTTCACAGAAATCGGCAGAAAGAATTCTTTTTCCTCAATTTAAAAATCTGTCACAGACGAACTGAGAAATGTTTCTACAATAAACTGGAAACATCATTTGAAATATTAAAATGCAGACAATTTCCCAGGGTGGCACGCTTCTTGGATTCCACAAGTAATATTCAGTTAACAGATGGATGAAGGAGAGTGTACGATTTTTAACATTCTGCCTGCACCCTGTAAATTATTTGGAGAATTCCAGCAGGTGTATGCTTGGTGCTGTGGTAGATAGACTGTATTTGGAGGGAATGAATTAAGTTCAGGGAAAAAAAATACTTTCCGTGGAAATGAGAACTCAGTAATTATTTACACTGAAATAATTTAAATGATAATCAATCTAGCATTTTTACATGACTGTGATGTGAGGGTACAGTAGCA
Source organism: Mustelus asterias (assembly GCF_964213995.1). NCBI lineage: Eukaryota > Metazoa > Chordata > Chondrichthyes > Carcharhiniformes > Triakidae > Mustelus > Mustelus asterias. The sequence continues at coordinate 165,809,839 of NC_135801.1, forward strand.
TAGTGGTTATATTATAGGAGTAGTAATCCAGGGGCCTGGTCTAATGATCTGGAGACTTGAGTTCAAATCCCACCACAACAGCTGGAGGATTTAAAGTCACTTAATTAAATAAATCTGAAATAAAAGGCTCATCTCAGTAATGGTGAGCATGAAGCTACTGAATTGTTGTTTTAAAAAAGCCATCTGGCTCACAAATATACTCTAGGGAAGGAAATCTGCTGCCCGAATTCACTCTGGTCCCAATATGACGTAACTGAACTTTCACATGGAGTTAGCAAACCACTCAAGATTTATTTTGTTCATTTGTGGGACGTGGGTGTCGCTGGCCAGCATTTATTATCCATCCCCAGTTGCTCTTGTCCCAAGGGCAGTTGAAAATCAACCACAATCAATCAGCAGCTAAAAACGGAGGGAGCTCTGGAGGAGTACAAAGAAAGTAGGAAAGTACTCAAACGGGGAATTAGAAGAGCAAAAAGGGGTCACGAAATGTTCTTGGCAGACAGGATTAAGGAGAATCCCAAGGCATTTTATTCATACGTTAGGAACAAAAGGGTTGTTAGGGAAAAAATCGGACCTCTCAGGGACAAAAGTGGGGACTTATGCTTGGAGCCCAAAGAAGTAGGGGAGATCCTAAATGAATACTTTGCGTCGGTATTCACAAAGGAGAGGGATGTGTTGACTGGGAGTGTCTCTGAGGGGAGTGTTGAACCGTTGGAGAAAATCTCCATTACAAAGGAGGAAGTGTTAGGTTTGTTAGAGAATATAAAGACTGACAAATCCCCAGGGCCTGATGGAATCTATGCAAGGCTGCTCAGGGAGACGAGAGGTGAAATCGTTGGGCCTCTGACGCAAATCTTTGTCTCGTCACTGGACACAGGTGAGGTCCCAGAGGATTGGAGGATAGCCAATGTGGTCCCGTTATTTAAGAAGGGTAGGAAGGATAACCCGGGTAATTATAGGCCGGTGAGCTTGACGTCCGTGGTGGGGAAGTTGTTGGAGAAGATTCTTAGAGATAGGATGTATGCGCATTTAGAAAGGAATAAACTCATTAACGATAGTCAGCATGGTTTTGTGAGAGGGAGGTCATGCCTCACTAACCTGGTGGTGTTTTTTGAAGAAGTGACCAAAATGGTTGACGAAGGAAGGGCCGTGGATGTTGTCTATATGGACTTTAGTAAAGCGTTTGACAAAGTCCCTCATGGTAGGCTCGTGAAAAAGGTTGGATTGCATGGGATAAAGGGGGAGGTGGCTAGATGGGTGGAGAACTGGCTTGGACATAGAAGACAGAGGGTGGTAGTGGAAGGGTCTTTTTCCGGCTGGAGGCCTGTGACTAGTGGTGTACCGCAGGGCTCTGTATTGGGACCTCTGCTGTTTGTGATTTATATAAATGATCTGGAAGAAGGAGTAACTGGGGTGATCAGTAAGTTTGCGGACGACACAAAACTGGCAGGACTTGCAGATAGTGAGGAACATTGTCAGAGGCTACAGAAGGATATAGATAGGCTGGAAATTTGGGCAAGGAAATGGCAGATGGAGTTCAATCCTGATAAATGCGAAGTGATGCATTTTGGTGGGAATAATGTAGGGAGGAGCTACACGATAAATGGAAGAACCATAAAGGGTGTAGAGACGCAGAGGGACCTGGGTGTGCAAGTCCACAGATCTTTGAAGGTAACGTCACAGGTGGAGAAGGTGGTGAAGAAGGCATATGGCATGCTTGCCTTTATAGGACGGGGCATAGAGTATAAAAGTTGGGGTCTGATGTTGCAGATGTATAGAACGTTGGTTCGGCCGCATTTGGAGTACTGCGTCCAGTTCTGGTCGCCACACTACCAGAAGGACGTGGAGGCTTTGGAGAGAGTACAGAGGAGGTTTACCAGGATGTTGCCTGGTATGGAGGGGCTTGGTTATGAGGAGAGATTGGGGAAACTGGGGTTGTTCTCCTTGGAAAGACGGAGGATGAGGGGAGACTTAATAGAGGTGTATAAAATTATGAAAGGCATAGATAGGGTGAACGGTGGGAAGCTTTTCCCCGGGTCGGTGGTGACGTTCACGAGGGGTCATAGGTTCAAGGTGAAGGGGGGGAGGTTTAACACAGATATCAGAAGGACATATTTTACACAGAGGGTCGTGGGGGCCTGGAATGTGTTGCCGGGCAAGGTGGTGGAGGCGGACACACTGGGAACGTTTAAGACTTATCTAGACAGCTATATGAACGGAGTGGGAATGGAGGGATACAAAAGAGTGGTCTAGTTTGGACCAGGGAGCGGCGCGGGCTAATTGTTCTTTGTTTCTCGTTTCAAGGCTTCATTCTATGATCATCTTGCTGGTGCCAGTACAGAGCGAGACTGTGGATAGTTGGGAACCTGTCTCGGGGGCAGGGAATTCAGATGGTGTTCGTAAAGCAGAAGTGGAAATGAATAGGGTTGGGAAGCATTTTCTGATCAGGGCCAGTGTGATCTCCTGGACTCGTTTCGATCGCCTCAGGGGGTCGGAGAGGAATTTCCCAGATTTTTTTTCCCCATATTGGCCCTGGGGTTTTCACTCTGGGTTTTCGCCTCTCCCTGGAGATCACATGGTCTGGAATGGGGGGGTGGGGGTGAGTTAATAGGTTGTGATGAACAAAGCATCGTAGCTGTGAGGGACAGCTCGGTGGATAGGATATTGGTATGTAGATAGGCTGGAAAATTGGGCGGGGATCCTGGATTCAGGATTCAATCCTGGACCGGGGAGCGGCGCGGGCTTGGAGGGCCGAAGGGCCTGTTCCTGTGCTGTATTGTTCTTTGTTCTTTGTTGTTCTTTGTTCACATTGCTGTGGCTCTGGAGTCACGTGTAGGCCAGACCAGATAAGGACAGCAGATTTCCTTCCTTAAAGGACATTAGTGAACCAGATGGGTTTTTCCTGACAATCGACAATGGTTTCATGGTCATCAGTAGATTCTTAATTCCAGATGTTTTTTAATTGAATTCAAATTCCACCATCTGCTGAAGCAGGATTCAAACCCGGGTCCCCAGAACATTAACTGAGTTTCTGCATTAATAGTCTAGTGATAATACCACTAGGCCATCGCCTCCCCACTGATTCGCTGCCACCTTCTCAAGGGCATTTAGGGATAGACAATCAGTGCTGGTTTTACCTGTTACACTCACATTCTGTGAATGAATAAAAAGAAGGCTGCATCAGACAGACAGCTGATTCATGGACTCAACAAATACATTTTCCACGTTTGTTTTTGGTCGAAATCTCTTTTCACATGGGAATATGGTGGCATTCCCAAAGTGGACAAAAACATTTTGGAATGGAATATTGTCAAGTCAAAAGGACTTTTCTGCTACAAAGTCACCAGTTTCGACTGCTCAGTTTGTGACAGATAACTGAGTGGGAATGAAGTCTGGAGAACACAATACAGCCCTGTGCTGCTGTGAGAAAGCACACTGGAGGCTGCTCTGACCTTGGGGTCCCAGCTGTAGTGCTTGTTTAAAAGGAGTGGTACCACACTGTGAGACTTCAGAGACAGGCATACCCAGCTCTAAACTCCTGGAGAGATTTGACTGTCCGGGTAAAGTCAGTCTTGTGCAAGCTTTTGCAAGATTTTCTGTTGGGAATTTGTGTGAGATGTCAATGTTTGTCAACTGGAGAATATGTAACATTGCAAAGTGAAAAACAGGTAGTTCAGTCATTGTGTCTATTTAACCTTCTCTTTTGTGTAGTCCCAATGAAAGCGCCCACTCTGCTCTCATATCGCTCTGTTCCCCTTTCCTTCTACCGCATTCATACCCAAACAGGTGTCGGAATGTGGCGACTAGGGGATTTTCACAGTAACTTCATTGCAGTGTTAATGTAAGCCTACTTGTGACCCTAATAAATAAACTGAAAACTTAAACTATTCTTCAATCTTGGCATGTTCTCCGCAACAATCCAAAACTTCAATGGTGTATTCCACTGCCTTGCTAACCTCTCTGCTCTCTCTCTCGCTCGCTCCTCGGTCTCATATTTAGTTCGTTACCGATACCCTTTGACGAAGGTCCCTCAATTAAAAAAGAAAAGAAAGACTGGCATTTAAATAGCCACTTTTCATGACCACAACAAGTTTCAAAGCACCTTATAGTCAATGAAATATGTTTTGAAGTCTAGTCATTGTTACAATATAGGAAACACATCCGCTATTATGCACAACAGCAAACTCCCACAAACAGCAGCGTGATAAGTACCAGATAGGCTTTTGTGTAGTTGAGGGATAAATATTGGCCAGGCCATCAGGGATAAGTCCTCAGCTCTTCTTCAAAATAGTGCCATGGGATCTTTGACATCCACCCAAGCAAGCAGATGGAACCTCATTTTAATGTCTCTGTTGTAATATGCCTTTGAAGGATATCAGCATGACACCACTCAAAGGGAAATATGTTATATGATCCAGTCTTGATTTCACTTTTGCTTTGAGCAGAACACACACACATAGCTCTGACGTCTTCAAGTTTTATACCTAAGTATAAATATTCTCATGTGCCTATAATCTTAATAAATGCACCAACATGTTTACCCAAACCCTTATGAGTGATTGGTGCCTTGTGTCTTGTACAGAAATTAAGATCAATGAATTATATATCATGATAATAATGTGACGGTCTCATCTAAGAAAGAGCATTTCTGTCAAAGCAGTGCTCGATCCTCATTACTGCCCTGGGAAATTTTAGATTTTTGTATTCAAACTCTGGAATGCAACTTGAACGCAGAACTTAGTAGCTCAGATGCAATTGTGGTATCAACTAAGCCAGAGCTAATACTCAAATCACTGGGAGCAGAGTGTTTCTATCAATTGCCTCCCATTCCTTCATAAACTCATCTAACAAATCTCTCTATTTCTAATGAAAATAACCCCTTCTTCACATTTGTATTTACTTATATTAGGCAGTGTTTTACCATGACTGTGCTACATCCTCTCTATTGCCTTAACATCCTTCCTACAGTTTAGCGAACTATAGGGCCCAGTATTAAACTGCCCATCCCACACCCCCATGACTTCATCTGACCACCAATCTATCAATCTCCACTTCTGCATTTTAAATTGACTTAGATTTAACACATTTTGGCAGGAGAGTTCATGTGCAGCACGGAGGCACAGTGGTTAGCACTGCTGCCTCACAGCGCCAGGGACCTGGGTTCAATTCTGGCCTTGGATGACTGTCTGTGTGGAGTCTGCACGTTCTCCCCGTGTCTGCATGGGTTTCCTCCAGGTGCTCCGGTTTCCTCCCACAGTCCAAAAATGTGTGGGTTAGGTTGATTGGCCAGGATAAATTGTCTCTTAATGTCAGGGTGATTACGAGGGTAAAATATGTGGGGTTATGGGAATAGGACAGGACCTGGGTAGGATTATTGTCGGTGCAGACTCGGTGGGCCAAATGGCCTCCTTCTGCACTGTAGATTCTATGATTCTATCTTCATAAGCCTTTGATTGATGAAGTTCTTCTTGATATCAACCCCTAGAACAGAGATGATTGACTCCAACAACCACAATCTTATGTGCCAGCAAGTTGGTTAATGAGTCCAACCAGTGGATGTTTTCTTCCTGATTTCCCAGAACTTTTATAAAACATCAGTTCGGCCTGAGCTGGAGGATTGTGCCCAATTCTGGGCACCAAGCTTTAGGAAGGATGTGAAGGCATTAGAGAGGGTGCAGAAAAAGTTATTATGGGAATAGTTTCAGCAATGTGGACTTCAGTTACACGGACAGATTGGAGAAGCCAGAGCTGTCCTTTATAGCTGAGAGAAAGTTGAGAGGAGATTTGATAGATGTGTTCAAAATCATGAGAGATCTAGGAAGAGTAAATAGAGGCAAACTGTTTCCATTGACTGAAGGATTGAGAATTGGAGGGCAATGATTTAAGGTGAATGACAAAAGAACCAAAGGCAACTTGAAAGAAAATGTTTTACTGCAGCAAGTGGTTAGGATCTGGAATACACAACCTGGGTGTGTGGTGGGGTCAAATTCAATTATGGTTTTCAATAGAGAATTACATAATGATCTGAAGAGAAAATCTTTGCCAGACTTTGGGGAAAGAGTACAGCGTGTGACTGAGTGAGTTGCTCTTCTTTTATTTGCTCTCGGGCTGTGAACATTACTGGAAAGGCCAACATTTATTGACAATTTGACAATTTATTGACTATTGCAACTTGTGGACCGAAGGGCCTGTTTGTGCTGTAGCTTTTCTATGTTCTATGTTCTAAGGTGGTGGTGAATTGCCTTCTTGAGCCACTGCTGTCCACTTGGTACACTCACGGCACTCTTGCAGAGAACTGGAATGGACAAGGTGCGTCAAATGGCCACTGTCGCCATTCAATGACTCTGTGGATTTTGCCAGTCCCAGCCACAGTGGAACCTGCCGCGGGTGAGTTGAAAAATTTGGCAAACCAGCAAAATGTCCATTGACTTCTGGAACGGCAGGGCCTGAAAATCCCAACCTTTGTTTCCACTGCTAGCTCCTGCCATTCAACTCCCCCTCCCTGCGCCATGTGTTCAGCCTCCTCTGGACATCCATTTCCTTTGCCTGGTCCTGTATGATTCAGGTAACTATTGCAGCACACAGTGTCTGCTTAACATACACACTCAGCATTAGTGGCTGGGAATTGCACATCTGTAAACTATAGATAGAAACTCTCACTTGAAAAGCAGAGAGTTTCCTTGCCATTCACACTGTAACTCATTATTTCCCAAAATAGTCTCTCAGGCTATCTTGCAAACTATGGTGATTGTCCCTTTAAGGGTAACACATGGCCTGGGGGACCAATTGGGGCTCAGAGTGAGTGATCACCCAGGGATGGAGCTCTCTCCCTCCTCCCCTCCCCCCAATGGGTGGAGCCCTCTTAAGGTGATTTCCAATTCTGTGTTCCAGTTGATTCCCCAGGTCAATTGACCCTTAATCAATTGTGTTGCCCTTAAAGGGACAATCACTACAGAAAGTTGACAAGTTTTTTAAAATTTAAGCTTGGTTTACACTTAATCATTATTTTGTTTATCACATTTTCCCTCCCATTCTTTTTAGTCATCACTGTGGTATCCTGATTAAATGTATTGTTTCACTTTACTGACTAAGTGGAATAAATAAATGATTAATTGTTTTGAAGAGTGTGATTAAGGGTTGAAATGTTGGTAAAGGAAATCTGGCACAGTCTCTGAAACCAACGAGCGGCGAGACAATGAGACACAAAGAGCATCAGTAACCAGAGAGTTCATTTTATATGGTGCCCTTGGATGTCTGGACATCCAAGGGCACCATACTGCCTCCCAAAGATACACAAGGCAAACACACCCGGCCCGTCACATCGTTTTAGGCAATGGAACCCTGTGCGAGAACCTCTCCGGCTATGTCGAGGGCATCTTGAAACCCATTGTACAAAAAAACCCCAGCTTTTGTCGCGACACTACAGACTTCCTACAGAAACTCAGCACACATGGAGCAGTTGAACCAGGAGCACTCCTCGTCACAATGGATGTCTCGGCACTCTACACCAGCATCCCCCACGATGATGGCATTGCTGCAACGGCCTCAGTGCTCAGCGCCAACAACTGCCAGTTTCCAGATGCAATTTTACAACTCATCCGCTTCATCCTGGACCACAATGTCTTCACCTTCAACAACCAGTTCTTCATCCAGACACACGGAACAGCCATGGGGACCAAATTCGCACCTCAATATGCCAACATCTTCATGCACAGGTTCGAACAAGACTTCTTCACCGCACAGGACCTTCAACCGATGCTATACACTAGATACATCGATGATATTTTCTTCCTTTGGAGTCATGGTGAGCAATCACTGAAACAACTATATGATGACATCAACAAGTTCCATCCCACCATCAGACTCACCATGGACTACTCTCCGGAATCGGTTGCATTCTTGGACACACGCATCTCCATTAAGGACGGTCACCTCAGCACCTCACTGTACCGCAAGCCCACGGATAACCTCATGATGCTCCACTTCTCCAGCTTCCACCCTAAACACGTTAAAGAAGCCATTCCCTCTGGACAAGCCCTCCGAATACACAGGATCTGCTCGGATGAGGAGGATCGCAACAGACACCTCCAGACGCTGAAAGATGCCCTCATAAGAATAGGATATGGCGCTCGACTCATCGATCAACAGTTCCGACACGCCACAGTGAAAAACCGCACCGACCTCCTCAGAAGACAAACACAGGACACGGTGGACAGGGTACCCTTTGTCGTCCAGTACTTCCCCGGAGCGGAGAAGCTACGGCATCTCCTCCGGAGTCTTCAACATGTCATTGATGAAGACGAACATCTCGCCAAGGCCATCCCCACACCCCCACTTCTTGCCTTCAAACAACCACGCAACCTCAAACAGACCATTGTCCGTAGCAAACTACCCAGCCTTCAGAAGAACAGTGACCACTACACCACACAACCCTGCCACAGCAACCTCTGCAAGACATGCCGGATCATCGACACGGATGCCATCATCTCACGTGAGAACACCATCTACCAGGTACACGGTACCTACTCTTGCAACTCGGCCAACATTATCTACCTGATACGCTGCAGGAAAGGATGTCCCAAGGCATGGTACATTGGGGAAACCATGCAGACGCTACGACAACGGATGAATGAACACCGCTCGACAATCACCAGGCAAGACTGTTCTCTTCCTGTGGGGGAGCACTTCAGCAGTCACGGGCATTCAGCCTTGGATCTTCAGGTAAGCGTTCTCCAAGGCGGCCTTCACGACACACGACAGCGCAGAGTCGCTGAGCAGAAACTAATAGCCAAGTTCCGCACACATGAGGACGGCCTAAACCGGGATGTTGGATTTATGTCACATTATCAGTAACCCCCACAGCTTGCCTCCGGGGCTTGCTGTTCTGTCTGGAGACAATACACATCTCTTTAACCTGTGTTTAATGTTCCCTCCACCCACATTGTCTGTACCTTTAAGACTTGGCTGGTTGTAGGATTCGCATTCTAATCAGTATTCTGCAACTTGATTTTGTCTGTTTGCACTGTTTGAGAGCAGATATCCACTCCATCTGACGAAGGGGCAGTGCTCCGAAAGCTTATGGTATTTGCTACCAAATAAACCTGTTGGACTTTAACCTGGTGTTGTGAGACTTCTTACTGTGTTCACCCCAGTCCAACGCCGGCATCTCAACATCCTGTCTGGACATCACCAGTGTCCAGCACACAGAGTGCAAAATTTATTAAATGATGAATAATCTAGCCACATAGAAAGTACTTTGGCCACAGAATTTGTCTCCATGTAATAATAAACTTGCTGGAATAAAAGTAAAACATTATACAGCAACTTTCACATCCCCCAAAACCACTCCTTAGCTCCAGCCAAATGGATTCTGTCTTTGAGCCCTTTGGGACACCTTCTTTCTCCAGCACTGCAATGTTCTTCTGAACTAATATCACCACACCTCCCCCTTTTCTTCTTTTCCTATCATTCCTGAACAATTTGTACCCAGGAATAGTTAACACCCAGTTCTGCCCTTCTTTGAACCTCTGCTCCTCTGTTATAGCCACAACATCAATTTCACAAGGCAATTGACATTTGTAAATCATCAATATTTTTAACCACATTCCATGCATTCACATACATGCACAGTAACCATGGTAGGCTTCTGCAGAAAATGCAGATGTATGGGATTGGGGGTGATCTAGGAAATTGGATCAGGAATTGGCTAGCGGATAGGAAACAGAGGGTGGTGGTTGATAGTAAATATTCATCATGGAGTGCGGTTACAAGTGGTGTACCTCAGGGATCTGTTTTGGGGCCACTGCTGTTTGTAATATTTATTAATGATCTGGATGAGGGTATAGTTGGGTGGATTAGCAAATTTGCTGATGACACCAAAGTCGGTGGTGTGGTAGACAGTGAGGAAGGGTGTCGTAGTTTGCAGGAAGACTTAGACAGGTTGCAAAGTTGGGCCGAGAGGTGGCGGATGGAGTTTAATGCGGAGAAGTGTGAGGTAATTCACTTTGGTAGGAATAACAGATGTGTTGAGTATAGGGCTAACGGGAGGACTTTGAATAGTGTGGAGGAGCAGAGGGATCTAGGTGTATGTGTGCATAGATCCCTGAAAGTTGGGAATCAAGTAGATAAGGTTGTTAAGAAGGCATATGGTGTCTTGGCGTTTATTGGTAGGGGGATTGAATTTAGGAGTCGTAGCGTTATGTTGCAACTGTACACAACTCTGGTGCGGCCGCACTTGGAGTACTGTGTGCAGTTCTGGTCCCCACATTACAGGAAGGATGTGGAGGCTTTGGAGAGGGTGCAGAGGAGGTTTACCAGGATGTTGCCTGGTATGGAGGGGAGATCCTATGAGGAGAGGCTGAGGGATTTGGGATTGTTTTCGCTGGAAAGGCGGCGGCTAAGAGGGGATCTTATTGAAACATATAAGATGATTAGAGGTTTAGATAGGGTGGATAGTGATAGCCTTTTTCCTCTGATGGAGAAATCCAGCACGAGGGGGCATGGCTTTAAATTGAGGGGGGGTAGTTATAGAACCGATGTCAGGGGTAGGTTCTTTACCAGAGGGTGGTGAGGGATTGGAATGCCCTGCCAGCATCAGTAGTAAATGCGCCTAGTTTGGGGGCGTTTAAGAGATCCGTAGATAGGTTCATGGACGAAAAGAAATTGGTTTAGGTTGGAGGGTCACAGTTTTTTTTTTAACTGGTCGGTGCAACATCGTGGGCCGAAGGGCCTGTTCTGCGCTGTAATGTTCTATGTTCTATGTTCTATGTAACCCTGATTTAGACTTTATTACTTTCTCCCTTACTCTGACCTCACCTATTAACTTATTATTCCCTATTCTAGTGCTATCTATCTCTCCCAATATTTTGTGTACCTTAATATTTCTCCCTGATATTTTCTCCTCGTTCCTACATCCTTGCTGAGTTCGGTTAAACCCTCCCCAATAGCACTAGCAAAACGCCACACAGGAAACTCAATCCCGGCTCTGTTCAGGTGCAGCCCGTCCAGCTTGTACAAGTCCCATGTCCCTAGAATCTAAAACCCTCTCTGCTGCACCATCTTTCTAGCCACACATTCATCTGTCTTATCCTCCTGTTTCTGTACTCTCGTACTCTGTCTTATCCTCCTATTTTTGTACTCCCTTGCTTGCATCATGGGAGTAATCCAGAGATTTCGATGTTTGAGGCCCTATTTGCTAATTTTCTCCCTAATTTCCTGTAATAACTCAGGAAGCCCGACTGGAAAGGAATCATATTTATTGTTAAACACAAAATTAAGCCACTACTCTGTGGCATACATACACAAGTCCCCACAGTCTGGTGGCATACATGCAGGCCCTTTCTGGATAAAGGGCTCAGGTGATAAGTTCTTACTGGGCACGCCATTGCCTGTTGCCAAGGGAACTCATGTTCAACATCCTCCTTTTTACCTATGTTGGGGCGGGGGGGGGGGGGGGTGGTGGTGGGAGCTGCTGATGTTGAAGCAGCAGGAGCAGCAGAGAAGGATTGCACTCAGCATCAGCATCTTGAGACATCAGGAATCTCATGATGATTATCGACATCATAAATGCCACACTCAATGGCAGGGCAGTGAGTTGGGCTGACAGCAATCTTGCTGGTTTTTGCTGGGACCAGTTAAATCTCAATCATATGTAATTCAACCTCCATTTCTCACTGCGCAGACACTTCCTCTTGCTAGTTGGGGTGTAGACACAATGGTGTAACCAATGCATTGTCAGCCAGATTCCAGTACACTCACAAAATATCTTGGAAATACCTCAATAATTGGCTTAGCTATCAGCTTGTCTCTGTTGGGCATGTTGTCATAGTTGCTTTGATGGGTGCAGCACCATCAACACTCAAGAAGCTCGACACCATCCAGGACAAAACAGCCGCTTGATTGGCACCACATCTACTGCCCCCAACATCCATGCCCTGAACCACTGACACACAACTCATGGCAACAATGTGTACCATCAACAAGGTGCACTGCAGCAACTCACCAAGACTCCTTCGACAGCACCTTCCAAAACCCACAACCTCTGCCATCTGGAAGGACAAGGGCAGCAGATACATGGGAACACCACCACCTGCAAGTTTCCCATCAAGTCGTTCACCATTCTGCTTTGGAAATATACCTCCGTTCCTTCACTGTCGCTGGGTCAAAATCCTGGAACTCCCTTCCTAACAGCACTGTGGATGTAACTACTGTGGGCAGCTCACCATCACTTTCTCAAGGGCAATTAGGAATGGGTAATATAAATGCTGGCCTAGCCAGCAAGGCTCACATCCGATAAAATAATACAAAAAAACTGTCAGAAAAGTGCAAGGAGGCAGGAGCAGATCAGGGAGCAGGTTCAGTGCTTTCTTCCTGTGGTGGACCTCTGTTGTGCCTTTGTCCTATATGGACCACCGTTGTGTGTGCTTGTCACACCTGGACACATCCCCTTCCAGTTTGGTTCCTCCCCTCGGCACCTAGTATAAAGGTGGCTATCTCCTCCCCCTTGTTCAGTCCAGGTTGGTTATTTGTTGGGATCTGCTCCTGATCATGTTGTGAATAAAAGCCTACACTTGTATTGGCACACCGGTAGTCTTTCGCCTTATTGATAGCGCATCAATTTTATTCACAACAGTTACCAGCATGGAGCAGTTTCTAAAACCCGACAAGTTAGCATTAGACCCTCAAGAGGTTGGAGCCTCTGATAAATTTGATCATTGGTTGGACTGCTTCGAAGCATTCGTCGGCACCGCTACGGCCATCGACACCGACACCGCTAAACTCCACGTGCTCCGCGCCCGGGTAAGCGAAGCTGTCTATGGAATCTTCTGCTACATACGCGGACGCTATCGAACTCCTAAAAGGGCAGTTCCGAAAGAGCCCTAACGTGGCTTACGCGCAAGCAGCAGCCAGGAGAATCGTGCACCCAATTTCTGCACACCCTGCAGGTCCTAGCTCGAGCTTGTGACTGTAAGGCTGTTACAGCAGCTCAGAACACGGAGGACCTGATCCGCGACGCCTACGTTGCGGGCATTGAGTCAACATACATCCGGCAGCGCCTGCTGGAACAAGATGACCTAGATCGCCAAAGAACAGCCACGATGGCTGAAACGTTAGAAGCGGCCTCTCACAATCTCGGGTCTTACCTTGCATCCCGTTCTACCGACGGCTCCACCGCGATGGCTGTTCCGGCGGGGCCCAAATGTTACTCTTGCGGCCTACCCAAGCACCCTTGGCACCGCTGCCCGGCGACGGACGCAATTTGCTCCGGATGCGGTAAGCTAGGCCATCTCCTGGGTCTAAGATAATTCCAGCCTTTAAACCCTCCTGAAATGAGACAGTAAGACAGTAAGCATTCCAACTTTTGTCTAAGTTTATTTGTGTCACAAGTAGGCTTACATTAACACCACAATTAAGTTACTGTGAAAATCCCCCAGTCATCACACTCTGGCGCCTGCTCGGGGACACTGAGGGAGAATTTAGCATGGCCAATGTCTTTTGGACAGGAAACCGGAGCACCTGGAAGAGCCCCATGCAGACAAGGGGAGAACATGCACAGACTGTGATCCAAGCCGGGAATCGAACCTGGGTCCCTGGCGCTGTGAGGCAGCTGTGCTAACCACTGTGCCACCATGCCGCCCAACCTTTGGCGTTGGGGGTGGGGGTGGTGCACAATGGGTTATGACAGCTGAGCCAATCCCTGACCTTCCAGCAGCAGGTCACTGGTCAGCAATCAGAAATGCAAACTTTGGTTGATTTTTTTTTCTTGAGCCTTGTCTGGGAACATAGTGGGTTAATTTTATTATCCTTATGATCACAATGATTTATCTTCAGAAGAAATCAGGCCATGTTCTGGTCAAACATCTCCCAGTTTCGCAGCTTATTTTTAAAATGAAACTGTAATATCTATACTTGATTTGTCTGTTATAGGAAGTTGAGGCAATAGTAACGGTTTGTGGTTTCTCTATAGTCATTCTTCCAAATAATACTTCCATATTAAAAAATAACTGTCACGTTAAGATGAATCTTATTTTAACAGGACGACAAGATATGCTATTTGCAATCTTTTACTGGAAGTAAGACCATATTTATTGAACTCCTGTGGTTCTGACCTAGCAAAGGTTATTGACCTGTTCATTGACTGAAATGACTGAACATTTCTTTTTAAATTCCCCCATCCCCATTTTCGGTTTAGCTAGGCTGTTTAGATTTTTTGCAATGTTCTTTCTGCAATGTTGCTCGCAGTTGTGCTGGTGGCATTGGCTTTTCATTGAATAATGGAATCATAGAATCCCTACTGTGCAGAAAGAGGCCATTTGGCCCATCCAGCCTGCACCAACAACAATCCCACCCAGGCCCTATCCCCGTAACCCCGCATATTTACCCCGCTAAGCCCCCTGACATTAAGGGGCAATTTAGCATGGCCAATCAACCTAACCCACAGATGTCTGGACCGTGGGAGGAAACCGGAGCACCTGGAGGAAACCCACGCAGACACGGGGAGAACGTGTAGACTCCGCACAGTGACCCAAGGCCAGAATTAAGCCTGGGTCCCTGGCGCTGTGAGGCAGCAGTGCCAATTCACACTTAACTATGAGAACTGATGGCTGAACGGCAGAAGGCTCAAATTCCACAGGCCACCAGTTAGACCAACATGAAGCACGCCAGTGCCCTCCAGGACTGATTGCTACCTACATAACAAAAGTAGCCGCACTTGAAAAGTAAGGAAAGAAAGACTTGCCTTTATTTAGTGCAACCTGCAACCTGGCAGCCACATGCAGCCCATCAAGTTTCGGAGCGCAGCTCACGAGGCATTTTGTTCACCGTTGCCCAGGCGGTGGTTTGCCACATTCCACTGATTTCCATCCACATAATCTTTTTCCTACTGGTATGACTAAAGTGATAGACATGTTAAGCAAGGGTACGCAAAGTGAGGTGTGTGCTAATTCACACAACACTGATTGTGAGAACTGTGTGCTCCCTGTGCATCCAACCAAAGTGCAAATATTTCTTTTACTTTTGCCATTTTACTACTTCCGTTCAGAAGGATAAAGGCAGCAGATACATGGCAACACCATCACCTGCAAGTTCACCTCCAAGCCACTCACCATCCTGATTTGGAAATATATCGCCGTTCCTTCGCAGTCGCTGGATCAAAATCCTGGAATTCCCTCCCTAACGGCATTGTGGGTCAACCCACAACACGTGGACTGCAGCGATTCAAGGAGGCAGCTCACCACCACCTTCTCAAGGGCAATTAGGGATGGACAATAAAAGCTGGCCAGTCAGCGTCGCCCGTGTCCCACGAATGAATAAAAAACAGTTGATGACAGTTCTAGTAATATACGAATGATTAAGCATTTTCTAGAACTCATTGTGAAATATTCGGTGTGTATTAAATATATTTAATGTTATTTATGGAGTCCTGGTTAGTGAACAAATCTGATTTCAATCTTGCGGACCACTTGGGATGAAGCAGGGTCACTCATGCGGCCCACTCACTAGCCTAGGCTGCCTATCACACTGATCGAGTGCCTATCACAGCCACTCCATGTCCCAAAGTTCTTTGCAGCCAATTTAGTCACAGTTGCAGGAAATATGGCTGCCAATTTGCACATAGCAAGCTCCCTCAAACAGTAATGTCAAAATGACCAGTTAGTCTTTTCTTAATGCTGTTGATTAAGATATTTTTCTTAATACAATATCCAGCTAACTTTCCTGCTCTGCTTTGAAATAGTAACTTGGGTTCTTTTCTGTACACTTGAGAGGGCAGACAACCTCAGTTTAACATCTCACCCAAAAGACACAGCCTGCAACAGTGTAGCACTCCCTCAGTACTGCACGGGAGTGTCAGGCTTGATTTTTGTGCTTAAGTGTGAGACTAGGAGAGTTTGTGTGCGGCACGGTGGCACAGTGGTGACCTCTGCTGCCTCACAGCACCAGGGACCTGGGTTCGATTCCTGGCTTGGGTCACTGTCTGTGTGGAGTTTGCACATTCTCCCTGTGTCTGCGGGGGGCTTCCTCCGGGTGCTCCGGTTTCTTCTCACAATCTAAAGATGTGCTGGTTAGGTGCATTGGCCATGCTAAATTCTCCCTCAGTGTACCCGAACAGGCGCTGAAGTGTGACGACTAGGGGATTTTCACAGTACCTTCATTGCAGTGTTAATTTAAGCCTACTTGTGACTAATAAATAAACTTTAGGCTAGAACTCACAACCTTCTGATTTAGAGGTTAAAACAAGTGACCTGCATTGTCTATGAGTCATCTGTAGGTCAGTTGTTTTAACCTCGATGCAGCATCTGACGGCTGCTGTCTCAGCTTCACAGGCAGCTTCCACCAGAAGTCACCATTCTGCAGTGGAAGTTCAGACCGTCATACAAGGTCAGATAACTGACACCAAGTGGATTACAGGAATCAAAAGGGTTTCCAGGGTGTCACAGCGATCTGTCCTCTGACAGGTGAGACCACATTTGGAATATTGTATGCAGTTCTGGTCACCTCACTATAAGAAGGATGTGGAAGCACTGGAAAGAGTGCAAAGGAGATTTACCAAGATGCTGCCTGGTTTGGAGGGTAGGTCTTATGAGGAAAGGTTGAGGAAGCTGGGGCTGTTCTCTCTGGAGCGGAGGAGATTGAGGGGAGACTTAATAGAGGTTTATAAAATGATGAAGGGGATAGATCGAGTGAACGTTCAAAGACTATTTCCTCGGGTGGATGGAGCTATTACAAGGGGACATAACTATAGGGTTCGTGGTGGGAGATATAGGAAGGATATCAGAGGTAGGTTCTTTATGCAGAGAGTGGTTGGGGTGTGGAATGGACTGCCTGCAGTGATAGTGGAGTCAGACACTTTAGGAACATTTAAGCGGTTATTGGATAGGCACATGGAGCACACCAGGATGATAGGAAGTGGGATAGCTTGATCTTGGTTTCAGATAAAGCTCGGCACAACATCGTGGGCCGAAGGGCCTGTTCTGTGCTGTACTGTTCTATGTTCGATGTTCTAGATTAGTAGCATTGCTGAGTCACCACCCTGGGGGAATGGCAGAGGCTCCATGGACCTTCTGTCCTCTCTCAGGATGGCAGCATTCACAATCAAGCCCTGCCATTCCACAAATGCCATCCCTGTTGCCTGTCAGTCAATCCATTCTGCTGCCACCCATGCCCAAATGGTGCAACCTGGAGATAGGCCTGTGAGGTCAAGAACTGCTACAGCTTGTCCTCCAAGTCCGTCTGTCCCCTGCCCCACTGAGCCACAGCTTATACAGTTGGCGATGGGCTACCAGACTCTTACCTGACCAGATGGCAGAGTGTTGTTGCTCCTGATCCTTACGTGAGATAGTTTCAGAGGGTTTTTTTTTATTCATTCGTGGGACATGGGCATCGCTGACTGGCCAACATTTATTGCCCATTCCTAATTGTCCTTGAGAAGGTGGTGGTGAGCTGCCTTCTTGAAACACTGCAGTCCATGTTCTGTGGGTTAACCCACAATATCAATAGGGAGGGAATTCCAGGATTTTGACCAAACAACTCTGAAGAAACGGCGATATATTTCCAAGTCAGGGTGGTGTGTGACTTGGAGGGGAACTTGCAGGTGGTGGTGTTCCCATGTATGTGCTGCCCTTGTCCTTCTAGATGGATGTGATCGTGAGTTTGTTCTGTTAGCAGCTCAGAGCTCTGACTGCAGGCTGGATTCAGCAGGGCTCCATAGTCCCCAACCCTACTCCCCCCTCGCCAACCCCACCCCCACTGAAAAGGCAGGGGTGAGCGAGCCCACCCATGAGCCTGACAGCTGTCCATTGGAATTTAAACAGCCAATTGGCCATCGACTGAGTTGAGGCAGGACCTCAGCAACAGGAGGTCCCACCACACGGTGATGCCGGCCAACCAGAGGCTGACAGCTCTCCAGTGCCAGCCAATGGGAGCAGTTCTCAGCTGAAGTGGTGAAGAGGAAAATAAACCCGTGTTTCCACTGCTGACTGCTGTCCGGTTATCCTGTAAAAGGAAGTGGATGCTTGTGAGCTCCGAGGAACATGCGATCGGATTTGGCGGGCCTAGACTTTTGCTGCTCTGCTAAATCCTGAATGGAAGCAAGCCAGAGTGCAATTTGTGCCCACCTGTCAAGACATTAGCTGATCTCAGAGTGGTTTCTGGAGTCTGCCTAATTAAATTTAAATCTTAATGGCAAACTCCCAATGTAACAGACACCACTGATTGGTAGGAGTTGGAATTGGCTGTGACATTTCTCTTTTATTCGGAATATTTCTTAGTTCCTGTGTTTCAAATCGCTTTGTGGGCTTTCTGTTGCTGGAGTGGAGCAGAATTTATATTTTACTCCCAGATAATAAAGAACTGGAATTTTTATCATACTATATCACAAGGTCATCCTTGGCGTTGGAAAGTGACAAAATAACACTACATTAAAATTCATCTTTGGCTTTATTTGTCAATCGCACTAAACAGCGGGAGAACAAATAGATGCTATAAAATAAAATACAAACCTCGCTGTAGTTGTTAACCTAAACTATCACCTCACATACTGGGAAATATGACTTCGCATCTGCTGCGATAACCTATTAATAATTTTCCAGTTATGATTCTATAACTGTTCTTACCATCTGTGGAAGCAATCTGACCTATCCCTCATCAAAAGTTATAAAGGGTAACATACCATGTTATCTGCAAATAGTCACAGTTACCAAATACGCTTCAGCTTTATGACTAATTACCCTCAAAGTTTGGGTCCAAAGTGCCGCTGGTGTCAGCACTATGGAAAGGTCAGAGACCAGAAAAGTGTCCCTCGACCAGCCATGTCCATCGCAGCCTGGGTGAATCACCATGCTTGTGAGGCATTCAGCACGTACTGGAAGCATGCAATGTTGCAGATCGTGGCATCGCTCAGCGCCTAGCCTTGATTTGGTATCCAACTGGTCAATTTTTGAAATTTATTCTATCGTGGGATGTGGGCATTGCTGGTAAGGCCAGCATTTGTTACCCATTGGCTCGTTGGTCTAGGGGTATGATTCTTGCTTTGGGCATTTCAAGTTAAAAAGTTGCAAGAAGCCCTGGGTTCAAATCCCGGGCAAGCCTTTTGATGTTATCTCCTATTACGGGCGGCACGGTGGCACAGTGCTAACTGCTGCCTCACAGCAACAGAGACCCGGGTTCAATCCCGGCCTCAGGTAACTGTGTGGACTCTGCACGTTCTCCTCGTGTCTGCGTGGGTTTCTTCCGGGTGCTCCGGTTTCCTCCCACACTCCCAAAATGTGTGGGTTAGGTTGATTGGTCATGCTAAATTGTCCCTTGGCGTCATGGAGATTAGCAGGGTAAATATGTGGGATTACGGGGATAGGGCCTGGGTGGTATTGTGGTCGGTGCAAATCGATGGGTCAAATGGCTGTTTTGTGATTCAGTGATTCTATGATCCCTAGTTGCCCCTGAATGGAATGGTCCTTCAGAGGGCCACAAATACAACACAGACAGAGGAACTTAATGGAATGGAGTCCTTATAGGAAGAAAAGTATGAGGAAGCGTACTCAAGGTAGTTGTGGAAGTTGCTGGATTTATAGTGAATACAGATAGGTAGATAGCCTATCCTCAAAAATAGAGACAGAGGAGTCAAGGAAAGGAAGGGAAGTGTCAGAGAGAGATTTATGTGAAGACGAAAGTAGAGCACAAATTGGAAGCAAAATTGATGAAGTTTTCTAGTTCTGGGCGAGAGCATGAAATGGCACAAATATAGGGCGCCATCTTACCTGCCGTTCACGCCACCCTCCTGCTGCAGCAAAGTCAAAGAATTTGGCGGTCAACCAAATCTCCATTCACCGTGGCAGGATGGGAAAATCCCGCCAACATGTGCGGTGGTAAGATTCCAGCCATAGTCATCAAAGTACCAAATAAAGAGTTGTGGGAGTGAGCCTGAGTAAGGGCTGCAACAAGAAATGTCCCGTGTACCCTGCAAAAAGACAGGCATAACTAGGGCTCATGCGGATAGCCATAGCAACACATTTTATTTGGAGAAAGTGAGACAAGTTAAAGGAGAACTTGTTGAATGAGAGAACAAGTCCAGGCAGAGGAGGGTGGGGAGGGGGAAGAGAGAAGGTTTGGGCCTCCCTTTGAGGAAAAAGTGCAGAGCCCTCAGGCTGTCCTGAAGGGGTTCGAGGGGTGGAGAGAGGCGTAGCCTCTATAGCATTCAAAAAGGTGGCTCACACCGACTTCTCAAGGCAATTAGAGATGGGTAATAAATGCTGGCCTAGGCAGCGACGCCCACATCCTGTAAAAGGATTTTAAAATTTACATATTCCGTGCTGCTACTCCAAAGCTGTCCTTTTTGTGAATCATTCCCAGGGTAAAGAATCTCCATCCAGCTGAGCAGAGTTTAGTGTCCACCCTCCGGTGTGGGTTCTTTACTGTTGCCCCCATCTCCACCTTCTGCCCTTGTTCACTGTGGAGTGTGGGCCACCAAGCCGAAAATATACTATCTGTCTAACCGATGCCACTGAAATGTGAGCTGATTCCTGATCTCCATTAGCCCGATGATGCTGCAGTCTCAGAGTGAGTGAGGTTCCCATGTCATCACTGGCCAACTGAACCACTCCTGCAGGATGTGAGTGACAAAGGATTTGAATGAGTGCCGTCTAAGTAAGAATGTTTTGCATTATCATCATGTGCATGATCATGTTTCACTTACTGATGACATCAAGTCAACATGAGTGACGCTTTTATGCCATCCAGCCATCACCATGGAGGCGATTAACTCTGTCTCCAAACAGGCCCCAATCTTCACGGGCCAGGCACACTGATTTCCAGCGCTGGCTCTTCTCGACTTGTTAACTTTGAAATAGCAGGAAGATTAGCTCCTGTTCTTTGCCTGCTGCCTGTTCTTGATGCCCTCTTCTCCTTCAGGGACAGAAAGCAGAGATCTATGATTGAGAGTTACAACAGGTGATGAATGGATGGGTGACTATGAGGGAAAGACACAGCATTGCTTAAAGATGAAGGTCATAATCAATGGACAGATGAGACCATGAGAAAGTGAATATGGTAGGGTGCACCTTTAAGATAGGTTAGCGTGAGGAGTGATGTCCTGGGTAGGTAGGATGAGGTGGTAGGAGTGACATGCACATCAGAATGAGGCTGAATGTTCCTTTGCTCTCATCTTTCCTGTCTTGTTTAGTTTATTGAACTGTTTCCTACATTGCATCCTTGAGCATGGCACCATGCTCCTGCTACTGACCTCTTCACAGAATCCCAGAATTGTTACGATGCTGAAGAAGGTTATTCGGCCCAATGTGCCACCCTTGTGCCACTCCAATAATGCTTTCTTCATGTTCCCAACTGGCTTCTTCCTCTCCTCACTCATTCACAGTATATCGTCTTCCCAGCCCCCAGCAGCATATCCAGGGAGGAGCCACTGAAACAGCCTGTAGTCATTGACCTTCTGGACTCCATCCCAGCACTCCCTCCTCCCTGGCTCCCAACTCTAGTCTCCTTCAAGCTGCATGTTTGGAAGGTCCCTTTAAATAGATAGGTAGGTATTTAGCCATAGACCTCGAGGGACCATAGGTATCTCTCTCTATTTGAAAGAGACAATTGGTTACATACTTGAGGGGCGCCATTCCACATCAAGCAAAGGGCAGGCGTGGAGGCAGGTACAAAGTCTACCCTAGTGAGAATGGAAATTGAACCTGCACTACGGGGCAGCACAGTGGCACAGTGATTAGCGCTGATGTCTCACAGCGCCACGGACCCAGGTTCAATTCCAGCCCTGGGTCACTATCTGTGTGGAGTTTGCACATTGTTCCCGTGTTTGCGTGGGTTTCCTTCGGGTACTCCAGTTGTCCTCCCACAGTCCAAAGATGTGTGGGTTAAGTGGATTGGCCCTGATAAATTCACCCTTAATGTCCCAAGATGTGTTGGTTACCTGGATTAGACATGGTAAATGTGTGGGGTTACAGGGATAGGTCAGAGGAAAGGGCCTTGTCAGAGAGTCGGTGCAGACTCGATGGGCCAAGTGGCCTCTTCTGCACTGTAAGGATTCCATGATTCTATGTTTGCGTTATTTCAACGCACACATTAGCCTTCTAGCCAACTGAGCTAAGCAGGCCCCTGTCATTTTAACTGGAAATCCTGTCATGCAACGGATCATCATACCCACGGAGGCTGATTGGTAGGGAAAGCAGGAAACCATATGGTGATGTTGTGGTCGGGTTACAAAGTCACCGACAGGCACCGACCTCAAGCTTTCCCATGTTGCACCAGAAACCCACGTCCTCCAGCAACCCCCCCCCCCCCCCAACCTCCTCCACAGTGCTTTGCAAACTTCAAATGTAACCTTTAGTGTTTATTACCTAAACATTGGTAATTGGTCTCTATAAGCTAATACGCCCATTACAAGTATGTAAAATGCCATAATTATGAGTTTTCAGCCAATGTTTCTCAGAAAAACCACCTCCAAACTAGTGATTCACTCTGAAGAATCTCTTACTGTCTATGTTATCAGTCTGAGGTTACCACAAGGGCAAAGCCTTGTTTGAATCTTTTCTCGTGCATTATTGTTTACTTGTTTTAATTATTACTCATACCTTAACAGTGCCAGCTACTTTTCCCACAGTTTTTCCTCTTTGAACTCGGAGCCAACTCCAAAACCATTATTAAGTCACCAAAGGGTCTCCCTAAGTCTCTTGAGCAAAGTTGAGGCTGTGGATGGTGAGTTTACTGAATTCTTTAACATTTGTCTGACATCAATCACTGGATGCTGGACATTGGATGGAATGGAAACACAAATTTGCTGGCTATATAATCTGACAATGAAAGTTAAAAATGGTAGTTAGAGCCATTCTTTTTTGTGAACAGGTCTTACCTGTTCCAGATCTTAACCATGATTTGGAAGATTCCTATCTTCAAAGAACAAAGAACAATACAGCACAGGAACAGGCCCTTCGGCCCTCCCAGCCCGTGCCGCTCCCTGGTCCAAACTGGACCATTCTTTTGTATCCCTCCATTCCCACTCCGTTCATATGGCTGTCTAGATAAATCTTAAACGTCCCCAGTGTGTCCGCCTCCACCACCTTGCCTGGCAGCGCATTCCAGGCCCCCACCACCCTCTGTGTAAAATATGTCCTTCTGATATCTGTGTTAAACCTCCCCCCCTTCACCTTGAACCTATGACCCCTCGTGAACGTCACCACCGACCTGGGGAAAAGCTTCCCACCGTTCACCCTATCTATGCCTTTCATAATTTTATACACCTCTATTAAGTCTCCCCTCATCCTCCGTGTTTCCAGGGAGAACAACCCCAGTTTACCCAATCTCTCCTCATAACTAAGCCCCTCCATACCAGGCAACATCCTGGTAAACCTCCTCTGTACTCTCTCCAAAGCCTCCACGTCCTTCTGGTAGTGTGGCGACCAGAACTGGATGCAGTATTCCAAATGCGGCCGAACCAACGTTCTATACATCTGCAACATCAGACCCCAACTTTTATACTCTATGCCCCGTCCTATAAAGGCAAGCATGCCATATGCCTTCTTCACCACCTTCTCCACCTGTGACATCACCTTCAAGGATCTGTGGACTTGCACACCCAGATCCTTCTGCGTATCTACATCCTTTATGGTTCTGCCATTTATCGTATAGCTCCTCCCTACATTATTTCTACCAAAATGCATCACTTCACATTTATCATTATTGAACTCCATCTGCCATTTCCTTGCCCAAATTTCCAGCCTATCTATATCCTTCTGTAGCCTCTGACAATGTTCCTCACTATCTGCAAGTCCTGCCAATGTTGTGTCGTCCGCAAACTTACTGATCACCCCAGTTACACCTTCTTCCAGATCGTTTATATAAATCACAAACAGCAGAGGTCCCAATACAGAGCCCTGCGGAACACCACTAGTCACAGGCCTCCAGCTGGAAAAAGACCCTTCCTCTACCACCCTCTGTCTTCTGTGACCAAGCCAGTTCTCCACCCATCTAACCACCTCCCCTTTTATCCCACGAGATCCAACCTTTTTCACCAGCCTACCATGAGGGACTTTGTCAAACGCTTTACTAAAGTCCATATAGACGACATCCAAGGCCCTTCCCTCGTCAACCATTCTAGTCACTTCTTCAAAAAACTCCACCAGGTTAGTGAGGCATGACCTCCCTCTCACAAAACCATGCTGACTATCATTAATGAGTTTATTCCTTTCTAAATGCGCATACATCCTATCTCTAAGAATCTTCTCCAACAACTTCCCCACCACGGACGTCAAGCTCACCGGCCTATAATTACCCGGGTTATCCTTCCTACCCTTCTTAAATAACGGGACCACATTAGCTATCCTCCAATCCTCTGGGACCTCACCTGTGTCCAGTGACGAGACAAAGATTTGCGTCAGAGGCCCAGCGATTTCATCTCTCGTCTCCCTGAGCAGCATTGGATAGAATCCATCAGGCCCTGGGGATTTGTCAGTCTTTATATTCTCTAACAAACCTAACACTTCCTCCCTTGTAATGGAGATTTTCTCCAACGGTTCAACACTCCCCTCCGAGACACTCCCAGTCAACACATCCCTCTCCTTTGTGAATACCGACGCAAAGTATTCATTTAGGATCTCCCCTACTTCTTTGGGCTCCAAGCATAATTCCCCACTTTTGTCCCTGAGAGGTCCGATTTTTTCCCTGACAACCCTTTTGTTCCTAACGTATGAATAAAATGCCTTGGGATTCTCCTTAATCCTCTCTGCCAAGGACATTTCGTGACCCCTTTTTGCCCATCTAATTCCCCGTTTGAGTTCTTTCCTACTTTCTTTGTTCTCCTCCAGAGCTCCCTCCGTTTTTAGCTGCCTGGACCTAACATACACCTCTCTTTTCTTTTTGACCAGTCTCAATTTCCCTGGTTATCCACGGTTCTCGAATCCTACCCTTCCTATCCTTCTTTTTTACAGACACATGCCTGTCCTGTAGCCCTAACAACTGTTCCTTAAAAGACTCCCACATGCCAGATGTGGATTTACCCTCAAACAGCCTCTCCCAATCAAGAGCTGCCAATTTCTGCCTAATCCCACTAAAGTTAGCCTTCCCCCAATCCAACACCTTACCCTTGGGACACCACTCATCCTTTTCCATCACTATCCTAAAGCTAACAGAATTGTGGTCACTATTTGCCACATGTTCCCCTACCAAAACTTTGAAGACCTGACCGGGCTCATTCCCCAGTACCAGGTCCAGTATAGCCCCCTCTCTAGTCGGGCTATCTACATATTGTTCCAAAGAACCCTCCTGTACGCATTTTACAAATTCCTCCCCATTCAGAGTCCCAGCTCTCAGCGATTTCCAGTCTATACCAGGGAAATTGAAGTCTCCCACTACAACAACCCTATTTTTCCTGCACCTATCCAGTATCTCCTGACATATCCGTTCTTCCACTTCCCTTGGGCTGTTGGGGGGCCTGTAGTATACCCCCAACATAGTGACTGCGCCCTTCCTGTTTCTAAGCTCCACACAGTGACTCGTTACACGATTCCTCTGAATTGTCCTTCCTCTGCACCGCTGTAATATGCTCTTCAACTAATACTGCTACTCCCCCACCTCTTTTGGCCCCTCCTCTGTCTCACCTAAAACACTTGTACCCCGGAATATTCAGCTGCCAGTCCTGTCCCTCTTTCAACCAAGTCTCTGTCACCGCAACCACATCCAAATTCCTCGTGAGCATTAAGGCCCTAAGTTCGTCTGTCTTACTTGCTACGCTCCTTGCATTGAAGTATAAGCACTCCAGACCTTCAGGCCCAGTGAGGTCATCCTCCCCCAGAGTGCTCTTCTTCTTTGCCAGCCTTGTCCCAGCCCCAAGCTCGTCCCCAGCCTCTACACTTGTAGACCTAATATTTTGATCCCCACCCCCCTGCCATACTAGTTTAAACCCCCCCGAACTGCACTAGCAAAACTCCCAGCCAGGATATTCGTGCCCTTCCAACTTAGCTGTGACCCGTCCTTCTTGTACAGGTGCCATCCTCTCCTGAAAACTTCCCAGTGATCTAGGAAAATGAAGCCCTCCCTCCTGGACCAGTCCTTTAGCCAAGCATTCAATTGTACTAACTCCCTATTCTTAGCCTCACTGGCACGAGGCATTGGGAGCAGCCCAGAGATGGCCACCCTGGAGGCCCTACTTTTTAGTCTATTTCCCAACTCCCTGAATTGCTCTCGTAGGATCCCCCTGCTCTTCCTATCTACGTCATTTGTACCAATGTGTACATTTCCCCTATCTTTAGATGTTGCTATCTTCAATAGCAACATCTAAAAAGCATTTAGATAAGTACATGGGTGGGAAAGAATTGGAGGGATATGGGCCAACCGTGGGCAATTGGAACTCGCTGGGAGGGCAACATGGTCGGCATGGACTGGTTGGGCCGAAGGACCTGTTTCTGTGCTGTATAGCTCTATGACCTATGACTCTTCATGGGGCGGCATGGTGGCACAGTGGTTAGCACTGCGACCTCACAGCTCCAGGGACACGGGTTCGATTTCCGGCTTAAGTCACTGTCTGTGTGGAGTTTGCACATTCTCCCCGTGCCTGTGTGGGTTTCCTTCATGTGCTCTGGTTTCCTCCCACAGTCCAAAGATGTGTGGGTTAGGTGCATTGGCCATGCTGAATTGCCCCTTAGTACCCCAGGATGCTTAGGGTAGAGGTGTTAGTGGGATAAATGTGTGAGGTTGTGGGGATGGGGCCTGGGTGGGATTGTTGTCGGTGTGGACTTGTACTGCAGCAGTGCAGGTTAGAAATCTTGTACCAAGTTCTGTACAGCGGCCGCCACCCTGGCGATGCCTCGGAGTGTCAGCATTATCTCCTCAGACAGAAGGCGGTAAGACTCCTCCATTCTGCCTTTCAATCTGAGGACTGCAGCCGACATCCCTTCCTGATATTCCCAACTTTGCCTTTGTAGCTCCTGAAACCGAGGCACGACCAAGTCCAGAAGCACATCACCTGTCTGGGACTCAGCAGATTCCTGGCTTCCAGCTGTCCTCCGAGTGCTGGTACACTGGGATGTCCCTGTCAGCTGTGGATCAGAGAGAGTGAGGTGCTCACCAGATTGTGACCCTGAGGATTCTCTAAAACTAAATCCCACCAAGGTTCGTATCTCTGTGCTGGTGAAGGGCGTGGGTGGAAGTGGCTCTTCAATGTCCATGTCTGAGAAATCATCTTCGCTGGTATCGGAGTTCTCCAGGACCTGGCTGCTGGACTCTCTGGGCTGCTCCCTTGGTGTGCCAGAGAGAGAGAAGGGAGATTTCATTAGTGCCTGGCAGGGGCCTTCACATAGGCGAGACAGGGCTCACATCAGTTTGGTGTGATGGATGATGCTGTACTGGTTCTCCACTTGGATTATCGCCGCCCACCCCACCATCGGCACAGGAGCAGTCGATTTCCTCCCCGGCTGGCTGGAGGGCTCTCTCCTCGAATTCTGAGAGGACTTTAAATTCGGGCATTCTTCTGCCCATCTGGGATCTCACCCTCTTTTATGAGCCAGTTTGTCCAGCATAAAGACAGATGGAGAGAGTGTAAGCAGGACGTGTGCCACAGATGATAAGGATACCTGTCTTGTGTGGATGGTGAATGGGTACAGTGAGGTGATGAGGACATGACCCACAGGGTAGATGAAGATGTGTGTGTGGGAGGGCGAGTGTTGGCGTCACTTGAGCAGATAGTGAGTGAGATCTCTGTGGATGTGTGATGGGTGTGTGAGTGTGAGAATCCAGAGTGATGGGAGAAGTGACTTGTTTTGGCAAAATGAAGGAGATCATTCATCCTTTTGTGGCACCTGATGTCCGTCCTCCTTTGCAGGGAGCTGGCAGTTACTGCCTTCAATGCTCGCTTGGTGTCTTTGCCTGCTGGTCTCCTCCCTGTGTGTGGGTAGAGGACATCACAACATTTCTCCACGGCATCCAGCAGCCTGGTGAGAAAGGCCTCTGAAGACCTTGGGACGGACTTCTTAGCAGCCTTCCTCCATGTTGGACCATGAGGAAGTGACTGGGGATCACTGGGGTGGTCTTTAAATGGACCGTCATGCTGATTGAAGCACTGAACTGACGGAGGGGAGGTTGAAATTCTTTGAAGATGTAACTAGTAGAGTTAACAAGGGGGAGCCAGTCGATGTGGTATATTTGGACTTTCAGAAATCATTTGACAAAGTCTCGCATAAGAGATTATCGTGCAAGATTAAAGTGCATGGGATTGGGGAAATGTATTGAGATGGATAGAAAACTGGTTGGCAGAGAAGAAACAAAGAGTAGGAATTAATGAGTCCTTTTCAAATTGGCAGCAGTAACTAGTGGGGTGCCACAGGGATCGGTGCTGGGAACCCAGCTATTCACAATATATATTAATAATTTGAATGAGTAAACAAAATGTAACATCTCAAAGTTTGCAGATGATACCAAGTTGGGTGGGAGGGTGAACTGTGTCGAGGATGCAGAGATTCTTCAGAATGATCTGGACAGGTTGGGTGAGTGGGCTAATCAATGGCAGATGCAGTATAATTTGTATAAATGTGAGGTTATTCACTTTGGAAGCAAAAACAAGAAGGCAGATTATTACCTGAATGGCTGTAAATTGGGAGAGGGGGGTGTGCAGTGGGACCTGGGTGTCCTTGTGCAGCAGTCACTGAAGGTAAGCATGCAGGTGCAACAGGTGGTAAAGAAGGCAAATGGTATGTTGGCCTTCATTGTGAGAGGCTTCGAGTACAGGAGCAGGGATGTGTTGTTGCAACTATACAGGGCCTTGGTGAGGCCACAGCTAGAGTATTGTGTGCAGTTTTGGTCTCCTTTTCTGAGGAAGGATGTTCTTTCTCTCGAGGGAGTGCAGCGAAGGTTTACCAGGCTGATTCCGGGGATGACAGGACTGATGTATGAGGAGAGATTGACTAGGTTAGAATTGTTTTTGCTGGAGTTCAGATGAATGAGGGGGGATCTCATAGAGACTTATAAAATTCTAACAGGACAAACAGGGTTGATGCAGGAAGTTTCTGATGGTGGTGGAGTCCAGAACCAGGGGTCACAGACTGAGAATTCAGGGTAGACCATTTAGGACGGAGGTGAGGAGACATTTCTTCACCCAAAGAGTGGTGCCCCTGTGGAGTTCATTACCACAGGAAGTAGTTGATGCCAAAACATTGAATATATTCAAGAGGCGATTAGGTATAGCACTTGGGGCGAACGAGAACAAAGGTTATGGGGAGAAAGCAGGATTAGGCTATTGAGTTGGACGATCAGCCATGATCGTGATGAATGGCGGAGCAGGCTCGAAGGGCCGAATGGCCTCCTGCATCTCCTATCTTCTATGTTTCTATAAATCAGAGGCTGCCCGCCACAGAGGCAGAGTAAAACCTCGGGAGAATCTTTTTACAGCACAGTCTCCCTGTGTCTGTGTGGGTTTCCTCCTGCTGCTCCAGTTTCCTCCCACAGTCCAAAGATGTGCTGATTAAGTTGATGGGCCATGCTAAATTAATCTTAGTGTCAGGGGGATTAGCAGGGTAAATATGATGGGTTACGGGAATAGGGCCTGGGTGGGATTGTGGTCATTGCAGACTGGATGGGCCGAACGACCTCCTTCTGCATTGTAGGGATTCTGTGGATTTGTCGAAGATATTCATCTTGCATATTAATGTCCCTTTCTCTGGATATGAAGAAATTAATAGAAAGTGCAAAAAAAAAGTACAAACGAAATCTGGAAAGAGGGAACAACTGTAAACTTCTTTATAAATAGATTAAAGGAAAGAGTTGGAAAGAGGAATGGAACAAAGGAATGGCAGACTTGTTTAAAAGAATATATTATTCTATCCATTTTCACATAGAGGAAGAAGTCAAAACATCTGTGTATAAGGAACTTGAGGATTTCTACCCTGGGGTATTAAAATAAATACGAGAGGAAACTGCAGTTGTGTTAGTCATAATATTCCAAGAAGAATATATTGGCCTTGGAGGCTGTGCAGTGCAGATTTCTCAGAATGACACCAGGACTTAAAATTTTAAATTAGCCAGGAAGGTTATGCAAACTTTGCTCGTACTACACAAAATATGGGCAACCTAGGCTAGTGAGTGAGCACATGAATGGCCCACCTTCAGCTCAGTGAGCCGCAAGGTTGAAGTCAGGCTTGTTCACTGACAAGGCCTTTATGGCCCCAGGGAGACCCCACGACAGGTTCATGTCTAGGTGAGCCAGTCGTAAATGGTGCTAGTGTGGTGGAACATCCCACTGCCTGAATATCCGGTGAGGGGGCAATTCCTGGAGAGCGTGCTCACTAATGACATGCTAATATATTAAAATGAGCTTTCTGCAGTCTCACGGCGTTTTTCATATAACTCCATCGACGACCGGTCGGTAAGTTCGAAATTCGGAAATTCACCGGCATGAATCGCACTCTCTGGATTTGGAGCATGAGTTGTCATGCACACTGACAGAGAGTGCAGCCTCAACATTGCCCCATAAAATCCTAAAGTAAAGTTTATTTATTAGTCACAAGTAGACTTACATTAACACTGCAATGAAGTTACTGTGAAAATCCCCTAGTCGCCACGCTCCGGCACCTGTTCGGTTACACTGAGGGAGAATTTAGTATGGTCATTGCACCTAACCAGCACATCTTTGGATTGTGGGAGGAAACCGGAGCACCCGGAGGAAACCCACGCAGACACAGGGAGAATGTGCGAATTCCGCACAGACAGTGACCCGAGCCGGGAACCGAACCCAGGTCTCTGGCGCTGTGAGACAGCAGTGCTAATCACTGTGCCACCTTGTCACCCCCAAAAGGCTGTTGCTGCTTGGTCAATTGATGTTTTTGAGATGAACAAATTTCTATTGGGAGAGGGTATCAGAGATATGGCACAAAGAAGTTCAGGTATAGGCTAACCACGACTTAACACAGAAAGCCAGCAACTGACAGCTCCAGAGCCACATCGACATTTTAACATCTCATTTGCGGCGAGCATACTTTTCGTATTAGCATAAAAAATGCCTAAAATCAAGAAAGGTAAGAAGCATGTCTTTAGAAGATTAATTATTGTGCTACACTTTATGGTTTTAAATGGTTATTTTAATGAAAAATATCATTGTGTTCAAGCTGTTTGAGTGATACAACTCTGCTCTTTTGTTCGAGGAGCAGGTTTTATCGTTGCAAACATTTGTTTCTAATATAACTGTGGCACTAAAACATCCTGAATGTGCAATTAGAAGCTTTTATTTTATCATAAGAAAACTACCTTCATTTTAAGTACCTTAAGTTAACGTTTGTCTAAAAGATGATTTTACTTGCAAAATTACTGATTAACAAGGTCAGTGCAATAAATACATAAATGATCTGGAGGAAAATGTAGGTGGTTTAGAACATAGAACATAGAAAAAATACAGCACAAACAGGCCCTTCGGCCCACAAGTTGCGCCGGTCATGTCCCTACCTACCTAGGCTTATATATAGGCTTACCTATAACCCTCAGTCCTATTAAGTCTCATGTACTCATCCAGAAGTCTCTTAAAAGACCCTACCGAGTTTGCCTCCACCACCACTGACGGCAGCCGATTCCACTCACCCACCACCCTCTGAGTGAAAAACGTACCCCTGACAACTCCTCTGTACCTACTCCCCAGCACCTTAAACCTGTGTCCTCTCATAGCAGCCATTTCAGCCCTGGGAAAAAGGCTCCGAGAATCCACCCGATCTATACCTCTCAACATCTTGTACACCTCTATCAGGTCACCTCTCATCCTTCGTCTCTCCAAGGAGAAAAGACCTAGCTCCCTCAGCCTATCCTCATAAGGCATGCCAATCCAGGCAACATCCTTGTAAATCTTCTCTGCACCCTTTCAATCATTTCCACATCCCTCCTGTAATGGGGCGACCAGAACTGAGCACAGTACTCCAAATGGGGTCTGACAAGGGTCTTATAAAGCTGCATCATTATCTCCCGACTCCTAAACTCAATCCCTCGATTGATGAAGGCCAGCACACCATACGCCTTCTTAACCACCTCCTCTACCTGCGAGGCCGATTTAAGAGTCCTATGGACCCGGGCCCCAACGTCCTTCTGATCCTCTACACTGCTAAGAGTCTTACCCTTGATATTATACTCCTTCATCCCATTTGACCTGCCAAAATGGACCACTACACATTTATCTGGGTTGAAGTCCATCTGCCACTTCTCCGCCCAGTCTTGCATCCTATCTATGTCATGCTGCAGCTTCTGACATCCCTCCAACCTATCCACAACATCACCAACCTTTGTGTCGTCGGCAAACTTACCAACCCATCCCTCCACTTCCTCATCCAGGTCATTTATGAAAATGACAAACAGCAAGGGTCCCAGAACAGATCCCCTGGGGCACTCCACTGGTGACCGACCTCCATTCAGAAAAAGACCCGTCTACAACCACTCTCTACCTTCTGCAGGCAAGCCAGTTCTGAATCCACAAGGCAACAGCCCCTTGGATCCCATGCCCTCTCACTTTCTCGAGAAGTCTTGCATGGGGGACCTTATCGAACGCCTTGCTGCTGAAGTCCATGTAAACCACATCTACTGCTTTTCCTTCGTCAATGTGTTTAGTCACATTTTCAAAGAACTCCACCAGGCTCGTAAGGCATGATTTGATTAGTAAGTTTGCAGATGACACAAAAATTGGCGGAGTTGCAGATAGTGATGAGGATTGTCAAAGGATACAACAGGATATAGATAGACTGTAGACTTTGGCAGAGAAATGCCAGATGGAGTTTAATCCGAATAAATGCGAAGTGATGCATTTTGGAAGATCAAATTCAGGTGCGATTTATACAGTAATGGCAGAACCCTTATGAGTGGCACAGTGGCACAGTGGTTAGCACTGCTGCCTCACAGCACCAGGGACCCGGGTTCAATTCCCGGCTTAGGTCACTTTCTGTGTGCAGTTTGTACATTCTCCCTGTGTTTGCGTGGGCTTCCCCCAGGCTCTCCTGTTTCCTCCCACTGTCCAAAGATGTGCGTGTTAGGTGGATTGGCCATGCTAAATTGCCCTTTGGTGTCAGGGGGACTAGCTAGGGTAAATGTATGGGGATAGGGCCTGGGTGGGATTGTGGTCAGTACAGACTCGATGGGCCAAATTGCCTCCTTCTGCACTGTAGGATTCTATGATAAACATTAACATACAGAGGGATCTGGGCATACAAGTCCACAGATCCCTGAAAGTGGCAACACAGGTGGATAAGGTGATATACAGCATGCTTGCCTTCATCGGCCGGGGCATTGAGTATAAAAGTTGGCAAGTCATGTTACAGCTGTATAAAGCTTTAGTTAGACCGCATTTGGATCATTGCATGCAGTTCTGGTCACCACATTACCAGAAAGACATGGATGCTTTGGAGAGGGTGCAAAGAAGGCTTGCCAAGATGTTGTCTGGTCTGGAGGGTTTTAGATATGAGGGGAGGTTCGGTTTGATTTATCATTGTCACATGTATTAGTATACAGTGAAAGTATTGTTTCTTGCACGCTATATAGACAAAGTATACCATACATAGAGAAGGAAAGAAGCTGCAGAATAGCTGTGAATGGAGATTTGGCTGAGTGCCAAATTCTCCATTCACACTGGCAGTGGTAGCAGGGAGTGCCAGACCAGAGAATTCCGACCTTTGACTCCCCTTGGCTGGCAGACAGTTAAAATGAGGGCAGCTACTTACTCCCTCTGACGTTCTTTAGTTTATTCATTAGTGTCACAAGTAGGCTTACATTAACACTGCAATTAAGTTACTGTGAAAATCCCCCAGTCACCACACTCCAGCGCCTGTTTGGGTACACTGAGGGAGAATTTAGCATAGCCAATGCACCTAACCAGCACGTCTTTCAGACTATGGGAGGAAAACAGTGCACCCGGAGGACACGCAGACACGGGGAGGATGTGCAGACTCCGCACAGACAGTGAGCCAAGCCGGGAATTGAACCCAGGTCCCTGGTGCTGTGCGGCAGCAGTGCTAACCATTGTGCCACTGTGCCGTCCACTTCCTTGAATGCTGTTATGTCCTGATATCTCTTGGGCAGGCAAGCTGGGCATTCACAGGAAGGAAGTTGGGTCCTTCTTTAAACATGTAGCTCGGGTCCTGATGTTTAGCCCAGAACCCAACTCTAGTTGGACAAAATTCCGTCAACCTGCACTTAACGCTATTCAAAAGCTAAGGAATAATTTCTTAAAGTTTAGAAGTAAAAGTACAATAAAAGTACTACTGTCAAACAATGGCTGAAAGCCAACTTTATCATTGAATTTGAGTCCACTCGGTTTGCAAAGTTGCAGGGGTCCGGCTGTGGATGGTTGTAATGAACATCCACATTGTGCTGAACCATCGGGGAAGCTTGCTCATTGCTATAGAGATAATGATACCAGTTAAATACAAACTCAAGTAACCTTAACGCAGTAGCAGGCCATGCCAAGGTGATGAAGGAAGTAGCTTTAATTCTCTGTTTTTGCCAGCGGTGAGGCCCTGATCTCGGTTTGCATTGCCTGTGGAGCAGAGAGATTTTGCCTCCATCTACCTAATAGAATGTTGGAGATCAAAAACCCACAATGGGTGCCAAACCACATTCCTCCACCCCCTATGGCAGGGAGCCAGGGCGTAAACATGAGAACAACTGCAAACTTTGTACAAGATGAACATCTGATGTGAAGATTGTTGGCAGTCCAACATTAATGCTTAATGAGATTTTACCGTATGCAATTTCAGACCAAACATCCAACCTGTCAAAGCAGAAGTTGTGTCTGGGCATGACTGAACTCGAAACAAGACTATCCTGAATCAGGGATTGAACTTATTCCAAGCATTTAGAGAAAACTTTTGGCTTGACTAAATAATAATAAGAAAGCCTATTTGTCTACAGATCCAAACCTAATTCTATTGGACATGGAATTCCCCTTTTAAATCATTTCCAATGCGGATAATTTCTTATCTAAACTTCATGCTTTGTTCTTTCCAAATGAAACATTACTGTGGAGACTAGAGCTTTGATTAAGAAGGGTTGCCTAATCTTCTTACATAGCTTTACTTTCAATCCAGACTTCTTACTGTGTGCAATCATTAAATCCTCCAAATGGTTCCATAACAGCCACCTGTACTGGACTTTATCCGTTAAAAGCAGAACAATTCCTGTTAGGCAAGAGAATCAAAGGTCACCGGGGGGGGGATTATAGATGGAAATGTAGAACTTGAAACACAAATAGATCAGCCATCAAGTAGTGGAGCGGGCTCGAGGGGCCGAATGGCCTACTTCTGCTCCTATTTTGTATGTTGGTGTTGGTTTTTTCCAAGGGACTATCGCCAGCCCTGGAGTCTAATACAAATACATTCCTGCTGTATACCAGGGAGTAGAAATGCAATTAGACAGCAACACACAGCGGGCACTTATCCATTACACACCCAATCCATTCAATTCCATTGACTTTTTCCCCAGTGTTTTTCTTTTCATCTTATTCTGCTGTAGCAATCAATGTTACTGTACCTTAAACGATAGCACAGAAACTGTGTTTTCCTGTATTTACTCTTCACCATGGGCAGAAAAAAATGTTTGAACAGAATGGTTCGTGTCTGAACACTCACTACACGCACACACTGCAGTCTTTTACGTGAGCCTCTTGTGCAGATATTAATATGTTTACGTTATGTAAATATTGAGCACAGCAATAGATTACAAGCTGACACTCTGTTCTGTGATTCCATCCAAAATTGGGCAGTGGAGAATGAAAGAAATTATCAGCAGTGCCTCACCATCTGACCTGTATTTCCCTCCCCTGCCCCCACTGCGAGCACTGCTGATCTCTCCGTCCCTGCGCACTACATGTAAAACCAGACAGAGAGCAGCTTTCCTCACATTCAGCTGTGTTACAGCCAATTCCTGGCATGCCATTGTGGAGGGTGGCAAAATGCATCACTGAGCCATGGTAACTGCCCCATAAGAGTAAGAGAGCCCCATAGTGACCACTTCTCCCTCATCATTCTGTCCCAACACCCATCTGCTGAAGACCATGGGTGCAAATCGTTCCCAACCAGCCCACGGAGGGTTTGGCGGTGGGGGTGAAATTGGCAGGAGCCAAACATTTGGAAACCCGCAGGATGTAAAATCCTATTGCAATTTTCCAAATTTTTTTTATTTGTTATTGTCACAAGTAGGCTTACATAACACTGAAATAGAGTCATAGAGTCATAGAGGTTTACAGCATGGAAACAGGTCCTTCGGCCCAACTTGTCCATGCCGCCCTTTTTTTTAAACCCCGAAGCTAGTCTCAATTGCCCGCATTTGGCCCATATCCCTCTATACCCATCGTACCCATGTAACTGTCTAAATGCTTTTTAAAAGACAAAATTGTACCTGCCTCTACTACTACCTCTGGTACCTTGTTCCAGACACTCACCACCCTCAGTGTGAAAAAATTGCCCCTCTGGACATTTTTGTATCTCTCCCCTCTCACCTTAAACCTATGCCCTCTAGTTTTAGACTCCCTTACCTTTGGGAAAAGATATTGACTATCTAGCTGATCTGTGCCCCTCATTATTTTATAGACCTCTATAAGATCACCCCTCAGCCTTCTATGAGAAACAAGTCCCAGTCTATCCAGCCTCTCATAACTCAAACCATCAAGTCTAGTAAATCTTTTCTGCACTCTTTCGAGTTTAATAATATCCTTTCTATAATAGGGTGACCAGAATTGCACACAGTATTCCAAGTGTGGCCTTACCAATGTCTTGTACAACTTCAACAAGACGTCCCGACTCCTGTATTCAATGTTCTGACCGATGAAACCAAACATGCTGAATGCCTTCTTCACCACTCTGTCCACCTGTGACTCCACTTTCAAGGAGCTATGAACATGTACCCCTAGATCTCTTTGTTCTATCACTCTCCCCAACGCCCTACCATTAACTGAGTAAGTCCTGCCCTAGTTCAATCTACCAAAATGCATCATCTTGCATTTATCTAAATTAAACTCCATCTGCCATTCATCAGCCCACTGGCCCAATTGATTAAGATCCCGTTGCAATCCGAGATAACTTTCTTCACTGTCCACTATACCACCGCTCTTGGTGTCGTCTGCAAATTTACTAACAATGCCTCCTATATTCTCATCTAAATCATTAATATAAATGACAAATAACAGTGGACCCAGCACTGATCCCTGAGGCACACCGCTGGTCACAGGCCTCCAGTTTGAAAAACAACCCTCTACAACCACCCTCTGTCTTCTGTCATCAAGCTAATTTTGTATCCATTTGGCTACCTCCCCCTGGATCCCATGAGATTTAATCTGATGCAACAAGCTACCATGCGGTACCTTGTCAAAGGCCTTGCTAAGTTCCATGTAGTCAACATCAACTGCACTGCCCTCATCTACCTTTTTGGTTACCACTTCAAAAACTCAATCAAGTTTGTGAGACATGATTTTCCACTCACAAAGCCATGCTGACTGTTGCTAATAAGTCTTTGCCTCTCTCAATGCCTGTCATCATGGCTTCTGTCATCAAGCCAATTTTGTATTTATGAAGTTACTTTGAAAATCCCCTAGTTGCCACACTCTGGCGCCTGTTTGGATACACTGAGGGAGAATTTAACATGACCATTGCACCCAATCAGCACATCTTTTGGACAGTGGGAGGAAACTGGAGCACCCAGAGGAAACCCACGCAGATACGGGGAGAACATGCAAATTGCACACAGTGATCCAAGCCAGGAATTGAACCCAGGTCTCTGGCGCTGTGAGGTAGCAGTGCTAACCACTGTGGTGGGTTAACGGTGGGTTGTTCCTCTCGTTGGCAGGTAGCGCGAGTGCCATTTGCATTCATTTGCATCTCATTTAAAAAACTGCTCACCGACATCCCATCAGACCTTCCAATCCTGCAGTACGCCAATGGGGAATCACTCCGGCCTCAAACCCAACTGCTAATGGGTGGTGCACACAAGGCGGTCCTTGGATAATCAGAGATGGGCTGGAGAGATTGAAATTAGTTTGCTGGACTAATAATTAAATATGGCGCCGTGACACTCAAACCCATCAGCTCAGGGCGGGCAAATTAACCAGCTGCTGACTGGAGAGTGGGAGAGGGAAGCTCACTGAATGAGCTTGCAAGTGCAGAATCTGGAGCGGGATCCCACCATTCTGGTCCGGGGAAAAGTGCCACCAGAGCTGCCTGCCACTGCACTTGCTCCAAAATGGGAGAATTCTGCCCCATGTCTTGGCTGAGGCCTTCATTGTAGCATGGATTCTGGCTTCACAGGGTGCTTCCACCTCTTAATGGTCTTGTGTCAACTATTCTGCTGCCGCAGTGACATGGTCATCTTGGCATCTTGGTGACTCTCCTCTTCAAGCTGGTGGTTCCACATTGGGAATCTGCAGGAAACCTGCGCATCGACCACAATATATCGCTTCAAAAAAGAGCTAAAAGCTCAACTGGGAAAGTCTCTTTGAAAAATAATGTAAGTATTTTGTACAGATAAGAATGCTTGCACCTATACAGTACTTGTAAACATCACAAAGTGCTTCAAACAGGGAGACAGGGAGTCCCAAGGACCCCATCTGTCCATTGCAATAACCTTACCGAGAGCAGTTTCCTGTCACCAATCACCGTTTTATTTGCTGTGATATCAGTATGCCTCTCCATGGTTACAGAGTGCAAATCAATCCAGAGCCTATCGACTGCTGGCCTGAGTGGAGCCTGCTGGTTTTAAACCCCCCACTGCTCCTTCCCCATTGAACAAGCCTCCATTTGCCTAATAGGGGAGCTTGTATTCTACGAGGCCCATGGGGAGGTATGCTATACGGGGGGATTTTTAATGAGTGGCCGTTTACTAACAACTGCACCATTATGATGGAGATGAGATTTAATGCATTGTCCCTGGTTGTGGGCCTTTCCGCAAGGTATGGTCCATCACTGGCCTTGGTCTTTTCTTGAAATAGCACGCATTTTGACTTTCCCGATATCTTAGCCTTGATTGTGGTCTTCTGCAGCACTTGCAATAGTCTGCTGCCTGGCACCTATAGCCTTCTGGAATTGGCTTCCTAGGAGTCTGAAGGCTGCCCCTGACTTCTCTTGACTGCCTGGTGATAGAACTCAGGCTCCACTGCTGCCAGGGATGCTGGGATATTTTACTGATACCATCGCTCTCATTTGCAGGATGGGTGTTGCATGAGACCCCTCCCCCCAATCGGAGTACATTGCCATCTGACATCCCCTGTAGTTCCTGAGCTCCTTTCTCTGCATTCTCCAATGATAGAGCTGTCTCAATGGCCTTCTTTAGATCCAAATTGGGTTCTGTCAATAGTTATTTTGGGCAGTCACCTTGTTAATTCCATAGGCCAGTCTATCTTGCAACATGTCATTCAAGGCAGGCCTGAATTCACAAAGCTCCACCAATTTTTGCAGCCTGGTCAGAAATCTGGGTCAGAATAACTTTTAACCAAGTCCACCAATTCAGTAAAGGTTTCGGAGTCAGAGGAATCCAGGTAAGTCAGGTTTTTGATTACATTGAAGCTTGGGATCCCGCATGCTGTCAACAGGATCACTTTCTGCTTCTCATCCCCCTCATTACTGTTAGCCCGAAGAAAGTAATGCAGGTGATCTGCGTATTGGACCCAGACTTATGCTTGCATCATAGACTTCAAGTTTCCCAAAAAGAGGCATGTTCCTTACCGGAAGATTACTTGTCTTGACAGTAAGGATGGTCCGGAGAGAAGAAAAAACTCGCTTTTGGAGATCATAGAATCCTACAGTACAGAAAGAGGCCATTCGGCCCATTGAGTCTGCACCAACCACAATCCCACCCAGGCCCTATCCACATATCCCTACATATTTATCCACTAACCCCTCTAACCTATGCATCCCGGGACACTAAGGGGCAATTTAGAATGGCCAATCAACCTAGCCCGCACATCTTTGGACTGTGGGAGGAAACTGGAGCACCCAGAGGAAACCCACGCAGACGCGGGGAGAATGTGCAAACTCCACACAGACAGCGACCCGAGCCAGGATTCGAACCCAGGTCCCTGGAGCTGTGAAGCAGCAGTGCTAACCACTGTGCTACCGTGCCGCTTTACTCCTCATTGCCAATGTAATAATCTTACCGAGCCAGACTTCCATCACAATCACACTTTTATTTAAAATGATACCTGAACGCCTCTTACTGGCTATAGAGTGCAGATCGATCCCGAGTCTATCGACTGCTGGCCTGGGTGGAGCTCATAACATCCCTTTTCTGGCACAGTTAGAAACTAGAGATTCTATGGCACTAATGAAAGATAGTCAAGGAATTCTCGCCTGCCCAACATTCCTCACTCAACTAATGTTGAATGTATAGGGCAGCACGGTGGCACTGTGGTCAGCACTGCTGCCTCACAGCGCCAGGGACCAGTGTTCAATTCCGGCTTGGGTCACTGTCTGTGTGGAGTTTGCACATTCTCTCCGTGTCTGTGTGGGTTTCCTCCAGGTGCTCCGGTTTCTTCCCACAGCCTGAAGGATGGGCTGGTTAGGCGCATTGGCCATGCTAACTTCTCCCTCAGTGCACCCGAACAGACGCCGGAGTGTGGCGACTAGGGGATTTTCACAGTAACTTCATTGCAATGCAAATAAACTTTAACTGTTAGTAACGAACAGATGAGCAGGTTGTTCAGCTCACAGTAGTTTGTCTAACACTGCTATCTTAGAGTAACTGCTGGACATGCTCACATAACAACATCTCTTTGCCTCTTTGTTGCTTGTTGACAGGAAGCTGTGGCTGAATCAATGGCTGTTCAGCAAATTGTTCACGATTGGCATTCTGAGAAACATGAAGCAGATTAAGCTTCGCTTCAACATAAATCTCCTTTAGGCACACGCCCTGATTCAAGGACCATGTTTGGCAGTTTCGAGTCACAGCATTGGAAACAATCATTCTCTGAATACACGTTCCCTGAAACAGACACACATTTTAGAAATGCATCTTTTTTTTTGTTCGAAACATTTTCTGTCAGTGTGAAACCTCTTACAGCCAGCTGGTAAAGGAGGAGACCAGAAGCCAATCTTTATTTTCTTAAATATAAGATTATGAGGAGTAGGACAGAGCGGATAGGAAGCGGCTGTTCCCCTTAGTTGAAGGGTCAATAATGAGGGGGCATAATGTCAAGGTGAGGGGCAGGAGGTTTAGAGGGGATTTGAGGAAATCTTTGTTCACCCAGAAGGTGGTGGGAGTCTGAAATGCGCTGCCTGGGAGATTAGTAGAATCCCTACAGTGCAGAAGGAGGCTATTCGGCCCATTAAGTCTGCACCGACAACAATCCAACCCAGGCCCTTTCCCCGTAACCCCATGTATTTACCCTCCTGATCCCCCTGACACTCAGGGGCAATTTAGCATGGCCAATCAATCTAACCTGCACATCTTTGGACTATGGGAGGAAACCGGAGCACCCAGAGGAAACCCATGCGGACACGGGGAGAACATGCAAACTTCACACTGACAGTAACTCAAGGCCCTAATTGAATCTGGGTCCCTGGCGCTGTGAGGCAGCAGTGCTAACAACCGTTCCACCGTGTTTCCCCAAAAGAAGCTGCTTTGCATTGGTCAGGATTCGAACCTGGGTTCTCATGTGGCTTTGATTAGAATTGATTTGATTTATTATTCTCACTGTATTGGGATACAGTGAAAAGTATTGTTTCTTGCGCATTATACAGACAAAGCATACCGTTCATAGAGTACAGAGGGGGGAAGGAAAGGAGAGAGTGCAGAATGTAATGTTACAGTCATAGCTAGGGTGTAGAGAAATATCAACTTAATATAAGGTAGGTCCATTCAAAAGTCTGATGGCAGCAGGGAAGAAGCTGTTCTTGAGTCAGTTGGTACAAACAGAGGCAGGAAACATCACAACCTTTAAAAAGTACATGGATAAGCACTTGAACTGTCATGACATTCAAGGCTATTGGCCAAGTGCTGGAGAGTGGCATTAGAGTAGATTCAGTGTTGTTCTGTCAATGTAGACTTGATGGGGTGAAGAGCCTCTTCTGTACTGAATGACTCTATGATTTAGATTTATTCACAAAGTGAGACATTACAAATGTTTAAATTTCAACTCTCCAACCCACCACCAGTATCAATAACTGTTTCTTTATTCTTGCACTAACAATTCTCCAGTGAGTGCCCCTTAACTTGTATTAATTTAAGCTTCATTTATACAATTAACACAGTGTCTTGTTCAGGTTGGTTGAATGCCCGAGGTACAAGGATTTTGCAAATTGGTTCTTTTTGGCTGTGCTGATCCAAGTATAATCTTTATTTGAGTGTAGCGTTTCTTGGCAGATGCAGAACTCTTTCAGGATTCCCTGCATTGCTGGTGAACAGATGATGCACAAGGACAGGCGGCCTGAGCACTTGTTCACCCTGCACCCTGCTCTGACCAGTACAGCTCACAAGGACATCCCACTCCTCTCGCTCCTGTGATTGCTGATCAAGAACAATTAAAATATTGCACATTCGACAATGTCCTTTACAACTTAACAAAGCTAATGCTTTGTTCTTTTTATCCTTTCCCCTCCTGAAAATACTTGAATCACACAAGGGGTAGAGGATAACGACCTCTCCCTGGGAGCAGTTTGGAAGGTTGGGAGTGGGGATTCATACGCAGGCGTTAACACGTTGGGCTGGAGAACACATTGTCTTCCTGATTATTCCGATTTAATCTGGGATTGGAAAGTCAAGGATGGCCTTCGCGTCTGAGGGCAAGTTGAGACCTTTGAGTGACCAATTAAAGATACTTATTAGTCTCATCTTGCTGCTGTTAGTAGAATACAAGTGGAGAAGGGGGAGGGGTGGGGCATGCACCATGTGGGAAAGTCACGAGGCATATACCCTGTATACCCTGTTGGCCTTCCATGGGCTTTGGAGGGGGCAGCTGATCGGGCATCCTGTGCCACACAGAGGTTCATCCGATCGAAAGAGCCATCGATGCCCTCTACGCTGACCACTCTCACCCAAGGCAGGTCCTGTTTAACTGGCCCCGGCAAGCCCACCTCCATTCTGGAGCCTCAATCACTGCTGCTCCTCTGGGGTCTGGTGCAGTCCCAGTATTGGCCCGCCCCATCCAACTGGCTGGCAGCTCTGAACGCAAGCTCTTCGTCTTTAACGGCACGGTAAAGCCAGATGGCAGGCAGTTATGCGCCTTTAAAGCATTTAATTTTCTCAGGGTTCCCAGATAGACCTTCAGTGGGATTGCCAGCAGTTTCCCAGCTGGTGGAGAAGATCGCTGCTGCAAGCATTAAATTCAGATCCAAAGAAGAGGCATATTCAACTCAGAATAACTAACTCAGGCCAGGGTTTCCATTCAGGGCCGGAGTACCGCAGCAGAGGAGGCGGGAACCGGGAGTGTTTCCTGACATATCACACAGCGGGAATACTTGAATCACACAAGGGGTAGAGGATAGCGACCTCTCACTGGGAGCAGTTTGGAAGGTTGGGAGTGGGGATTCATACGCAGGCGTTAACACGTTGGGCTGGAGAACACATTGTCTTCCTGATTATTCCGATTTAATCTGGGATTGGAAAGTCAAGAATGGCCTTCGCGCCTGAGGGCAAGTTGATGCTTTTGAGTGACCAATTAAAGATACTTATTAGTCTCATCTTGCTGCTGTTAGTAGAATACAAGTGGAGAAGGGGGAGGCGTGAGGCATGCAGCATGTGGGAAAGTCACAAGGTATATACCCTGTATACCCTGTTGGCCTTCCACGCTGGAAGACCTGCGTCCCGCTGTCATATTTAGGCGCCATATTGAAAAGGGACTTGGATGTCAACTTGAGGAGGTGGCCTAACGATCCCAGAGACCTACAGACCCCAGTTCCAGCGACACTTGCCATGGGAGGAAGTCGCCAGGGTGGTCAGTGCCCACGGCCTCCACTGGAGGATTACCCTGCAGTGTTGCAAATGGATGAATGCCCTCCT
The DNA here is from genome assembly GCF_964213995.1 of Mustelus asterias. Classification (NCBI taxonomy): domain Eukaryota; kingdom Metazoa; phylum Chordata; class Chondrichthyes; order Carcharhiniformes; family Triakidae; genus Mustelus; species Mustelus asterias. Next base: position 165,853,771 of record NC_135801.1, read on the forward strand.
CCTTGCCACCAAGGTAAGCAAAACTTCAACGACTCACTCTCACCCATTGGGTAGTAGAGGGGGCATGGGCCTCAGTGGGAAAGGCGCCATCTGTGTGACTCAAGTATAAAAGAGTACTCAATGTAGAAGAATCATAGAATCATAGAAACCCTACAGTGCAGAAGGAGGCCATTCGGCCCATCGAGTCTGCACCGACCACAATCCCACCCAGGCCCTACCCCTACATATTTACCCGCTAATCCCTCTAACCTACGCATCTCAGGGGCAATTTTTAACCTGGCCAATCAACCTAACCCGCACATCTTTGGACTGTGGGAGGAAACCGGAGCACCCGGAGGAAACCCACGCAATGTGATAGGTTAATGCCGTATAACCCCACGGCAGCCCATCTAGCCCATTACTAGCTCATTACTCTTCCACACTGATGCTGTCGGGGAGGGGCGGTGCGGGGGGGGGGGGGGTGATGGGGAAAGGGGGTTGGACTTTGAGGCCACCAGTAACTCTGCTAATGACGGAAACTTATGGGCTCAGCGCCCTGGAGGTGCTGCCCTGTGGACAACATGCAGGGCATCAATCACAGGGCACACAATCCAGTGGGCTGGTTGTAACGCTGGAAACGAGAGAAAGAAACCTGGAACCCAATTACTCTCAACTCCATCTTCTGCCTTTGTGCAGGAAAAGCTGAGGCACAACAGGAGAGATTTTTAAAAAGGAGGACGGTCAGCCTGACCTCAATAAGCTCACTGAGTTTGAGGAGTGGGCAGTCTGGGTGGCTGGAGAGGGACTGGACCGAGTCTGTGTGGCTGGAGAGGGACTGGACCGAGTCTGTGTGGCTGGAGAGGGACTGGACCGAGTCTGTGCGGCCGGAGGAGAGGGGCTGAACCAAGTCTGTGTGGCTGGAGAGGGACTGGGCCGAGTCTGTGTGGCTGGAGAGGGACTGGACCGAGTCTGTGTGGCTGGAGAGGGACTGGACCGAGTCTGTGTGGCTGGAGAGGGACTGGACTGAGTCTGTGTGGCCGGAGAGGGACTGGGCCGAGTCTGTGTGGCTGGAGAGGGACTGGACCGAGTCTGTGTGGCTGGAGAGGGGCTGGACCGAGTCTGTGTGGCTGGAGAGGGACTGGACCGAGCCTGTGTGGCCGGAGGAGAGGGACTGGACCGAGTCTGTGTGGCCGGAGGAGAGGGACTGGACCGAGTCTGTGTGGCTGGAGAGGGACTGGGCTGAGTCTGTGCGGCCGGAGAGGGACTGGACCGAGTCTGTGTGGCTGGAGAGGGGCTGGACCGAGTCTGTGTGGCTGGAGAGGGACTGGACCGAGCCTGTGTGGCCGGAGGAGAGGGACTGGACCGAGCCTGTGTGGCCGGAGAGGGACTGGACTGAGTCTGTGTGGCTGGAGAGGGACTGGACCGAGCCCGTGTGGCCGGAGGAGAGGGACTGGGCCGAGTCTGTGGCCAGAGAGATCGGTGGGAAGCCTCCATCCAGTCAGGATCTGGCGTAATGTGATCACATTGAAACTTCAGGCTGATGTGATCCTCCATGGTTGGAGGCAGCTCAGGCAGTCACTCCTCTCTCCTGTCTCACCGACACCTACCAGCAGGAAGAGGAAGCCATGTCCAACAGGTCCCAAGCTCACAACGGACTGAAGGCATTGGGGAGCAGGAAGAAAGTGCACCTGTAGAGGCATCGCTGCAGTCCCTGCACCCTCCACAAGCACAGACACATACACCCCGCTGATTACTGGATGTATTTCAGGCAGGGTCTCACATTCTGGAGGTCGTTGTACAGAAACATGTCCCCAGCAGGAGGAGGCCGGGTCAAGCTGGGGAAGCAACGTCCAAGTTGGATGATGAGCCTTTGGGATTGGCCGTGTCCAAGATGCTGGGGGTGCTGCAAGAGGCAGGGGAACATCAGGCAGAGATGGCGGAGGCCCTCAACAGAGTGGCACAGGAGGTGGAGGGGTTCGTCTGTCTCCTGGCTGCTAAAGTGGTGCCGACCTGTGCACCCATCGAGGTCTCCATAGGGAGGGTGGGGGGCACCATGGACATCCTGGTCCAACAGAATGCCCAGTTTCTGTCAGAAAAGCGCATTGACCTGAACTCCATCATTGTAGCCATGGCTAAGCTTATTGCTCTGTCTTTATGAGAGGGCAGCGAGGCACATTGACCTCCCTCCAGGTACCACTTCTCCTCAGACACCCAACGGGAGGAGGAGTGACTGTTGGACATTGCTAGGACATCCATTCTGAAATCTCTGGGGTGTCCGGCCCTTCGGATTCCCCTTGCCTTTGACCCCTTCAGCTTCATGCTGAAGCTTCGAGCCAGCCTCTGGCCGGGCTGTTTGGGCATGCACGCTATTACAGGATCCAAATCACATCCGAGGGTATTTTCTTTGGTCTGACTCCCCCCCAGGTCACACCATCGTGTGTCGAGATATTTAGTGACAAAGGCAAGGACCTGGGGGGAGATTCTCCCAAAAGTGCTGAATTGGTGGGAAAACTGTTCTGGATCACGACTGTTTCTTCAGTGCAGCTTCAGACCCGAATCTCCGCACTCTGTGCACTGCAGAGATCACAACTGGGAATCTCATTAAAAACCCAGGGGGTGGGAGGGGCCTATTTGCGCCAGATCTGACAGTTCTGGAACTCTCCACATGTGCAGTGGCCCCAATCTGTCAGTCTCCCCGTTTGCTGGCCAGCTCGATCGCTGCCCAGCCCGGCACCCCCCGCAGTGCTGTCTCTCCAACCCCCCTCACGACCCTATCGCGGCCCCCACAACAATTCCCGGGCCAGCCTTGACCCCGATGTCCAGCCCACCCCTCCAGCAGTGGCGAACCCCCCCACCACCCTCTCACCCGGCAGACCACCCCCGACCCACCCCCCCCCCCACCCTCCAGGGTTCATACCCCCCCTGGGAGGCTGCCCTCCCCGGCAGATCACCACACCCCTCCCTTCCCCTACCTGCCCCAATCACTGACCTCCCTCCAGCCCAGACCGATCGCCATGCAGAATGGCAGTGGAACCCCCCACCCCCACTGATTGTCCCTACACCCCGCCCATAATAGGCCCTGCCCCCTTGGCACTGCCCAATGTCCGGTGGGCAGTGCCAAGGTGCCCAGTGGGCACAGGCTGGCACTACCAGGGTGCCCATGCCCAGGGGGCACCACACCTCGCCACCCGACCCAATTGCCCCCCCTTCATTCCAGCAGGGTCTCCCGCTAGTTCCCCAAACGTGGGAAGCTACTCTAAATCCTGCCGGAATGAAGTACTCCTGGCGGGGTGGGCCCGGCAAGTTCCGTAATGATGGGATATGGTGCATGATCACTGGCAGCCCACTGATTACTTCACTCAACTGCCCAATCCTCATGAGTAACCTGGATATCAAAGTGTGATCGGATCATCCATTTGGTGGAGCTTCACTTCCAAGATCAATCCTCTCTTTTACGTAATAATTCAGAGATGAGCCTGCCCATTGGTCACTAATTGGCCAATTCGGGGAAAATCACAAGCCAGGGATCGAACCCAGGTCCCTGGCACTGTGAGGCAGCAGTGCTAACCACTGTGCCACCGTGTCTACCTGTGGTTTCATTTGGGCGTTGGGGGGGGGTGGTACGCGTACATATTCATCGGTGCACTAGGCGTCATAATTGTGTGACTACACCAGTGGGAATTTTCCTGTCTATCATTGCTCACATGTTTTGTATCAATTGGTTCGGGTTGTGCCTGAATTAAGCCCATATAATGGGTGAAATAATGTTAAATTTAGACCCCAGTTACTGGTGGAAAATGATTCACTGGAATATCATCGAATGGCAAAACTAAATGACAGAAACAGTATGATGGTATCATTAACCTATGAAGGACTAATGGCATTCCCTTTCTTCAGTGAGAATGTGGGGGAGGAAGTGGATTTGGAGGCCTACCAACATTCATAGCTGAGAGCATAAAATCCACTGTCAGCTGCATCCCAGCTGGTCTTCAAGGTTTTGAAATGGTTATTAAACTGGCTGGAGTTCTTGAAAGAATAGAAACATAGAAACATAGAAAAACTACAGCACAAAACAGACTTCGGCCCCACAAGTTGTGCCGAACATATCCCTACCTTTTAGGCCTACCTATAACCCTCCATCCTATTAAGTCCCATGTACTCATCCAGGAGTCTCTTAAAAGACCCCATTGAATTTGCCTCCACCACCACTGACGGCAGCCGATTCCACTCGCCCACACCCTCTGTGTGAAAACTTCCCCCTAACATTTCCCCTGTACCTACCCCCCAGCACCTTAAACCTGTGTCCTCTCGTAGCAGCCATTTCCACCCTGGGAAAAAGCCTCTGAGAGTCCACCCGATCTATGCCTCTCAACATCTTATATACCTCTATTAGGTCTCCTCTCATCCTACGTCTCTCCAAGGAGAAAAGACCGAGCTCCCTCAGCCTATCCTCATAAGGCATGCCATTCAATCCAGGCAACATCCTTGTAAATCTCCTCTGCACCCTTTCAATCATTTCCACATCCTTCCTGAAATGAGGCGACTAGAACTGAGCACAGTACTCCAAGTGGGGTCTGACGAGGGTCTTATATAGCTGCGTCATTATCCCCGGACTCCTGAACTCAATCCCTCGATTGATAAAGGCCAGCACACCATACGCCTTCTTAACCACCTCCTCCACCTGCGGGGCTGATTTTAGAGTCCTCTGGACCCGGACCCCAAGGTCCTTCTGATCCTCTACAGTACTAAGAGTCTTTCCCTTTATATTGTACTCCTTCATCCCATTTGACCTGCCAAAATGGACCACGACGCATTTATCTGGGTTGAAATCCACCTGCCACTTCTCCGCCCAGTCTTGCATCCTATCTATGTCCTTCTGTAACTTCTGACATCCCTCCAGACTATCCACAACCCCACCTACCTTCGTGTTGTCGGCAAACTTACCAACCCATCCCTCCATTTCCTCATCCAGGTCATTTATAAAAATGACAAACAGCAAGGGTCCCAGAACAGATCCCTGGGGCACACCACTGGTGAACGACCTCCAATTAGAGAAAGACCCATCTGTACACACACTCTGCCTCCTTTGGGCAAGCCAGCTCTGGATCCACAGGGCAGCAGCCCCTTGGATCCCATGCCCTCTCACTTTTTCTAGAAGCCTTGCATGGGGGACCTTATCGAATGCTTTGCTAAAATCCATATAAACCGCATCTACCGCTTTCCCTTCGTCAATGTGTTTAGTCACATTTTCGAAGAACTCCATCAGGCTTGTAAGGCACGATCTGCCTTTGACAAAGCCATGTTGAGTATTCTTGAGCATACTAAACCTCTCTAAATGCTCATAAATCTTGTCCCTCAGGATCTTCTCCATCAGCTTACCAACCACTGAGGTTAGGCTCACCGGTTGGTAATTTCCTGGGCTATCCCGATTCCCCTTCTTGAAAATAGGAACCACATCCGCAATCCTCCAATCCTCCGGCACCTCTCCCGTCTCCATCGATGACGCAAAGATCATTGCCAGAGGCTCTGCAATCTCTTCCCACGCCTCCCACAGTAACCTGGGGTACATCCCATCTGGACCTGGCGACTTATCTATCTTGATGCCATTCAAAGATTCCAGCACAACCTCTTTCTTAAAGTCCACATACTCAATCTTTTCAGTCCACCACAAGCTCGCAGTACATCCACCCAGGTCCTTCTCCTCTGTGAATGCCATCGCTCCCACCCCTTTGAGAACTTTCTTCAAACTCTTCTGAAAACAGTGACATGTATGGATGTCTTCCAACTGAGAGGCAAACGTGGTGATTGAGCTAATAGATTCGTAAGGATTCACATTAACACCATCATTACAAACGCTTTAACCCAAGTACAAAGTGTGCCTCATAACTAAAAGACATCCATTTATATAGATATAGAGTCCATTAATATACTTAAAAGTTAATTACAAGATTTGGCTGAAAACAACAACTTGCACTCATACAGTGCATTAATGTTGTGAAACGTTCCAAAGCACGTTATCAGGCAAACTCAGACACTAAATCACGTATTAGGCCAGGTGGCCAAAAGCCTGATAACAAAGATAAATCTGAAGGAATGTCTGAAAGAAGGAGAGCGAGGTGGAGAGGTTTCCGGAGGGAATTTCAGAGCTTAGACTGTGAACAGCTGAAGACATGGCAACATAGAAACATAGAAACATAGAAAAACTACAGCACAAACAGGCCCTTCGGCCCACAAGTTGTGCCGAACACATCCCTACCTTCTAGACCTACCTATAACCCTCCATCCTATTAAGCTCCATGTACTCATCCAGGAGTCTCTTAAAAGACCCGATTGAGTTCGCCTCCACCATCCCTGACGGCAGCCGATTCCACTCGCCCACCACCCTCTGTGTGACAAACTTACCCCTAAGATCTCCCCTGTACCTACCCCCCAGCACCTTAAACCTGTGTCCTCTCGTAGCAGACATTTCCACCCTGGGAAAAAGCCTCTGAGAGTCCACCCGATCTATGCCTCTCAACATCTTATACACCTCTATTAGGTCTCCTCTCATCCTTCGTCTCTCCAAGGAGAAAAGACCGAGCTCCCTCAGCCTATCCTCATAAGGCATGCCACTCAATCCAGGCAACATCCTTGTAAATCTCCTCTGCCCCCTTTCAATCTTTTCCACATCCTTCCTATAGTGAGACGGCCAGAACTGAGCACAATACTCCAAGTGGGGTCTGACGAGGGTCTTATGTAGCTGCATCATTATCCCCGGACTCCTGAACTCAATCCCTCGATTGATAAAGGCCAGCACACCATACGCCTTCTTAACCACCTCCTCCACCTGCGGGGCTGATTTCAGAGTCCTATGGACCCGGACCCCAAGGTCCTTCTGATCCTCTACAGTACTAAGAGTCTTTCCCTTTATATTGTACTCCTTCATCCCATTTGTCCTAATGGACCACGACGCATTTATCTGGGTTGAAGTCCATCTGCCACTTCTCCGCCCAGTCTTGCATCCTATCTATGTCCCTCTGTAACTTCTGACATCCCTCCAGACTATCCACAACCCCACCAACGCGGCTACAAATTTACCACATTTGCAATAGGCCATATTCGGAGCACTTCAGATATCTCAGGGGCTTTTAGGGCTGGAGGTTGAACAGGGAGGGGCCAGATCATGAAAAGATTTAATGTCCATTAACCAATCCTCTATCCATGCTAATATACTACCCCCGATTCCAAGAGCCCTTACATGCGGCACGGTGGCAAAGTGGTTAGAACTGCTGCCTCACAGCGCCAGGGGCCTGGGTTCAATTCCGACCTATGTGGAGTTTGCACACTCTTCCCACATCTGCATAGGTTTCCTCCTTCAAACTTCAAAGATATTTGGGTTAGGTTGATTGGCCATGCTAAAATTGCCCCTTAAGCTAATTAGTGACAGGCAGCATTGTTTTATACGGGGAAAATCATGTCTCACCAACTTGATTGAGTTTTTTGAAGAGGTGACAAAAATAATTGATGAGGGAAGGGCTGTGGATGCAGTTTATCTGGTCTTTAGTAAAGCCTTTGACAAGGTCCCACATGGCAGACTAGTACAAAAACTAAAATCACATGGGATTTGGGGTGGGCTGGCTAGATAGATTCAGAACTGACTTGGTTATAGAAGACAGAGAGTAGTGGTGGAAGGATATTTTTCAAAATGGAGATCTGTAGCTAGTGGTGTTAGGCAGGGATCAGAGCTGAAACCTCTATTGTTTGTAGTTTATATAAATGATCTGGAGGAAAATGTGGGGGGTCTGATTAGTAAGCTTGCGGATGACACAAAGATTGGTGGAGTTGCTGATAGTGCCAGGGATTGTCAGAGAATAAAATAGGATTTAGATAGATTGGAGACTTGGGCACAGAAATGGTAGTTTAATCCGGACAAATGTGGGATGATGCATTTTGGAGGATCAAACTCAGGTGTGAATTATACTGTAAATGGCAGAACCCTTAGGAACATTAACGTATGGAGAGATCTGAGCATGCAGGTCCACAGTTCCCTAAAAGTGACAACACAGGTGGCCAAAGTGATGAAGAAAGCATATGGCTTGCTTGCCTTCATCAGCCAGAGCATTGAATACAAGAGCTGGGAAATCATGTTGCTCTTATATGAAACCTTAGTTAGGCCGTATTTGGAGTATTGCTTGCAGTTCTGGTCACCACATTATCAGAAGGACATGGAAGCTTTGGAGAGAGTGCAAATAGTGTCCACAAGGACGTTGCCTGGTCTCAAGGGTGTTGGCTATGAGGAGAAGTTGGATAAACTAGGATTGTTTTCACTGGAAAGACAGAGGTTGAGGGGAGATCTAATAGAGGTCCACAAAATTATGGGAGGCATAGAGTGGATAGTCAGAGGCTTTTTCCAAGGGTGAAGTGAAAATTACAAGGGGGCACAGGTTCAGGGTGAGAGGAGGAAAGTTTAAGGGAGATGCGTGGGGGAGGTTTTTCATGCAGAGAGGGTGGGTGCCTGGAATGTGTTACCAGAGGAGGTGGTGGAAGCAGGCACATTATTAACATTTAAGAGGCATCTGGATGGGTACATGAATAGAGAGGGAATAGAGGGATACAGACCGAGTAAGGACAGAAGGTTTTTTTTTTAGTTTAGTTAGAGCATCATGATCGGCATAGGTTTGGAGGGTCGAAGGGTCTTTTCCTGTGCTGTACTTTTCTTTGTTCTTTGTTTTTTGTGCCAGGGGATTAGCAGGGTAAATACATGGGGTTTCAGGGATAGGGTCTGGGTGGGATTTTTGTCAGTACAGCCTCAATGGGCTGAATGGCCTCCCTTCTGCACTGTAGGGATTCTATAATTCTATGACACTGCCAATTAACCTCTTGTGTGGCACCTTATTAAATGCCTTTTGGAAATCCAGATATACTACTCCAGGTATACAAGTTTCCCTTTATCTACCCTGCTAGTTATATCCTCAGAAAACTAATAAATTTGTCAACCAGGATTTCCCTTTCGTAAAACCATGTTGACTCTGTCTGATCATATAATGATTTTCTAAGTGCATTGTTAAGATTTCCTTACTAATAGATTCCAGCATTTTCCCAATGCCTAAAGTTGGGCTAACTGGCCTGTACTACACTGTTTTCTCCTGCTCTCCTTTCTTGAAAAGTGGTGTTAAACTTCCTAACTTCGTACCTGATGGAACCATTCCAAATCTAAAGAATTTTGTAAAATCATTGCTAGTACACCTGCCATCTCTGTAAACCCTAAGATGCAAGCCTCTAAGTCCTGGGGAATTGTAGGATTTTAGTCTCTTATAATTCTCCAATCCTTTTCGTCTATTGACATTAATTTCCTTAATCTCTTCACTCTTTTTAATATCCAGGTTATCCTCTCAGGTATATAACTTATCTTCTACAATGAAGACAGATGGAAAATATTTTTTTTAATGTATATGCCATTTCTTCGCATCTCATAATAATTTCTCTTGTCTTTGCTACTCAGGGACCTACACTTACTTTAGCTACTCTCTTCCTTTTCATATACTTGTAAAAGCTCTAACAATCTGTTTTTGTATTTCTGGTTAATTTACTCTCATGTTCTATAGTTTCCCTTTTTTAATCAACCTTTTGCTGACCTTTTGCTGACTTCTAAAATACTCCCGAATCTCAGTGTGCTACTATTCCTTGAAACTTTATAAACCCTTTCTTTTAATCTAATGCTAACCTTAACTTCCTGAGTAAACCACGGATGGATCTTTCATGCTGAGTTTTTGTGTTTCAATGAACTGTATTTTTGTTGAAGATTTTGAATTTTTTTCAAATGTTTCCCACTGTTTACCTCCTGCCATACCTTTTAATATATTTACCCTACCTACCTTAGCCAGTTCTCCCTCAGGCCTATGTAATTGGCTTTGTTTAAGTTTAGGGCCAGAATCTAATCTATTCACACTGATGGGATTTTCCCATCTGTCTGCAGCGAACGGAGATTTGGCTGGCCACCAAATTCTCCGGCCTTGCTGCAGCGGGAACATGGCGTGAATGATAGGTAAGATCACGTCCAATGGTTCTTGTTTTTTGATTAGGGCATGTTGCTTTCAAACTTAACATGGAATTCAATGGTATTACGATCTGAATGTCCCAGTGAATCTCTTACCATGAGATACCTCATTAACTCTAATTAACTTTTATGAATTCTAAACTCTTCCTCAGTGCACAAAACTAGATCGAAAATATCTTCACCCATAATTGGTTCCACAATGTATTCCTCCAGGAAACTATCAGGAAAAAATTCTGTAAGCTCACCTTCTAGACCAACATAAACATTTGGCTAGTCCAATCTACTTGAAAATTAAGGTCCACCTTTATAACATTAAAATTACCTTTGTAACATGCCCCAATAATTTCTTGTTCAATGTTCTGTCCAATGGTATAATAACTGTTCAGGGCCTTTAAGCTACTACTAGTGGTGTTTTCTGACTCCTGCTATTCTTAATTTCTATCCATATGAGCATGCAAACATATGAATTAAAGTTTAAGTTTATTTATCAGTGTCACAAGTAGGCTTACATTCACACTGCAATGAAGCTACTGTGAAAATCCCCTAGTCGCCACACTCCGGCACCTGTTTGGGAGGGAGAATTTAGCATGGCCAGCGCTCCTACCCAGCACTCCTTTCGGACTGTGGGAGGAAACCGGAGCACCCGGAGGAAACACACGCAGACACGGGGAGAACGTACAGACTCCGCACAGACAGTGGCCCAAGCTGGGAATCGAACCCAGGTCCCTGGCACTGTGAGGCAGCAGTGCTAAACATTGTGCCACCGTGCCACTCCTTAAGAGGAGGAATGAGGCACTCGGCCTCTCGAGCTTTCTCCACCATTGAATAGGATCACAGTTGATCTGATTGTACCTCTAGCCTACCTCCAATAACTTTTCACCCCCTTGGTTATCAACAATCTATCTATCTAGTCAAAGACTCTGGCTGGGATTTTCCGCTCCCACTTGCTCCGGGCAGCTTTGGCGACTGGAGCGGAAAATATCATCACAAAGCTACAGTCACATTTTACATCGGCGTGAAAGTTTGCCACGATCGTCCCAACCCCTCATCAGTGGCTGGCTGCATTCCCCACCGTTAAATATCAGGAACATCCTTACAATTAATTTCCATGTCATTATCGGGCCCATACTCCAGAGTCGCACCACTCCCACAACCCCCCGTCAAAACATCTACCCGCAGTGGGGTGATGTCAGAATGGCACAAAGCACGACTCACTTCAAAAGATGGGGACTTGGTGACCACCACTCCGAGGGAGGCCAGAGGTGAGTGCAGCAATTGCAGAGTGGCTCCGTGTATTCAGGGGGCTCACTCAGGGGTATTGGCTCTGACTGGGGATGGCCAGCCTTTGACTTGAAGTGACCAGTCTCAACTCAGGACAACCAAGCGTCAATAAGGGGCTACCAGGATAACACTGGAGGGAGACGGAAGGAGACCAAGTTGGAGGCTACCGGGGAGAAGACTCCAGGACATTGGTGTGAAAAACTCCAGGGTACCAGGAGGTGGGGTTTTCAATGGTGGTGAGTGGGCTGCAGGCAGGCAAAACCATGACAATCCAATCTTCATATACTGCCGCAGAGGCCCTTGGGGAACAAGAGAGGATCAAGATGGGGATCCTTGTTCCTTTAGATAGCTGACAGGTATGGCAGTCAGCAGCAGTGGAGATGGGTGGCTACATGGATCATTGTCACCAGCATAGTTCCTCGGACCTGCTTGCAATGAAGGAAGAACTTTAAGGATCTCACTAGGATTGCCAAGGTAACATTCCTCTTCTCTCATTCCACAGACCCGGAAAACCAGACTTTAGAAACATAGAAGCTAGAAGCAGGAGTAGGCCATTTGCCCCTTCGAGCCTGCTCTTCCAATAATTTTGATCATGGCAGATCATCGAATCCAATATCCTGATCCCCCGCTTCCCCCCTTTAGCCTCAACATTAGCAATCTCTTCCTCCTCTGCTTCACACGCCTCTTCTCTAATCACAGCGGGATATTTCACTGCACTTCCTTCTGCTTACCGTGTGGGAGTGCTGGCCTGTATGTTAACCTCCAGTTGGAAATAGGAACATTTAGACCTACATCAGTGATTCACTGGTTTACAAGAGAGGAATTCCTTCAGCCAGTACATCTCCGTGTATGTTCCAGTATCCAGAAACAAAAATCCATATCCCCAATACCAGCCAATTGCCTTGACAATTTTATTGTTTTATTCATTTCCAAATATTTATTCATGTTTCTTTTGAAAGCTATTATAGAACATAGAACATAGAACAGTACAGCACAGAACAGGCCCTTCGGCCCACGATGTTGTGCCGACCTTCATCTGAAACCAAGATCAAGCTATCCCACTCCCTATCATCCTGGTGTGCTCCATGTGCCTATCCAATAACCGCTTAAATGTTCCTAAAGTGTCTGACTCCACTATCACTGCAGGCAGTCCATTCCACACCCCAACCACTCTCTGCGTGAAGAACCTACCTCTGATATCCTTCCTATATCTCCCAACATGAACCCTATAGTTATGCCCCCTCGTAATAGCTCCATCCACCCGAGGAAATAGTCTTTGAACGTTCACTCGATCTATCCCCTTCATCATTTTATAAACCTCTATTAAGTCTCCCCTCAATCTCCTCCGCTCCAGAGAGAACAGCCCCAGCTCCCTCAACCTTTCCTCATAAGACCGACACTCCAAACCAGGCAGCATCCTGGTAAATCTCCTCTGCACTCTTTCCAGCGCTTCCACATCCTTCTTATAGTGAGGTGACCAGAACAGCACGCAATATTCCAAATGCGGTCTCACCAAGGTCCTGTACAGTTGCAGCATAACCCCACGGCTCTTAAACTCCAACCCCTGTTAATAAAAGCTAACACACTATATGCCTTCTTCACAGCTCTATCCACTTGAGTGGCAACCTTTAGAGATCTGTGGATATGGACCCCAAGATCTCTCTGTTCCTCCACAGTCTTCAGAACCCTACCTTTGACCCTGTAATCCACATTTAAATTAGTCCTACCAAAATGAATCACCTCACATTTATCAGGGTTAAACTCCATTTGCCATTTTTCAGCCCAGCTTTGCATCCTATCTATGTCTCTTTGCAGCCTACAACAGCCCTCCACCTCATCCACTACTCCACCAATCTTGGTGTCATCAGCAAATTTACTGATCCACCCTTCAGCCCCCTCCTCTAAGTCATTAATAAAAATCACAAAGAGCAGAGGACCAAGCACCGACCCCTGCGGCACTCCGCTAGCAACCTGCCTCCAGTCCGAAAATTTTCCATCCACCACCACCCTCTGTCTTCGATCAGACAGCCAGTTACCTATCCAATCGGCCAACTTTCCCTCTATCCCACACCTCCTCACTTTCATCATAAGCCGACCATGGGGGACCTTATCAAACGCCTTACTAAAATCCATGTATATGACATCAACCGCCCTACCTTCATCAACACACCTAGTTACCTCCTCAAAAAATTCTATCAAATTTGTGAGGCACGATTTGCCCTTCACAAATCCGTGCTGACTATCCCGGATTAATCCGCATCTTTCTAAATGGTCGTAAATCCCATCCCTAAGGACCTTTTCCATCAATTTACCAACCACCGAAGTCAGACTAACCGGTCTATAATTACCAGGGTCATTTCTATTCCCTTTCTTAAACAGAGGAACAACATTTGCCACTCTCCAGTCCTCTGGCACCATCCCCGTGGACAGCGAGAACCCAAAGATCAAAGCCAAAGGCTCTGCAATCTCATCCCTCGCCTCCCAAAGAATCCTAGGATACATTTCATCAGGCCCAGGGGACTTATCGACCTTCAGTTTATTCAAAACTGCCAATACATCCTCTCTCCGAACATCTATTTCCTCCAGCCTATTAGCCTGTAACACCTTCTCTTCCTGAAAAACATGGCCCCTCTCCTTGGTGAACACTGAAGAAAAGTATTCATTCATCACCTCGCCTATCTCTACTGATTCCATACACAAGTTCCCACCACTGTCCTTGACCGGCCCTAACCTCACCCTGGTCATTCTTTTATTCCTCACATAAGAGTAAAAAGCCTTGGGGTTTTCCTTGATCCGACCCGCCAAGGACTTCTCATGTCCCCTCCTAGCTCTCCTCAGCCCCTTTTTCAGCTCGTTCCTTGCTAACTTGTAACCCTCAGTCGAGCCATCTGAACCTTGTTTCCTCATCCCTACATAAGCTTCCCTCTTCCTTTTCACAAGACATTCCACCTCTTTTGTGAACCACGGTTCCCTCACTCGGCCATTTCCTCCCTGCCTGACAGGGACATACCTATCAAGGACACCCAGTATTTGTTCCTTGAAAAAGTTCCACTTTTCATCAGTGCCTTTCCCTGACAGTTTCTGTTCCCAGTTTATGGGTTTGGTTGCCACCATTGTTTCTGATAGTGAATTCCATATCTGAACAGCCCTTTTGGATAAAAGAAATTCTCCTAATCTGTCTCTTCGCTCTTCTTTTGATCATCTAACTCACCAGCTCACAGACCAATGGCAAGAGCTTTTCTCTGTCCACCTCAGCAAAACTCATTATTTTCAAACCTTGATTGGGAGACAAACCTTGCCACACATTTGGTGGGTTGGCTGGCCTGCCTCTGTGTTATAACCATCTCTAGTTCCAGAACATAGAATTGTGAATCAGACAAAGTTGTGCTGCAGACACAGAGCTTCATCTGCCATGAGCACATGTAAAGAACTGGGGGACAGAGGATCCGGTAGGAATTTCTGTCCATAATATGCAGAAAATTCAAAGAACAAAGAAAATTACAGCTCAGGAACAGGCCCTTCGGCCCTCCAAGCCTGCACCAAACATGCTGCCCATCCAAACTAAAATCCCCGATCCTTCCGGGGACCATATCCCTCTATTTATGTATTTGTCCAGACGCCCCTTAAAAGTCACTATTGTATCTGCTTCCACTACCTCCCCCGACAGCAAGTTCCAGGCACCCACCACCCTCTGTGTAAAAATTGTGTGTGAAGAAATTTCTCCTCAACTCAGTCCTAAATCTGCTCCCCCTTATTTTCAAGGCCATGCCCCCTAGTTCTAGTTTCACCTGCCAGGGGAAACAACTTCCCTGCTTCTATCTTTTCTAGTCCCTTCATAATCTTATATGTTTCTACAAGATTTCCCATCATTCTTCTGAATTCCGTTGAGTATAGGTCCAGTCTACTCAGTCTCTCCTCATAAGCCAACCCTCTCAAATCCGGAATCAACCTAGTGAATCTCTTCTGCACCCTCCCCACTCCCCCCCCCCACCGCGCCCCCCCCCCCCCCCAAAGTGCCAGTATATCCTTTCTCAAGTAAGGAGACCAAAACTGTACACAGTTCTCCAGGTGTGGCCTCACCAGCACCTTATACAGCTGCAACATAACCTCGCTGTTTTTAAACTCCATCCCTCCAGCAATGAAGGACAAAATTCCATTTGCCTTCTTAATTACCTGCTGCACCTGCAAACCAACTTGTTGTGATACCTGCACAAGGACACCCAGGTCCCTCTGCACAGCAGCATGCTGCAATTTTTTACCATTTAAATAATAGTCCATTTTGCTGTTATTCCTACCAAAATGGATGACCTCACATTTACCAACATTGTACTCCATCTGCCAGACCCTTGCCCACTCACTTAATCCTGCTGGCCAATGACTTTTCGTGGCCATTTTTAGCTCTCCTGACTCCTTGCTTAAGTTTCTTTCTACTTTCCTATATTCCACACTTGCTACATGTGTTCCCAGCCTCCTAGTCTTGACAAATGCTTCTTTTTTTTTGACTCGGCTCACGATATCTCTTGTTATCCAAGGTTCCCGACACTTGCCATACTTATCCTTCACCCTTACAGGAAAGTGCTGTTCTGAATTCTTATCAATTTACTGTTGAAAGCCTCCCACATGCCAGATGTTGATTTGCCCCCAAACAACTGCCACCAATCTACATTCTTCAGTTCCTGCCTAATATTGTTGTAAGTAGCCTTCTCCCAATTTAGCACCTTAACTTGATGAGTACACTTATCTTTATCCATCAGTACAAAGAACAAAGAACAAAGAAAATTACAGCACAGGAACAGGCCCTATGGCCCTCCAAGCCTGCACCAACCATGCTGCCCAACTTAACTAAAACCCCCGACCCTTCCAGGGACCATATCCCTCTATTCCCATCCTATTCATGTACTTGTCAAGACGCCCCTTAAAAGTCACTACCGTATCCGCTTCCACTACCTCCCCCAGCAACAAGTTCCAGGCACCCGCTACTCTCTGTGTAAAAAATCTGCCTCGTACATCTCCTTTAAACCTTACCCCTTGCACCTTAAATTTATGCCCCCTAGTAATTGACTCTTCCACCCTGGGAGAAAGTTTCTGACTATCCATTCTGTCCATGCCCCTCATAATCTTGTAGACTTCTATCAGATCTCCCCTCAACCTCCGTTGCTCCAGTGAGAACAAACCAAGTACCTTAAAGTACTTTAAAGCTTACTGAATTGTGGTCACTGTTCCCGAACTGCTCCCCCACTGAAATGTCGACCACCTGGCCAGGCTCAGTCCCCAATACCAGCTCCAGTATGGCCCCTTCCCTAGTTGGACTATCTACATACTGCTTCAAGAAGCCCTCCTGGATGCTCCTTACAAACTCTGCCCCAACCACGCCCCTAGCGCTAAGTGAGTCCCAGTAGGGGAAGTTAAAATCTCCCACCACGACAATCCTGTTACTTTTACACCTTGCCAAAATCTGCCTACATATCTGTTCCTCTATCTCTCGCTGGCTGTTGGGAGGCCTATAGTAAACTCCCAACATTGTGACTACACCCTTCCTGTTCCAGAGCTCTACCCATATTGCCTCGCTGTATGAGCCCTCCGAGGTGTCCTCCCGGAGTACAGCTGTGACATTCTGATTAACCAGTAGTGTAACTCTCTGTCCCCACCCCACCCCCGGCACTCGCCCCCCACCTTTTATATCCCCCTCTATCCCACCTGAAACATCTGTATCCTGGAATATGAAGCTGCCAATACTGTCCTTCCCTTAAGCAAGTCAAATTCCACAGGATTCATCGCCCTTCCCACGTCTCTGAGTTCCCAACACAGTAAATCTTCACATCTTCACTTTCAACCCTCTTTGCAGAATGATTAGGCAGTCAGGGTGTGCATTTTGTGGTGTTCGGTCTGCCCCATTCAGTGGATGGGGAGAATCTCATGCACCACACGCACAGTTTTGCAATGTGCGCTCCCAGTGCTTGAGGAACTTTTAATAATTAATTCATGGGACATGAGCGTCGCTGGCTAGCCAGAATTTATTGCCCATCCCTAGTTGCCCTTAGAGGGCAGTTGAAAGTCAACCACATTGCTGTAGCTCTGGAATCACATATAGACCAGACCAGGTCAGGATGGCAGATTTCCTTCCCTAAAAGACATTAGTGAACCAGATGGGTTTTTCCGACAATCGACAATGGTTTCATGGCCACCAGAAGATTCTTAATTCCAGATATGTTTTATTGAATTCAAATTCCACTATCTGCTGTGGCGGGATTCGAACCTGAGTCCCCAGAACGTTACTTGAGTTTCTGGATTAATAGTCTCGCGATAATACCACTAGGTCATCGCCACCCCAAAAAATACGCCCGGCAATGCAGTTCCAGCTTGCTGCTGTGTATGGCATCATCATGCCGAAGATTTATTCCTCCACAGGAAAAGGAGAGGGCTCACCAAAAGCATAATTTTTGTAAAGACGATGTCTCTTTAAAATGGGAGTGAGAATTGTGCTGTGATACCTGACACTGCCAAGTACACTACATTCTGCGACTTTAGTTGCTTGTTTTAGCAATTTCCTATTATTGAAATGGAAAATATGTTCATTTTTAAAATAACAGGACATTGCAACTTTATATTGACCATGATTCAATCTAGAATTGCCAACAGCTCATTGGCTCAGGAAACCTCCTGATGCTGGTGTGTCTGCTTATTCATTTTCCATTGGTTGAAGGTAAGTCATACTGTTTCATGCTGTAATGTGAAGGCTATTAGAGTTCAACCCAGTATTGTGCCTGTTCTTTGTATCAGACAAATGTTTTTCCTTTTCATAATGTTGCAGGCTTCTTGCACTGTGTCAGTTTTACCCAATTAATGGTAGCCTTATACCTGAGCTGGAAGTTGATAATTTAGGCTGGCACTGCTGAAGGAGTGCCACGTTTTTGGAGATGTCACCTTTCATTACAATGTAAACCAAAGCCCGTCTGCTTCCTTCCGTCTCTCAGACAGAGCAGAGCATTCCCCTGGTGTCTCGCCACAGTGCCATTAACTGCGATTTCATGGCCTCGGTCAAATTGGATTCTTCTCCATTTGTCCCTCTCCCACAACCCTACAAGCAGCAATGCCAAGCCTTTGGTTACCCCTCTGATCTCCTTCTTTGACCTGGCATGTGCTTTGTCCAATCGTTCCTCCACGAACCGCCTTAGGATGCTTTTCTTCAGTAAAGGCTCTATATATACAGACCAGGTTGAGATGTGACCACTGCAAAGACATCGGCCAGAACTCTATCACCTCACCCGCCACGGAATCGGCATGGGCGAGAGTCCGACAATGGAAAAGTCCGTTAACCTGGGCAAGAATTTCCATAAAATCCCCACCCAGTATTTCAGAGTCTTTGTCAATGTCTCATCTTTACAAGTAGCACAAACACTTTGGGCTGAATCTTTGCACAGACGGGATCTCTGCCTTTGCAAAAATGGCGGTGGAGGCACAAATCTGGAAACCCAGCCCTAAACCTGCAACTACCATCCCAGCACTGTTTTCACAGGGGAGAGGAATAGGATAGATTCTAAATTGCGCATTTGTTCATTGACGTAACTGTACAAGTTAAAGTGCAGCTGCATCATTCAGATCTGGTTTGGATGCCCAAAGCACAGCTGGCGCATGTTAGACCTGGTAGGAGAAAATGGAAAGCTGCCGGAATGCTTTGGAGAGGTAGTGTCGCAAGTACACCAAAGGTGTATAAACTCAGAGGAATTGCAAGATCATTTGAACTGTCAGGAGAAATGTCAAGCCATCAAGGGATTTAAATCTGCCTTTTAAATATTTGATAAAACTGTCTACAGTGTTTTTTTTAAAAAATCAATGCTTTCTAGTTCACTCGATCTGTTGACATAAGCCTGAGGATTATCATTTCAGGATTAGAGTTCAAAGACTGATTTTACAACCTTTCATTATCACAGTGGGGTACCTGACCATTCACAGCTTGATTGATAGTTCCAAGTGCTTATAAACTGTTTCATTTGGGACTCTGGAGGCAAACATTTGTTTTTAGAAGGAATTAAAGCAAGCTAAATGTGATTTTCAAAAAATTAATAAGACCGTGTTTTTATATAATAACAGTATGGCTCCTGATGTCTTCCCCTGGCGAATATTGGTGAGTTGGCATGGTAGGTGTATGGGTGATGTGCGGTGGGCTGAGAGCATGATTCGACACTAATTTGGCATAGGGCCAAAATACACCATGGGGGGTTGGATGGAGTAAGAAGTCTCACAACACCAGGTTAAAGTCCAACAGGTTTATTTGGTAGCAAATACCATTGGATGGAGGCATAGATTGGCATGGAGGGTATGAAGGTCATGGGGAGTGGGGGGGGGGGGGGGTGGATTGTCATGGGATGGTATAGATTGGCATGGATAGGAGCAGAAATCCAGACCTTTAAGAGTCACAATGCATTCCTTCCTCTGGATCACCCTCAACAATGTTTTGGGGAGAGAGTTTCAGATTTGTACTACTCTTTGTATGAAGAAATGTTTTCTGACATCAGTCCTGACTGGTCCAGTTGTCCTTTTAAGACCATGCCTCCTTTATTCTGGAATCTTCCACCAAAATAAATATTTTCACTGCCTTTACCCTATCAGATCATTTCATTATCTTAGACGCCTCATTGTATCATTGCCCAGTCTTTTATACTTGCGGGAATACAAACCAAGCCTAAACAAACTGTCCTTATAATTTAACTCACTAATTCTCTTTGCGTTATCCTGGCATGGAAACAGGGAAATTGTAACATCTGTTTTTCCAGGTTCATGTTAACTTAAGGTACTGGAAACTTGTGCCATAAAAATGTTCTTTCTGAAACTCCTCATGTTTCTTTCATATTCCAAAACATGTAGAAATGATATAATTAATTCTACATCATGAGGAAAAAACACCAGGCTTCGGGGAATTGAAATCGACTCATTTCTGAATAGGTTGTTGTCCTTAAAATAGTGGGATGTCACTCGGAGTGGGAATAATTTATTTTTCGAATCTTAATTAAAGAAAGAATGTCACCAATTGTCAGCCCATTAAAAAGTCTGGAAAAATCACAGGAAGAAGTTGAGCTACAAATAAACATTGTACAATTATTCTCTTTTATAGGAGGAAGTCAAACAATGAACACCATGATTCACTTCAGGATCAATTAAAACATGTTTTGATGTCATTTCTGATGATTTTGTTTAAAACATGGCATTCAGTGAGCAAATTCTGAAACTGTCATTTATGGATGACTGTGTAAAACATCTCATATTTACTACGCCATTTTTATGTGACCTGCTTAGATATCTTTTTGGCTTCCGGGCGTTTCTCTGCTAGGTTCGTACTAGAATTGGCATACAGGGCAAGAACCAGCGAGAATTCTCAGCCTCCGTTTCTGAAACTCCAAAGGAAAACTCGGGAAGATCAGGAAGTGATGTCTGGTACACTCCTCGGATTCACGGAGGAGTCCGTCCGCCTTATGTCTGAGGTGATTGTGCCAACACTGCAACACAAGCAGGTCAACACAGCTAGGGTGGCGGCGGCCATGAAGACCTTGGTGCAAGGTTTTTGTCCTGCTCTGCTGCAGGACATCCACTCCATGCCCCAGACATCCACGCCATGCCCCAGACATCCACTCCATGCCCCAGACATCCACTCCATGCTGCAGACATCCGCTCCATGCTGCAGACATCCACTCCATGCCCCAGACATCCACGCCATGCCCCAGACATCCACGCCATGCCCCAGACATCCACGCCATGCCCCAGACATCCACTCCATGCCCCAGACATCCACTCCATGCTGCAGACATCCACTCCATGCTGCAGACATCCACTCCATGCCCCAGACATCCACTCCATGCCCCAGACATCCACTCCATGCCCCAGGCATCCACTCCATGCCCCAGACATCCACTCCATGCCCCAGACATCCACTCCATGCCCCAGACATCCTCTCCATGCCCCAGACATCCACTCCATGCCCCAGACATCCACTCCATGCCCCAGACATCCACTCCATGCCCCAGACATCCACTCCATGCTGCAGACATCCACTCCATGCCCCAGACATCCACTCCATGCCCCAGACATCCACTCCATGCTGCAGACATCCACTCCATGCTGCAGACATGGTGCAGATATCCACTCCATGGTGCAGATATCCACTCCATGGTGCAGATATCCACTCCATGGTGCAGATATCCACTCCATGGTGCAGATATCCACTCCATGCTGCAGACATGGTGCAGATATCCACTCCATGGTGCAGATATCCACTCCATGGTGCAGATATCCACTCCATGCTGCAGACATGGTGCAGATATCCACTCCATGGTGCAGATATCCACTCCATGGTGCAGATATCCACTCCATGCTGCAGACATCCACTCCATGCTGCAGACATGGTGCAGATATCCACTCCATGGTGCAGATATCCACTCCATGGTGCAGATATCCACTCCATGGTGCAGATATCCACTCCATGGTGCAGATATCCACTCCATGGTGCAGATATCCACTCCATGGTGCAGATATCCACTCCATGGTGCAGATATCCACTCCATGGTGCAGATATCCACTCCATGGTGCAGACATCCACTCCATGCCCCAGACATCCACTCCATGCTGCAGACATGGTGCAGATATCCACTCCATGGTGCAGATATCCACTCCATGGTGCAGATATCCACTCCATGCTGCAGACATGGTGCAGATATCCACTCCATGGTGCAGATATCCACTCCATGGTGCAAGACAGCCACTTGCTGGGATCCAAAGTGCCAATGTCAGAGGATGGTGAGGCTTCTTGAGCTCGCTCCAGCTGCCCCTTTATCCCAAGGAGGAAGCCAGGGGCCCTCAGCCATCCACCCAGGTGATTCTGGGACTGCCCCTCCATCCACATCCCCTCTTCCAGTGACCGCTCTAGCTCCAGCTCCAGCTCCACAGGCCAAGGAGGGTGGTACTGTCACACAGCAGGACCCCAAAAGCAGGCTGTGCAAGGCCCTCCACGCCTCAGCCCTCTAGAGGACACATGCCAAGGCCAGCTCAGCCTCATCCATGTGATTCACATAGTTCACTGCTCGATTCTCCAGAGATCCGAGTGTCACGTGTTTAAAGTTTTTAGAGTTTGAAAGTTTTTAAGCTTATTTATTATTGTCACAAGTAGGCTTCCATTAACACTGCAATCATAGAAATCATAGAAACCCTACAGTGCAGAAGGAGGCCATTCGGCCCATCGAGTCTGCACCAACCACAATCCCACCCAGGCCCCACCCCCACATATTTACCCACTAATCCCTCTAACCTACGCATCTCAGGACTCCAAGGGGCAACTTTTAACCTGGCCAACCAACCTAACCCGCACATCTTTGGACTGTGGGAGGAAACCGGAGCACCCGGAGGAAACCCACGCAGACACGAGGAGAATGTGCAAACTCCACACAGACAGTGACCCGAGCCAGGAATCGAACCCGGGACCCTGGAGCTGTGAAGCAGCAGTGCTAACCACTGTGCTACCGTGCCGCAATGAAGTTAGTGTGAAAACCCCCAAGTCGCCACACTCCGGCAACTGTTCGACTACACTAAGGGAGAATTTAGCATGGCCAATGGACCTAACCAGCACGTCTTTCAGACTGTGGGAGCATCTGGAGGAAACCCATGTAGACACAGGGAGAATGTGCACACTCCACACAGACAGTGGCTCAAGCCAGGAATCAAACCCAGGTCCTTGTTGCTGTGAGACAGCAGAGCTAACCACTGTGCCACCGTGCCGCCCCATAAGTGCAGTCAATGGCACCCTGTATCTCTGGAAAAAGCCCATTGTCCTTGCATCCTGGTTAGACTGACCCCAGTCAGAATGGACAACGTTATGTGCATTCGCGAAGATTGCAGCCACAACATCCTGGATTCACTTGTGTGTGGAGGCATGCAAAATCCCACAGATTTCACCTGTGGAACCCTGGAAGGAGCCACTGGCGTAAAAATTGAGCGTCGCAGTAAGGTCCTCCAACTCCCCGTGACACCAAATCCTTCAGAAAGTGGCAGATGTGACTGTCCAGTTCCCTGGACATGCGTAGTCTTCAGCGACACTGGTTCATAAACATCCGCAAGAATGTTAGGCAGCATCTGTAGACCCTAGGTCCTGTGAGTTGCCTCCAAGCAACAGCTCTCTGGGATTCATCATCTGTGTCTGGAGCAGGCCCTGCCACCCTTTCCTCTTCACGGTCCTGCTCCTGCCTTTGGTGAGCAAGATGTCTCCTCCATTGATGTCTTCTTCTTTGCTCGTATGAGCGAGAAGAATAACAGCGAGATCAGCAGTCTCCACGTTCCTGATGGTCTCCTCAGCACAGTATCAAAGAGAGAGACTTGACTGTTAGTTTAGGGATCATTCTTTGCCCATTCACCATCCGATGCTGCCTTCAGAACCCACTGACTCATGCCCTGGCCACAACATTGATAGAAACTTCTTACTGTGTTCACCCCAGTCCAACGCCGGCATCTCCACATCATCACAACATTGATACCAGTCCTTACTTTGCATTCTCCTTTGGCAAGGTCCCACACCACTCTTGCCTCACACCACATTACTGAGTGGCCTCTCGACTGCATCGTGACCTCTCCTCTCTGGCACAGGCATTGCCCAAACTTCACTCCAAATCCTTAGGCTTAGCCTGGTCTCTGTGGGGCAATTATCAATATGCACCCGAGCACACAGTCAAAGGTTAGGAGTGCTCTTTTCGGTCTGTATGCCATTGCCAACTCTCTCAGGACATGTATTTCCTTGCCCAGTCAACCAATGGTACACAAACACCATGGTAGTCCACGATTTTAGAAGCCAGTACACCAAAGGTTGAATGCTGAGCAGCAATCAGTGGCACTCACACAAATAAGTGGTGCTTGAGTGGGCATAATTGCATAACTAGTTTGAGTCTAGGCATGTCAAATGAGTTTCAACTGAATGGTCTCAGATGCGACGATGTAAAAATCACAGACTTTGCCATTGTCAACATCCCACATCCAGAAGCCCGCACTCCCCCAGATTTGAGTGGAATTGTCAGACTGTGATGACTCTTCCCCCACCCACCACACTGCCCCAGGCTCCCCCTCCATCTGTGAAGACCTTCCAAAGTCCATGATCCAGCAACTAAAGGCATCCTCAGGAACAATGCTTTTCACAATTAATATTCTCCCCACCATCCAGTCCCCCTGACTAGGGCCTTGTACCTGGAGTCTCCAACCCCCAACCCCTCAGAGGTCTCTCCTAACTAGGCCCCGGTTACCCTGGAGTCCACCCCCATGGCCTCCCCCAGCTAGGCCCACAGTACCCTGAAGTCTTCCCCGCCGGTATCCCCTAATTAGGTCCCCAGTATCGTGGAGTCAATCTCCCCATCCCCCAGTCTCCCAATAACGATAGTGTTACCCTGATCTCCTTCCAGTGATGGTCTGCTTGCCCCCAGGTAAAATCTGATCACCCCCAAGTCACCCCAAGACATAGCAGATACCCCAGATTTAACCCCCTCAAAACATGGATGTCTGAAAGATATGCTAGTTAGAGACATTGACACTATGGCGGACTATGGCGACTAGGGGAATTTCATAGTAACGCCATTGCAGTGTTAATATAAGCCTTACTTGTGACTAATAAATAAACTTTACTTTACTTTATGAAGCTTCTCCACCAGTGCTGCATTCGCCTCCAAGCTCCCCTCAGAGGTCTGCTCGCCTAGTGCACATCTCTTGATGCGAGTCGTGCTTCACGCCGTTCTGACATCATGCCACCACAGATGGAGTATTTGATGGATGGGGGAGAGGCTATGATTCTGATGTATGGGTCCAATAATGAGATGCAAATACATTATAATGAATGGCAGGAATATGTCTCACCACTGATGGGGGAAGGGATGATCACAGCAAGCTTTCATGCTCACATAAACACGACTTTGCCCTTCTCACGACACTTTCCACTCCACTGCCCGAGGCCAATGGGAGCATAAAATCTTAGTCCGTGTCTCCTCATCCCTGTATTATTGGCCAATGGAAACAGTTTCTCCTTAACTACCTTATCCAAGCCTGCCATAATTTTGTACACATCTATCAAATCTCTCCTCAATCTCAGTTCCTAAGAAGAGTCATGTTGGATTCAAAATGTTAGCTCTGTTTCTCTCTCCACAGCTGCTGCCAGACCTGGTGAGTTTTTCCAGCACTTTCTGCTTTTATTTCAGATTTCCAGCATCTGCAGTATTTTATTTTTACTCCGCTCAGTCTCCTTTGTTCTAAGGAGAACGACCCTAGCCTTTCCAATCGAGCCTTGTAAAGAACCCTCTGATCTCTGGAACCATTCTGGTGAATCACCACTGAACCATCTGAAGAACCTTAACATCTTTCCTGCAGTGTGGTGACCAGAACAGTGCACAATACTCTATTTGGGGTTTAACCACAGCTTTATAAAGGTTCAGCGTAATTTCTCTGCCCAATATCCCAAATGAATTTCTAACCACTCTTTCAACAGGTCCCGCCACTTTAAAGATTGATGCACAAGCACCCCTGGGTCCCTCTGTTCCAGCAGATTCTTTAGAATTCAGTTAAGTCTCTATTGCCTCTCCCTGTCCCTTCTGCCAAAATACATCACCTCACACTTCTCCGTATTAAATTCCCTCTTCCCATTCTGCTAGCCTGTTTGTGTTCTATTGCAGGCAAATCGCACCATTCTCACTGACATGCATAATTCTTTGGAAAGGAATATATTTCAAGGGAAGTTCTGAGAATTGCAAAAGGGGACTCAGAGAGTTGTGTACGCACTGCACATGTCTTTTCAATTACTATTACTAATTTACCCAATTTCGATGTTAATATTGCCATAAGATAAAGCATTTAGTTTACTATCAGCATTTAGTAAGCTGACATTAAGTTCAGCGTTGAGTTTACAAAGGCCTTTAGTCAAGAGTTTATCATAACTAAGTACAATTTATTACAGCTGACAAAGCATAAATAATTAAAGCTATGTAATTTAACTGAAGCTCTCATTCATAGCTAAGTCCATATATTACAGTTATTATACATTGAAGTTTATAATTTAGTGTTAGAGATAGACTTGCAGACAGATAGATATAGACCTGCAAACTAGTCCTTTGATAGGTTGGCTTTGTGGTCTTGTCGGCTCACTTTCCTCTGGAAGCTAGAAGTTCATCAATCCTAAGACATCTTTGGAATTTCCTCTCACCCTCACCCAGCTAACCACCCTGACTTTTCATAGGTTATATACACAAGCCAGGCAGTGTGCTGACAGGGTGAGTGATAAGCTTCACTAACTTTACTTCTATTGGTTAAATACTCAATCGCTATTAACCTTACAAATTCAGCTCTGCTTTGTCTTCCTGGCCTGAATTGACTCTTCCTGGTAGAACTTGAGTGTTCCTTCCCAATTGGAATGAGGAAACCTGACAAATCTTTGTCTCGTCACTGGATACAGGTGAGGTCCCAGAGGATTGGAGGATAGCTAATGTGGTCCCGTTATTTAAGAAGGGTAGGAAGGATAACCCGGGAAATTATAGGCCGGTGAGCTTGACGTCCATGGTAGGGAAGTTGTTGGAGAGGATTCTTAGAGGTAGGATATATGCGCATTTAGAAAGGAATAAACTCATTAACGATAGTCAGCATGGTTTGTGAGAGGGAGGTCATGCCTCACTAACCTGGTGGAGTTTTTTGAAGAAGTGACTAGAATGGTTGACCAGGGAAGGACCGTGGATGTCATCTATATGGACTTTAGTAAAGCGTTTGACAAAGTCCCTCATGGTAGGTTGGTGCAAAAGGTTGGATCGCATGGGATAAAGGGGGAGGTGGCTAGATGGGTGGAGAACTGGCTTGGTCACAGAAGACAGAGGGTGGTAGTGGAAGGGTCTTTTTCCGGCTGGATGCCTGTGACTAGTGGTGTTCCGCAGGGCTCTGTATTGGGATCTCTGCTGTTTGTGATTTATATAAACGATCTGGAAGAAGGTGTAACTGGGGTGATCAGTAAGTTTGCGGATGACATGAAAATGGCTGGACTTGCAGATAGTGAGGAACATTGTCAGAGGCTACAGAAGGATATAGATAGGCTGGAAATTTGGGCAAAGAAATGGCAGATGGAGTTCAATCCAGATAAATGCGAAGTGATGCATTTTGTTAGAGCTAATGTAAGGGGGAGCTATACGATAAATGGCAGAACCATAAAGGGTGTAGATGCGCAGAGGGACCTGGGTGTGTAAGTCCACAGATCCTTGAAGGTGACGTCACAGGTGGAGAAGGTAGTGAATAAGGCATATGGCATGCTTGCCTTTATAGGACGGGGCATAGAGTATAAACGTTGGGGGCTGATGTTGCAGTTGTATAGAATGTTGGCTCGGCCGCATTTGGAATACTGCGTCCAGTTCTGGTCGCCACACTACCAGAAGGACGTGGAGGCTATAGAGAGAGTGCAGAGGAGGTTTACCAGGATGTTGCCTGGTATGGAAGGGCTTAGTTATGAGGAGAGATTGGGTAAACTGGGGTTGTTCTCATTGGAAAGATGGAAAATGAGGGGTGACCTAATAGAGGTGTATAAAATTATGAAAGGCATAGATAGGGTGAACGGTGGGAAGTTTTTTCCCAGGTCGGTGATGACGTTCACGAGGGGTCATAGTTTCAAGGTGGGGGGGCGGAGGTTTAACACAGATATCAGAAGGACGTATTTTACACAGAGGGTGGTGGGGGCCAGGAATGCGCTGTCGGGCAAGGTGGTGGAGGCGGACACACTGGGAACGTTTAAGACTTATCTAGATAGCCACATGAACGGAGTGGGAATGGAGGGATACAAAAGAAAGGCATAGTTTGGACCGGGGAGCAGCTCGGGCTTGGAGGGCCGAAGGGCCTGTTCCTGTGCTGTATTGTTCTTTGTTCTTTGTTCTTGTTCTAATTACTTGACCCAAGAAAATGAATGCTTGACTTGGCTATTTGACTGTTGTAAAGAAGCAAGAAACTGCTTTCTCGTAATTGAAATCTTTCTGAGAAGCAGCCACTTTCTGAAATCAAATCTTGCTATCCTTGCTATCCAGTTAAGAAGGATTAGCTGAACCTCGTGAATACCTTCATAAATGTTACTGATTATTAATTTTCATCCATTTTCAAGGGAGCAATATTTTCTGGCCTTGTCACCTCTGAGTCTCCAAAGTAATCCAAAGGGCATAAACCCCGACATTGAATTATTTCAGCCTCTCGCATGACTGGGATTACAAACACATCACTTAGCTCTTCAAACTGCAATTGTACATGATTATAGCCGTTGTAGTGGCAAGATAATCAGTTATTTGCTGATTTAAGAAGATCTTGGGCTTACAAAAATTCCAGTGTTAACTCCAGAAGAATTGCCACTATTCAGTAGTGTGGTTTACGAAGTCCACTGACATAGAGAGCATTCCCAGGTTTCAGTAACAGAGTTGACCATGCTACACAACTTGTTCCTATGTACCATGTGGCATAATAGTATGGGGAGTTCGAGAACTGTCCCATGTTAATCCCACAACAAATCGATGCTTGTGTCTCTGTAGAATTTCTTCTTTCTTCTCAATATGTTTCCAAACAGAGGAGGACATCTAAAATTCCCAAGCAAGAGTATACTACAACAGCATTATAAAAAATCACAAATACCCCCCTTTAATTGTATATGTTATGGTCAGTTACAAATTCTAGATCTTCGATCTTCCCCCAGGTTCTGTAATGTTGTGGCTCTTATTATTGGTTCCTGTGTTTTAGGTTCAGGAGTGTGTCCATTCCTCCTATTATTCCCAACATCTAATCGTACAGCAACATGAACCGGGGGGGGGGACCGTAACTCCCCTTCTCATGTGCTTCTACAATCTTTCAGAAGGACTGAAATTATTTTATGGAGAAAAAGGGTAGGTTCCTATGTTCTCTCTTCTTAGAACCATAGAACATTACAGCACAGAAACAGGCCTTTTAGCCCTTCTTGTCTGTGCCGAACCATTTTTCTGCCTAGTCCCACTGACCTGCACCTGGACCATATCCCTCCACACCCCTCTCATCCATGTACCTGTCCAAGTTTTTCTTAAAAGTTAAAAGTGAGCCCGCATTCACCACTTCATCTGGCAGCTCATTCCACACTCCCACCACTCTCTGTGTGAAGAAGCCCCCTCTAATATTCCCTTTAAACTTTTCCCCCTTCACCCTTAACCCATGTCCTCTAGTTTTTTTCTCCTCCAACCTCAGTGGAAAAAGCCTGCTTGCATTCACTCTATCTATACCCATCATAATTTTATACACCTCTATCAAATCTCCCCTCATTCTTCCATGCTCCAGGGAATAAAGTCCTAACCTATTCAACCTTTCTCTGTAACTCAGTTTCTCAAGTCCCGGCAACATCCTTGTAAACCTTCTCTGCACTCTTTCAACCTTATTCAACCTTCCTGTACACAAAACTGCACACAATACTCTAAATTCGGCCTCACCAATGTCTTATACAACCTCACCATAACATTCCAACTCTTATACTCAATGCTTTGATTTATAAAGGCCAATGTACCAAAAGCACTCTTTACGACCCTATCTACCTGTGACGCCACTTTTAGGGAATTATGTATCTGTATTCCCAGATCCCTCTGTTCTACTGCACTCTTCAGTGTCCTACAATTTACCTTGTATGTTCTACCTTGGTTTGTCCTTCCAAAGTGCAATACCTCACACTTGTCTGCATTAAACTCCATCTGCCATTTTTCAGCCTATTTTTCTAGCTGGTCCAAATCCCTCTGCAAGCTTTGAAAACCTTCTTCACTGTCCACTACACCTCCAATCTTTGTATCACCAGCAAATTTGCTGATCCAATTTAGCACATTATCATCCAGATCATTGATATAGAGGACAAACAACAATGGACCCAGCACTGATGCCTGTGGCACATCACTAGTCACAGGTCTCCACTCAGAGAAGCAATCCTCCACTACCACTCTCTGGCTTCTTCCGTTGAGCCAATGTCTAATCCAATTTACTACCTCTCCATGTATACCTAGCGACTGAACCTTCCTAACTAATCTCCCATGCGGGACCTTGTCAAAGGCCTTACTGAAGTCCATGTAGACAACATCCACTGCCTTCCCTTCATCTACTTTCCTGGTAACCTCCTCGAAAAACTCTAATAGATTGGTTAAACACAAAGCCATGTTGACTCTCCCTAATAAGTCCCTGTCTATCCAAATATTTGTAGATCCTATCTCTTAGTATTCCTTCCAATAATTTACCTACTACTGACGTCAAACGTACCGGCCTATAATTTCCCGCATTACTTTTTGAGCCTTTTTTAAACAACAGAACAACATGAGCTATCCTCCAATCATCCGGCACCTCACCCGTGGATACCGACATTTTAAATATATCTGCCAGGGCCCCTGCAATTTCAACACTAGTCTCCTTCAAGGTCCGAGGGGATACCCTGTCCAGTCCTGGGGATTTATCTACTCTGATTTGCCTCAAGACAGCAAGCACCTCCTCCCCTTTAATCTGTATAGGTTCCATGACCTCCCTACTTGTTTGCCTGCACTCCATGCCAGTTTCCTTAGTAAATACGGATGCAAAAAACCCATTTAATATCTCCCCCATTTCTTTTGGCTCCATACATAGCCGACCACTCTGATCTTCAAGAGGACCAATTTTATCCCTTACTATCCTTTTGCTCTTAATATACCAGTAGAAGCTCTTAGGATTATCCTTTACCTTGTCTGCCAAAGCAACCTCATGTCTTCTTTTAGCCCTCCTGATTTCTTTCTTAAGTAGTTTCTTGCACTTTTTATACTCCTCAAGCATCTTATTTGCTCCCTGTTGCCTATACATATCATACATCTCTCTCTTCTTCTTTATCAGAGTTCCAATATCCCTCGAGAATCAAGGTTCCTTATTCTTATTCACTTTGCCTTTAATCCTGACAGGAATATACAAACTCTGCACTCTCAAAATTTCTCCTTTGAAGGCCTCCCACTTACCAATCACATCCTTGCCAGAGAACAGCCTGTCCCAATCCACACTTTTTAGATCCTAGGGCGGCACGGTAGCACAGTGGTTAGCACTGCTGCTTCACAGCTCTAGGGTCCCGGGTTCGATTCCCGGCTCGGGTCACTGTCTGTGTGGAGTTTGCACATTCTCCTCGTGTCTGCGTGGGTTTCCTCCGGGTGCTCTGGTTTCCTCCCACAGTCCAAAGATGTGCGGGTTAGGTTGATTGGCCCGGTTAAAAATTGCCCCTTAGAATCCTAAAATGCGTAGATTAGAGGGATTAGCAGGTAGATATGTGGGGGTAGGGTGGGATTGTGGTCGGTGCAGACTCGATGGGCCGAATGGCCTCCTTCTGCACTGTAGGATTTCTATGATTTCTTTCATTTCTTCAAATTTGGCCTTTTTCCAGTTTAGAACCTCAACCCGAGGACCAGATGTATCTTTATCCAAAATCAAGTTGAAACTAATGGCGTTGTGATCACTGGAACCAAAATGTTCCCCTACACACACTTCCGTCTCTTGTCCTAACTCATTTCCTAATAGGAGATCTAATATTGCATCCTCTCTAGTTGGTACCGCTATATATTGATTTAGAAAATTTTCCTGAACACATTTTACAAACTCTAACCCGTCTAGACTTTTAACAGTATGGGAGTCCCAATCTATATGTGGAAAATTAAATTCTTCTTAGACATTCCCTCAGAATTGGGGATGGCTTGCTTCCACTCCAGTTCATTGGGTTCCGAGATGGTGGGGAAGTCCAATACATGGGCTGCAGACTCTGCCATGTACTGAGTAGATGCTGCTTGATGGGTTTAAAGAATCATTAGATCCTACAGTGCATGAGGAGGCCATTTGTCCCATCAAGTCTGCGCTGACTCTCCGACGTAGCATCCTACCCAGGCCCTATCCCCGTAACCCCACGTATTTACCTCACTAATCCCCCTAATCCACACATCCTGGGACACTTAAGGGGCAATTTAGCATGGCCAATCCACCTAACCTGCACATCTTTGGACTGTGGGAGGAAACCAGATCACCCAGAGAGAAAACGCACTCAGGCACGACAACAAGGCGCAAACTCCGCAGACACCCAAGGTTGGAATTGAACCCGGATCCCTGGCGCTATGAGGTAGCAGTGCTAACCACTGCGCCACCGTAATACCCTTAAGATTGATCGCTAGGTTGTTTGGATGTTCCTGCACTCCCTTCAAGACTTTAACTTTGTCTCTGTGGGCTACGTAAGGTTCTTAGCAAAGTGTTCGGTGCCTTCCCACATGAGCCTTCCTAATTTTGATCGATCGTAAGCCAGAGTCTCCCATGAGTCAGGGATGCTTCGAGGACATCCCTAAAATATTTCGACTGCCCTTCTCGAAGTCTCCTGTTGTGACCAAGCTCCAAATTGAATAGTTGCTTTGGGAGGGGTCTGGTTTCTGACATACAAGAGGCATGTCGTCCCCACCAGAGCTGGTTTTGAGTGATTAGCATCTTGATACTGGACAGGTTGGCTTGCGGAGGGATGTTACCACTGGGATTTGAAGGATCTTGCAAAGCCACCTGTGGTGATGCTTCTCAAGTACTCTGAACTACCCTGTCAATATTAACGGGGACGAAGTAGAAATGGTCGAGAGCTGTCCAGATAACCAACAACCTGTCCTGGTCTCCCCATGCCAACACTATAGTTAAGAAAGCTCACCAACACCTCTACTTTCTCAGAAGACTAAGGAAATTTTGCATGTCCGCTACAACTCTCACCAACTTTTACAGATGCACCATCGAAAGCATTCTTTCTGGTTGTGTCACAGATTGGTATGGCTCCTGCTCTGCCCAAGACTGCAAGAATCTACAAAGGGTCATGAATGAAGCCCAGTCCATCATGCAAACCAGCCTCCCATCCATTGACTCTGTCTACACTTCCCGCTGCCTCGGAAAAGCAGCCAGCATAATTAAGGACCCCATGCACCCTGGACAGACTCTCTTCCACCTTCTTCAGTCAGGAAACAAATACAAAAGTCTGAGGTCACATACTAACTGACCCTAGGGGCCCGATTTTACCATTTTAATTCTAAGTGCCGAATCTGGGCGTAGTACAGATCCAACTTAGAAATCTGCTTTCATGCACCCCCATACGCTCTCAGCCATCTCCAGTCCCATTCGCGTTGTGGGCGGGGCTTAGCGCGGCCGGAATGATTGGAGCTCTGAATTGTGCGTGCGCAGTTAGAAAAAAATTGGAAAAAACGTGCCTGCGTCAGATCGCTCCTAAGCCACAGAAAGTGGAGAAAGCGGCCCAGGAGCGAAAAGCGGGAGTGAGGGTCTATCTCGGGGTGGGAGGAGAGGAGGGAAGCGGGTAAGATGTATCCCGGGGGAGGGGCAGATGGATCTCTGGGGGGGGCAGATGGATCTCTGGTGGGGGGGCAGGGGGGTCTGCTACCACTCTGCGGGCGATCAGTGAGGGGGGAGAGGGGCAGGGGTGGCGATCGGTCTGGGTAGTGGGGGGATGGATAAGGGGGGCAGTGATGTGTGTGAGTAGTGGGGGGGTGGATAAGGGGAGCAGTGATGTGTGTGGGTAGTGGGGGGGTGGATAAGGGGGGCAGTGATGTGTGTGGGTAGTGGGGGGGGTGGATATGGGACAAACACACACATCACTATATTATTTCATTATATATATTTCATTATATATATTTCAAAATATATATCCCCCCATCCATATTTTGAAATATTTTCCCAAATTTTTGACTGTCGGGTTTTTAGTTCCTGCGGTTATAATTTTGACATTATCTTCCAAAGCGAATTCCTCTAATTCTGTGCAATGTTCAGATGAAAACAAGATTTAGTAATCTCCTTGAATCTTATTTCCAACCAAGTTCTACCACGGGGACAATTCTTCCAAGTTCACCACAGGACTCTGAACATTTGAGCATCAACAATCCAGTTACAGATCACAAATGTATTATACAGGTCACTAATTACTCACTAGGACACTGTAGTTTAATTACCTTTCCCATAGATAATTAGGCAGCACAAAGACGATGCTACATTATGTTGTGGGAAAAATCCACTAGTAGTCAGACTTCGAGATTCAGAAAATACGATTTATTAAACGGAGCTCTGGGAGATAAGGCACATGTTCGTAGAACACCTTTTCTCACTCGTATGTCGGGAGCGGTTCATTTTTATACCCTTTACACAATGGGTAAACCGGTGATTCGAACATTATCACATCGTTTAAGTGAGTACAAGTAGGTATAGACATTTAACATTTTATGAATGGGTACATTTCCTTCATGTTTAAGTGAGTACAAGCAGATATAGACAGTTAAAAATAATATGAATGGGTACATTTCCTCATGTCTGTATCTATCAATGGTCAGTTTCGTCTCATTCAGGTGCTAATTAGTCTCCTCGCATTCATATTTTCCCGCGTTTCCCTAACGTTAATCTAAGCTCTTTGTTTCGGGTTTTCCTTATCTTGAAAGATGTTTTGACCCTTGGCTTGGCTTCCTGAGGTGTTTGTTTGCTATGAGTCACTGTCTGTGATTTGGAAATGGCTTGTCTGTTAGGTCTTAATTTAAAGTGATTTCTGAACAGCAGGAGCCTGTGTCTGCTCTTTTGGCTTCTTTCCCAGTTAACCCTTTATGTGCCAGGCAGCCATTTTAAAGTGTGCTCCCTTGTATTTTTCCCCTTACAATTATTTGCAGTTTGCAAGATTCTCCCAAGTCCATCCTCCCCCCCTCTCTGCTCTCTCTGCTGTTTTTTCTTTCGCGCCCGGGCGCGCTGCTTTTTTCGAACTGCGCATGCGCAGTTCAGAGCTCCGATCGGTCCGGCAGCGCTAAGCCCCGCCCACTGCACGGTTCGGACTGGAGCCGGCAAAAAGCGTATGGGCGCACTGCAAAGAGGATTCCGGGCTCGGATCTATTTGACGCCCAGATTCAGCACTTAGACTCAACATGGTAAAATCAGGCCCTACATTCTGCATTCTCTCCTTTCCTTCTTTATGAATGGTATGCTTTGTCTGTATAGCGCACAAGAAACAATACTTTCTACTGCATGCTAAAACATGTGACCGTAATAAATCAAATCAAAACAAAATCAAAAGTGTCTGCTGTAGATTGTATTTTACAGGTATGCTCATTAACATCATCCGAAAGTTATAATGAAATTAAACTTATTTTATTCAATATCAAATCCTTCCTCACAAATAATAATAAAATAATAATAAATCACGCTATATGATCCTGCCTCAATGGACTAACACATTTGGCTCTGTTAGTTCTCTGGTTTGCACCAGGTTTAAGGTGAGTAAACATTTCCTTGCAAGGCCAAATATCCTTATGCTACCAAATGGGATCAACTCCTCCCATGGGACTCGGTGTAGCTAAAAATGGAGGTGCTGAAGAGGTGCTCTGAGACAACACACCATTTCAGAAAGAATGAATTCAGCCTATTCTGGGTTGGCCTGTATCTCACTCAGTCTGACAAGTGAGGTGCCCCTCATCACCCATTCAGCACCAGTTGATTTGATTTGATTTCATTTCATTTATTATTGTAACATGTATTAGTATACAGTGGAAAGTATTGTTTATTGTGCCTAATACAGGCAAAGCATACCATTCATAGAGAAGGAAAGGTGAAGGTGCAGAATATAGTGTTCCAGTTATTCGCTATTAAGGTGTTATTAGATATTAGGGTGTAGAGAAAGATCAGCTTAATGTAAGGTAGGTCCATTCAGAAATCTGATGGCAGCAGGGAAGAAGGTGTTCTTGAATCGATTGGTGCGTGGTCTCAGACTTTTGTATTTTTTTCCCAACAGAAGAAGGTGAAAGAGAATATATCCAGGGTCCATGGGGTCCTTGATTATGCTGGCTGCTTTTCCGAAGCAGCAGGAAGTGTAAACAGTGTCAATTGATGGAAAACTGGTTTGCGTGATGGACTGGGCTTCATTCACGACCCTTTGTAGTTTATTGCGTTCTTGGTCAGAGCAGAAGACATTCCAAGCGATGATACATCCAGAAAGAATGCTCTCTATGGTGCATCTATAAAAGTTGGTGAGAGTCGTAGCGGATGTGCAGAATTTCCTTAGCCTCCTGCAAAAGTAGAGATGTTGGCTTTCTTAACTATAGCATCTGGGTGGACAGGACAGGTTGTTAGTGATCTGGACACCTAGAAACTTGAACTCTCGACCATTTCCACTTCATCCCTGTTGGCGTAGACAGGGGCAGGTCCTCTGGTTGGTTACATGCCAGGAGTCTCTACCATGAGATGGCTCAAGCCTCTCGCTGGGGCAAACGGGCAGATGGCTCTTTTCCAGTCAGTTAGAGAACAAGACAGAAAAATTACCCTTTCACAAACAAGCAGAGTGCATTTGAATGCTGACATGAGAAAATGAGTAAGCTTCTGTTTTCCAGCATAAGTATTTTAAAAATGCTTTGAAAAATTACAGCAATAGCTGCAAAACCACTTTGGAATCAACAAAATCAAGTTAACGTGAACATTTTCTTTTGTGGTTACAGAGGAATTGTCTTGTGGCTTTTGGGTTTTGTGACTTCTCCCTTAATAAGTTCCATGTTCAAACAATGCTGCATTCTTCAATCTGTAGTAACAGATCTCCAGTGACATCCATCATGTTTGAGTGGGAGGGTAGACTGTTTTACACAATGTAACGATGTACAGATTTACAGTGACTGATAAAGGAAAATTTCATTTTCTGGTGGAAGTGTGAGAGATATTTTCAGATTTGAAATCCATGAGTTTTTGTGCGGGTGCTCTTAAGTCAGTGACCTTGGTAAACATTTGTTTGTTTAAATATGTAGTTAATTTGATCCCTTGGCTTTTTTAAAGCCCAGAATATGGGGGAAGATGTCAGGGAAAGTGTTCCCGATTGGAACAATGGTTTTATACAGTGCTTGAAAATCCAGTAGCTAGTTCCGTTTAGTTGATGTCAGGGCCGAAGGTCAATTTGGGGTTGATAGTAACAACTGTGGGGGAGCCATAGAGGACAGAAGGTACAATACCTGTGTGGGTGAACAGCAGCAAGAAGGGGCTTGCATTGTTCCTTGGTTTTGAAACTGCAAGCAAACTGGTGGCACGGTGGCACAGTGGTTAGCACTGCTGCCTCACAGCACCAGGGACCTGGGCTCAATTCCGGCCTTGGGTGACTGCCTGTTTGGAGTTTGCACATTCTCCCTTTGTCTGCGTGGGTTTCCCCCAAGTGCTCCAGTTTTCTCCCGCAGTCCAAAGATGTGTAGGTTAAGTGGATTAGTCATGCTAAAATTGCCCCTTAGTATACACAGATGTGTACCTTATTAACCATGGTAAATATGTAGAGTTGCAAGGATAGGGCGGATGGAGGGAGGGAAGGAGGGTGCACGGGAAAGATGCTCTTTCGGAGAGTCAGTGCAGACTCGATGGGATGAAATGGCCTCCTCCTGCGCTGTAGGCTTTCTGTATTTTATGGTAAAGTAACAAAACATCACAGCACCACTTACCATACAGACAGTTTGGGAAGTCTCAGGGGTAAATAGGCACTACTGTCACCTCCTTTGGAGAGAAAACTTGATAGATTCAATCAGAGGTACGTAAAAGAGTAGGTAGGTTTAATAATGGTGGTAGACTATAGTGTTACAAGAATAACGTGCCATAGGAAACTTGGGAGAAGTACACACACCACAGAGGATTTTTGATATATTCTAGTTACGGCT
This sequence comes from Mustelus asterias, assembly GCF_964213995.1. Classification (NCBI taxonomy): domain Eukaryota; kingdom Metazoa; phylum Chordata; class Chondrichthyes; order Carcharhiniformes; family Triakidae; genus Mustelus; species Mustelus asterias. Next base: position 165,891,766 of record NC_135801.1, read on the forward strand.
TGATAGCTGAACACTGTCCATTGCCAATTTGTTTTAGAAAGTGCTGCAAATTTCACCATGAATTTGTGTTCCGTTGTCTTTATAACCCAAAAATGTGAGAGTCAAGCATAAACTTGTCGAGGATGCGACCTTCATTCAGTTAAAATGATCCCATTAAATTGCATTTGTTGAATTTGAATCTGTCTGTGGTCTCTTCCCAGCAAGTTAACTCCTTGAGATTTGAAATAGCCTATTCACAAATTATTCAATAATAACAAATAAAGTGATTTCCCTATTCAGCAAGCCAGTGTTACCCAACTTCAGCCGTATACATAACATCTGCCCCCTAAAGTTGTGCTGGACCACTCATAGGAATGAAAAGAAGGACTTCTGACGCAATAGTTGAGTAAAGCTGGTCATGTTGAAGGATCAATCTTTTGTGCTGCCTCTGGTTTGTGTCTTGTATCAATTTTTTTTTTTCCTTTCATGTCCTATGTTGTAAAGCTGTTTCCAACACTTTTTGCCTCAATTCCTCTTCTACTTACTCTCAACCGAGAGCAAATCCAGATACATTTTGGCAGATTGAATCAGTGCAGGACTAACTCAGTTAATGGTAGGGCATTGGGGAGAGTTACAGAACAAAGAGATCTAGGGGTACATGTTCATAGCTCCTTGAAAGTGGAGTCACAGGTGGACAGAGTGGTGAAGAAGGCATTCGGCATGCTTGGTTTCATTGGTCAGAACATTGAATACAGGAGTTGGGACGTCTTGTTGAAGTTGTACAAGACATTGGTAAGGCCACACTTGGAATACTGTGTACAGTTCTGGTCATCCTATTATAGAAAGGATATTATTAAACTACAAAGAGTGCAGAAAAGATTTACTAGGATGCTACTGGGACTTGATGGTTTGAGTTATAAGGAGAGGCTGGATAGACTGGGATTTTTTTCTCTGGAGTGTAGAAGTCTGAGGGGTGATCTTATAAAGGTCTATAAAATAATGAGGGGCACAGATCAGCTAGATAGTCAATATTTTTTCCCAAAGGTAGGGGAGTCTAAAACTAGAGGGCATAGGTTTAAGGTGAGAGGGAAGAGATACAAAAGTGTCCAGAGGGGCAATTTTTTCACACAGAGGGTGCTGAGTGTCTGGAACAAGCTGCCAGTGGTAGTAGTAGAGGCGGGTACAATTTTGTCTTTTAAAAAGTGCTTAGATAGTTACATGGGTAAGATGGGTATAGAGGGATATGGGCCAAATGCGGGCAATTGGGATTAGCTTAGGGGTTTAAAAAAAAGGGCGGCATGGACAAGTTGGGCCGAAGGGCCTGTTTCCATGCTGCAAGACTCTATGACTCTATAACTCATGTCCCCTCCATTTCCAATCTCTCCAATATAACAGATGGACAGAACTCCAGCCCTACAGTGCAGGAGAGGCCATGCAGCCCATCGAGTCTGTACCAGCTCTCTGACAGTGTATCTTACCCAGGCCCTTTCCCCCCACCCTACCCCTGCAACCCCACATAGTTACTACAATCAATCCACCTAACCTGCTGGCCTTTGGACTGTGCGAGGAAACCGGAGCACCCGGAGGAAACCCACGCAAGGTAGAGAGTCAGAACATTTTTGGGAGAGAATTCCTGAGCTTAAGGCCGAGGCAGCTAAAAAGATATGGAGATGCCGGCGTTGGACTGGGGTAAACACAGTAGGAAGTTTAACAACACCAGGTTAAAGTCCAACAGGTTTATTTGGTAGCAAAAGCCACACAAGCTTTCGGAGCTCTAAGCCCCTTCTTCAGGTGAGTGGGAATTCTGTTCACAAACAGAGCTTATAAAGACACAGACTTAATTTACATGAATAATGGTTGGAATGCGAATACTTACAACTAATCAAGTCTTTAAGAAACGAAACAATGTGAGTGGAGAGAGCATCAAGACAGGCTAAAAAGATGTGTATTGTCTCCAGACAAGACAGCCAGTGAAACTCTGCAGGTCCACGCAACTGTGGGAGTTACAAATAGTGTGACATGAACCCAATATCCCGGTTGAGGCCGTCCTCGTGTGTGCGGAACTTGGCTATCAGTTTCTGCTCAGCAACTCTGCGCTGTCGTGTGTCGCGAAGGCCGCCTTGGAGAACGCTTACCCGAATATCAGAGGCCGAATGCCCGTGACCGCTGAAGTGCACTTCAGGAGAGTACCAGGAGAGGCACTTCAGCGGTCATGGGCATTCGGCCTCTGATATTCGGGTAAGCGTTCTCCAAGGCGGTCTTCGCGACACACGACAGCGCAGAGTTGCTGAGCAGAAACTGATAGCCAAGTTCCGCACACACGAGGACGGCCTCAACCGGGATATTGGGTTCATGTCACACTATTTGTAACTCCCATAGTTGCGTGGACCTGCAGAGTTTCACTGGCTGTCTTGTCTGGAGACAATACACATCTTTTTAGCCTGTCTTGATGCTCTCTCCACTCACATTGTTTTGTTTCTTAAAGACTTGATTAGTTGTAAGTATTCGCATTCCAACCATTATTCATGTAAATTGAGTCTGTGTCTTTATAAGCTCTGTTTGTGAACAGAATTCCCACTCACCTGAAGAAGGGGCAAAGAGCTCCGAAAGCTTGTGTGGCTTTTGCTACCAAATAAACCTGTTGGACTTTAACCTGGTGTTGTTAAACTTCCTACTGAGCTAAAAAGATAGCCATCAATGATGGAAGGATTAACATTGAAGATGTTTTGAAGTTCAGAATTATATGAATGAAGATACCTCAGAGAATTGTGGGGCTGGAGGAGATTACAAAAATAGGGAGGGCAAGCCATGAAGGGATTTGAAAACTGGGATATTAAGGATTTTGAAAGCATTATGTTTCTTTCCCATGAGGCAAAGTAAATCAGCGAGGGCAGGGCTAATCTTGGTAGAAGTTAAAACACAAGCAACGGTATTTTTGATGCATCCGCATTTCCAGCATCCGCAGTACTTTGCTGTTACTTTAGTATCTTCGATGCTGTCCATTTAAGACGGTAGAATGTGAGAGAGCAGTCAGGAGTATATTGAATAGTCAAGTCTAGTGGTAACAGACAGAAATTAGGGTTTCATCAGCAAGGGAGCTGAAAGAGGTGAGAGGTTGGACAATGTTACAGAGGTGAGTCAAGTGGCCTTAGTGATAGCGCAAAATCTCGTCTGGCGGTCAAGTGTGACACCAAGGTTGTGAACAAACTGGTTTAGTCTCAGTCAGTTTCTAGGGAGAGGAAGGAGCTGGTAGCTAGGAAACAGAACAGAGAGTACATAAGAACATAAGAAATAGGAGCAGGAGTAGGCCATCTAGCCCCTCGAGCCTGCCCCGCCATTCAATAAGATCATGGCTGATCTGACGTGGATCAGTACCACTTACCCGCCTGATCCCCATAACCCTTAATTCCCTTACCGATCAGGAATCCATCCATCCGCGCTTTAAACATATTCAGCGAGGTAGCCTCCACCACCTCAGTGGGCAGAGAATTCCAGAGATTCACCACCCTCTGGGAGAAGAAGTTCCTCCTCAACTCTGTCTTAAACCGACCCCCCTTTATTTTGAGGCTGTGTCCTCTAGTTTTAACTTCCTTACTAAGTGGAAAGAATCTCTCCGCCTCCACCCTATCCAGCCCCCGCATTATCTTATAAGTCTCCATAAGATCCCCCCTCATCCTTCTAAACTCCAACGAGTAAAAACCCAATCTCCTCAGCCTCTCCTCATAATCCAAACCCCTTATCTCCGGTATCAACCTGGTGAACCTTCTCTGCACTCCCTCCAATGCCAATATATCCTTCCTCATATAAGGGGACCAATACTGCACACAGTATTCCAGCTGCGGCCTCACCAATGCCCTGTACAGGTGCATCAAGACATCCCTGCTTTTATATTCTATCCCCCTCGCAATATAGGCCAACATCCCATTTGCCTTCTTGATCACCTGTTGTACCTGCAGACTGGGCTTTTGCGTCTCATGCACAAGGACCCCCAGGTCCCTTTGCACGGTAGCATGTTTTAATTTGTTTCCATTGAGATAGTAATCCCATTTGTTATTATTTCCTCCAAAGTGTATAACCTCGCATTTATCAACGTTATACTCCATTTGCCATATCCTCGCCCACTCACTCAGCCTGTCCAAATCTCTCTGCAGATCTTCTCCGTCCTCCACACGATTCACTTTTCCACTTATCTTTGTGTCGTCTGCAAACTTCGTTACCCTACACTCCGTCCCCTCCTCCAGATCATCTATATAAATGGTAAATAGTTGCGGCCCGAGTGCCGATCCCTGCGGCACGCCACTAGTTACCTTCCTCCAACCGGAAAAACACCCATTTATTCCGACTCTTTGCTTCCTGTCGGATAGCCAGTCCTCAATCCACTTTAACACACTACCCCCAACTCCGTGTGCCCTCATCTTCTTCAGCAGCCTTTTATGGGGCACCTTATCAAACGCCTTTTGGAAATCCAAAAACACCGCATCCACCGGTTCTCCTCCATCAACCGCCCTAGTCACATCTTCATAAAAATCCAACATGTTCGTCAAGCACAACTTTCCCCTCATGAATCCATGCTGCGTCTGATTGATCGAACCATTTCTATCCAGATGCCCTGCTATCTCCTCTTTAATAATGGATTCCAGCATTTTCCCTACTACAGACGTTAAGCTGACCGGCCTATAGTTACCCACCTTTTGTCTCCTTCCTTTTTTAAACAGCGGCGTAACATTAGCCGTTTTCCACTCAACCGGCACTACCCCAGAATGCAACGAGTTTTGATAAATAATCACTAACGCATCCATTATTACCTCTGACATTTCTTTCAATACCCTGGGATGCATTCCATCCGGACCCGGGGACTTGTCCACCTTCAGTCCCATTAGTCTACCCAGCACTGCCTCTCTGGTAACATTAATTGTATTAAGTATTTCTCCTGCTGCCAACCCTCTATCGTTAATATTTGGCAAACTATTTGTGTCCTCCACCGTGAAGACCGACACAAAAAACTTATTTAAAGACTCAGCCATATCCTCATTTCCCACTATTAACTCCCCCCTCTCGTCCTCCAAGGGTCCAACATTCACTCTAGCCACTCTATTCCTTTTTATATATTTATAAAAACTTTTACTATCATTTTTTATATTAATTGCTAGCCTAGCTTCATAGTCTATCCTTCCTTTCTTTATCGCTTTCTTAGTCTCTCTTTGTTGTTTCTTAAATTTTTCCCAATCACTTGTTTCTCCACTATTTTTGGCCACTCTGTACGCAGCTGTTTTTATTTTAATACTCTCCTTTATTTCCTTCGTTATCCACGGCTGGTTCTCCCTTTTCTTACAATCCTTGTTTTTTGCTGGAATATATTTTTGCTGAGAACTGAAAAGGATCTCCTTAAAAATCCTCCACTGTTCCTCAGCTATCCTACCTGCCAGCCTGCTCTCCCAGTCTACCTTAGCCAATTCATCCCTCATCCTATCAAATAGGATACTGTAGCATACTGGCTATGTTACAGGGTTAGTAATCCAGGGATCTAGAGTAGTAATTCAAAAACAAGAGTTCAACTTCCCCTAATCTGAAATGAAAAGCTAGTTGGATTGTTGTTAAAAACTCTTCTGGTTTACTAATATACTTTGGTGAAGGAAATCTGTTGCCCTTGGTCTGAGGTTTGTGATACAGTGCTATTTTGATATATTTTATATCTAAGTTGGGGCTGCTTTAAGAGGCAGTGTTTTGTTACAGGAGTAGATTTGTCTGGGAAAACATGCAGCTCAAATGCTGAGAATACAGAATAATAACTGATTTTAGCTGGAATTTGTAGAATTAATGGACCTTTTCTTTATTTAAGTTCTCCTAGGATTTTAAACCAGCTATGTAGAGTCATATGGCTTTTATTAGGTTGGTTGGCAGGGACAGAGTCATGTGATTAATGGGAAGAGTTAAGTTTGCAGGAAAGAACAGTTTCATTTTCATTTTAAAACACAAACAGTTGCTGCCTGGACCTGTTCGAAGAAATAGGTGTCTCTCTGTCTCTTTCTCCAGAGGTTTTCTGAAAACTCGAGGACTGTTACCCCAAGTCACAAGCAGGTATGTCTGTGTCTTGCTAACTAATTATAAAGAGGGATTTAAGTCTATAAGGGAAATTTTGCTTGATTAGAACCCTTAGTGATAGGTGAGCTATTAATAAAATCCATAGAATCCACAAAATCCCTACAGTGCAGAAGGAGGCCATTTGGCTCATCAAGTCTGCACTGACAGCAATCCTACCTCGGCCCTATCCCCGTAACCTCACATATTTACCCTGCTAATCCCTCTAATTTACATATCCCAGGACACTAAGGGGCAATTTACTATGGCCAATGCACCTAACCCACACATCTTTGGACTGTGGGAGGATACCAGAGCACCCAGAGGAAACTCACACAGACATGGGGACAACGTGCAAACTCCTCACAGACAGTGGCCCAAGCCAGAAATCGAACCCAGGTCCCTGGAGCTGTGAGGCAGGAGTTCTAACCATTGTGCCATTGTGCTGCCCCAAGAATTGTAAGAATTCTTAAGAATTAGGAATTGTATCTTGTCATGTTTAAGTATTGTTCAATTGTTGGAAGTTAAGATAATTCATTTGTTATAGATAAACTGTATTGTTAAATAAAATTTGTTTTGTTAAAGCTCCCTAGTTTGTCAGTAGAATCATGCTTGGAGTAAAACATCATATCCCCACATGAATGCCAAAATAGAAAATTGGGGGGGTCTAGTCTGGCTTCATGATATACCTTGGGGTTTCTGATCTGATTACCTAACAGGTTGGTCTTTCTGTCTTTGACTCTAGGCATGAGACTTAGCTCTTAGGTAGACTGTAGACGTACTCTGGTATCTGCTTAATACTTGTGTATTGGTGCTACTTCTAAACAGGTCGCAGTGTCGGCACATAGGTCCTAGGTACAATTCCAACCTCTCTCACTTGAGTCTAACTCATGACTGACTGACGTCAGTGATCCTTATCATTTACATTTAGGTTAGCATATCCATCTGTTCACATTTAATTCTACAGTCCTTACTTAACCTGGCCAGTATGTAACGTGCTAAATAGATAGACATCGAACAGATCTAGCAACATAAGACTGAGCATCCATGTGGCGCTGTGGGCCTTCAGCAGCAGCAGAATTGTACTCAACCACAAACTGTGACCTCATGGCCTGGCATATCTCCTACTCTATTATTACCATCAAGCCAGCAAGTGATAGACAGAGCTAAGTGATTCCACAGCTAATGGATCAGATTTAAGCTCTACAGTCCTGCCACATCCAGTCGCAAATGATGGCGGGTAATTAAACAACTCACTGGAAGAGGAGGCTCCACAAGTATCCCTATCCTCATTGATGGAGGAGCCAAACACATCAGTACAAAAGATAAGGCTGAAGCATTCACAACAATCTTCAGCCAGAAGCGCTGAATGAATAGTCTATCGTGGCTTCCTCCAAATGTCCCCAGCATCACTGATGCTAGGCTTCAGCCAGTTTGATTGAAATGCATCAAGATTTGGATAACATGCAGGCCAAGTGGAAAGTAACATTCATGCCACACAAATGCCAGGCAATGACCATCACCAAGAGACTATCTAACCACCGCTCCCTGATATTCAACGGTGTAACCATCACTGAATCCTCCACTGTCAACATCCTTGGGGTTATCATTGACCAGAAACTCAACTGGACTCACCACATAAACACAGTGGCCACATGTGCAGGTCAGAGGCTAGGAATACCGCAGCGAAAATCTCACCTCCTGACTCCCTAAAGCCTGTTCACCATCTACAAGGCACAAGTCAGGAGTGTGATAGAATACACCGCACTTGCCTGGATGGGTGCAGCTCCAACACCACTCAAGAAGCTCAACACCATCCAGGACAAAGCAGCCCGCTTGATTGGCACCACATCCACTCCCTCCACCACCGATGCTCAGTAGCAGCAGTGTGTACTATCGACAAGATGCACTGCAGCAATTCACCAAAAATCCTTGGACAGCACATTCCAAACACACGACCACTTCCATCTAGAAGGACAAGGGCAGCAGATACATGGGAACACCACCACCTGTAAGTTCCCCTCCAAACCACTCACCATCCTGACTTGGAAATATATCGCCGCTCCTTCGCAGTCGCTGGGTCAAAATCCTGGAATTCCCTCCCTAACAGCATTGTGGGTCAACCCACAGAACATGGGCTGCAGCGATTCAAGAAAGCAGCTCACCACCACCTTCTCAAGGGCAACTAGGGATGGGCAATAAACGCTGGCCAGCCAACGACACCCATGTCCCACAAATGAATTTTTAAAAATCAAGACATAATTCCAGCTCCCCTCTAAGGTTCTTCTCACTTATCACTTAGTCACATCACTATAAGATAGCTCCGTATGCACATGCTCAGTAGCTATTATTAGAATGAACCCTTTTCTCCACAATTTAGCTGTTTTTTTACCTGTCCTGTGAAATGACCTAGCAAACTAGTTGGTTATATTGATTCATTACCATTGTTCAAAGGGAGTTGAGCCAGTTGTCCTGTGTCCCTTCCTTCACCATGCTTTTTTTAGTTTTTATTCATTTCTCATTTCACAATCACTTTGCAAACAGTTTTCACATGTGCTGTTATCACGCCAAACTATGAAGAACAATATAGCAAGGCGATGAATCAAACTGTGCTCTGCGGCAATTCACACTCGCTCGATGACAGTGAAATGCCTTTGAGGTGAAGTGGTATCTGGGGCAGAACAAAACCACAGAAGCTTTTCTCAGTTCTTGGAAGCATTTCCTCAATCTAATCTTGCCCACATTCTTCATGCGAATGCGTTAGTTCTTTAACACCGACATTTAACATATGGTTTTAATGAATACTAGTTTCCCTAGAATGTTGCTTCCTGGAATTGCTGATTGCAGTTGTTGTGTGCAAGGGTACACCAAGAAGACTCATGTGTAAGGGTGACAGAGGCCCCTTCTCCCATCTCGTTCTTTTGCCAATTACCTTAAGTCTGGGTGTGCTGGTTAGTAACCCTCCTACCAGTGGAAACAGTTCCTCCCTATCTTTGCTTATTCTGTTTCTTAGTTTCCTTCTGTTGTTTTGAAATTCCTTTCCCTTCTATAATGGAGCAGGACTTCACAGGAGAGGTGAGGGTGGACACCCTTGACACCAAGACAGTGTTTTACCAAGGGTGGTAGTCAAGGAATCCTAGTAAGAACTGAAGTCAATGGAAATCAAGGGAAAAGCTTTCCATTTGCTAGATTCATACCTAGCACATACAAAGATGGTTGGGTTTGTTGGAGGTCGATAAACTCAGACCAAAATCATTGCTGTAGGATTTCCTGCGACCAATATCATTGATGGCTGACCTTAACTGGGGAAACAGTTGAATGTTATAATGGGCTTCAATAAGCTTAGGGAAGTTAGAATTAACTCAGGTGTCCAATTTTTAACTGCTATCCACTGACCCTGGCTGGATTATACATACAGGTATAATATTGCTTCTCTATCTCTTGGTTATGAAGTCGGCAAATGTACCTCTTGAGGCTGGTATGAGTCAAAATACAGTCAGGCTTTATTCTCACAAGCTTGAGGGAGAACCTGACCCCTTGAAAGCGGAAGCCAAAGTTCTCTCTGAACACAAGAAGCGTGGACATTTATACATCAGGGTTCCCAATACAAGTCATGAAGCAAAGTCCAGTTAACAGTCCTTGATCATAAATTATAGTTCCTTTAACAGCTTTTGATAGCCTCTGGATCATGGTTAGAGACTATCTGGTATCCTTGGGTCATAAAGCACAATTCTCCTGGTCGTTGTAGTCAAGGTGCCACCTCTTCCCGCAGCTTTTCCTTTGAAGTGACTGTGTGCGATTGCAGCTGTCCCAGTGGGAGTCCTCCTTCAAATGGCCATTCTCGCACTCTACCATTTGATAGCTGCTCCCTTTGTTTAAATCATACACAAGCCTACAGAAAAAGTAAGACTTACAACCCTACATCTACATTTAACTGTCTGTTTTATCAGAATGATATAAACAAGCAAGGGAACCATGAACGAATGGCTTATACTACTAAAAGTAAAAGATGAAACCAAGAACAAATGGCTTATACTACTAAAAGTTAAAGATGAAAGACATGAACAAATGGCTTATACTACTACCAGGAGCAATATAAACAAATGGGAGACATTTGTACAAAATGTACAAAATACATTGAGGACAAAAAAAAACATTAACCCTTTCCCTTCTTCAGTTAAGATCAGGTCAAGCCCAAGATGAGGTGCAGTGCCGTATCCTGTCAACTTGGATCTTTATCTCTCTTTCATGGGGACCACGAATTGGATTCAATTGGATCTTGAATTTGATTTTTGGAGCAAGCAGGGAATGGATTTGGGTTTGCCCGGTCCACTTTGAGCATTGGCTTTACTGCCACAATAATAGAAATGTTTTGTAATGTGTCTCTCAGATTTTATATGAATGAAGTATATTTTTTCAAAAAAAACTCAGGGATGAGCTACGCTCAAGTACTCTCAAATGTTTATCAGCAAGCTGGATTTCACTACCTGGGTTCAGAAATGACCACATGAATGTATATCCTGAACTTGCAGCTGGTATCTATTGAACTGAGCTTTTGTGTAAATCAGTACTTTTGGGAATTGGGGAGCCCCAACGAGCAAAAATGTGGAAGGAGACAAACTGGAAAATGAAATTCAAGTTGGACGTGACAATAGTTCGGTGATATAACGTTAGCACTGCTGCCTCACAATGCCAGGGACCCGGGTTCAATTCCTGGCTTGGGTCACTGTCTGTGTGGAGTCTGCACATACTCCCTGTGTCTGCGTGGATTTCCTCCGGGTGCTCCAGTTTCCTCCCACAGTCCGAAAGACGTGCTGGTTAGGTGCATTGGCCATGCTAAATTCTCCCTCAATGTACCCGACAGGCACCGGAGTGTGGCGACTGGGAGATTTTCACAGTAACTTCATTGCAGTGTTAATGTAAGCCTACTTGTGATTAATAAATAAGCTTTAATTTCACTTTACATTAAGAAATGAACACAGTAAAGTAAAAGGAAAGTAAAAGCGAATTTGAGAGCTGGAAATGATTTTATCAACTGATTATCTTGGCAGTTTGTCATTGTGTATTTTAGTGAACCAACATTGAAAGGTCACTCTCTTCAAAAAACCACTTGATGACTGACCCTATTCTCATGTACAAGCTCATAATGCAAACTTATAAATCCCATTAGGCATCTGCGCTTGGAATTATTCTGCTGAAAATACAGCTTGACTCCTCTGCATGTAAAAGCAACTTTTATATCCCAAGACTTCCTCTCACCAAGCAGGTAAGTATAATCAGGAGGGCAAGGGAAATGAAACCTACTGGCAAATGTAAAGAAATCTGTAAAAGCTGACACTTCCTAAAAATGTTTTGTTCTTCAGGTATATCGTGATGTTTTTTGCGATGAAGCCAAAGACTTTAGATCGAGTATTGTGTGACCAATATTAATAAGGAGTCATTTTGATGTGAACATGTGCTTATTATTGAAAGACCTATAATGGCAAGAAATGGAATTTTAGTGAATGACACAACATAAACGTAGTTACGCTACAAATGCTGTGTGTCATTTCTTTCGTAAATGTAATTTTTTTGGCAACAGAATCTACTTTTCTTTGAACAGCATTCCTTAGGAAATGCTGTATTGATTCTTCCAGTCAATTTGCAAAGATGAAAAGTGATCTACTGGCAAAGAAGTAAAAACTGGATGGAATAACCCTGGATTGTTCTGACGTAATGGCAATGTAGCTTTCGTAGCAAATTTGGTTTAATTAGAAGCAGACAGATAGACATCTAGAGAAACATATGCAGTTACAAGTTACCAAAATAAAAGAATGTTAGAACATAGAGTTGTTTTAAGCCAACTTTCAGCCTTGCCAACATTTGCAATTTCAATAACAATTTATTCATTTTGCTCCAATATTTTAAAGGAACTGATTCACATAAAGATAAAGGAAGGGAGAGAAATAGTGCAAAATCAGAAGCACTTGTTTTGACTTTGTGAGATAGTGTAAAGTACGTTATAGCAAACCAATGGAAATAAAAATCGAGAGAGGAGTAACGCAGGCTGCCAATTCAATATCACCCATTTTGCACAATCAGGCAAGGCCAAATTAATCTATCCAGTGCTAAAACTGTTGTGAATATTAGTGACCTTGACTGCTACAATATTGTAGTTTATGGGTATTACAAACATTTACTCAGACACAGGGCACTAAAGGCAAAGATCGGTAATTGGATGTGAGGTAAGGGACGGAGTATGAATAAAGGGAATATTCTGTTGCGTAAGATGTGAAATGTGCCATTTCCCAGGGATCTGTATTCATCATTTCACCATGTATATTAACAACTTGGAGGAAGGAATAGAGAACTGTGTGATCCAAGTTTTCTCGTGATATGGACAGTGAGTAAATTTAAGGAGGAGTTGGGCAGATTTTTAATTGGTAATGGGTTGAAAGGTTATGGGGAGAAGGCAGGAAAATGGGGATGAGAAGCATATCAGCCATGATCGAATGGTGGAGAAGATTCGATGGGCCAAATTGCCTAATTCTGCTCCTATATATTATGAACTTACGGAATTGTGCGGGACAGTAAGTTAACAGATGGGACATAGACAGAGTGAGTGAGTGAGTGAGTGAGTGAGTGAGTGAGTGAGTGAGTGAGTGAGTGAGTGAGTGAGTGAGTGAGTGAGTGAGTGAGTGAGTGAGTGAGTGAGTGAGTGAATGAATAAAACTGTAGCAGATGGAACTCAAAATGGATAAATGGAATGAAGTCAATTTATCCATTTTGAATTCCATCTGCTTTGAATCCAGAAAAGACAAATTGAAATAGGTTCACTAGCTGGATACCAGGTCGGTGGGACTGCCCAAGTGCAGAGATTGGTTCGACTGGGCCTGTATTCACCAGAGTTTAGGAGGACAAGAGGAGATCTGATTGAAACAAATGGAATTCTAACAGGGCTGGTCAGACTAGATGCAGGGAGGGTGTATTTCCTGGTTGCCGAATCAGAACCAGTCTCAGGTTACAGGGTAAATGATTTGGGACTGAGATGAAGAAAGATTTCCTCACTCTAAAGGTGAACCTGTGGAATTCTCTAACACAGAAAGCTGTGGAGGCCAAGTCACAATGTATTCAAGAAAGAGATAGAATTTTAAAAAGATTTTAATGGCATCAAGCGGTATGGGGAGAAAGCGGGAATCTGGTATTGAGATAGAGGATCAGCCATGATCATGTTGAATGGCAGAGCAGGATTAAAGGGCCAAGTGGCCTACTCATGCTCTTAGTTTCTATGTTTCTATGTTCCCTTAATGGTGCAAAACTGTGAACTGTGGAGGAGAAAAAGGATTTAGATCATGCACAGGCATCACTAAAATTAACATTATCGGAGGTATTAAAGAGTGTGTTCACAGATTATGGGTGAGGCTGGTAAGCCTGTACTTATTGCTCATCCTCAACTGATCTTAAAAGCTGTTGTTGAGCTTTCTGGAAGCTATTGCATTAAGACTGAGTAGCTTTCTATGCCACTTCAATAGGCAGTAGAAGTCAACTACTTGACTTCTTGGCACCTTGGCACAGTGGTTAGCACTGCTGCATCACAGTGCCAGGAACCTGGGTTGATTCAAGCCTTGGGTGACTGCCTGTGTGGAATTTGCATGTTCTCCCCATGTCTACGTGGGCTTCCTCCAGGTGTTCCGGTTTCCTCCCACAGTCCAAAGATGTGCCGGTTAGATGGATTGGCCATGCTAAATTGCCCCTTTGTGTCCCAAGATGTGTAGGTTAGGGGGATTAGTGGGGTAAATGCGGGGAGTTATGGGGATAGGGTGTGGGTAAGGCGACTGGACTGTGAATCAATGTAAAGATTAAAGCACAGGGTCCAAATGATCTGAACCTCAATATTGTTGCATGTAAAGAAACACTTTATCCGATGGAAAAAGTGCTCAAATGCATCTGAGCACTTTGGCAATGCTGGTCAATTTAATGACCACTCAACTTTTAAGAACAAAACCTTATCATCAATCACTGCATTAAAAACATACTTTCATTATCATAGAGCATATAATTGTGACGTGCGAAGTTGCCAACAACTTTTAAACTTACTTTGCAAAAGGTTCCCAACTGCAGAGTTCCTTGGACCACAGTTCTGGAGACCAGTAGTGATTCCCATTGGCTTCAAGTCATGCTGGTGGTAGGAAAATTTAAGGAGGCTGGAGAATTCAGCTTAAAGCCAATTTTCAATATTTAAATTAATATTAATGTATGCAAATCTGGTTCTCGCCCTTGCTGGGAGTGATTCAGATTATATCACTGGCCGGGGTGGGGGGAGAATCTCAAAATGAGTTCTTTCCCTCCATCGCAAATCCCATTATGGCCCCTCTTGCCAGATTCTCCAGCTATACCAGGCTTGGCACTTGTGTGAGCTGGGTCAGAGAATCACCCCTTTATCTCACATTCCCTGCTCAGGTACAAAATATTTAAGCAAAGCTACACATGCAGGACACTACTAGAAATCATAGAAACCCAACAGTGCAGAAGGAGGCCATTCGGCCCATCGAGTCTGCACCGACCACAATCCCACCCAGGCCCTACCCCCCCATATTTTACCCGCTAATCCCTCTAACCTACACATCCCAGGACTCTAAGGGGCAATTTTTTTAAACCTGGCCAATCAACCTAACCCGCACATCTTTGGACTGTGGGAGGAAACCGGAGCACCCGGAGGAAACCCACTCAGACACGAGGAGAATGTGTAAACTCCACACAGACAGTGACCCGAGCCGGGAATCGAACCCGGGACCCTGGAGCTGTGAAGCAGCAGTGCTATCCACTGTGCTACCGTGCCGCCTGATAATCTAGTCCTATTGTATGCACTGATGAGCAGCTAGATTCAAATCTGAGGTTCTTCAGCCAATTGGCGGCCTCCTTGTCAGCCAGGAGTAAGGCAGTGAGACTACCACCAAAACACAGGGCGGGGCATCCATGATCAACACAATGCCTGACTACCAAGGTGCTGTCTGCCTGGCTCATCCACACAGGTCCTCAGCCCCACACCCTCCACCAGGACCAATGCAATAGGTGCACACAGAGTCATCAGCACCAACACCTATTGCCTCTGCTGCCTCATGCTGCCTTGGACCTCCAGCCAAACACACAAGCTTCCAGCATTTGCAATGCTCCCCTCTACCTTCCTGACACAAGAATACACAAACTGAGGACCTCATCACCCTGACCGACCTCAGGAGGTCATCCATGTGAGCCTGACCAGCTCAACGCTGCTGGCCTCCCCTGCAACCTCTGCCCGGGCAGCCAGTGGTCTCCTCTTCCTATCTGTTGGCATTATTGGGTCGCATTGGCAGGACACAGCCTGGGGGAGGGCACACAGTGAGTCCTCGTCAAATCGAGGGACTGCTTTGACCATTCTGCCTGACCTCTCCCCTCACTCCCTTGCCTCGGACATCCCCTGGAGGGAAACATGCAAAAGCATGGAATAGGCAACCCCTCTGTGCTGAGAGCAGGAAACCTTGTTAAAGTTCAATTTCAATGCACTTGTGATCAGTGGCAAACTGTGGACTTTTCAGAAAAAACTTACACATATGTACAATTACCTCAAAAGTCTACAAATACCTCCAGATCATAGTGGCTCAGTGGTTAGCACTGCTGTCTCATAGCTCCAGAGACCTGGGTTTGATTCCTGGCTTGGGTCACTGTCTGTGTGGAGTTTGTATGTTTTCCCCGTGTCTATGTGGGTTTCCTCCGAGTGCTCCGGTTTCCTCCCACACTCCAAAGATGTGCGGGTTAGGTTGATTGGCCATGCTAAATTGCCATAGTGTCCGAGATGTGTAGGTTAGAGGGATTAGTGGGGTAAATGTGTGGGGTTGTGGGGTCGGGCCTGGTGTGGGATTGTTGTCCTTGCAGATTCGATGGGCTGAATGACCTCCTTCTGCACTGTAGGATTTCTATGATTACCACAAATGCTTAAGTCCTATGCAGTTGGAACACATTTACTGGGTCATCCAACCCTGCCCTGAACAATCTCTAATATAGTGACTACACAAAGAAATGATTCAGCTCGGGGTGTTTTAGGATCTTTTTGGACCATAATAATACACTTTATAAATGCAAGGTCTTTCTTACTTAAAATTGATACTGAGATGGATTTGAAGGTGGGACCAGGGCAAAATCTGAAGCTAGTGTGCCAATCAGCTCCCTGAGGTGTTCCCACTTCCATGCATTCTTGCCAGAGGTGGGATGAATGTGGCAGGGTCGAACTGGGTAGCAGCAGCAATAATTACTTAGGGCCAATTTAGGAACTAATTGGGCACAAAATGCCCCTGCCACCAGGACCTTCCCAATGCTGGATTAACCCCTGCTGAGGACAGAGCCCAGCAGGTAGTGGAGGTGGCC
The DNA here is from genome assembly GCF_964213995.1 of Mustelus asterias. Taxonomy (NCBI): domain Eukaryota; kingdom Metazoa; phylum Chordata; class Chondrichthyes; order Carcharhiniformes; family Triakidae; genus Mustelus; species Mustelus asterias. Next base: position 165,908,203 of record NC_135801.1, read on the forward strand.
TCCTAGCAGCAGACTGAGGGGCCATTTACATCTCCTCTTAGTCCCCCCAGCGCAGAGTTGTGGGGCTGTGAATCCCCTCCACAATGGGGATCTGCCAGCTCTTGTGATTATTCAATCTTACAGCTTCATTGGTTTTCAGAGGCGCCTCACAGCATCCTACCTGCAGGACCCCATCTCTCCCGGAGTTGCCAGCCATCCAGATCTTTTTTTAATTCATTTGTGGGACATAGCCAGCATTTATTGTCCATCCCTAGTTGCCCTTGTTCAGTGGGCAGTTAAGAGTCAACGACATTGCTATGGGTCTGGAGTCACATCTCGGCCAAATCGGGTAAGAATGGCAGATTTCCATCCCCAAAGGACATTAGTGAACCAGTTGTGTTTTTCCGACAATCGACAATGATTTCACGGTCATCAGTAGATTCTTAATTTCAGATTTTTAAAATTGAATTCAAATTCCACCATCTGCTGTGGCCGGATTCGAACCCAGATCCCCAGAACATTAGCTGAGTTTCTGGATTAATAGTCTAGCGATAATACCAGTAAGCCGTCACTTCCCCTCCCCTTTGTGCCCTCTGAGAGGGCCTCCTGCCAGCTGTCCTTATTTGGATGGCAAACGCGAAGGTGGCTGATTCCTGTCGGATCACAACACCATACAGCCCAGCCGCCAGGCCGGGACAAACTTTCAGCAGAAAATTCCAGAGGTGGTAAAGATTGCACCCATTGGCCAGAATCTTCCCAAAACTGGACTCAAGCAGACACACCAGTGTGAAGCCCCTGGCTACACCACTGGCTTTTCTCGCCATATTGAACAACGCTCTGTCCAACTTCAAAGGGGAAGCAAGAGTCAGATATTCAGCTAGAGGAGCAGGGCCAGGGAAAGCTGGAAACGCCGGGAATGCTGAGGTCCGGCACCCTTTCCCGATCTCCAATTTAAGTAAAAGATACCGCCTCCCCATGCACCTCCCCCCCACACAGGGTCACCGAAATCCCCGATGGATACAGGGAACATCACCTCACAGACAGCAAGATCCCACATGGACAAGAGGAACCCATCCCTCACAAGTAAAGGGAAACTTGCCCCCCTGCACACAGACGGGCAGCCCCCCCTTTCCCCCTCACCCTCCCCCTCCCCCCCATGGATAAGGGGAACTCCTTAATTGAGCTCCGCATAGGAGGCAGTGCCATGCGGCAGTACCAGGGGACAGTGTCGGAGGGCACTGCCAGAGTGCCAGGGAATGATGCCCTGGCGTGTCCCTCACCAGTAGCCCAGTAGCTGCTGCTACCCAGTTAGGCCCTGCCACATTCATCCCACCTCTGGCAAAAATGCATGGAATTGGGAACACCTCAGGGAGCTGATTGGCACACCACCCAGGGGCCATAACTTACCCTGAGGTGAAAATCAGTAGTGACTCGCACCGGCATGATGTCACACTGGCTGGGTGGGAAGTTATGACAAGGGCGTAAATTGCGGCCTCGAGCCTGCGAATGAAACGTTAATGTAAACAAATCAGTCTCATGTCCTTCCTGGGCATGGAGACAGGGGAAGACCTCATTCCGAGATCTCACCAGCACAAATCTTGTCTTTGGCCTCTTGCGAGATTTAGCAGGATTTATGGGATCTGTGCCCACGGCTAACACAGCCGTTAAATCACAGCCATTGGCTGGAATTTTACCGGCATGCCCGCCCCGGTAACTCGCAGAATGGAATTCTCCGTAGGCCTCGGGCTGGATTTTGCGAGCCTCGTCCAAACGAGGTCGTAAAATACCGGCCATTGTCTCTGGCTGAAAATGCACAGAATTATTTAGAGTTCAATGTGCTAGAAACGGGGCAATCTTGCCAGGACCTGATTAAATATTTGTGTGTGTTAATATATTTAATATACATCATAGTCTGAGTATTTTATGAGGAAGTAAAACCAAAGATTTCTCTAACTCTGGGTAATAAATAAAAATGTGCTTTCAATGAATGGATCATAAAATGTATCTGTTTTTTTTGTTTTGTTTGGGAATTCTAGGGATATTGAATTGAAGCAATGATGGGAGTACATCTTATGCTGTCCATGTGTTTCTGGAAAAAGCCTCACCCTCACAACGAAACTGAAAGCAAGTAACTTTCCAGTTCCCGAAACAGCCTCTGGCAATCACAATAATTAACAGCAGTCATTTTCCAAGTGAACTTTAAAAAGGATGAATTTGATGATCAGCCATGATCAAAATGAATGGCAAAGCAGGCTCGAAGGCCGAATGACCTCCTTCTGCTTCTGTTTTCTATGTTTCTATGAATCAGGCACTCCAGTGGGCAGCGATGGGTCCTTCCTGGAATCATGAGCTCCAGGGCGGACATTCCGCCACACAAGACCTGCCAGCCAATCAGAGGCCAGCAGCTCTTCATTGCTCGGCAGCACCACCAGAGAGTTGGTGGATGCTGCCAGTAATGCACCCACCCCAGAGGCCTAGGATCATCGAGGATCTCAGGCCAGATGTGAGTGACGGTGGTAGAGGGATGGGGTTGTGGGGTGGAGGGGAAAGGGCGAAGAAGGGGTGAGAGTGGGGTCAGGAGGGATTCTTCCTGATGCCTTGTCCCACAATCAGGCACTGAGCACTTGACAACATGGGATCTCACTAGAAGCCCAAGAGGAACCTGAACAGGGTTTGTGTTTTGAACTCCCCACATGGTGTGTCCCCCACCCGCCACTGGGCAAATACCTTTGGTGCACATTAACTACCCACTAAAGAACCATAATTGGTGACAAGGGAGGAAGGCCGTCCATGAGCCTTCCCATCACAGACTTAATTGGAAGAGAGGCGGGAAGATGGCCACACATGTTAGAATCCCCACAGTGCAGAAAGAGGCCATTCAGTCCATCAGGCAGGCTCTCTGAAGAGCATCTTACCCAGGTCGAATTCCCCCTGGCCCTATCCCCATAACCCCGCACATTTACCGTGGCCAATTCACCTATACATCTTTAGACTGGAGCACCTAGAGAAAACGCACGCAGATACGACGAGAATGTGCAAACTCCACATAGTCACCCAAGGCCAGAATTGAGCCCGGGTCCCTGGCGCTCTGAGGCAGCGGTGCTAGCCACTGTGCTACTGTGCCTGCCTGATTAAATGCCCCCCTCAACACCCGACTCACCATTGTGAAGGGCATTACATTGCACCCATTGGTGCTGGGAATTGGAATCTTACTGGGCCTCAATTTCCTCTTTGCTGCAATGACAGTTTGGCAGTTCAGGGTAGCCTTCCCCTTGGCCCTTATCTTTGCCCACACCCCAGCTCGTTTCCAAGGTTCGGGGCATGGGGCTGACTGAAGATTCAAAGCAATAATTTTCAACAGTTTGCTGGTGTCCCAAGTCCAACCATCTTCAGCTGTTTTATCAATGACCTTTCCTCCATCATAAGGTCTCAATTGGGGATGTTTGCTGACAATCGTATAACATTCAACACCATTTCCAATTACTCAAATACAGTTCTCGCTTAATGTTGTAACTGCCTTCCTGAAAAGTGCAACTTTAAATGAAACATCATTAAGCGAATCAGAATTTCCCATTACAACCAATGTCAAAGCTGTAGTTATGTTCTGTGGGACCCGTCTCAAGCCTGATAGCAATCAAGTGGGCTGCTTTGTCCTGTCTGGTGGCCTTTCCTGCAACATGTTTCAAAGCTGGAACGGTGGCTGGGGATACTGTGGAGCATCCGCAAGTCTGAGGGCATTGTGAATAGCACAGTTAGAGAGTGGTCACACCGGAGATGAAGGGACCTGAGGAAGGAAGTGAATGGGTGACCACCAGGCAGCCCAAGAAAAACGTTCAGGTCGTTCACTATACACTAAATCGAGACCTGTGCTTTTGAAAAACCATAGTATCAGGCTGTGCATTTGCAATTTGTGAATTCTTCCACCTAAGCCACCATCTACAGCACCCTTGCTTGGCACAGTCCTCAATAATGGCATCAGCTTTCAATGTTCAGAAAAGGTTCACCGTTTAACAACAGAACCCACGAGACCCAGATGGGATAGTATGGGAGTGCGCATGGCATGCCCACTTCCCACCCCCACCGAAAACAATAAAACATTGTGGGGCGGATAAACGAGGGCCGAGTGAGACTTTCACCCCTCATTGGGGCAGAGGTCCCACCCTCTGGAGCTGCTGGCCAATCCACTCGGCTGATATCTCCATCTGTCCCAGCAGTGCCACAAAGGTGTGAGTGGCCACCGTTGGTACTGCAGCAGAAGGAGAAACTGGATAGCCAGAGCAGGTAAGTCCTGGGTTTTAGGCTGGGAGGGACATTGGCAGGGGGATAGATTTAAGAGACGGAGAGGGTAGGAGGTAAGGGAGGTTTAATCCTTAAGGGGTTCACCCCATGATTGGCAAAGCGCAGCCACTGCAGTGCAACCTCTGCCCCCTTTCCTTCCTGCCCTTTAATCATCTAGAGAAAGAATCAGGATGCCCTCTCCCACCTGACTACCCATGCCAAGCATTTTGTGGCTTGGGCAGTGTATTATCAGGGTCAATTAGCTTGATAAGAGCCTAATTGATCTCTATGTACTTATTTAAATATGGTGGACGGGCTTACAATTTTGACACTCACCCCTTTTATTGTGTGGTTGAGCTCGGGGGTGGACAGCAAGGTGGTGGGGTGGGCACCTGACCCCTATTTTATGTGACCACACACCCCTCCCCCACCTATGAAACATGCATGCCAGGGGCACATAAAATTCAACCTCAAAGGTGTCTGTGAGATCACATAGACTTGGTAATGTCGTGAAACCTTGCAAATGTCTTCCTCAGCTCCTCCGTGGATGGGGGCAGCGATGATTCCCACTGAGCAGCACACTGATCTAGAGGGTGGACCTCATTTCTACTGTACAGAGCCTTCTGCAGAACCATTTCCAAAACTGTTCTGTGAAACAATGCGGCTCTATAATTGGCAGCTGTGGAGGTCTCATGGGCATGGTGGTAGCACCCTACCACTGGACCAGGAACTTCAGGTTCCAGTCCAACGCCAGGACTTGTTGGCCATGGAAGAAGCATTCAGCGCAGTTCAGCAGGCTAATAATCAGCTTGGAAATTCTTCCACCACTTCCCCCACTAATCCCCTAAGGGTAAAAAACAGAATACATGTGAAGATACGTCAATGACAACAACTGGCAGATGTTCAAATTCGAGCCATTTACTTTATGAGGGCAACAAACAGCTTTTTAAGAGCTACTGACAGCTCCTAAATTTTATTTCCAGTTTATTGGAATATCGTGCATGTTTATAAGTCTTCCTTTGGAAGATGAATGTGGTTTAGCAGACAGGGGGATCATGCTCCCAATCAAACTTACTTAACATTAAACAGATAATGTCCTCAATACGAAAGAGTTGCAAGCTTTACTCATCTCGTAAAGTTTCAAAACAAGAAAAGCCACTTCTTTATATTAAAATTGATACTTAAAACACGGTTCCTTATCTGGCTATCATACTGTCGTGGATTGCTTCAGTCCTTTTGCTGCTCCATGCTAACTCCTGAACCAATATAAATATAAGACCACATTCCTTCGCAGTCGCTGGGTCAAAATCCTGGAATTCCCTCCCTAACGGCATTGTGGGTCAACCCACAGCACGTGGACTGCAGCGATTCAAGAAGGCAGCTCATCACCACCTTCTCAAGGGCAACTAGGAATGGACAATAAATGCTGGCCAGCCAGTGATGTCCATGTCCCATCAATGAATAAAAAAAAGACATTCAGAAGCCCATAAAGTTATCTGTTAAAGTGATTGCATGGAAATATTGGCACTGCCTCACTCATGGGTCTGAACCATGTCTTAACTCCAGACACAGCTATCATTTAAAATTTCTATCCCTAAAGGATTTGTGAAGATTACAAATGAATGCAATGTCCACCCAGCTACCAGGGAGATTACTTGTCAGATTGACATCAATAACTTTACATCAGTAGACATAAGCACAGCAGTCAATAGGAACTGTAGAAGTGCTGGATTCCAATGCCTGGCGACTCCTTGAAAGTGGAGTCACAGGTGGACAGAGTGGTCAAGAAGGCATTCGGCATGCTTGATTTCATCGGTCAGAACATTGAATACAGGAGATGGAATGTCTTGTTGAAGTTGTAAGGCCACACTTGGAATACTGTGTGCAATTCTGGTCACCCTATTATAGAAAGGATATTATTAAACTAGAAAGAGTGCAGAAAAGATTTACTAGGATGCTATCGGGACTTGATGGATTGAGTTATAAGGAGAGGCTGGATAGACTGGGACTTTTTTCTCTGGAGCGTAGGAGACTGAGGGGTGATCTTATAGAGGTCTATTCAATAATGAGGGGCACAGATCAGCTAGATAGTCAATATCTTTTCCCAAAGGTAGGGGAGTCTAAAACTAGAGGGCATAGGTTTAAGGTGAGAGGGGAGAGATACAAAAGTGTCCAGAGGGGCAGTTTTTTCACACAGAGGGTGGTGAGTGTCTGGAACAAGCTGCCAGAGGTAGTAGTAGAGGCGGGTACAATTTTGTCTTTTAAAAAGCATTTAGATAGTTACATGGGTAAGATGGGTATAGAGGGATATGGGCCAAATGCGGGCAATTGGGATTAGTTTAGGGTTTTTTTTTTAAAAAGGGTGGCATGGACAAGTGGGCCGAAGGGCCTGTTTCCATGCTGTAAACCTCTATGACTCTATGACTTATAACACCAATAGTTTCTTCAGTAATCGGAGCAACTCTTTCATGCTTCTACTCAGTCCATGCTCCAGGGCGAACTCCCGCACTTCCGTCACATGACTACTCAGTCTACATCCTCCCCGTTTAAGTTGGGACAACCAGTGGTACTGGGAGGTAACAGTGTGCGCAAGTAATAACTGTGTGCAAACGATTTTATAAAATATAGATTGAACAGGAGCATCCAGGATTGGAAGCAACTCGGGGCGGCATGGTGGCACAGTGATTAGCACCGCTGCCTCACAGCGCCAGGGACTCAGGTTCAATTCCAGCCTTGGGTACACTGTGTGTGTGGAGTTTGCACGTTCTCCCCGTGTCTGCATGGGTTTCCTCCAGGTGCTCTGGTTTCCTTCCATAGTCCAAAGATGTGCAGGTTAAGTTGATTGGCCATGCTAAATTGACCTTAGTGTTGGGAATTAGCTGGGTAAATATGTGGGGCTACGGGAATAGGGCTTGGGTGGGATTTTGGTCAGTGCAGACTCGATGGGCCAAATGGCCTCCTTCTGCAACGAAGGGATTCTATGATTCTATGAACTAGATACAGGTTAAAGGAATCACTATACGAGCCCTCCATGTATACCAACATGGAGAAGGAAGTCTCCAGATGTGCACCATGCAAAGCACTCAAGCCACATCAAGCAAAGGAACCATTGCACCAAAATGAAGTCTTGGAAATCTGCAAAGGGGCAGCAGTTGAGTGGGGTTAGAGGGAACTCTGCAGCAGTGGCGATCGGTGAGTGGAAGGGGCATTACCTAGGAGGTTTAACAGTAGGTTACTGCTGCTGATTACATTGCTTCTTGTCTGTGACCAGTCTAAAACAGCCAAAGTATCTCCCATCTTATAACGATTCAGAAAACCTGAAAAGTGTGCAAAGTACACGGGGAGATTGTGGCGCCTGCCCAAGAGCTCAGCAGCTGGCTTCACCAGTGAGATTAGTCTCTGCTCCTCCCCCTACTGGCGAGAATTGCATCCTGGCTCTTTTTTTAAACTAAGTGCTGTACAATTGCGACTGGGAGCTCGCCCATAAAATTGGCACGATCCTCTCACGTTTTCACACTCGTTAAATACCGACATATACCTTTTTTGATTTATCTGATAAACCAGCACCGTAACTGGTGCACCATTCCTTTTCAAACTTGGCCCAGTTGTCCGCAATGTTGTCATTGATCTCAAGAGGGTCGCGAAGTCCTTGTGCCATTCTGCCAATTCCTGGCACAATGTAGAAGTGTTGAGTTTCAATGACTGGCGACCAAGGACTTATAACAACAGTAGTTTATTCAGTACCCAGAGCAGCTTTCATGCTTCTACTCTGCTCATGTTCCAGGGTGAACTCCCATGTTTCCGTCACTTGACCCTTTAAGCAGCATTACATCATCACATGACTTCTCGATCTACAGGAACCAAGCCTCAGATGGATATTAATATCTTTGGAGTAGCAAAATGTAACATATAATGAAGAAAACAATAAAAGTTTTGTATTATAACCAGGAAGGAAAAATTCCGGATATGCTATGTTTTTGTTATTGTGTCCATTAGAATCTCAGGATCATGGAATGTTGCAGGAAAGAAAGAAATTATTCCTGTGCCAGGTCTTTGAAAGAGTTTTCCGATTAGTCCCATTCCCCTACTCAATCCCCATCGGCCTTTAAATTGTTCCCCATCAATTATTTATCTCATTCTTTTTTGAAAATTATTGTTGCACCTTAGAACCATTGAACCCCTAGAGTGTAGAAGGAGGCCATTCGACCCATTGAATCTGCACCGACGTTCCAAAAGAGCATCTTATCCATGCCCCGTAACCATATTTATCCGGAGTAATCCACCTAATCTACACAGCTTTGGAAGGTGGGAGGAAACTGGAGAACCCAGAGGGAGAGAACGTGCAAATGGGGAGAATGTGCAAACATCACACAGACAGTCACCCAAGGCCAGAATCAAACAATATTGACTTCACCGTTCCATTTTTAGATTCTCAATTTACAGGAAATATTAGATTTTCGACCTAGTACTCGCTCCCAAACATCTATAATTTTGCATTTGATATTAGCAAGCTCCATATTCATTGGCAGGGCTGCATCCTGATGATATGGGCGGCACAGTGGCTAGCATTGCTGCCTCACAGCACCAGGGACCCAGGTTCGATTCCCGTCTTGGATCACTGTCTGTGTGGAGTTTGCACATTCTCCCCGTGTCTGCGTGGGTTTCCACCGGGTGCTCCGGTTTCCTCCCACAGTCCAAAGATATGCGGGTTAGGTGGATTGGCCATGCTCAATTGACCCTTAGTGTCAGGGAGACGAGCTCAGGTAAATGCATGGGGTTATGGCAATAGGACCTGGGTGGGATTGTTGTCGCTGCAGACTTGTTGGGCCGAATGGCCTCCTTCTGCATGTAGGACTCTATGATATAGTTCCATATTGTCAATTTTTTTTTCCCCTGGGAGCACATGCTTCCTGTCATAACCTTGCAAGAAATCAGTAACCATAACTGACTTTCAATGCTTCATTGGCACAGCTCCCAATCAAATATTAGGAAAAAATGTCAATGCACACAGACAAAAAGAGATAAGAAGCTGATTAGTAACCTCCGAGAGGAGAGAAACTAAAACAAGGCGAGACAAAAAGAACATATTCTGACCTTGCATAAGCTGCGATAAAGAGGGAGAGCAACCCTAGAAATACACATTACAGCACAGCCCATTGAATCCTGGAAACCCTGGATGTCTGATAAGAACATAGAACATAGAACATAGAACATTACAGCGCAGAACAGGCCCTTCGGCCCACGATGTTGCACCGACCAGTTAAAAAAAAAACTGTGACCCTCCAACCTAAACCAATTTCTTTTCGTCCATGAACCTATCTACGGATCTCTTAAACGCCCCCAAACTAGGCGCATTTACTACTGATGCTGGCAGGGCATTCCAATCCCTCACCACCCTCTGGGTAAAGAACCTACCCCTGACATCGGTTCTATAACTACCCCCCCTCAATTTAAAGCCATGCCCCCTCGTGCTGGATTTCTCCATCAGAGGAAAAAGGCTATCACTATCCACCCTATCTAAACCTCTAATCATCTTATATGTTTCAATAAGATCCCCTCTTAGCCGCCGCCTTTCCAGCGAAAACAATCCCAAATCCCTCAGCCTCTCCTCATAGGATCTCCCCTCCATACCAGGCAACATCCTGGTAAACCTCCTCTGCACCCTCTCCAAAGCCTCCACATCCTTCCTGTAATGTGGGGACCAGAACTGCACACAGTACTCCAAGTGCGGCCGCACCAGAGTTGTGTACAGTTGCAACATAACGCTACGACTCCTAAATTCAATCCCCCTACCAATAAACGCCAAGACACCATATGCCTTCTTAACAACCTTATCTACTTGATTCCCAACTTTCAGGGATCTATGCACACATACACCTAGATCCCTCTGCTCCTCCACACTATTCAAAGTCCTCCCGTTAGCCCTATACTCAACACATCTGTTATTCCTACCAAAGTGAATTACCTCACACTTCTCCGCATTAAACTCCATCCGCCACCTCTCGGCCCAACTTTGCAACCTGTCTAAGTCTTCCTGCAAACTACGACACCCTTCCTCACTGTCTACCACACCACCGACTTTGGTGTCATCAGCAAATTTGCTAATCCACCCAACTATACCCTCATCCAGATCATTAATAAATATTACAAACAGCAGTGGCCCCAAAACAGATCCCTGAGGTACACCACTTGTAACCGCACTCCATGATGAATATTTACTATCAACCACCACCCTCTGTTTCCTATCCGCTAGCCAATTCCTGATCCAATTTCCTAGATCACCCCCAATCCCATACATCTGCATTTTCTGCAGAAGCCTACCATGGTGAACCTTATCAAACGCCTTACTAAAATCCATATATACCACGTCCACTGCCTTGCCCCCATCCACCTCCTTGGTCACTTTCTCAAAAAACTCAATAAGGTTAGTAAGGCACGACCTACCTGCCACAAAACCATGCTGACTATCACCTATCAATTCATTACTCTCCAAATAACTATAAATCCTATCCCTTATAATTTTTTCCAACATCTTGCCGACAACAGAAGTGAGACTCACCGGTCTATAATTCCCGGGGAAGTCTCTGTTCCCCTTCTTAAACAATGGGACAACATTCGCTAACATTCGATAACACACCAATATTTGTCATTCATTTCTCTTATTTCATTGTGAGGAGTCGTTCTGTTTTATTAAACCAAAAAAAAAATCCCTCTTTTGCTTGGGAATTAATGTTCAACCCCAAGTCCAGCAAAGCTACAGAAAGAATGAAAAAGAGTGACTAATATGCATTGACCGAATATGTAATGATGAGATGATAGCGATGGGCAGGTCGTGTGTATGATTGGTGTCCTTAGTGGGTCAATGTCAATTGGGAAAATACCACATAGAAACCCAAAGCTGAGACAGCAGCATGGGCACTCAGCATTGGGGGCTGGGCAATGACAAACACCTGATAGTTAGAACCTGTGGCCTCTGTGACCAGATAAACACCTCACCAGCTTCAGTTCATGGGCAATTGTAATTGAAAACAGAAAATTCTGGAAAACCCAGCAGGTCTGGAAGCTTCTGCAGAGTGAAAAATGCTTTTTTATTAATCCTTTCATGGGATTTGGGTGTTAGTGACAAGACATTTGTTGCCCACCCCTGATTACCCTTGAACTGACCAGGCTTACAAGGCCATTTCACAGGCAGTCAAACACATTTAGGCCAGACCAGGTAAGGACGGCAGATTTCCTTCCCTAAAGGACATTCGCAAGCCAGATCATAGCTTCATTGGCACCATTACTGAGACTAGCTTTCAATCCCAGATTTTATTCATGAATTTAAATTCAATTCGGAATGTTAGCCTGGGCTTCTGAATTACGAGTCCAGTGGCATTACCATGGTATTATCTTAACTCTGCGACTCTGTGCTGAAAATCTAGAGGGGCAATTTTCATTTTCAAAGTAGAATGTGTACTAACATATTATATATCGGGAATGGCTGGAGCCTCCAACAAGTGTAGTTTCTCGGCAGTTACAGAGTTAAGACTAGTTTCCACTCATCTATATTTAACCTGCTGGTTACGTGAGGAATGTGGAAAATCAGACACAATCTGTACCATCACAGCCCTGGCATAAACAGAAAGATACTTCTTGATGATACTGTTAACGTGATCCATGATGTCCTCGTACGTCAACATATCTTGTGCTGACTGACAGGGATTAAGTAATAAACTGAGTTGCAACATACAGAACTACTTCCTCCTCTGGAAACCAAGTTCAAATCAAGTCACCGTCAAATTATAAAGTTCCTACATGAAAAGAGTTTGAGGCTGTCTTGTTACCAAAATTCTTTGGCAGTCCAACCGCGCCTAGCGTAAACTTGACAGCAATCAGACTCCAAATATGTGCCCCAAGTGGTACAGGTACGAATTGACCCTGTATGCTTTAGGAATTTTAAGATATAAAACCCTTTTAATTATTTATCAATTTTCAACAATGGGGCCCTCAGTGGTGCCTGACCTAACACAGGACGAACAACCAGCATTTATGGATCAAGTAGAATTTATTAAGCAAGATGTTATATATACTAACAAAAGAAGTGCAGATAGTGTGTAAGTTTCTTATCCCTCATGGCCCAGGCTTCCTTGAGTGCTGCCACACAAATGATGCCTTTCCTCTTCTTCTCTGAATGGTATTATGTTGAAATGTGTCACAAAAGGATTACACCACAGAAACAATGGGGAGACTGCGCCAAAGAAGACGCTGAATTTTCAACTTTTATCCCTAATTCTGGCTGTTCCTCTTCCCTTATTAGGAAATAGTCTGAATTAACATTTTTTATTGGCTAAGGGTGGGGAGTCACCTTGTGTCACCCCATCTCTGTAACTAAAATCACGTAGGATGAAAACAAATGTCCATTTCTTATATCCTTAGCCCCCCCCCCCCCCCCAAGTCTACATTCCATTGTGAATAATAACACATCCTTGTAGATACAGATTGTAGCGAAACAAACAGGGTACATTTTCCTATCAATAATACAAACTATTGTAGACAATTCACATAAACATGCTAACCTATTTCCACAGACACTAAGACAATTAATAACAGATGTCAGTGATAATTCCTAGCAGAATATCTTCATGAAATATCAATGTTCTGTCTGACAGATATGGGCCAGAATTCTCAAATGTCATATGCCTGTCGCTGCTGCCAACGAGAATGGAGAATTTAGCGCTCAGCCAAATCCCCACTCATAGCAGCAGGACTGGAAAATGCCAGCCGCGGACAAAGTCAGAGGATCCTGGCCATGGCCTGTAGATCAAGGCATCAGCAAACCTGAATCTTATTTAAAGACATGATGGTTCTGGTTAGATGTCATCCTGAGTTAAATCTGCTGAGTTCAAACCTTTTGCTGATTTCTAGACAGCTGACAAAGAGGTCATCAATTGCTCACGGTGCAATTAAGAAAGAAACAACGGTTTGAACCCAGACATTCTGGCAACTTTAAAGTCACTTAGTTCATCAAGAACATTTTTTTTTCCATACCAACATCTGTTTTCTGGTTGTCCTGTTTCCCAATTGTCTCACGAGTAGAAACTCAACCTGAACTATTTAAACCTTTAACTGACAAAATCTTCTGATCTTACTTCAAACCAATATTGAACCCTAAAAAAATTAGTAATTTCCAAATCTTGCAACTCCATGTAAATGAGGTAACTTCCCATTGATTTTCCATTCTCCTGTATAGTCATAGAATTCCTATTGGGCAGAAGAGGCCATTCGGCCCATGAGTCTGCACTGACTCCCTGACAGAGTATCTTACTCAGGCCCTTTCCCCCACCTTATCCCTGCAAACCCACACATTTACCGTGGCTAATCCCATCTAACCTACACATCTTGGAACACAAAGGGACAATTTAGAACAGCTAATCCATCTAACCCGCACATCTTTGGACTATAGAAGGAAACCAGAGCACCCGGAGGAAACCCACGCAGGCACGGTAGAATGTGCAAACCCCACAGTCGCCCAGGGCCAGAATTGAACCCGGGTCCTGGAACCTACAATCTTCTGATTACTCTTACCCAAGGGGGGACATTTGATGGGAGAGGTAATGGACAGGATGAAAATTGATATGCAGAATGTATTGGAAAGGTTGGCTATGCTTAGAGTAGATTAGTCACCATGTCTGGATGCCTTGCTAAAGATAGTGGGAGTGGAGATAACTGAAGGACTTGCCATAATCTTGCAAACTTCCAACTATTACAGGAGACATGTCAGAGGATTCGAGATTATAGTCGGCAGTAGTGTTCCCAAAGGGTCAGTGCTAAGACCATTGCTTTTGTTGATCTATATCAGTGATTTAAAGTTTAAATATTTGCAGATGATACCAAACTTGGAGGTGTGACAGTGAGAATGATGCGAATGCCTAAACAGGACATAAATAAGGTAGCAGAATGTGTAACAAACAGTGGGTGAATTCAATATAGAGAAGTGTCAGCTGGTCCATTTTGGCAGAAGGGATAGGAATACGAATTATAGACTTTAATGCAACAGTTCTAAAGATTTTGCAGGGACAATGGGACTTGGAAGTTCATGCTATTGATCTTTGAAGGTGGCAGGATATATCAAGAGCACAATTAGCAAAGCGAATGGGATCTTGGGCTTTGTAAATGGTTGCATTGAGTACAGAAACAGGGAAGTTCTACTGAAACCATAGAAACCCTACAGTGCAGAAGGAGGCCATTCGGCCCATCGAGGCTGCACCGACCACAATCCCACCCAGGCCCTACCCCCACATATTTACTCGCTAATCCCTCTAACCTACGCATCTCAGGACTCTAAGGGGCAATTTTTAACCTGGCCAATCAACCTAACCCGCACATCTTTGGAGTGTGGGAGGAAACCGGAGCACCTGGAGGAAACCCACGCAGACACGAGGAGAATGTGCAAACTCCACACAGACAGTGACCCAAGCCGGGAATCGAACCCAGGTCCCTGGAGCTGTGAAGCAGCAGTGCTAACCACTGTGCTACCGTGCCGCCCATATACCGTGCTAACCACTGTGCTACCGTGCCGCCCATATACCGTGCTAACCACTGTGCTAGCATGCCGAACCTTTATAAAGCACAGATTAGGTCATATCTAGAGTATTGTGTCGTGTTCTGGTCACCACATGTTAGGAAGGATGTGAGGGTCATCGAGAGAATGTAAAAAAGATTTACCAGATTGGCGAGGATTTTAGTTACAAGTTTGGAGAAACTGGGATTGTTATTAGAGCAAAGAAAATTATGAGATTTGATAAGAGGTGTACACAAGACGTTTAGATAAGGTAGACAATGAAGACTTGCCCCCATTAGCTGATAGAGCAAGGGCTCTCGGACACATTTTGAGCAAGCGATGGGGGGGGCGATGTGTTTTTTTAAAAAGTTTATTTATTATTGTCAAAAGTAGGGTTACATTAACACTGCAATGAAGTTACTGTGAAAATACCCTAGTCGCCACACTCTGGCACCTGTTCGGGTACACTGAGGGAGAATTTAGCATGGTCAATGCACCTAACCAGCACGTCTTTCAGACTATGAGAAGAAACTGGAGGAAATCCATGCAGACACAGGGAGAAAATGCAGACTCCACACAGACAGTGACCCAAGCTGGGAATCGAACCCGGGTCCCTGGCGTTGTGAGGCAGCAGTGCTAACCACTGTGCTGCCCTGAACTGCTGCTTGAGAAAGAGATTTGAAGCACTACTGATACACACAGAACCAGGAAGAGTCTGAACCTGTTGAATGGAAGGTGTCAAACTTAGCACTCTATTCATTCAATTCTTACCAATTATTACAGAAAAATAATTTTATTTTCAAATATACAGCACTTTGATATATAAATAGCATTTAACAAATGTAAGTCCACCATGTACAAAAATGTAGCGATACAATATATACAAATAGGACTGTGAAATTGACTTTTTTGTTTAAATTATCAGCAGTATAAAAATCAACGTGGCTTATAGCATTAGGGGGGTCATTGCAGTGGAAGCTGCGGCTTGTGCACAATGTCTGTTTGTGGGCTTTGCAAAAGAGGAAAAATACAAATGTAACTCTCAGTCCATCACAACCAAAGCTCAGGATGTCCCTCTTCATACTGAAGTACAGGGTGCTAAACAAGCCCAGCCGAGTAAACGAAGTAACTGTTCAGCAGGAATCATCTCTCACAGGATACAGCTGCTGTTATTCTTCCAGGACGGCATCCAGCAAAAAGTCAACCATGGACCAGGAAGCTTAGACCTCAAAGTCCCTTGAGCAAGCTGTAGCATATCTCCAAAGATCACCGCGGCAATGTTAAGAGTGCAAACTGAAGAAATTGAACAGGGAAAAGAAAATGTTTTATGAGCAATATGAATTCTAGTCAAGCTCACAAAAACTGAAGAACAAGACAAAAAAACCAAAGCAACCTAGATTGATTTCAATTCATCTACTCGTTTTCTCACTTTATCCTTCAGTCTCCAGAAACATATTGAACTATTTCTTTGACCCATTTATGTTATCCATCTCATTGGCATTCATAATAAATTATTTGGCAAGTCTTCCTTCATTAAGAAAAAATCCACTTAATTTTTAATCTGATTTCTGATTCCCAATTTTAATTGTATATTCTGATACTCAATCCTCCTCCAGAGCATTTTAACGTTGCCTTTCAAGCTATATATTCTAGAGGAACAGAGTTTTTAAAAAGTTTCAGGTAGATGAGCTTCCATCAGAATTGTTCATCAACCTGATAAGTCAACTCTGTTTCTCTCCACAGATACTGCCTGACCTACTGAGTATTTCCTGCAATTTGTTTTTATTTCACTTGAGAAAGGATATACTGGCACTGGAGAGGGTGTAGAGGAGATTCACTAGGTTGATTCCAGAGTTGAGAGGGTTAGCTTATGAGGAAAGGCTGAGTAGACTGGAGCTATACTCATTGGAATTCAGAAGAATGAGGGGAGATCTTATAGAAACATATAAGATTATGAAGGGAATAGATAAGATAGAAGCAGGGAAGTTGTTTCCACTGGCAGGTGAAACTAAAACTAGGGGGCATAGCCTCAAAATAAGGAGGAGCAGATTTAGGACCGAGTTGAGGAGGAACTTCTTCACACAAAGGGTTGTGAATCTGTGGAATTCCCTGCCCAGTGAAGAAGTTGAGGTTACCTCATTGAATGTTTTTAAGGCAAGGATAGATAAATTTTTGAACAGTAAAGGAATTAAGGGTTATGATGAGCAGGTGGATAAGTGGAGCTGAGTCCACAAAAAGATCAGCCATGATCTTATTGGATGGCGGAGCAGGCTCGAGGGGCCAGATGGCCCACTCCTGCTCCTAGTTCTTATGGTCTTTTGTTCACATTTTCAGCAGCTGCAATATTTTGAGCATCATGTACGCAGACTGGATGGTGAAGTTGATCCAAGAAAAAAGCAGTTCTGGAAAACCACACTCAAAACTTACAGTGCCTGTTTGCAATAAATGGTGACTAACTAGAGTTCTGCCCACTTATTCCACTAATGTTATGAGCAGCATAGTGAATGTAAATTAAACCTGAGCCTTAACGACCCTTGTATATTGTGCCTTGCCAGAGCACTGATAATACTTGCCAGTCCTTTTTTAGCGGGGGGGGGGGGGGGGGGGAAATGCACACCAATCATCACTGTGCAGTGGCAGCAAGAGTTAACTCATATTCAAAATGTTTACAGTCATGCATACTGAGATGATAGATTTGCATTAAATGTTTTACATTATTAAGGTGTATGGCGTGAGAGAAATAATTTACAACTTGCTTTAACCTACAAACAGATCCTGAAGTGTGAACAAAGATGTTAACATTGAAATGGTGCCCAGTACCTTGTCTTGTTTTTGATTGGCCAGCCATCCAGACATTTGGTGAACATCATTTCACTTCCTGGTGAAATTTTCATGGCTGCGCGATTGATCGCACAAAAAGTGTATCTGTGAATAAAAGCAGCTTGAATTTAACTGAAAGCAACTTTTTCCTCCACCCTGCCTTTTATTTTTAATCAGCTGATTCTTTCTCTCATCCTTCCTTCTCTCTAATTGAAGACTGCAATGTTTCCCCAGCAATGGAGTGGGTGAATATTCCAAGACCCTGTCTATGAAGCCAGTGTCAATCTGCCAACTGAATGACATTGTGGGCTCTTTTTATTGGGTGAATTAAATGCTCATCAATGATTGTGGTGGAGAGTGGACCACTTTGCCATCTTGGCTGCTTGGTGTGAGCATCGAGTACTCTGAGATCAGACACACAGTTGTGCCCAGCAACAGCTTAATCTTCAGGAGAACTCCTCCATCATAGCAGTGTGATACTTCATATTTTATACACCAATCACCCTTTGTTGTTGGTGCCAAACAAAGAGCCCCAGCCCTCCGAGGCACGAGGTTGAGAAAAGAAATACTGGCACTGGAGAGGGTGTAGAGGAGATT
This sequence comes from Mustelus asterias, assembly GCF_964213995.1. Classification (NCBI taxonomy): domain Eukaryota; kingdom Metazoa; phylum Chordata; class Chondrichthyes; order Carcharhiniformes; family Triakidae; genus Mustelus; species Mustelus asterias. Next base: position 165,926,420 of record NC_135801.1, read on the forward strand.
CACTAGGTTGATTCCGGAGTTGAGAGGGTTGGCTTATGAGGAGAGGCTGAGCAGACTGGGGTTATACTCATTGGAATTCAGAAGAATGAGGGGAGATCTTATAGAAACATATAAGATTATGAAGGGAATAGATAAGGTAGGAGCAGGGAGGTTGTTTCCATTGGCGGGTGAAACTAGAACTAGGGGACATAGCCTCAAAATAAGGAGGAGCAGATTTAGGACTGAGTTGAGGAGGAACTTCTTCACACAAAGGGTTGTGAATCTGTGGAATTCCCTGCCCAGTGAAGCAGTTGAGGCTACCTCATTGAATGTTTTTAAGGCAAAGATAGATAAATTTCTGAACAGTAAAGGAATTAAGGGCTATGGTGAGCGGGCGGGTAAGTGGAGCTGAGTCCACAAAAAGAGGTTGAATTTTCCCAAACTGACTTCACATAAGATCCAGACAGCCAGAAGAACATTTCATCTCGTTCTGCCAGGGTGGATAGAAACAGAAACAGGGGTGGCAAGCTGACACAGTGGTTAGCACTGCTGCCTCACAGAGCCAGGGACCCGGGTTCGATTCCCGGCTCGGGTCAGTGGGTTTCCTCCAGGTGCTCCGGTTTCCTCCCACACTCCAAAGATGTGCTGATTAGCTGCATTGGCCACGCTAAATTGCCACTTAGTGTCAGGGGACTAACAGGGTAAATAAATGGGGCTACAGGGATAGGGATTAAGGTCGGTGCAGACTCGATGGGCCGAATGACCTCCTTCTGCACTGTAGGGATTCTATGGAGAAACAAGATTCTAATGCAAGCATATAGCAGAAATGGAAAATTTTGATGCAATGCAGACACTACTTCCATCCCTTTTCACTATTTTTAATTGGTTTGCTGTGATTATTGATATCAAAATCCAGTAAACCCTTCAACATGACAAATGCAAAATATGGCAAGTGTCCCACGGCACTGTTCACTGGAGTCAGATCAATGCATACTGACAGGAGAGTCAGACCACGTAATCCACAATTTGCTTAAGGTGGTAGGCAGTGTGTACCAGCTGATTTGTACCTTTAAGCCGCTAGATCCAATGGCCAGAAGTCCCCAAAGTCTGAGTTTAATTGTTAATTGGTAAAGGAGGTCTGCAGATTAGAAGAAACTTATACAGTCCTGGCTCTAAGTCAAGAAAAATGCAATGGTTGCTTTTATTTCTCTCTTTCACTTGTTTTTGACACTTCAAATTATGAGGTGTAAAGGGTGCTATCTACTGCCAAACCTTTTAAAACATAGTTGTAATGAAAAATGCCTTTATCGCATCCCAAGTTCAACGAAACTGTTTGCTACCTCTAGCTTCTTATTTGACCCAGGGCTGATCTTCCAATCTTTTTCATCATAAAGACTGAACATTTCTACCTCCATGAATTAGAATAAAGAACAAAGAACAAAGAAAATTACAGCACAGGAACAGGCCCTTTGGCCCTCCAAGCCTGCACTGACCATGCTGCCCAACTTAACTAAAATCCCCTAACCTTCCGGGGACCATATCCCTCTATTCCCATCCTATTCATGTATTTGTCAAGGTGCCCCTTAAAAGTCACTACTGTATCTGCTTCCACTACCTCCCCCGGCAGCGAGTTCCAGGCACCCACCACCCTCTGTGTACAAAATCTGCCTTGTACATCTCCTTTAAACCTTGCTCCTCGCACCTTAAACCTGTGCTCCCCTAGTAATTGACTCTAGTAATTTCCCCTAGTAATCTCCCAGGAAAAGGCTTCTGTCTATTTCAACCTCTGACCCAGTCCATCTGATGCTGAAAACTCATTCTTGCTTTAGTCACTTGTTAACTCAACTATTCCAAATGCTCCTCCAGCAGCTTCTCATCCTTCACACACTATAAACTTCAACTCATCTAGAACAATTGGGCGGCACGGTAGCACAGTGGTTAGCACTGCTGCCTCACAGTGCCAGGGACCCAGGTTCGATTCCGGGCTCGGGTCAGTGTCTGTGTGGAGTTTGCACATTCTCCCCATGTCTGCGTGGGTTTCCTCCGGGTGCTCCGGTTTCCTCCCACACTCCAGACATGTGCGGGTTAGGTTGATTGGCCATGGAAAATTGCCCCTTAGTGTCAGGTGGATTAGGAAGGTAAATATGTTGTGTTACGAGGGATAGGACCTGGATGGGGCTGTGGTCGGTGCAGGCTCGATGGGCCAAATGCACTGTAGATTCTATGAACAATGGGCGGGATTGTATGGCCTCGCTCGTCCCGAAACCGTAAAAGCTCACCCGGGATCAAAGGAGTTTCCCATTGTTCCCACCTTGCCCGTGCTGATTCCCGTGGCGGGCGGGACGGTAAAATCCTGGCCAATGCTGTCTATATTCTGTCTCACACCAAATTCTACTCACTCTTGTCTTTGACCTACATTTACTTCTGGCTTCCTAGCACTTCAAATCTGATTTTCTCATTTACAAATTTAAACCTTTGCCCTGCCAATTTCTGCAGCCTCTTCCAGACAGGCAATGCAATCGACGGCACAGACTTTTTGGCTTCAGTCATTCCAATGTTTAGTTTGAGGGATTTACAACTCATCCAAGACAGACAAGCAGTCTGACAGCACACAGGAAATGATAAGGTTGACTAATGTTGAACTGGGAGTCATAAGTGCAGGCTCGATGGGAGCCATAACTGGGAGTCATAAGTGCAGTGGAACTCGGAGTCATATGTGTACATTTAGATGCTGACTTTTTGTCTGGGGCAAGGCATGCGGATTGATCCTTGGGGATCAATGATGTTTTAAAGTTGGGAGAGAAATCATCACCAAACATGGTTCACAATCGGATGGTTTGAATTAGAAAGATAAGAGTAAATCTAAGCGAGGGAGGCTCGGCCGAGCTGAACAACATAGGAACAGCATTGGAGGAGGATGGTAAGATCCCACTTGTAGAAGCAGAGAATCTGAGCAGGATCGGGAAGGATAATCCAACACAATCAGAATAAACAGAGAATTTCAGTCATAACTTTAGTCAAGGCTGCGTTATTGCTGTGGGGTGGGGAGAAATATAATTGCAGGAATTCAAACAGAGTTCTGGGTAAAAAGACAACACATTCAAGGATTTTGGCGAGGAAGGAGAGATTGAAGATGGATGATAATTAGTAAGCACTGAGGAGTTGAGGCTGGGTTTTCTTTTTAAGGAGTATTCATGTTCCAGATTATCATCAAGTTACTAATCCAGCGAATGTAGTGAAAACAATACTTACCCTGACTGATTGTGAATCCATGTCTGTGATGATGTGGGAGTAAGCTGCTTAGAACTAATGTTACAAAAGATAGGACTACCTATTAAAAGGTGGGTGTGGGTCAGCACAGGCAGCAGGAGATAAATCTGCACAGGAGGAAGTTCATAGGCTGGATCTGATTAGAGGAAAGATTTGTGATCTGCCAATGGGAAGGGTGCAATCCTGCCATTTTTATCCCCAGAGTATCTTACAAAGTGAGTTAAGCTATCTGTCAAATGAAGAATGGAACAGAATTGAGAAGGTGTCCTCAGAAAAGAGGGGTGGCGTGGTGGCACAGTGGTTAGCATTTCTGCCTTACAGCGCTAAGGACCTGGGTCCGATTTCCAGCTTGGGCGACTGTCTATGTGGAGTCAACACGTTCTCCCCGTGTCTGCGTGGGTTTCCCCGGCTGCTCCGGTTTCCTCCCACAATCCGAAAGACGTGCTGGTTAGGTGCATTGGCCGTGCTAAATTCTCCCTCAGTGTACCCGAACAGGTGCTGGAGTGTGGCGACTAGGGGATTTTCACAGTAACTTCATTGCAGTGTTAATGTAAGCCTACTTGTGACACTAATAAATAAACTTTAAATATCATATTGTAAATTAATCCGCTATGCCCAGTCCTCGCATCAGCAAAGGACTTTTACACATCAAGGATGTCAAGGTGAAAAATCAAGGCTTGAGTCTCCTGGGTGGCCAAGATTTATCTCAAACAGAAATGCCAGTTTTGCTCACATTTAGCACAAGATGTCATCTTGATAGGATCTGACGTTTGCAATAAAACCGGTGCCCAGAGGATTGTTAAGCAGCTGATTGAAATGTCAATTTCCTGCTGCACTCATTACTGAGGTTCCACAGCATTTTAATGGATGGTCTTTGACCAAACACCCTCTCCTAACAGTGACCAGCTGATTAAGTATATCACCTTTTACTTGCTGCCATAGGTTTGAAGAGGATTTTTGAAAATGTGCTGGGAAACTTTCTGTGACAATTGGTCAAGACGTCACCAACGCTGTCAACTTTCATTCTGGAAATTCTCTGTGATCGTCACCTAAAAACAGGAGTTGCTTGTGCTACTCTGCCTTATACCAGTCACCGTTTGAAAGGAGATGTTTGGTCAGCAACTTCTTTCTAACTTTCCTCTAGCTCTGCAGGAGAAATGGAAGAAGGACATGAAGCAAGGCAGAGCAGCACCAGTTGCTGCAGGAGAAAAGGCAGATGAAGATGATGTGGACTCTTCTCCCTACCCCCTTCCCCCATGCAGGTACTCAGCATCCCACAACCTCCAGGTCTCATCTCACTCAGTCCCTGAACCATGGTGCCGTGTGCTGAACAGCCCACTCCACATCTTCAGTGGAAGTGGGTGCAAGGAGCACACGCATACTGTTTCATGAAAATGATGTCCAATCAAGCACGTGTGTGTTAAATCTACAGCTGTCTGTTTTAGCACATATGATAAATCAGCAATTCAGCCCAAAACTGTGAGAAAACCAGACTTGCAAACAGGCGTGTGTCACTGGCACAGCACCGGTGCCAAGTACTGATTACAACTCAATGACGATGTAGAAGCGAGCAAGCCCAAGTAGGAAAACTTATCTGTAACTTAAGAGGAACGAGAGAGAGCTCAACAGAGGTGCACTGAGATTATAAATATAAAATAAAGAGGTCAGGAAGGACTGGGAACAAATCCACTCAGTCAAGGAAAACAGCTTAGCAAACCGACCTACAAAACTGTGGCAGTGAGGATTGCAAACAACAAAAAGGTGCACAGTAACATTTTTATCTGCCTTCTAATAACTAAGTACACTGTGTATCACAACTCGCAGAATGTGAATGAAACCAAGGCCTGGTATTGTTACAGGAGCTCCAAGGTCATGGTGACAATAGTTTTGGATCACAGGATACTCAGATCAGGCCAGGCCTCCTGCAGGAACAATGCCATTCATCAACGTGAGTTGGGAGACTGACACAACGCAAATATATAAACGGATCTCTTGGTTTCTTCATGTGCATGGATATTCAATAGACAGAAATGACCGGCTAAATCCAGAAACAGCTACTCCACGTAAATTCTGCCTGTCAGGTTACCTCTATTCCAAGCACCACAAGCAAAAAGGGTAGCCCTCCCGGCACACTCCCTTTGCAACTCCGATAAGAGCACAATGGAAAGACTCTACATTTAAACCCAGATCCTAGCTTCTAGTGGGAGTTTCCTGGATGGCTTCTTGGGAGCAGAGTGTTCCAAACATGACCATCAATCCAGGAAGCAGCTCGGAGGGTGGTGGAGATTCCCTGCCTTGGGAATTCCCAGATTTCCATTTCTCAGAGGAGTATGACACTTGGTCAGCAATGGTACATCAGAATATTGACAAACTAGGTGACATAAGTGGGCCCCACCTGGGCATCTTAGACATGATCATGCCTAGGACCCCTGGAAAATACCACCTTTACCCCCCACTAAACTAATTAAATAGTGGGTCAAACTTCTTGGAATTGGCAGGTGCCCAGACTGCCTCTTACTGGTACAGGCACCCAAGAGTACGTAAGGGTCCATGTTCCTTTAAGTTTGCTGTGCGCGGCCTGTTTATTTTCAGCATGTGGCCCTTTAAGTTGTTTTGTGCGGCCTGTCTGTGCATTATTTCTCCTGGAACAAGGCTACCTATCAGGCGTCTGGGCAGCCACACACAGCTTAGCAGCAACATTGATAGGGACCTTCCCCCTGACCGGAAAACTTCTGGCAGTGTCAATTGTGGTGGTCATGGATTGGTATTTACCCTTGGATTGTGGATGCCCTGCCCTGTGGTTGTCCAGCTCCCTTTTAGATTCCTTTCCACGTTAAAGGTTACAATACAAGAGGTGATTCTGCAATCTAGCACACTCAACAGGGAGCAGAACTTGCAGGGAGCATATCCCAGAAAATGGGGTAGTAGTGCGGGTTAGGTGGATCGGCCATACTAAATTGCCCCTTTTAGTGTCAGGGAGAATAGCAGAGTAAAATACGGGGATAGGGCTTGGGTGGGATTGTCGTCAGTGCAGGCTTAATGGGCCAAATGGCCTCCTTCAGCACTGCAGGGATTCTATGATTCTAGTACTTTGATCCACTAGCTCTTTGAGAGGTACTCACATTACAACATAGGGACACAGTAATTGCTAGATGACAGACTACAGTCAACCTGCTTCACCTTCTACTATCCTGGTAGTTGCAATGATAATAGAGTGGTGACTAATCACAACAATCATTCTCGATCAATGGAACTACAGCAGAGCAACCAGAAGCTCAGGGAAACCTCAATGGTGAAGAGCTTTGGGAGCCTTGGGAACCCTAGGTCCAAGGCCGCTTGCTCTTCCCAAGCATGTTACACCTACCATATGTCACATCCAAATTATTCTTGCACCATAACCCAAACTCTCATCTTCTAAAAGTGATGTAATTAAACTGGAACTACTTCCACAATCTTCATGATGCCAGTTCCATAGAGTGAACACTCATTCGCTGGAAGGTCAGCCCCTATTTGCTGGAAAGTACGGCTGAGGATGAAAACGGTTGAAGAACCCAGCAAGGTTAGAGTCACAGGAGGTTCTGCCAAACCTAACAGTTGGACCCCATTAACTCCATTTCCCGCCTGGTGAAATGAACAGCCTGGCCAGGATTGGGGTGCGGGGAGGGGTCCTTGGGGCAGTCTTGGGCCCTCCGGAGACATCCGTAACCGGGAGGATTGGAAGATGGGATCAGCAATCAGGACTGGTGGGATGTGCAAGCGGGAGCGGAGAGGGGAAGACTGCCAATCAAGGATACATGGGTGGGGTACCAGGGCATGAGGTAGATTGGAGACTGGGAAAGACTGAAGGCTCCCTTGAGTGGGTGGAGGCAAGTTCCCCTGCTCTTCCTGGCCCACAAGGAATAGCGAAAAAGAACCTTGGGGAAATTCACTGCCTATGGAACTAGCTTAAAATTAACCAGTGATGGTTCTCATTGGACTGAACACTTGACCTTTTACATAATTTTAATCATAGATGGAGATAATCTCATTTTCTGGTGATAGTGTAAATGGGTTAATAGCAGATCAGCTGCCTGCTACACACAAATCCTTATGTTGGTTTTCATTACCTTTAATGGTAATAATAATCATGGGGGGTATAACTGGCAGCCAATCCAATATCAACCCTGTTCACACTAGCATCAAAGACTGCCCCAGGTAAGTCCATACTTACTTCTTCTGCATTTCCCCAGACTTCACTCGAATCTTCCTTATTTCCAGTTCTTTCAAGTCTTCCATTTCATCAGAACTTGACCTGTACCACAGACTTCTGAACTGTGTCCACAGTGACCAGGATGATGAGGACCCCTCCCACATCAGTCTGATTCCCAGCAAGTCTCCAATGTCATCCTCCAAGTAGACAAGGAAGGAATTTGTCCTGTTTGCAGCAACTTGCTCAGGCCTGTAAGAGAACTAAAATTAGACACCTCGTGGCACCAAATCTTCCAAACTTGTCAGCCAAACAGCTGCCCATCACAGTCATTGATTTAATAGTCAAGGCCCCAAAGATGCCCTTGTGGGGAAGAGTGTGGCAGAAAGTCTCAAAATTAATCTCAGAGCTGCTAGGTTACCAGAGGAGGTGGAGGGGGTGCGGGGGTTAAAGATTCATCCGGCTCACTTCAGTGGGGTAACACTCAGGGAAGGCAACTCCCAGATGAGAAACTTTCAGAATAGCGCCCAGGTTCTGCTGGGTGGCTGATACATGGAGAAAAAGTAGGATGTTTGGCGCCTGAAGGGTCCACGCCCAAGTGTCGGCTTGGGCCCACAGAGAATTCAACCTGATTGGCCTCCTTTATGCTGGGGTTGATAAATCCTTTCAGAACTGGTGACTAGACTGGACTGTCACTGACTCACTGGGCAAATAGCCACTGTCGTTCCTCCCACGTTGCTTGCTCAAGGTCTATCAATACCCATCAAGTGCCTATCGATACCCATCAGTTTATTTTTATAAACAAGTGAACCTTCCTCTGGCCTGAGATGCTGGTTTAGTGCCAGAGGAGCCCAGTGGACCATCTCTATAATTGAGAGATACTGGTCTGAATTCTCCAGTCATTCCCACTGGCAGGAACTTCCAGTCCCGCTGATGGCAAACACTCACCATGGTTTCCCGACAGCGTGGGGCGGAATCAATGGGAAATCCCATTGACAGCAGCGGGACCAAATGATCCTGCCACCGGCAAGCAGCATGCTGCCTCCTGCTGCCGAGAAACACGTGGCTGGGAGACCAGAGAATCCCACCCACTATGTCCAACAAGTAAAGGGATTGAAGCTGGCAAGATTCTGTATAACATTACTTCATTCACCCACTGAGCACTAAGACTCTATTTCATTCGGCCCATTGAGTTTGCACCAGTTCTCCAATAGATGCTCTCTCAGTGAACCGGTGCAGACTCAATGGGCCGAATGGCCTCCTTCTGCACTGTAAGGATTTTAATTTTATATCCTCAGAAACACAAAGCCTTGCCTTACTCATCACTGGCTGGCTACCCACAGTCTATACGAAAGATGTAAATGCTACTTCCAAAATCAATGGCTCAGTTACTGGGCTTTTAATATTATCACCGATAAAAGCAATAAGGGTGGCACGGTGGCACAGTGGTTAGCACTGCTGCTTTACAGCTCCAGGGACCTGGGTTTGATTCCTGGCTTGGGTCACTGTCTGTGTGGAGTTTGCACATTCTCCTCGTGTCTGCGTGGGTTTCCTCCAGGTGCTCTGGCTTCCTCCCACAGTCCAAAGATGTGCAGGTTAGGTTGATTGGCCATGCTAAAAAATTGCCCCTTAGTGTCCTGAGATGTGTAGGTTAGAGGGATTAGCGGGTGGATATAGGGGTAGGGTCTGGGTTGGATTGTGGTCAGTGCAGACTTGATGGGCCAAATGGCCTCTTTCTGCACTGTAGGATTTCTATGATTCAGACTGTTTTAAACTGTAAAACTAGTCAAACTCCTGTCATATAGATTTACAAACTCTAAATGGATCCTATTTATCCTTCAGCCTTTGCTGAGTTGGTAGCATTCTCACCTATGAACAAGGAGGTTCAAGATCACTTCTGAGGCTTGAGCACTAAATCTAGGTTGGCATTTCAGTGGTACTCCCTGGTATCCCTCCATCACCATCCTTAAACCAGATTATCTGATCATTACCTCCTTGCTGTGTGTGCACATTTCTGCTATATTTCCTACAGTGACTGCAATTCAAATTTCTTTATTGGTTGCAAAGTGCTTTGTGACTTCCAGAGGTCATAAAAGGATGTGTAGAAATGAAAGTTCTTTCATTCACAGGGTTCAAGCTGTTTCCCAAAAACAACCACGCTCCAGTTAATTAATGGTGTTTGATTATACAGTGGGGAAAGCAGTCACCCTCTGAGTTAATAGATCCACCATTCCAAAATTTGAATGTTCTCACAGCAGCAGAAAAAAACAAATTTAAATAAGAATTATTGGAAGGGTCTATAATTGAGAAATGTAGCGCTGGAGATTATAGAATAGATTTTAACCCTGCCAGCCCAGCCGAAAGCAGGGGAAGGGCTGTTAAAGTGATCCACCGCAAATGTTTACCCTGCACCTTCCCACCACCTTGCAATTTTAACCTGCTTTTCCTCCCCCATCCCACTAAACACACAAAAATTGCCCTTACTTCCAACACACATTACAAACACCTCTCTATCAGCTTTCAAAGACATGCACTACGTACATTTCGATACTGGTCTTCTTGCTGTCTCCATTGGTCCCGTACAAGTTAACATAAAACTTTGGGTTCGAATCTTGTAATTCCTCTCCACTGAACAAGTGCATTTTTAGCTGGTAGTGAAAAACTGGAAAAGAAACGTAAAACATATTTCAATCCATTGAAGATGAGATGATACGTTTTCAAAGTTCCCATCTGATTCAGTTCTGGTTTGGGAGCCGGGTTATTTTGAGATTGTTTGTTTACAGTGCGGATCCCAATTGTTCAAAGTCAACAAGGACAAGATGATTGGATTGTTATGTGCATAAGTAGAGTCTTGGGTTGTGCCTCTATTAACACAGGATGAATTTCTAGTTTCAAAGCTGCCACTGAGGGAACACAACAAGAACAGTTTGGATGTTTGCTGGAATTACCTGCTCTTCGGCTTTGAATTAACTTGTTTTTCGTAGGAGGCGCCTTGAAGTTTTAGATACACACATATAAATCTCACATATGAGAGAGTTCCAAAAATATTATTATCTCATTACTCCTTCCAGATGTAGCTCTTTAAAAAGGTTTTTAGGTATTTAGACAGATATTGAATCTGCCATCATGCCAGGCTATTCAGCTCCTCACCTTTAAAGGGCATATCTGCTCTTGTCTTCAGGTACATCCTGTTGCTACGTTTACTTCTGATTTTCCTGACATTGTAGCCCAACTTGTTGCAGCGATTCCTCCGACAGCTGAGGCACATCCCCTTCTCGAATGTCTTAGTGTCGGGGCATCGATACATCAGGCTCTGTTTATCCTGGTTCAGGATGGAGTCAACGAAGAGATGTACTGAACGCTCATGTTCACAATAAACAACGCTACTGATAGCTGCCAACAGAAACAAGGAAACGATTCAGCATTCAACAATCTCAACACGTTCTCCTCGCCCCTCCTAAAGGGACTGACAAAGAGCTCAGTTATGGTTCAACAGGTGTTGGCCATTTACCTGTACCTCACCAATCTTTCAACAGTGGCCTGGGAAGTGGGTGTCAGAGCCTATTCAAATATGGAGGGTGTCACAGCTAAGCTAATAACATTAGGCCAGCACAGTGGCACAATGGTTAGCACTGCTGCCTCACAGCTCCAGCGACCCAGGTTCAATTCCAGCCTTGGGTGACTGTCTGTGCAGAGTTTGCATGTTTTCCCCGTGCCTGCGTGGGTTTCCTCCAGGTGCTCCAGTTTCCTCCCACAGTCTGAAGATGTGCAGGTTAGGTGGATTGGGCATACTAAATTGTCTTATTGGCCCAGTTTAGATGGATTTGCCATGGTAAATGTATGGGGTTACAGGGATAGGACAAGGGAGAAGACCTGAATAAGATCCTCTGTCACCAAGAGTTGGTGCAGACTTGATGGGCTGAATGGCCTCTTCTGCACTGTAGGGATTCTATGATTCTATGAACATTCATACTTAATGTTTAAACATGGCTTCCACAGGCAACTAGGAATGAGCATTAATTGCTGCCCATTTTAGTGACACCCCTTTTAGTGATGTCCATACTCAGAGATAATCTTTAAAAGTCAGCGGATAAAAACTGGGAATGGAAGTAAGCGTCAATTCACTTCAAAGTCTTGAAAACTTCAATTAGCGTTTAATAGTTGGGATTGGGGGTCTTAACAGAGAAGACACAAACAAATAGTAGAGGCCCATTTTTACACAGAGGGTGGGGGGTGCCTGGGACTCGCTGCCAGGGGAGGTAGTGGAAGCAAATATGATAGTGACTTTTAAGGGGCATCTGGACAAGTACATGAGTAGGATGGGAATAGAGGGATGTGGTCCCCAGAAGGGTCGGGGGTTTTAGTTCAGAGGGGCAGCATGTTCGGTGCAGGCTTGGAGGGCTGAAGGGCCTGTTTCTGTACTGTAATTTTCGTTGCTCTTTGTTCATTCAAGTCTAATTGAGTTTTCAGTATTTTGAAGAGAGCTGGTAAAATTGACCCACAACAGCTGACGGGTTCAGATACCAAGGCACAGAACTAAAAATTAGAAATTTGAGTAAATAAAAATTTGATGGAAAGCTTTCATACATGCAACAGTAATTTAAAGTCGATTGATGTGGAATACAAATGGATTCAAGAAACAAGTGATTGAACTCTGTGGGGAGAAGGGAATACAGGATAATGTGATAAGGTAGATGGTGGGGGAAAGAAGGAGTTGACCTATGAAAATGGGACAGGCTTCCTTGGCTTAGAGATTGTTCTCTCCTTCTAAATGTTCCATTATCTGTCGCTTAATTTGAAATCAGCCAGAGTGGAAAGCAAACCTGGGACCTTCTTTGTAAACACCTGTGATATTATTCACAATTAAGTCAGGTCTTAGGTTGCTTTCAAATACGGGAGCTCAAATATTAACAAAAGCTGGAATCTTACCACTGTTCACGTTGGCGTGATTTTCCCAACCCGCCGCAGCGAACGGAGATTTGGCTGGCCGCCAAATTCTCCAACTTTGTTGCAGCGGAAACACGGCGTGAACGGCTGGTAAGATTGCACCCAATAAGTCTCAGTAAAAAGCAATTATAACTTCTATGCCAAACAGGAATAAAACAGAATGATTTTACTAACTGACCCATCAGAGAAACAATCATATTCTTCATGAACACAAGTTGCAATTAACAAGCAATTTGAAAATGGAAGGGTCAAAATAACTACTTACTGCCATAGGCTAAGGCATTGAAGACATCATGAAGGCCACATCCAGGCTGGAAACTGCCACCATTTGGATAGACATCAATATGACCAACAGGCTGTTCAATGCCAATGCTAACTCCCAGAGTACCATACGTAAACGTGTGTAGCACATCTACAAAGTCAGCATCATCAGGGGAAAGTCGCTGATCTGGGGCAGTACCTTCAAACAATGGACCAGCTGGATCTAAACCTGGAAAAAAAATGGTTTTATTTATTACACAACTGCCTCCTCTGCATTCGCTGTTTTCTGACTTCCTGTCCTGTATGGAGGTAGTCTGCTTTTGTTACTAAGTAGTAATAGTGATTTTCCTCACTTCTTGACCTGAACAAGGGGACTCATTGGGATACAAACCTTAACCTCCCTTAAGTGATTGAAGCAATCTGAACGGGAGTGGGATGAAGTAAAATGCTCTTTCAGAGAGCCATTGCTGACTTGATGGGCCAAATGGCTTCCTTCTGCATTGTAAGATTCTGTGATTCTGAACAGTGACACAGTATTCAACGATGGCAGTTATCACAGCTAGGCCTGACTCTATTCTCATTTAAAACCCACATCTTACTCTCCAAGAGGCACTTCTTGGAAATTATGAGTTGGAATACTGGCTAATTGTCTCCCTTGCTTATTCAGTTGAATGTAAATCTAATGCTCAAATTCATTCCCTGATAGCATCCTAAAAGTATGAAAATTCACACCACCAGAAAGCAGCAATTCAGTCCATTAAATCTGTTCTGCAAAGCTCTGAAGAAGAGTCATGCAAACTCTATTTTCTCTCTCCACAGATGCTGCCAGACCTGCTGAGTTTTTCCAGCAATTTCTGTTTTTGCTTCAGATTGCAGCATCTGCGGTATTTTGCTTTTATTCTATTAAGTCTGTGTTGGTTGTTTTCTTAATTTAACTGACCCTTCTCTCCCTGTCCATCCCTATAGTCTTGCATTTTCTTCTGCTTCAAATATTATCCACTTTAACATTAACATAAGGTCCTTGCGTTAATTAATCTATTCGCAGCAAGTCTCTGCATGAACAAATCGCTGCCGACTTCCCCATTGATGATTATATTAAATTACTGGGCTCTTATCGCTGTAAAGTAAAGTTTATTACTGTCAACTAGTAGGCTTACATTAACACTGCAATGAAGTTACTGTCTAAATTCCCTAGTTGCCACACTCCAGCGCCTGTTCATGTACACTAAGGAAGAATTTAGCATGGCCAATGCACCTAGCCAGCTAGGACCGTGGGAGGAAACTGGAGCACCCGGAGGAAACCCGCACAGCCACGGGCAGAATGTGCAAACTCCACACAGACAGTGACCCAATCGGGAATCGAACCCGGGTCCCTGGAGCTGTGAGGCAGCAGTGCTAACCACTGTGCCACTACTGACTCCACAACCAGGTAAAACAGTCTTTCCCAATTCAATAGATCAAAGCTCCTTCCATTAATATAGTGCAGAGATACCACTTCATGCAATGATTTTTTGCAATGAGGGCCAGGAGGCAAGCAACCACAATTGTCATCCATTCTCAGAAGGGCTTCATTCCCACTTGATACATCCTGTGGGATGAACTGGCAGAACTGCTCAAACTCACCACAGTAAAGTCAACTATACCTTGGTCAAATGCACCTCCGATACTTATACACTTAATACACATTTGTCGGAAAGTTCAACCCATCTCCATCAATTCATACCTGTTATCCGTCCTATTTTGTTTTGCGTAGCTTTTCCTGCAAATCCCGCAACATGTGCTCCCAAGCTGTAGCCAATCATGTGCATTTTATGATGTGGTACTTCAGATATCTGCTGCAGTTGGAGAAGATTTTAAAATTTGTGATTAGACAATCTTCTTTCCACTGTAACAACTGAGAAAAATAAGTCGCTCGCTTAGTACTACTTGTTATGTTCCTAAAAATGAAAAGAAATACCTAACCTGGTGGGACAGCGAATTCTGTCACTGTATTAATGCACTGTTCCACTGAAAGATAGGTCCCTAAGGCCCTTTATCCTGCAGGAGCTTAAGATGTGACTTTAGACTGAGTGTCACTACAATCCAGTGGTTACAATGGGCCAGAGTGGTGTTTCGGTTCTTAGCCTTATGCAGCTAACTACAATGCTGCTTTTCATTATAAAGCCACCCCAGAGCATTCTGCCTAACTGAACCATGGGGTTTGGCAATTAGTGGTCTCTCTGATAGATGGGAGAGGTCTTGTGGCACACTGAATAACGTCTGTGTTTCTGAGCCAGGAGTTCCGGGTTCAAGTTCCATCCCAGGACTTGATGGCCAAGGAAGGTGCATTCGTAATGTGATCAAACAGGTTGAGTGTGTCCACCTGCAAATCCTTCAAGACATGCCAATGGCTGGCAGTAAGAGTGAGAGAGACTCCTGGTCAGTCATGCTTGATATGGAGTGGAGCCCCTCAAGCTATAAGCCCCTGGCACCAGACTGGCGACCTGTTCTGGGAATTACTAGCTATAGAAACAGATGAAAGTCTGCCTTAGTGCACCACTAGGAGTGGAAAGAGAATTGAATTGGATGCTAGATTGACTACAGTTGTTTGAAGGGTGGCATTCACAGGTTTCATGGCTAGAAGCCCACATCCATGACTACCTGGCCTTCAATCTTACAGAAGTTCCACAAGGTTTAGTGGCTGTTAAATACCAGCCTTGCTCAATGGTAGCATTCCCAACTTTTGAGTGAGTTCCAGTCCCACTCCAAGACTTGACCTCATAATGCAGGTTGATGAGACAGTAGAGCAGTGTACCGCGTTGTTCCAGGAGATAGATGTTTAGGCAGTGTCACCCTTGCATGTGAATGTTAGATTCCGTGGCACTTTCTGTCGGGGAGTTTGCCTGGTACTCTGGACAACTCTTATTCTTCGGCTATCACCATAAAAACACTGCCGCTTGCAGGCCCGAGCTGTGCACAGATTGGCTGCTGCATTTTCCTACGTCATTCCAGTGACTACAGTTCAAAATGAAATACTGCAAAGTATCATAAATACTAAATACTGTAACCTGCCTTGGGATATTCAAAGGGAATGAAAGGTGCTTCAGAAATGCAAGTTCTTTAAGAATCAAAATGTTAACATGTGACATTAAAAACTATTATTCCTTCATTTTTTGCTATCATCAATGTGATGGATCATCAGTGAAGAACATTTCCAGTTCTAGTTTCGGTGGTAAGCATTCCATTCTGCCTCAAAAATAAAAGCAAATTACTGCAGATGCTGGAAATCTGAAATTAGAATGGAAAATGTTGGAAAAACTCAGCAGGTCTGGCAGCATCTGTGGACAGAGAAACAGATATGACATTTTAAGTCAAATATGACACTTCTTAAAAACCTAAAGGGTTTAGGAGAATCATCATATCAGACTCAAAACGTTAATCCTGTTTCTCTCCCTACATTTGATGCCAGACCTGCTGAGTTTTGCCAGCACTTTGTTTTTTTTTTCCCAATCTGTCTCCTTTGCTACAGGACGGACTATCACTACGCAAAGATTTACTAGGATGCTACCGGGACTTGATGGTTTGTGTTATAAGGAAAGGCTCGATAGACCAGGACTTTTTTCCCTGGAACGTAGGAGGCTTAGGGGTGATCTTATAGAGGTCTATAAAGTAATGAGAGGCATAGATCAGCTAGATAGTCAATATCTTTTCCCAAAGGTAGGAGAGTCTAAAACTAGAGGGTATAGGTTTAAGGTGAGAGGAGAGAGATACAAAAGGGTCCAGAGGGGCATTATTTTCACACAGAGGGTGGTGAGTGTCTGGAATGAGCTGCCAGAGGTAGTAGTACAGGCGGGTAAAATTTTGTCTTTTAGACAATTACATGGGTAAGATGGGTATAGAGGGATGTGGGCCAAATGTGGGCGACATGGACAAGTTGGGCCGAAGGGCCTGTTTCCATGCTGTAAACCTCTCTGACTCCAAGTGTGATATTCCTATTATTCTCACCCTCTCTTAATAAAGCTACTAGTTTAATGTCATGGACTTGAACTGGCCAACATCCAACTAATGAGTGAATTACTGCCAGAGAAGGGAATATGCCGACCCAATAGTTTAAATTAGATTTCATCAAAACCCAGAGGCAGGGATTAGTTTGACTCGGGTTATCCAGTCATTATCTATACACAATTTAAAATGTTATATCTGTAAGAACATATGCCTTTCTGCTAAGCTCCCTCTGTGAAACTTGTGTCAAAATCGTAAGCCGGCTTATATAAACAAGTTTATTAAATCACCAACACCATACACAAAGACAATCATCCCTCCATATGATACTATCCATCATGTGTTTGTCAGTACTCAAACAGGTTACAAAACCAAAAACAGAAAGGAGATATTATGCTGGCATTACTGCCTGACTAACTGAGCTAAAGATTGCCCAACTTTTCCACGCTACAGGTGGAAGCATAGAGCAGCTTACTGGAGATTAACACTCCCAATGAGAAAGCTGTTCCTTTACTCCATTCCAAACTGGTGGATCAGCTGGTTTTTTGCCAGGGGAATTTTCCAAATTCAATGTTAAGCAAGACAAAGGCATCCAGGTTGGCCATCCCAGTGACCAATGTCACTGCAACTCTCGTCATATTTAATAACAGTAAATTCATAAAGAAAATAATGGGGAACTGTGTTATTCTGTACTCCATGTACTCTCAAATATTATAAATTACAGACTTGTTTTTATTCATTCATGGAGTGTGGGTGTCACTGGCTAGACCAGCATTTATTGCCCATCCTTAACTGCCCTCGAGAAGGTGGTAATGAAGTGCCTTCTTGAACTGCTGCTGTTAGGGAGGGACAATGAAGCAATGGTGATATATTTCCAAGTCAGGATGGTGAGTGGCTTGTGGGGGGAAGCTTGCAGGTTGTGGTATTCCCAGGTATCAGCTACCCTACATGATAGCGGTCCTGAATTTGGAAGGTGCTGGCCAAAGAACCTTGGCGAGTTCCTTGTCTAATCTTCCCCAATTCCTAACGTTTTAGCCTTAAAATTACTGATCACATTCAGCACAAAAACACGTATTTGGATAATTTATTTCATTTGTTGATATCATAAAAAGGAGGTTGAGAAGGTTGTGGTCACAGCCTACTCTTAAGCATCGATAGTAACACTGCAGCAGAATGCATTCAGTGTCAGCCGAGCTCGCAATGCAATCTTCTCACCTCTGAGGGGAGGAACGGTGGCACAGTGGTTAGCACTGCTGCCTCACAGTGCCAGGGACACAGGTTCGATTCCTGGCTTGGGTCACTGTCCGTGTGGAGTTTGCACATTCTCCCAATCTCTGTATGGGTTTCCTTCCAGAGTCCGAAAAACGTGCTGGTTAGGTACATTGGCCATGCTAAATTTTCCCTCACCTGAACAGGCGCCGGAGTGTGGCGAATAGGGAATTTTCACGTAACTTCATTGCAGTGTTAATGTAAGCCTACTTGTGACACTAATAAATAAACTTTGAATCAATGGTGTTCAAGACCCACTCCAGAACTGGACGGTATGCTCAAACAAGCAGTCCCCAAACTTTTTTGCTGAAGGACCCCTTTTCAAAAGGCAGCAGCCGGAGAGAGCTAGAGCCCAAAGAAGGCTGGAACTCCCCACATCTACGTGGGTTTCCTCTGGGTGCTCCGGTTTCCTCCCACGGTCCAAAGATATGCAGGTTAGATGGATTGGCCATGTTAAATTGCCCCTTACCGTCCCAAAATGTGTAGGGTAAGGGGATTGAATGTGTGGGGTTACAGGGAGGGTTGGGCCTGGGTAAAATACTCTGTCAGAGAGTCAGTGCAAACTCGATGGGCCAAATGGCTTCCTTCTGCACTCTAGGCACTCTGGGACTCCCTACATTATCCATCAAGATTACTTAATTGGCTATAAAGCACTTTGAGACATCCAAAGGTCAGAAAAGGTGATTTTTAAATGCAAGTTCTTTAGTTATGTACCTTATCAAAACTCATCAACTTTGTACATCTCGGTCAGACTTTGTCGTAACCTTCTCTGCTTTTATAAAGCAGCTCAAGGTTTTCTAGGTTTTCCTCCTCACTAAAGCCTCTCATTCCAGCGATATAAAGCAGGATATCTCAGCTTCAATTTCTGGTCGACCTCAGTAAGCTAGGTTAGAGAGGTCAAATATCCAGAAAACAAAGTCAGCCACGGTTTCAGCTCCTGTTGATGTGCAGTGACCTGTGTGCACATCAGGTTATAAAGAAATTCTCGCTCATCTGTGATGGCTCATCCGTAGTCCATTAGCCTGCCACTTCTCACACTTAAACATTTCTCACACTGCCAGGGCTGAGGGAAACAGGGCCCAAATGAACCATACCCCAATATAGATTAGCTTCTTTCCTGTTTCCCAGGTCATTCCCCAAGGTCTGCAATACCTTTCAGAGTTTGATTTGAACGCATTTTTGCTGGACAGTACTCCTCCCAGTATGTGTAACAGCAATGTGCAACTAGTTGACATCAGTACATTGGAAACTGTAGCTACGATAGCCATGCAAGCAAGATCAATGATAATCAACTTTAAAAAGAGAAGTTTGATCTAGGATGTACAGTAAGGTTCTGCTGCATCGTGTATAGTATCATTTACCTGTAGCCAGTCAACAAACATGGCAACTTCTCTTCCAACCACCTCCGAGTTGTTGGCAGCCACTGTGTAAAGCTGGTGCGCACGCTCAAGCCAGTTGACCACAATGATGTTTGCGTGTACTTCCTGTTTTTGGAGGGCTTTAACCATACCACTGATCCAAGATTCCATCAGTCCAGTCGTCTACAAGGAAAGGCAATAATTTGAAAAGGTCACTCCGTCAGTTTCACTGATAGGCTCCCACTTTACTGTGAAGTCTCAAAAGGTACAAAATGTTATTCGACTCCATTCCCTTTTCATTCTTGGATTAATCTTAATGTATGCTTTCTTCTTTTGAGCAACCAAGTACCAGTACATGCAGATGAAGCTTCCTCTGATCTCCCCAACAATGAGGATGCTTATCTCTTGGCCAGTCCAGTCCAGCCAGTGGAGAGGACTTTCAAAAGAAAGAAGTTTATGTGTTGAACAAAGTTAGAGGATCAATCGTGCATTTCGCCTTTTTCACTTCTGCACATCTTTTAAAAACAAGTTACCCCTGGAAAACTTAACTTTTCTGTTCAATTTTTATATCTCAACATCATCGTTTTTAAATCCATCCATGGTCTCTCTGCTCTCCATCTCTGTAGCCTTCTCCAGCCCTCCAACCCTTTAAGATCTCCGCGCTCCTCCAATTCGGGCCTCTTGTGTATCCACTTTTGATGGTTCTGCCACCTGGAATCAAAACTCTGCAATTGCCTCTCTAGGCCCCTTCCATCTCCTTCTTTAAGATGCTCCTCAAAGCCCAATTGTTTTGTTTTTATTTATTGTAGGCATTTAAATTAGAGTTAGAGTTGTACAGTGCAGAAAAGGCCCTTTGGCCATTGAGTCTGCACCGATTATAACTATCACTAAAGGCACGCTAATCCCATTTTCCAGCACTTGTCCCATATCTTTGAATGTTATGAAGTTTCAAGTGCTAATCCAAATACTTTTTAAAGGTTGCATGGTTTCTGGCCTCCAATACCTTCCCAAGCAGTGTATTCCAGATCACACTACCTTCAGCGGTTTATTTTTCTCAAATCCCCTCCCTCTTACCCTCAGACTATCCCCCCTCATGATTGACCCCTCAACCCAGGGGAACAGCTGCTTCCTATTCAGCCTGTCCATACCCCTCAATCATGTCCCCCCCTTAGCCTTCACTGCTTGAAAGAAAACAATCCAAACCTATCAAGTCTCCCCTTACAACACAAATGCTGCATCCCAGGCAGCATCCTGGTAAACCTCCTCTGTACCCCCTCTAGTGCAATCACATCCTTCCTATAGATCAGGACAGCATACAGTACTCCAGCTGTGGCCCTGTACAACCCCAACATTACCTCCTTGCTCTTAAACACTATGCCACGACTGATAAAAGCAAGTGTCTCTTATGCATTCTTAATTCTCCTATTCACCTGCTCTGCTGCCTTCAGGGATCTGTGAATAATTACCCCAATAAGAACAAAAGAATACATAACGAAACTACCATCAGCTCTTTAGATTAGCTACAGGATAAACTTGTACAATAGAGCCAGCATCAGGGCAACACAGTGTAACCCTGGAAAATAACAACAATTTGTATTTATGAAGTGCCTATAATAATATACTAATAATACATGATAAAAAACACCAGGGAGGTGCTTCACAGGAGTGTTATAAAGCAAAATTTGACTCCAAATCACATAAGCAGATATTACGGCATATGCTAAAAGCTTAGTCAAGGAGGTAGGGCTAAAGGAGGAAAGAGAGATAGAGAGGTGGAGAGGTTTAGGGAAGTAATTCCAAAACTTGGAGCTTGGTAACTGAATGCACAGCCGCCAGTGTTTGAGCAGTTTAAATAAGGGATTTTCAAGAGGCCAGAATCTCGAATGTTTGATGGCTCAAGGGAATTACAGAGAAAGAGAGAGGGTAGGGTCATGGAGGGATTTGAAACTAAGGATGAGAATTTTAAAAATCAAGACTTTGCTTAACCGGGTACCACGTCATTCAGTGAACATGGGGCGATGGATGACTGGAACTTGTTGCAAGTTAGGACATAGACAGTGAAGTTTGGGATGACCTCAATTTTACAGTATCCTCTACAAGGAGATGAGATTCTCTCTCAAGGTCTCCCTCTCACACTCAAATTCAAAATGCAGACACTGTGATTAGGTCATTGTTAGACTCACTTTCTTAAACCAACACCCTGTCGTAGAATTCTACAATTGTCTTCCAGTTGATCTACAAACATATAACCATACAAATTAGCAATAGGAGTACACCATTCAGCCCCTCAGGCCCTACTATGTCATTCGATAAGAGTGTGGCTGATCTGATTGCTTTCACTCCATATTCCTGCCTAACCCCAGTACCCTTTGACATCCTTGTAAGAATCTGCCTTAAAAATATTCAATGATTCTGCCTCCACTGCTCTTTCGGGAAGTGAGTCCCACAGACTCACAACACTGAGAAAACATATCTCCTTATTTCCATCATAAATGGGAGGATCCTTAATTTTAAACTATGTCCCCTAGTTCTACTTAGGGAAACATCCTTTCAGCATCCATCCTGTCAAGTTCCCTCAGCATCTTACATATTTCAATAAGATCTCCTCTCATTCTTCTAAACTCCAGTGGACACAGGCCCAACCTTTCTTCATAGGATGACCCCTCACCCCAAGAATCAGTCGAGTGAACCTTCTGCGGGCTGCTTCTAATGCAATTATATCCTTTCATAAATAAGGAGACCAATGCTGTACACAGTGCTCCAGCTGTGGTCTCACCAATATACCCTGTACAATTGTAGCAAAACATCTCTTTTTGATAATCCATTCCCCTTGCAATAGGTGACAACATTCCATTTGCCTTTTTAATCATTTGCTGTACCTGCATACTAACATTCATGTCCCAGGACACTCAGATCCCTCTGCCCCTCAGAGTTCTGCAATCTCTCTGCATTCAAATTATAAGTTGCTTGACTATTCTTCCTACCAAAGTGAACAAGTTCATATTTTCCCACATTATACTCCATCTGTTAAATGTTTGTCCACTCACTTAACCTATCTATATCCTTTTGGAGCTCACCCCAAAACCAGAAAATTCCGCCCGAGGTCAAGGGACCCTTCCATGGTCCACCCCTCGCCCGCTAAGATGCCTGTGGTGAGCAGAACGGGAAAATTCACCCCCTTATGTCCTCTGCACAACTTAATTTCTTCCCTATCTTTGTGTCTTCAGCACATTTAGCAACTATACATGTGGTCCCATTGTCCAAGTCATTGATATAGATTGTAAATTGTGGCACTCATTACATCTTGGCAACCCAAAAATGACCCATTTATGCCTACTCCCCCTTTCCCTTTAGCTAACCAATCCTCTCTCCATGCTAATGTGTTACCCCCTACACCATGAGCTTTTATTTTGTGTAATAATCTTTGAAGTGGAACCTCTAAGGGCAGCACGGTGGCAGAGTGGTCTCACAGCACAAGGGACCTGGGTTTGATTCTGGCCTTGAATGACTGCCTGTGTGGGTTTCCTCCGGGTGCTCCGGTTTCCTCCCACACTCCAAATATGTGCAGGTTAGGTGGATTAGCTATGGTAAATGTGTGGGTAGGCCTGGGTAGAATGCTCTCCGGAGAGTCGGTGCACTCTCAATGTGCTGAATGATCTCCTTCTGCACTTTAGGGAATCTATGATTCTTATCAAATGCCTGCTGGAAATCCAAGTACATCTGAAGTTGACCTTGCTTGCTCTTACTCCGAATATAATCTTGGTTCAAATTTGATTTAAACATGTCAGCAGAAAAGTACATTCTTTCCATTGCTAGTATCCATTACACCATTCAATTGGCATCACTCACATCATTCCCATATGGTCAATTGTTCAGAGACTTGGTGGGGGAAGATTTTCCGGCTGTTGCAGCCGGCAGGATCCTTTGGTCCCGCCAACAGTGAACCCCCGCCACAGGTTCCCCAACAGCTGAAGGTGCAAACAATGGGAAACCACGATGACAGCAGTGGAACCAGAATATCCCACCGCCAACCAATGACAAGTCACCTCCGCCACCACAGTGCATATGGAAGATCCCACCTGGGATTTATAGCCTTTAGCTCTCCTTCAATAATTGATTACAAATTTGCCTCCAGAACAATCAGGGGGTCACAGTCTGAGTGTAGACCATTTAGGACAGAAATGAGGAGAAATCTCTTCACCCAGATAGTGGTCATGCTGTGGAATTCACTACAACAGGAAGTATTTGAGGCCAAAACATTGTATGTTTTCAAGAAAGAGTTGAATAAAGCACTTGTGGCAAAGGGAATCAAAGGATATGGGGCAAAGGTGGGATCAGGCTATTGAGTTGGATGATCAGCCATGATCATAATGAATGGCAGAGCAGGCTCAAAGGGCTGAATGGCCTCCTCCTACTCCTATTTTCTATGTTTCTATGTAAACTTCTAAACGTCTCCAAGCGACAACCTCATTTGGACCTGCAGACCACTATTTATCGCAATATTACTTGGTCATTGGTGGCTTGCTGTTTATAATGAGAATTTTCTGTAATACATATGTCATATTATACCATAAACTGTAAGTGAGAAACTCAGGAGCCAAGAACTATTGGCTGTGTTGAAACACAGCTGCAGCTTACATTTACAGCATGCCATTGGACTGCTTGGGAGAGCCGTAGAGGCGGAAAACCTCACAACATTTTAAAAATACATGGATGAGCACTTGAAATGCCATAATACTCAAGGCCAAGTGCTGGAAAGTGGGATTAGTGAAGTTTTGTCGAAGCAGAGTCGATGGGTCGAATGGCCTCTTCCGTACTGAATGACTCTACGGAACAATGACCCTGGTTTTAAACATACGTGTCAATGTTAGGCTTTTATACCTTAGGATCCAAAATTTTAATAAGAAAATTATGTTACTAGAATGCTCATCCTAAACAATTTTTAAAAATCTATCCTATTCCAATAACTTTATGAATCATGTTTTTATTTTTGATAAAAATGTAAGTTATTGAGACACACGACCTGGTTTTCAAATGGCTGTTCCCCAAGTTAGAGGTCAATGGGTCAATAAAAGCAGATAGCTGAATCAACTTATTGTGACTGAAGAGCAAATATTACTATTTGTTCAGTCCATCGAACGACTACATTTTAAAGGTTTTCATCACAAATAAATTATTTGGTGGCGTTGATAACAGTACTCTCGATATTTCCATTATTGGGGAAATGGTATATTTGAGAGAGTTAGTTCTCCAGTTTTTGAGGAAATTAGATTAGGTTAACAGGCTGTGCAACTCACCGTCCACCCATGGATGATAAGGAATGTCTTAGAAGTCCTGTTGAAGTTACATTTCACCAGACTCTCAGCCACACCTGCAATGATGCCACAGTCTCGCACCTTAGTATGTTTTGAGCTCTGAAGGTTAAATTTCGTCTGAATACTGCTGTGCTCCAAGTCTTTTTGCATCACATTCTGAGCCAATTTGTCTGTAAGAAAGCCACATAAGGTCAGGTTGAGGAATTGCTCTTAAGTGCAAGGTTGCAGTTAAATTGAAACTGAAATAATAATGAAATTGTAATCTAACATGAAACCTTTGATATCTGCTCTTATTCCCCAAGGCTATGTATAGTCTAGAGACATGGAAGGAGACAGGAAGAGAAAGGACTTCTGACTGCTACTGTGAGATTGGATCAGGTTGTGTTAGGTTGTTGTGGAGATAAGTTAAGTGGTAGAATAGAACAATATTGGATACAGAAGTTGTTAAAATCATGCTGTATAGTGTCTGTTATCAGTTAAGATTGCACTCAGGCTTTGTAAACTCCAATGATTTTCCCCTTTGCAACTAGAAACTAGCCTGCATAAATCTGGAATTTACCTGAGAATTTGAGATAAAAATCTTCCTCACTCCATGCAAGATGTACAGATCACTATTCTAAATAAGAGAAGCCCAAATTCAAGTTGTACAGTCAAGGAAAAGTTCAATTTTCCAACATAAATTCACGCCACATGATTCAGAACATGTGCAATTTTTAAATGAGCTGCGATGGATCTTAGAAATTCAGAATTGCTTATTAAAGTCATGATAACCAATAAATCACATCAGTGGCAGAAATCTTCCACTTTTTTTAAGTGGGTGAGGCAGTTTTCTATGCATTCATCACAAGAAATAATAGCATAGAGGAAAGCAGAATAAGAACAAAACTTTTTGCAAGTACACAAATTTATCAGCATCGGATAAAAGACAGGTGAACATAAATAGAATTCTCCAATTCTTGAGTTTTGATGAACAGCACACAAGAAACAACAAGCTATTCTTCATAGGAAATTAAGGTCAAAATAGGGCTGAATTCTACACTGGGGGCAGGCCACCCACCCCCTTCCTCAGTGCAAAGGTTGATGTCAATCCCACCTCCAATTTGTCCCGCAAATATTTGACAGTCACTGGGCCTTAAGTTGGCTTGAAATGGGCCTTCTACCCCACTGCAGGGGAAATACCACCTCTGGGAGCTGCCGACCAATCAAATGGGAATGGCAGTCACTGCAGGGACCGCAGGTAGTCTCCAGAATGAGCAGTATGAAACCCGGACTGGAATCTTGCTGGAGCCAGGTTGGCGGGCCCTGGCGAGGAGGTTGGGGAGAGCCCAAGATCAACATGGGTGGGGGAATGGGGGATTTGAAGCACCTTAGGAGTGTGCCAGAGACTGGCACAGGGTGCCTGCCCAGAAGGCCAACCCCCTCCCCAGTCCAGCCATAAAGCCCGCCAGGTTTTGCTGAGTGGCCTGGACACTTAGAAATCATAGAACCCCAAAAGTGCAGAAGGAGGCCATTCGGCCCATCGAGTCTGCACCGACCACAATCCCACCCAGGCCCTACCCCCACATATTTACCCGCTAATCCCTCTAACCTACGCATCTCAGGGGCAATTTTAACCTGGCCAATCAACCTAACCCGCACATCTTTGGACTGTGGGAGGAAACCGGAGCACCCGGAGGAAACCCACGCAAACACGGTGAGAATGTGCAAACTCCACACAGACAGTGACCCGAGCCGGGAATCGAACCCGGGACCCTGGAGCTGTGAAGCAGCAGTGCTAACCACTGTGCTACTGTGCTGCACTTGACAGTGATATCCCCACTGCAGTTAAAATACCTGGGGAGCAGGATGCCCAGATAGTTGATGGGCATTGCACCACCGCCATGGCACATCCCCCCATGCCACATCCCCCCATGCCCCCCCCACCTACCAACCCACACCCAAGGGGAGCATAAAATTACTTCTGAACATATGTTCCTCCATTCACTGCTAGTAGAAGAAAAGTAATGAACAGAAGAGCATATACCCGATTACTTCCAATATCTTTGGTGAACATATGTATAGGGTGTTAATGCTAAAGTAAGGAGTGTTTTGGACAACCAGTAATATTGGGTTTATTATTCCCTAATAATTGGCTGTTATCCATCAATAAACCCCTAGTGATTGGATCCTAATCATTTATCCTTTAGTATGGACTTCATAACATGTCATGTTACCACATGACAAAATTCACACTGAGCCCGATAGCCTGAGGAGGTCCCAAATACAATCCTTGGTCAACCTCAGATAAGCAGCAAGTCATAGAATCAACCAGCACAGGAGACAACCTCACCCAACATATTTGAGTAAAACTATCCACTTATCCCCACCCCACTGCTCATAGAATTCCTACAGTGAAGAAGCAGGCCATTTGGCCCATCGAGTACGTAAGTATTACCCTCACCACCAACTTCCCAAGGGCAATTAGGGGTGGACATTAAATGCTGGTCTAGTCAGGGTATCACATCCCATGAAAGAATAAAAATAAATTACCACAGTATTCCACCAGCCAATGCATTCTAGATGATAACAGTGCTGTATAAACAAACATTGCGATGCCGAAATTCAATACCACACTCCTGGATTAGAAAGGTGAGGGAGAAAATCCAAACAGAGTGCTATCCTGAACACTGGCTGAGGACAGCACATGTCTTTCAGTCAAATGGCAGAGTAGGTTGAGATAGAAGCCTAGTTATTCTGCAATGCAAGAGAGTGAAGCTGGGGTCTACTCATAGAGCAACAAAGAGTCAGCGTCTTTAGGGAAAAATAGTGAATGGTGAAAAAGATTGATCAAAAAAATTAAACAGTGGAAGAAAAAGTATGGGACAAGAGCAGCTGAATACAGAATTGGGACCAGATACTGATGTAAATGGCCACCAACCGCCACTACATTACACAACACATACAGTATAAAGCTGACTCACCAGAAATATTTCTACTTTGCTGCTCCTGACAACTTAATCCAGTCTATTTATAATTAGCTAGTCAGACCCAAACTGAGCTACTGAACTGAATGCCTTACAAAGGAGTGTTTCACCTAGGGGAGGAGGTTGGGCAGGAAGGAACAAAGGAAGATAAACTAAGGCGCAATCAATCGCCAGCACTTAAAATGCTAGGTCAGGGCAGGTAGTAATTACTACATTTTTGCATTATTCCTTGGCCAAATTTTTCCCAGGTTTAAAATCTCAGACCATTTTTGAGGTATATAAGATGATAAAAGGTATGGATAAGGTAGATGTGGAGCGGATGCTTCCTCTTGTGGGGCATATTAGGATGCGAGGTCATAGTCTTCGGATAAGGGGTAGCAAATTTAAAACAGAGTTGAGGAGAAACTACTTCTCCCAAAGGATGTGTGAATCTGTGGAATTCACTACCCCAAAGTGTGGTGGACGCTGGGACAGTGAGTAAATTTAAGGAGGAGTTAGATTTTTAATTGGTAATGGGTTGAAGGGTTATGGGGAGAAGGCAGGAAAATGGGGATGAGAAGATATCAATATGATCAAATGGCGGAGCAGACTCGGTGGGCCGATGCTCCTATATCATTCTGCACATGAGTTTTCATTTCCCATCATCTAGAGTGGGCTTCTAGCTGTCCAATAGAGAGGTATTGGGTAACAAGCCCTCAGCTACTGATTAAATCCCATGCCATTAATTTCAGAAGGTAACAGAGTAAACAGTGGCTTGATTTCTTCCCTTATATACATAACCGGACTCAATGAGGCAATTTTGTTTGCTGAAATATTGTAAAACAGCTGATAACGAGCCCAGCATCCATTCTACATCTCTTCTGAATCAGAATAATGTAAAACAGGCTGTCAGTTCACTATTCCTCATTTTATACTATTACCTTCAGCCAGAATTAACCCCAGTGTCTGTATTTCGAAACTATCAGATCAACCCTCACTATTTAGTTATTCTCTTTGCCCCTTATATAGAAACCAGACATAGGAGTAGGCCATTCGGCCCTTTGTGCCTGCTCCACCATTCATTTTGAGGGACATAAGGCTGCATTGTTCCAATGGACCATTGTTATTGCAAATTAATCTGGGTTCTCAACTCAACACTGGCAAGCACCATCACAGAATGAAAGAAGCCGATACCATGGTACTGTATATACAAAAAAAAGTTTTCCTTTTGACTGGGCAATACTGTTAGAACCATAGAAAAGTTACAGCACAGAAGAGTTTAGGGTCTCCGCCTCCATCACCAACTCAGGCAATAAATTCCAGACACCCACCACCTTTTGAATAAAAAAGTTCTTCCTCAAGTCCCCTCTACTGCCAGTTATCTTGAATCTATGTCCCCTGGTTCTAGAATTCTCCACCAAGGGAAACAAGTTTATACTGTCCATTCTAACTCTTACCCTCATCATGTTGCACACTTCTATCAAGTGACCCCTCAGTCTTCTTTGTTTCATAGACAATAACCCCAACCTATCCAATCTCTCCTCATAGCTACACTTTTCTAGCCCTGGCAAACCTGCTCTGCACTCTCTCCAGAGCAAGTTCTAGATTTAAATTAATTAATATCAGCCGGCGAAAAAGCTATAGTTTACCGCTCATTCGAGGTTTAAGTGGGGAAAATTAAACCAAGATTCTCACTCTCCATTATTATTCAACAGCCTTTGCTGGAAAGTTCACATATCAGGCTATTGGGAAAAAGGCAGAATCCAACATGACTGCGCTTCCTCGCAAGGTCGAATGGTATTCAGACGCTCTTCCCAACTCATACAGTAAGAATTTCCACTTGGGTCAATGGTAGAGGGCAGCCACTCCCATGGGAAACCGACTGCAGTAAGAGTCAGTGTGTTGGAGAGAGAAAGCTAGATCGTACGGCAACTACGATTAGAGTTTTGCTCGTCCGGAGTGAGCCGGAGTGTGGAGTTCATTGTTACTACTTGAGAAACTTGATGCTGTATTACTATGACAAGGAGCATCTGTTTGGATTCCCACATGTAGATGTCAGAGCAGGCACGAGCACATGTTTAAACTGGCAGCCAATTCAGCTCCAGAATGTATTATTAAAAGCAACATTATCATCTGGTAAATTATCTTGCAAGCCCAGTGTATGATTTGGGTCATTCCATTTCCAAGTATCCACAACCATCCAGTGATTCACATTAATTTACTCATAGCGTTATTTCCCATATTTTAATATTACAAACTACTTGATTCACATAGAGGGAAACTACTGCCTTGATGAGAAAGGGCTAATTAGAATTTCGATTTCTTGGAAGCTACCCTGATGCCTCATTGTACAAATTAGCTTCAGAACAGTCAGATCTCAGATTTTGCTGACTTGCTAGAATTGATATCAGCAAGTGAACGCTGTCTCTCTCTAGGCTAGGGAAGAAGTAACCTGGATTCTGCAACTGACGACCAGGACTGATTCCCTGCACTGGTACTCTATACATCTCGCTATCAGGTCAGCCAGATTCTGCTCTGAGATCTCGCATAGTTAACAAGATTCAGCTAGCACACCCCACATTCAGAAAATGGCCACATGGGATAAATATTACAACAACAACTTGCACATAAACAGCACCACTGACACAAAAAAATCCCAAGGCATTTCTCAGAAGTGTATTCAGACAAAAAGTGACAGCAAACCAGAGAAGGAGGCATTAGAACAAAAGGTACAAAGAAGTAGATTTTAAGGAGCACCTTAAAGGAGAACCACACCATCAGAAGGACTGGAGAGGGTGCAGAGGAGATTTACCAGGATGGAAAGTTTCAACTATGAGGAGAGACTGGTTAGGTTGGGTTTGTTTTCTCTGGAGCAGAGGAGGCTGAGGCGGAATCTGATAGAAGTATACAAAATTATAAGAGGCATAGATAGGGTAGATAGTAAGAATCACTTCCCCCATGGTAAAGGCTAGAGGGCACAGGTTTAAAGTGAAGAGGAAATGGTATAGTGGGGATCTGAGGAAAATAGTTTTCAGCCAAGGATTCCTTTCTATCCATCCATCCATACCCTTCATAATCTTATACACCTCAATCAGGTGCCCCCTCAGCCCTCTCTGCTCCAAGGAAAAAAAACCCCACCTATCCAGTCTCTCTTAATAGCTTAAACGTTCCAGCCCAGGCAACATCCTGCACTTTCCTCCTTTGCACTTTCTCTAGTGCAATCACTTCCTATAGTGTGGCAACCAGAACTGCGCACAGTACTCCAGCTGTGGCCTAACCAGCATTTTATACACTCCATCATATCCTCCCTGCTCTTATACTCAGTGCCTCAATTAATAAAGGCAAGTATTCAATTTGCCTTCTTAACCACCTGTCCTGTCCTGCTGTCTTCAGAGATCTATGGACATACACACCAAGGTCCCTCTGATCCTCTGTACTTCCTAGGGTCTGACCATTCATTGTATATTCCCTAGCCTTGTTAATCCTCTCACAATGCATTACCTCACACTTTCCAGGGTTAAATTCCATTTTTCACTGTTCTGCCTCTATCATCCTGTAATCTAAGGCTTTGCTCCCCACTGTTTAACACATCATGAACTTTTGTGTCACGCGGACTTGCCTACATTCACGTCCAGATCATCAATGTACACTACAAACAACAAGGAACCCAGCACCGATCCCTGCAAACTGAACACAGGCTTCCAGTCACAAAAACAACCTTTGACTACCAACCTCTGCCTCCTACCACTAAGCCAATTTTGGATCCAGTTTGCCAAATTGCCCTGGATCCCATGGGCACTTAACTTCTTTATCAGTCCCCCATATGGGACCTTGTCAAACACCTTACTGTAGACTACATGAACTGCACTACCCTCATCTACATGCCGAGCCCCCTCCTGGAAAAATTCAATCAAATTTGTAAGACATGATCTCCCTTCGACAAAACTATGCTGACTATCCTTGATTAATCCTTGCCTCCCCAAGTGGAGGTTAATTCTGTCACTCAGAATTTTTTCCAATAATTTCCCTACCACTGAAGTTAGACTCACTAGCCTATAAATTCCTGGTTTTCCCTACTTCCCTTCCTGAATAATGGTACCATTATTGACCCTGCGTCTCTAAGCATGCATCACTCTTTGTATCCTACAGAACCCACTCTATCTCTTACTACCTGCTTAGTATTTACAGATTGGGAGAAGACCTTTGAGTTCTCTTTTATGCTGACTACCATTCAATTCTCAGATTCTCTCCTTGCCAATTTTATTTTCCTCTTCACCTTCCAACTTAACCTATTGTATATGATCTGGTTCTCACTTAAAATATTCTTCCGATATATATCATACAACCTCTGTTTTTCATTTCATCTTAATCTATCTTCCTCATCATCCAAGGAGACCTCTTTTCTGTTCCTCTTTATTTTCACCCTTCTTGGAAAGTGCCTAGCCTGCATCTGAAGCATCTCTTCAAGCATTGTTCTGTTACAGTTCTTTTCCTATCAGTCTTGGTTCCATTTTACCTGGGCTATAGGTCCCAATGTATGGCTTAAAGAGGTGTGCCATCAGATTTTTTAAAAAATTCATTCAGAGATGTGGGGTCACTGGCTGGGACAGCATTTATTGTCCATCCCTAACTGAGCAACTTGCTGGGCCATTTCAGAGGGCATTTAAGAGAGAACCACATTGCTGTGGGCATGGAGTCACGTGTAGGCTGGACCAGGATAGTAGATTTCCTTCCCAAATGGGTATTTGTGAACCAGATGGGTTTTTATGACAATAAACAATCATCATTAGACTTTTAATTCCAGATTTTTATTTAATTCAAATTTCACCATCTGCCGAGGTGGGATTCGAACCCTATTCCCCAGAGCATTACCCAGAGTCTCTGGATTACTAGCCCCGTGATAATACCATCAAACCACCATCACCTCCTGTAGATCTATTGTATATGACCTGGTTCTAACTTAAAATATTCTTCCGACATGTATCATACAACGTCTGTTTTTCATTTCATCTTAATCTATCTTCCTCATCATCCAAGGAGTCCTGTTTTCTGTTCCTCTATATTTTCACCCTTCTTGGAAAGTACTTCGTCTGTATCTAACCACAACTTTTCACAATATACATTAACAATTTGGAAGAAGGATGTGAGGGCGCTGTTGCTAAGTTTGCAGATGATGCAAAGATATGTAGAGGGACAGATAGTATTGAGGAAGCAGGGGGGCTGCAGAAGGACTTGGACAAGTTAGGAGAGTGGGCAAAGAAGTGGCAGATGGAATACAATGTGAAAAAGTGTGAGGTTATGCACTTTGAAAGGAGGAATGGAGGCACAGACTATTTTCTAAGTGGGGAAATGCTTAGGAAATCAGAAACACGAAGGGATTTGGGAGTCCTTGTTCAAGATTCCCTTAAGGCTAATGTGCAGGTTCAATCTGCAGTTAGGAAGGCAAGTGCAATGTTAGCAATCATGTTGAGAGGGCAAGAACACAAGAGTAGGGATGTACTTCTGAGGCTGTGTAAGGCTCTGGTCAGATCCCAATTGGAGTATTGTGAGTAGTTTTGGGCCCCGTATCTAAAGAAGGATGTGCTGGCCTTGGGAAAGGTCCAGAGGAGGTTGACAAGAATGATCCCTGGAATGAAGAGCTTGTCGTATGAGGAATGGTTGAGGACTCTGGGTCTGTACTCCTTGGAGTTTAGAAGGATGAGGGGGGGATCTTATTGAAACTTACAGGATACTGCGACGCCTGGATAGAGTGGATGTGGAGAGGTTGTTTTCACTAGTAGGAAAACTAGAATGAGAGGACACAACCTCAGGCTAAAGGGACGATCCTTTAAAACAGAGATAAGGAGGAATTTCTTCAGCCAGAGAGTGGGGAATCTGTGGAACTCTTTGCCACAGAAGATTGTGGAGGCCAGGTCATTGAGTGTTTTTACGACAGAGATAGATAGGTTCTTGATTAATAAGGGGATCAGGGGTTATGAGGAAAAGGCAGGGGAATGGGGATGAGAAAAATATCAGCCATGATTGAATGACGGAGCTGAGTGGCCTAATTCAGCTCCTATGTCTTATGGTCTTGTGGTATTATAGCTAAATACTAGAGGACTACATTAGGGTGATTTGTTTTTAGAAGGTTTGAGGTCTGGTTGTTGAGGACCATGGAACAGTCTGTTGAAACCTACTCAGCTTCCCAGAATATTACATGCTGGTTAAACATTAAGGTGTGGGAGCAATGGCCTCAGCTCTGAAGATGAGCTCAGTTTGGACTTTAAGCTGTAGAGGTTTCATTGAGGCTTTTGCATTGGTTAAAAGTAGAATCTTAAAAGGCATAAAAATGTTATGGATGCTTAGGTTTGAAACTTTCCAGCTGATCTTGCTGGTAGAATGGTTTAACATTAAACTCAGTGCCTGGAATATTGTTAGAGCTGAACCAGCTTTTCTGGTATGTGACAAATTCCTAAGCGTCCAGTGTGGTGGTTGGACTACACGCACGCACTGGAAACATACTGCCTCGGATACTGGACTAGGCTGCTCCAGGTATCCAGGCACCTCCCAGACAATTTCAAATTATAGCTGAAACAATCAAATTCGGCTCCTTAAACTTGTTGCTGGGGCTTTTGCCTGATGTTGGCCTGCCCCAGCATCAGACTGGCCACACGAACAATGCTCTTTAAAGAGCTAACCTGCCACTGACAAGTTAGGTTGAGGCCAACTTCTATTTGCTTTTGGATTGTTTTCTGACTATGCAAGCTTCATTCCGACCGCTGGGAGGATTATTCTCTAGGCTTTTTCCAATATTTTGGCTGCCTTCTCAACAGTTTTACTGCCGTTATGTGTAGACCTTTGGGCTGGAGGAGGAGGGGGGCAACATGAAAAAGGGGAGAGAGCAGGAGTAACTCAGAGAAGATGAAGGAGAAGGGCACTGTGCACCATCACCTGGACAGCAAGAGGTGAGTGGGAGGTGGAACAAGAGTAGGCAGCGGAGGGGGATGAGGAGCTGCATGAAAATTATGGGTTACTGGCATCTCCAGTTGCGAGAACTCTCAAAGAGCAGTTGATCAGAATGCCTCACATGAACCAAACCCCCATTACACCAACAATCCCACAATCCTTATCATCACCATCCTTAGCCTTTCTTCTGTCCAGCTTGGTAAGTCTTCCCCTCAACTCACTACAAACTAAATCCAAAACAAAAGGTTAATTTATCCAACAACTGAATTCTATTTGTATCCAACAGTTAACAGAAACAATGACACTATTCCAGAACAAGGTTTTGGGGAAAGCTGGTTTATTTCTCCCAATATTCCAATGAAGTTTTTCCCCAGTGGCTACAGTTTGGGAAGTGGAAGATTGCTGAGCTTCCATTGAGGACACCTTGGATGGCCGTGACCTTGAGAAAGTGCCGACCTTGAAGGCCTGACTGCAACATCTGCACGAGTCAGGACATGTCTGATCCAGCTAGCTGTATGGACTAACAAGGGCTGAGTGAGTAGTGGGGGTCACAAATGTGCATGTCCTGAGAGGAAATAGCGACTGCCTCATTCATGAAGCTAATATCACTCTCGGTTCTAGAGTGTGGGAGTGATACGACATACTGTACGCCCTTGTCAACACACCGCCGCCCTCCCACCCCCCCACCCCCCCCCCACCCACCCAAGATGGCAGCTGCCTGAGTTTCCATGACAACAGTGTTAGCTACCATGGAAGTGGTCACAGCTTTCAACCTGGGTACCACCACTGTTGTGTCATGGGGCTGAGCCCTTGGCCCATATTGGCAGAAGGTTTTGTACAAGTTGGGGTGGTCCCATGCCCTAGCCCACTGTGTGCAAGTTTACTGACTCATTATCCATTTTCCTGACTTATGTCGATCAGATTATTTTTCTCTTTTATTTTTGGCAGGCGCAGTGGGCTGTTCTGGATCCAGTTCGGGATTTCTGTGGCCATCTGAGTCCTATGCAACAGAGTTGGTGTGCAATTTTGCTCTATGCCAAGTTGGCATGTGACATTAGAGAGCTCTGTCCCAGCCCCTGTGCACTTTCTCTGAACTCCAAGGTCGTAAAACTATTGGGGGGCAGTCCCTGACAATCAGGGGCGATTGGCTTTAGTAAGCACAGGGGTAGCAGCGAGGAGGGAGGGAAAAGTTCGGGAGTTGGGATGGGGGTGTGGAGGTTTATCACATTGTGGGGAAGAAGGCAAAGATCGCGGTGAAAAAGGCGGGAAGCTGATTAAAGGGAGGCTGTCTTGGGAAACACCGCCGGCCGGTATGAAATTTAACTCAGAATCCCAATATCAAACTGAACTGCCCGACCTCTCCAGAGCAGGACACTGATACTGTCACCTCGCAATAAAATAAAGCATTTTTAAACCCCTACCAAACCTTCACCCTAACATCATGGGGGTGCGTTTGAAATTATCTCCAGTATTTAATGTGCCATATAATTGTATTAAGAAAGATTTGTTCTTACCCGTTTTCAGAATACCCCAAAGCGCTTCACAGCTAATGAAGTACTTTGTGAGATGTGGTCGCTGTTGTAAAACTGTTTAAAATCTCTCCTTTGGAAAATTAACTCATTTACCTGCTGATATTTTCTAACGGTTCCTAAACAATTCCAGCGGGCAACATTTTCAGACTAAGTCTCAAACTGCCAGCCTGATCATTTCCGCCCCAACTCCCCAAATGTGGAGTTAAGGGGTAGAGTGGGATTGTCGTCGGTACAGGTTCGATGGGCCGAATGGCCTCCTTCAGTACTGTGGGGATTGTCTGTTAACTCGGAAGCTGTTCTCGGCATCTCTCCCTTTCCCCCAGTTTCTTCTCCCTCTCGTCTGTTTTTCTTCATAAACTTGACTTTTCTAATTTAATGTGAATTATTTCTGTACAGTTACTTTGTAAATGAGCTGGAGTTTGTTCCATTTGCTGGCCATTTTATCTTTTTTTTATATATATAACCTTAATTTTTGGTTGTACAGTTTCCAAACTTCGATTTAAACCTCAGCCGTTCAGGCATGAGGGCAGCAGAGATAAGCAATTAGCAAGGTATTCATGAGGCGAGTGCCTCTGTCTTTCTGGTCAAACTACCCATGTCTGAAAGATAGTGCAACTCAAACATTGCTGTACCTTTTGATAAAGGCGCAGGGAGATATTTTCGAGGAACCTGATGTTCAGGAACTATCAGGACATTTCATTTCAAGCGCTACCTGTGCAGCAATCCACCCGCTACACACCCGGGATCTCTGCTGTGGCAATTTCCAAACATAAGTATATTAAAGTTCTGAGCCTATGATCAGTGAAACACCCCCCACCCAGAAGAACGCCATTCAATTCAGGGGGGAAACCTGTTCTATTATATTTTGTATAACTTTTTTAAAAATAAAAAGATAAATCTGGATTTTAAAAACCCCAGAACGCGGGCAGGACCCGGGATTGAAAGGAGTACATGATATGAAGTGGGCATATGATACACAGAAGATTGGGAGACCTGGGGAGAGCGGCGGGGGGGGCGGGGGGGATGCAGAAATGTCAAAAGTCAAAAACTTGAAAGGTTGCTCCAGGAAAAGTTTCCAACGCTGTCATTGTTCAACCACGGGATTTAAAAATCTGCACGGCACTTAATAATAACTTTAAAATGTAGTCTTACCAGCAGTGGCTGCGTCCTTGGAATCTCTCACTGAGAAGCCGATAGATAACAGAGATAGCAGGTTGATACACAACGTGAAGCTAGTCATCGCCTTCATTCAGACACCGCACTAATGTTGGAGTGTGCTTTGCAAAGGTGGCTTTTAAGAGGGGTTTTTTTGGTACTGTTTAATCAATGCAATGGAATCAACCCCGACCCCTGAACTGATCTTTAAAAGAAAAGCTACTTCACCCCCTGCGAGTTAGTTGAAAACTTCTCCAGCCACCTTGTGACAATTGCTTTGCACACTCAGGTCCCTGCAGCTGGCTTTTTAAGTAGATATTTTCAGTCATCCGACTAATCGGCAGATGGATATTTGGCTAATTTATTCAACTTTAGGTTTTTGCCATTGGTCGAGCCGGGGAGGTGGAGTCTGCATATTGAAGAGGAAATGATATTCTACACCGAATTACTGCAAAATATCCCCAACTCAATCGGCCGGCTGAGAAATTGGCGGGGGGAGGAGGTGGAAGAGGCACATTCATAATCCGCTTGAATCACAAGCTCGTCATGTTTCAATACTTTCCACGGCAACTTGGTTCAAAGTTGAATAATTGTGTTTTCCAATTACGTTACAGTCTGTGTAGCAGAGACAGATACAATACCACAATTGGAATGTGCTAGTCTATAAACAAAAAAAATTCTGATGTAATCAATGTTCCTCTCTATGCAAAGAAGCGACCTGTGTGATTAATGCAACATTGGGTTATAACGTGGGGGGGAACGTGGAATAAGCTTGTGCAGTCCGTGTGAATCCGGATAGCAGTTAATTTCACACTGTACACTCTGTACAAACCCGTTCAGAAGCCACCTGACCGACAGGTGCCGAAACAGGTTCCTACCCTGCCCGGCTGGTAATGTGATAGAGTGAGCACTCGAGTACAATTAGTCTCGCTTCGGGGGGGAAAGATTTATGTGAATGAGTTATTATAGTTCACCCGTTTGTAGAATCACCTCGATCAGTCAATGCTGTTTGACCTTCAGAATGTGGTGGAATTCTCTGAGTTAAAGGTGCAAGGTTAACATAAAAGACTTCGACCAGTGACGCTGCGAGTTCTTTTTTTATTTTTAGTTGCCCTGATGTGTTCCACTGCACACTCGGAATGTCCCACTTCCGTTGCTGCTCCCCGATGGGTTAACCAACAAATCAAGTGGTATTGAAGGTCGGAAGTTGGTCTCAACATCCAGAGCTAGTTGAGGAGAAGACTCATGCAGGCTTTCCCACTTCCGTTCATCATCCAATGATCCTTCTTGCTGGAAAATGTACGGATGGAATCAGGTGAGGTCAGCAGGTCAGAGGCTGGGAATTCTGTGCAGAGTAATTCACCTGTCCACCATCTACAAGGCGCAAGTCAGGAGTGTGATGGAATATTCCCCATTTGCCTGGATGGCTGCAGTTCCAACAACACTCAAGAAGCTCAACACCATCCAGGACAAAGCAGCCCGCTTGATCAGCACCCTATCCACCACTTTAAACATTCACTTC
The DNA here is from genome assembly GCF_964213995.1 of Mustelus asterias. Lineage (NCBI taxonomy): Eukaryota > Metazoa > Chordata > Chondrichthyes > Carcharhiniformes > Triakidae > Mustelus > Mustelus asterias. Next base: position 165,965,082 of record NC_135801.1, read on the forward strand.
CTCCACCACCGACACACAGTGGCAACAAGTTGCACAACAGCAACTCGCCAAGCCTTCTTTAACAGCACATTCCAAACCAGCTACCTCTGCCACCAAGAACAAGATATGGAGATGCCAGCATTGGACTAGGGTAAGCACAGTAAGAAGTCTTACAACACCAGGTTAAAGTCCATCAGGTCTATTTGCTACCAAATAAACCTGTTGGACTTTAATCTGGTGTTGTGAGACTTCTTACTGTACCAAGAACAAGAGCAGCAGGCACATGGGAACACCATCACTTGCACGATTGGCTTCAAGTCAAACACCAACATGGAATGATATTGTCTCCTTTCATTACCATGGAGACAAAATCCTGGAACTCCCTAACAGTGCTGTGATTGTACTGACACAAGATGGACTGCACTGGTTCAATAGATGGCACAATGTCACATCCTTCTCATGGGCAATTAGGGACAGGCAATAAATGCTATTATGGCATCCTCATCCCAAGAATGAATTTAAAGACTGCGATGCCTTGCCTGGTGGAATAGTTTTCCAACAGTTGCTGTCTGTTTAATGAATAAAATGGCCAGTTCTGATTGTCATTACTCGTGGAATCATACAGACAGTGGGCGGCATGGTGGCACAGTGGTTAGCACTGCTGCCTCACAACAGTGACTTGGGTTTGATTCGTGGCTTGGGTCACTGTTGGTGTGGAGTCTGCACGTTCCCCCCCCCCTCGGCGTGGGTTTCCTCAGGGTGCTCCTGTTTCCTCCCACAGTCTGAAAGATGTGCTGGTTAGGTACGTTGGCCATACTGAATTCTCCCTCAGTGTACGCGAACAGACACCGGAGTGTGGCGACTGGGAGATTTTCGCAGTAACTTCATTGCAGCATTAATGTAAGCCTACTAATAAATTTTTTAAAAGACTTAACAAGTCAGTATTTTTAGTAGAGGATAGGAGGAAGTTGGGGAAGAAGTGTTAAGCAACATGTATTTATATTCAATAGCATTAAGAAAAATGTCCCAAGGCGCTTCACAGGAATGTAATCAAACAGAAATGTACACATAGCCAAAGAAAGAGATATTAGGAATGATTGTTAAATGTTGGCTCAGGTTTGAAGGATGATCTTAAAGGGGCTGAAACTGGGTTCTTTCCTGTAAATGGAGTGACACCCATGGGCCCTGTGATCTCCACAGAAAACATTGTCATCCCTTTGCTGTGTACAATGATATAATTGGAACAATCTACAGAGACAGCTGAAATGACAGATACTCAGTGAGCTTAAACGGAATGTTTAACATTACAAAGGCATATCTTTAGCAGCAGTTTTGAATAATAAGTACATTCTTAAGAAACAGGTCAGTCAAAAATTATGAATTTCCCAATATTACTTAAGGATCAGAAGAGAGTTACACTGGAACTATTCACAGAAGGGGAATTGAGTCATAAACATAAATTCCTTTCATCTGATTCCCATTTAGAGGAAAGCAGTGATACAGTGGTATTGTCACTGGACTAGTAATCCAGAGACCATGGTTCAAATCACACCATGGCAGATGGAGGAAATTGAATTCAATTTTTAATGATGAATGTCGTAAAAGCCCGTCTGGTTCACTAATGTCCTTTAGGGAAGGAAATCTGCCGTCTTTACCTGGTCTGGCTTACATTTGACTTCAGGCCCACAGCAATGTGGGGCTCGATTCCCCCATCGCGACGCACTAGTTTTTTGGTGCGTCGGGTTGGGACATGCGCATGTCGGCCATTTTGCGGGATTCACGCATGCGTTCCCACAGCCGGACAGCAGGCGCAGTTGGGACCGTGCTGGAAACTGGCGGGAAGACCAGGTAAGTGATATTAATCTATTTTTAATCTATTTTAAATAAAAAATCATTGGCCAGCAGGATTAAGAAAAATCCCAAGGCTTTTTATACATATATAAAGAGCAAGAGGGTAGCCAGGGAGAGGGTTGGCCCACTCAAGGAGAGAATCTATGCATGGAGCCAGAGGAAATGGGTGAGGTATTAAATGAGTACTTTGCGTCAGTATTCACCAAAGAGAGGGATTTGGTGGATGATGAATCTGGAAAAGGGTGTGTAGATAGTTTGAGTCATGTTGAGATCAAAAAGGAGGATGTTTTGGGGTTCTTGAGAAACATTAAGGCAGACAAGTCCCCAGGGCCTGATGAGATATACCTCAAAATACTGAGAGAGGCAAGGGAGGAAATTGCTGGGACCTTGAGAGAAATCTTTGTATCCTCACTGGCTACAGGGGAGGTCATGATGTGGAGATGACGTCGTTGGACTGGGTCATAGAAGACAGAGGGTAGCAGTGGAAGGACATGTTTCTGAATGGAGGGTTGTGACAAGTGGCATTCCTCAGGGATCAGTGCTCGGACCTTTGCTGTTTGTAATATATATGAATGATTTGGAGGAAAATGTAATGGGTTTGATTAGTAAGTTTGCAGATGACACAAAGGTTGGTGGATTTGCGGATAGCGATGAGGACCATCAGAGGATACAGCAGGATATAGATCAGTTGGAGACTTGGGCGGAGTGATGGCAGCTGGAGTTTAATCCGGACAAATGTGAGGTGATGCATTTTGAAAGATCTAATACAGACAGGAAATGTACAGTAAATGGCAGAACCCTTAAGAGTATTGATAGGCAGAGGGATCTGGGTGTATAGGTACACAGGTCACTGAAAATGGCAACGCAGGTGGAGAAGGTAGTCAAGAAGGCATACGGCATGTTTGCCTTCATTGATCAAGCCATTGAGTTTAAAAATTGGCAAGTCATGTTGCAGCTTTATAGAACCTTAGTTAGGCCACACTTGGAATATAGTGTTCAATTCTGGTCGCCACACTACCAAAAGGATGTGGAGGCTTTGGAGAGGGTACAGAAAAGATTTACCAGGATGTTGCCTGGTATGGAGGGCATTAGCTATGAGGGGAGGTTGGAGAAACTTAGTTTTTTCTCACTGGAACGACGGAGGTTGAGGGGAGACCTGATAGAAGTCTACAAGAATATGAGGGGCATGGACAGAGTGGATAGTCAGAAGCTTTTTCCCAGGGTGGAAGAGTCAATTACGAGGGGGTATATGTTTAAGGTCTGAGGGGCAAGGTTTAAAGGAGATGTACGAGGCAAGTTTTTTTACACAGAGGGTGGTGGATGCCTGGAACTCGCTGCCAGGGGAGGTAATGGAAGCAGATGCGATAGTGAGTTTTAAGAGGCGTCTAGCCAAATACATTAAATGGTGGGAATGGAGGGATACGGTCCCCAGAGAGTAGGGGGTTTTAGTTCAGTCGGGTAGCATGCTCGGAGGGCCGAAGGGCCTGTTCCTGTGCTGTAATTTTTTTTGCTCATCGTTCATTCAAGTCTAATTGAGTTTTCAGTATTTTGAAGAGAGCTGGTAAAATTGACCCACAATTGACCCTGGGCATGGGCACCCTGGCAGTGTCAGCCTGTGCCCTCTGGCACTGCCCAAGGGGCAAAGTGCCCAAGCCCAGGGGGTACCTTGGCAGTGCTCAGCAGGCATCGGGCAATGCCAAGGGGGTGGGGCCCAGGGGGCAGTGCCAAGGGGGTGGGACCTATTGTGGGTGGGGCCTAGGGGCAATCAGTCGGGGTGGGGGGGTCCCACTGCCACTCTGCATTGGGATCGGTTGGGACTGGAGGGAGGCTAGTGATTGGGGTAGGTTGGGGGGGTGGTGTGCGAAGGGGTTCTGCCTCCAGGGGGGGTCTGTCTCCCATGGGGGGGGTCTGACTCCCATGGGGGGGTCTTCCTCCCATGGGGGGAGGGGTCTGCTGGTGTTGGGGGGGGGGGATCATCACTGCCGGGGGGATGCGGGGGACTGGAGATTGTGGTGCTCCGGGACATTAGCAGGGGGGGGTCAGGGCTGGCCCGGGAATGGTTGTGCGGGCCGCGATCGGGCCGCGATCAGGCTGTGTGGGTGTCACAAGGGGCAGTATTACGGGGGTCCCGGGCTGGCCAGCGATTGAGCTGGCCTGCGATCGGGAAGCCAACAGTTTGGGACCACTGCCCATGCACAGAGTTCCGGAACTGTCAGACTCTGGCGTGAATAGGCCCCACCCCCCCAGCATTTTATTTCAGATTCCAGCATCCACAGTATTTTGCTTTTACATTATATGGGCAATAAATGTTGGCCTAGCCAGGGATGCCCACATTCCATGAATGAATTACAAACAAAAATTAGCAGCAGAACATATGAGAATTATGGTCTGATTTTTTAGGATGGCAGATGAACAAGCCAATGGGGAATACAGCCCCGCTGACTCCAATGCCCTGCTGCCATTTTACACTCTAATGGGCACAGATTGGCATTAGGTGAGACTTTGCTCCTCACTCAGGGAAGTCCTGCCTTGGAGAGCTGCCGGTCAATCTGATTGGTCATAGCTCTCCAGACCTCCCAGCAACAGTGCTGCAGTGGCCAGAAGAGGAACTACACAGAGCTGTCAGTGAATAATTCCAGGGAACCAAACACCCAGAGATAAGTGTAGAGATCCCAGGGCAGGGAGGGCAGGAAAGGCCTTACATAGAACATAGAACATTACAGTGCAGTACAGGCTCTTCGGCCCTCGATGTTGCGCCGACCAGTGGTACGAATCTAAAGCCCCTCTAATCTACACTATTCCAATATCATCCATATGTTTATCCAAGGCCTTGGTGGGGGAGGGCAATCAGGGTTTTGGGGGATAAGCTGGTGAAGAGAGGGAGGCACAGAGGCCACTGGGCTTTAAGAGGAGGGTGCCCCCAGCCACAAGGGGGCTCTGATGTAGGTGCCCCAACCTTCACCCTTCCCACCAGAGATCTAACTTGCTTTATTTCCAGGTTGTCCCCACAGAGCTTCAATCTATCTGCCAGCCTAGAAATTGAAGCTGGGCAGGAAACAGCCCTTAAGTAGCCATTAATTAACCACTTAAAAGCTTCAGTTAGGGCAAAGGTGGACATCCCATCCGAGGCCTTGCCCACACCTGTGTAAAATTGCTGGGAGGTTGGAGCAGGCGGAAACACGGAGGGAATCCCATTCCTTCAATTTTATAATCCCCCACCTACCTAAAAATCCACTGGGGGGTGGGGGAGGAAGCATAAAGTTCTGGCCTATCAAATACAGAGAATAGCAGGCGTACAATCACAATAGAATTAAAAAATAATGTACTTTTGAAACAAACATTCCTTTTAAAAAATACATTATAGTGAGATTGTATCTGAGCTTCGAGCTTATTGCAACCTTATTTAAATGCATCTGGTTATTATTAACAGCAGAGAACTCTGAACTGTGTGGTCTCTTTAACAAGGGTTTCTGGAAATGTGAATTTTTAAAAATATATAAATTCATAAGATTGCCAAATGAAAATGGTGCAAATTGCCAGCAGCACAATTCTAAAAATAAATAGGTCAGTAAAACTGAGTTTAGTTTTCGTTATTCTCCTTCATCTTGGAGACTTTCTCTCTGCTCTCCAAATCCCCCCACCAAATGGGTCAAGATCAAGAAATCATCACACAAAAAACAGGAGCAGGAGGAGTAGACCATATGGCCTGTCCAGTCCACTCCACCATTCAATGGCTGATCTTGGGTTTTCCACTTTCCTGCCCACTGCCCTTATCCCTTCATTCTCCGAGAAACAAAAAAAGTCTATCCCTCACCTTTAAAAACATATTCTGCCTTTTCTATTTTTACAACTAATGTGCATAACTTCACACTTTCCTACATTATACTCCATCTGTCATCTTGTTGTCCATTCCTTTAATCTGTCTATATCTCTTTATAGCCTCTCGGTGTCCTCCCCATAGCTTACCTTTCCACCTACCTTGGTATGATCAGCAAACTTAGATACGTTACTCTCTCACTCTTCATCTAACTCATTAATGTAGATTGTAAATAGCTGAGACCCCAGCACTATTCCTTGCAGCAGTCTGCTGCCTGCCAGCTTGAAAACGTCCCATTTATGCCCACTCTCTGCTTCCTGTCCGTTAACTAATCTTCTATTCATGCTAATATATTGCCCCCAACTCCATGTGCCTTTAATTTGCCTCTTAATCTTTAACGCGGCATCTTAACGGAATACCTTTTGAAAATCCAGGTATGTGACATCTATTGGTTCCCCTTCATGTGCTCTACTAGTTACATCTGCAAAATTTATCAAACGGTCTTTCCCTTCAGTAAACCGTGTTGACTTGTTTTAATCATACTATGCTTTTCTAAGTGCACTGTTGATATTTCTGTACTAATAGAATCCAGCATTTTCTCAACATCTGATGTTAGGCTAGCTGGCCAATATTTCACTCTCTTCTCTCTCCATGCTTTCCTGAAAAGTGATGTAACAGTAGCCAACTTCCAAAGTGATTGAGTTGTTCCTAAATCTAAGGAATTTTGGAAAATCATTGCTGGCACATCCACTATCTCAGCAGATATCTCCTTTAGAACCCTGGGCTGTAGACTATCAGGTCCCAAGGATTTGTTGAATTAAGTTTCTCCAAAGCTTTTCCTCTGCTGATACCAATTTTCTTAATTTCTTCACTCTTCTCAGTTACTCGGTTCCTGTCTATATCTGGTATGAAACTTGTGTCATCCACTGTGAAAACAGACACAAAATATTTGTTCAATGCCTGTCATTTCCTCATTTCCCATGATAATTTATCCAGTCCCTGCTTCTAAGTGTTTACTTTAGCTACTCTCTTCCTGTTTATATACTTATGAAACAGTGTTTTTATGTTTCTGGCTAGTTTACTTTTGTATTATATTTTTATGCCTTTCTATCAATTTTTGGTGGCCCTCTGCTGGTTTCTATAACCTTTCCAATCCTCAGACTTGCTATTGTTTTTGCAACATTGCACCACCCCTCCATTCATCAGCAGCAGTTAATCTCCCGCCCCCCCATGGCAACACAGGTCACCAGTTGCATTAAAGCCCTCCCAATGAAACCCGTCACAACCCCTCCATGGTTTACTTTGCTTCCCCCCCGCAACATGCTGGTCTCCTCTTTCCTCCCCCCCCCCCCGCCCCCCCCCCCCCCTGCACCCCATTGTCAATCACTCCTGTGCCAGTCTCTCCCCACCCCCCTCCCGTCCTCTGCTGATCACTCTCTGTGCCTGTCTCCCCATCCCCTGCTGATCACCATCCCCCTTGCATAGCCCACCTGCTGATCACCCCCAGCTGCAGAGCTCCCCCTATTGCAGAGCTCCCTGTTACCTTCCCTGGCAGAGCTCCCGCTCCCTGCAGAGCTCCCCCCACTGCAGAGCTTTCCCCTTGCCTCCTCCAAATCATAGCCCCAACACCACACAGGCCCCACCCCGTTGGCACTGCCGTGGCATAGTTATGGTGCCTGGTGGGCAGTGCCATGGTGCCTGGTGGGCAGTGCCAGGTTGTCTAATGGGCACTGCTAGGCAGGCAATGCCTGATGGGCATTGCCCAGCCATACCCTGACCACCAATGGCTTCAAAGGCCTCTGATCCCCACAGCGAGGCCACCACGTTTGGTCTCCGCTAATGGACATGAGGACATACCAGCAAGGAGGTAAGTGTGCCTGGACGACACCTTTCTGGACGTGAACCTGATCTTGCCAGCAAAACAGGGCTGGGAAGATTGCAGTGAAAAATCAGTTTGCACCTTGTGATAAGATTGCATCCTTTTGTTGAAAATTGCGAATTGTTTCTTTAAATGTTATCCAGTGGCCATTGACCTCCGTACCTTTTAGTCCATTTACACAATTAATCCTAACCAGTTCTCCCCTCATACCTATGTACTTGGCTTTGTTTAAGTTTATGATTTTTATTTGTGGGAATGCTGGGGTTAATTCTCCCAACACACTGCACCACTCTAGCATCTCCTGGAACACCTAGACAACAAAGACACCGATTTCAGACTCCTATTCATAAACTACAGCTCAGCCTTTAACACCATTATTCCTATGAGACTTATCTCCAAACTTCATGGCCTGGGGCTCAGTTTCTCCCTCTGCAACTGAATTCTAGACTTCCTAACCCACAGACCACAGTCAGTAAGGATAGGCAACAACACCTCCTCCACAATCATCCTCAACACCGGCGCTCTGCAAGGCTGTGTCCTCAGCCCCCTACCATACTCCTTATACTCCTCTGACTGTGTGGCCAAATTGCCCTCCAACTCGATCTCCAAGTTTGCTGATGACACCACCGTAGTGGGTCGGATCTCAAACAATGATGAGACGGAATACAGGAATGAGATAGAGAATCTGGTGAACTGGTGCGACAACAATAATCTCTTCCTCAATGTCAACAAAACAAAGGAGATTGTCATCAACCTCAGGAAGCCTAGTGGAGGGCATGCTCCTGTCTACATCAATGGGGACAAAGTAGAAATGGTCGAGAGCTTCAAGTTTTTAGGTGTCCAGATCACCAACAACCTGTTCTGTTCCCTCCATGCGGACGTTACAATTAAGAAAGTCCACTAACTTTCTCAGGAGAATAAGGAAATTTGGCATGTCCGCTACAACTCTCACCAACTTCTGCAGATGCACCATGGAAAACACTCTTTCCAGTTGTATCACAGCTTGGTATGGCTCCTGTTCCATCCAAGACCGCAATAAACTACAAAGCATCGTGAATGAAGCCCAGTCCATCACTCAACCCTGCCTCCCATCTATTGACACTGTCTACAGTTCCTGCTGCCTTGGAAAAGTAGCCAGCATAATCAAGGACCCCACGCACCCTGGACATACTCTCTTCCACCTTCTTCCATTGGAAAAAAGATACAAAGTCTGAGGACATGTATAAGCTGACTCAAGAACAGCTTCTTTCCTGCTGCCATCAGACATTTGAATAGACTTACCTCGCATTAAGTTGATCTTTCTCTACACCCTAGCTATGGCTGTAATACTACATACTGCACTCTCTCCTTTCCTTCCCTACGTATGGTATGCTTTGTCTGCATAGCACACAAGAAATACTTTTCACTGTATACTAATACATGTGACAATAATAAATCAAATCTGCAGTGCACAGAGTGTGGGAGATACATTTTGAAAATCCCACTGAAAACTCCAGCAGGATTTACTTCAGTTTTTACATGAATTCGGCACTTTGAATTTTTTTGGGAGAATCCCACCCATCATTTTCAAACTTAACATGAAATTCAATGGTATTATGACCACTTTTTCCCAGTGAATCATAGAATCCCTCCAGTGCAGAATCCCTAGAGTGCACAAATGGAGTCTACAGCAATCACAATCCCACCCAGCCCCTATCCCCATAACCCCACTTATTTACCCCGCTAACTCCCTGACAATCAACCTAATCCGCACATCTTTGGACTATGGGAGGAAACTGGAGCACCCAAAGGAAACCCACGCAGACACGGTAAGAACGTGCACACTCCACGCAGTTACCCAAGGAATTGAACCTGGGCTCCTGGCGCTGTGAGGCAGCAGTGCTAACCACTGTGCCACCAGTGCTGCCCTTCATTTGCTAATTGCTAATTAAACCTTCTTCCTTTCACAATAGAATAAGAGGCTTTATCCCTAGTCAATTCCACAAGTTATTGTTCCAAGAAACTGTCACAAAAACATTGTACAAACTCATCTGTTTCCTGTCTATCCTCCTTCAAGCACCTTGCACTAAGAGGGCAACCGTGGACTTAACACTCAATTGGTCCATGATTATGCTGGACTAATTTCTGCAATGGTTTGTCATTGCCTTCTGAAGTATGGCTGACCAGGAAACTCTCCTGTCATTAGGCGTATTGAAAGATTTTTTTAAACAGACTGATAATCAACCATTTGGCCATGTTATGAACACACCTTCAATGGCTATCTCATCTTGAAGGAGGGCTTGAACCCAGAGCATATGGCTTAGCATTAGGGATGCTACTACTGCACCTCAAGACTTCCGGACATATTGAATAGGTATGGTGATTATTACATGTATCACAATTGTATGGAAACACCTCTGAATGCAAACTTGACCTATGTAGACAACACCTTTGCACCATTTGTAATGATCATTTTGAAATGTTTGGAATATTTCTTTGACCATACTGAAGCATAGATTCAATGATCTGTTGATGATCTATGTGGAAAATCTGAATACTATTGCAATGTGTGTGATGGCCATTTTGAAATGTTAGTCATGTTCTTTCAGATGTTGAACAAATAAAATATGTTTTTGGGGAAAAAAAATCAAGATTAAAGTCCCCTGAAGTTATTACTTTGCCTTTGTTGAAGGTGGCATGGTGGCACAGTGGTTAGCACTGCTGCCTCACAGCACCAGGACCTGGGTTCAATTCCCGGCTTGGGTCGCAGTCTGTGCGGAGTCTGCATGTTCTCCCTGTGTCTGCGTGGGTTTCCTCCGGGTGCTCCGGTTTCTTCCCACGGTCCAAAATATGTGCTGTTTAGGTGCATTGACTATGCTGAATTCTCTCTGTGTACCCGAACAGGCGCCAGAGTATGGTGACTAGGGGATTTTCACAATAACTTCATTGCAGTGTTAATATAAGCCTACTTGTGACACTAATAAATAAACTTTACTTTTCTTTTACAAGCTTGTTTAATTCTCTGCCCAACTATATAACCATTGTTAGCGTATAAACTACTCCCACCAGAGTTTTTATACTCTTGCTTTTTCTCATTCCCCCCCCTCCCCTCCAACTGATTCAATTTCATAATCTTCTCAGGCCAGATCCTTTCTCACTAATATCCTTATGTCGTTCTTTACTATCAAGCTTTCCTTCATCCATTGGCATTCTTTGTGTCTTTCCAAAATATTGCATACGCTGGAATATTTATTTCCCAACCTTGATCAGCTTGTAATGATATCTCTGTAATGGCACTCAGTAATTTACTTCTATTTGCACCGCTTACATTCCACAGCCCTAGTTATACAATTAGCCAGGATACTGGTCCCCATCCCAGTTCAAGTGCAGTCCATCCCAACGGAATAGTTCACTCTTCCCTGAGTACTAATGCCAGTGCCACATGAAATGAAATCCATTCTTCCCACGTCACGGGGAAGTGTAACTGTGAGCAGCATCCAATCATTCTATGTTTGTAAAAAAGTCACTATTGTCCCAGATGATCATAGGCTGCTTTCCCTTTTGAAGGGGAGTGCTGACTGCTAGTGATTTAACCTATAAACTCACACACACACTCAGCCGCACCCCCCCCCCCGCCCACTCTTCACTCTCACACTCATCCCCTCTCTCTCTCAGAATCACTCCCCTCTCTCTCACACACATTCACTCCTCTCTCACACATACACTCACTCCCCTCTCTCACTCTCACACTCACTCCCCTCTCACAAACACACTCACTCCTCTCTCTCTCACAAACACACTCACTCCCCTCCCTCTCTCACACACTCACTCCTCTCTCACACATACACTGACTCTCCTCTCTCTTGCTCATACTCACTCCCCTCTCTCTCACACACACACTCCCCTCTCTCACTCTCACACTCACTCCTCACACACACACACACTCAGTCCCACACCCTTCACACACACACTCACTCCCCTCTCTCACACACACTCACTCCCCTCTCTCACACACACTCATCCCCTCTCACTCACCCCTCTCTCTCACACACACACACTCACCCCCCCCTCACACACTCACCCCTCTCTCACACACTCACCCCCTCTCTCTCACACACACATCCCCTCTCTCTCACTCACACTCACTCTTCTCTCTCTCAAACACACATTCACCCCCTCTCTTGCACACACTCACTCCCCTCTCTCACTCACACCTCTCTCTCTCACACACACACTTGCCCCCCTCTCTCGCACACACATTCACAGCCCTCTCACACACACTCACTTCCCCTCTCTCACCACACACTCACCCCCTCTCTCACACACACACTCACTCCCCTCTCCCTCACATACCTCCCTCTCTCTCACACACACTCACCCCTCTCTCACACACATACACTCAACCCCCTCTCACTCACACCTCTCTCACGCACACACTCACCCCCTCTCTCGCACACACTCACTCCCCTCTCTCCCTCACACACTCACCCCCTCTCACACACACACTCACCCCCTCCCTTGCACACACTCACTCCCACCTTTCTCACACACACTCACTCCCCTCACACACACTCACCCCCTCTCACACACACACTCACCCCCTCTCTTGCACCCACTCACTCCCACCTTTCTCACACACACTCACTCCCCTCTCACACACACTCACTCCCCTCTCTCTCACATACTCACCTCCCTCTCTCTCACACACCCACACACTCCTCTCACACACACACACTCACCACCTCCTTCTCTCACACACACAAACTCACCCCCCTCTCTCACACACACACACACACATCCCCTCTCTCTCTCACACACACACACACTCACCCCTCTCTCACACACATTTTCCCCCTCTATTACACACACACACTCACTCCCTCTCTCACACATATTCACCCCCCTCTCACACACATACATTCACTCTATCTCTCACACACTCTCACCCCTCCTCTCTCACGCACTCTCATCCCGCTCTCTCTCACACTTACTCGCCCCCTCTCTTACACACACTCACCCTCTCTCACACACACACATACACACACTCTCTCAAACACACGCACACACATGCACCCCTCTCTCACACACACACTCCTCTCACACACACACTCTCTCAAACACACACACACTCTCTCTCACACACACACATGCACACACACACACACTCCACTCACACACACACGCACCCCTCTCACACACTTACACACACTCCTCTCACACACACACACTCTCTCTCTCACACACACACGCAGACACATGCACCCCTCTCACACACACACTCCTCTCACACACACACACTCTCTCTCACACACACATGCACCCCACTCTCTCACACACACTCATTCCCCTCTCTCTCACGCACATTTGTGCCCTCTATCACACACACACACTCCCCCTCGCTCACACACACACAGTCGCCCCCTCTCACACATACACACTCGCCCCCTCTCTCTCACACACACACACACTTGCCCCTCTCTCACACACTCACCCCTCCCTCACACACACACTTTCTCTCACACATACACACACACTTGCCCTTTCTCATACACTCACCCCCCTCTCACACACACACTCACCCCTCTCACACACACTCTCTCACACACACACACTTGCCCTTTCTCATACACTCACCCCCCTCTCTCACACACACTCACCCCCCTCTCTCACACACTTACTCGCCCCCTCTCTCTCACATACACACACTCACCCCCTCTCACACACAATCAGCCCCTCTCTCTCTCACACACACACACACACACTTGCCCCTCTCTCACACACTCACCCCTCCCTCACACACACACTCACCCCTCTCTCTCACACACACACACTCTCTCTCTCACACATACACACACTTGCCCTTTCTCATACACTCACCCCCCCTCTCACACACACACACTCACCCGTCTCACACACACACTCACCCTCTCACACACACACACTCTCTCTCACACGCACACACACACTCACCCCTGTCTCACACACACACACTCTCTCTCTCACACACACACTCACCCCTGTCTCACACGCACACACTCTCTCTCACACACACACACTCTCTCTCACACACACACACTCTCTCTCACACGCACACACATTCACCCCTGTCTCACACACGCACTCACCCCTGTCTCACACACACACACTCTCTCTCACACACACACACACGCTCTCTCACACGCACACACACACTCACCCCTGTCTCACACGCACACTCTCTCACACACACACACTCTCTCTCACACACACACACGCTCTCTCACACGCACACACACACTCACCCCTGTCTCACACACACTCACCCCTGTCTCACACACGCACTCACCCCTGTCTCACACACACACACTCTCTCTCACACACACACACGCTCTCTCACACGCACACACACACTCACCCCTGTCTCACACACACACACTCTCTCTCACACACACACTCACCCCTGTCTCACACACACACACTCTCTCTCTCACACACACACACTCTCTCTCACACACACACACTCACCCCTGTCTCACACACACACTCACCCCTGTCTCACACACACACACTCTCTCTCACACACACACACACTCTCTCTCACACGCACACACACTCACCCCTGTCTCACACACACACACTCTCTCTCACACACACACACACACGCTCTCTCACACGCACACACACACTCACCCCTGTCTCACACACACACACTCTCTCACACACATACAAACTCTCTCTCACACACACTCACCCCTGTCTCACACACACACACTCTCTCTCACACACACACACTCACCCTGTCTCACACACACTCACCCTCTCTCACACACACACACTTGCCCTTTCTCATACACTCACCCCCTCTCTCACACACACACTCACCCCTCTCTCTCTCACACACACTCTCTCTCACACACACACACTCACCCCTCTCTCTCACACACTCTCATACACACACACTTGCCCCTTCTCATACACTCACCCCCCTCTCTTACACACACACTCACACCTCTCTCACACACACACTCACTCCCCTCTCTCTCACACACACACTTGCCCCTCTCTGTCACACAATCACCCCCTCTCTCACACACACACACACACACTTGCCCCAGTCTCACACACTCACCCCCTCTCACACACACACACACACACTTGCCCCTCTCTCACACACTCACCCCTCCCTCACACACACACTCACCCCTCTCCCTCACACACTCACCCCCTCTCTCTCACACACGCACACACACTCTCTCTCTCACACACACACTCACCCCTGTCTCACACACACACTCATCTGAACCTCCCCATCATGTGCATGCCTCTCCAAAGTCTGACCGCCCCCCTCTCACACACTCCTATCTGAGGTCCAAACCCTCTCTCTCATGCAATGCTTCTCTGAGGCTTCTCACCGCCTCTCTCTTTTGCCGCCGGCTCCATTCTCAGCATCAATCCTCGCTGTGGGCCACGGGCTTTTCTGCCCAGCAGCAGCAAGCTGCTATAAATCGAATGGGACAACCTGAGAAAAGTCTCTCCACTCCAAGAGATCTTGCTCTGATTGGCCTATTTAATTGCAGTAGTTCTATTTGAAATTGGTAGGTTGCTCCTTTCGAACCAACGTTTTCCTGTCATGTGGTTGTTTCCAATTCCACAGGCTCACTGGAGACCCTTCAGAAACTCCCTTGGGTCTGCAAAATCCAGTTTGGGAATTCCTGCCCTAAGATATATTTAACCAATCTTTCCGCATGAGATGAAAGCCGTGATTACAAATTAACCACAGCTTTCCTTTTAGATTCTGTGCAATCGCAATGGTAACAAATTAAACTGACCAGTCAGCTGCTGTTGATTTTGATAGCTGAAATAACTAATAGAGGTGTGTCAATGTGATGGGTAGGGCAGAAAAATAATTCAAATATTATACATCGATATGACTCCAACACGGTGAAAATAAACACTGGTGATGATTTACTCCAGTACGTTAGCGGCAGGGTCTTTTGCTCACTCCTGTTTCTTTCATTTCCTTTACACTCACTTAATTCCACACACACCTAATCCAGCTTCATTCTCAGTATAACCTCTTAGACACTATTTCATGAAAAACATAAGATGTACGCTTCCATAGTACTATTCATTTCTAATGATTTGATCACAAGTTAATTAACAGTTTAAAGGGAGTGTTGGATTTCTGTGAGATCAAAATTAGCAAGGATTTGCATTGGCAAACATTCACGAGTTACAGATCTTTCTCATTCATAAATAAAAATAATTGTTGCAGCCCCCCAAATATTCATTAGTTACATGTTTTAATCAAAATCTAGGCAATGGTGTAATATCTTTCCATTCTCTCGGTCTCTGTGGCATTTAACATTATCATAAGACCATAAGACCATAGGACCATAAGACATAGGAACAGAATTAGGCCACTCGGCCCATCGAGTCTGCTCCATCATTCAATCATGGCTGATATTTTTCTCATCCCCATTCTCCTGCCTTTTCCCCATAACCCCTGATCCCCTTATTAATCAAGAACCTATCTATCTCTATCTTAAAGACACTTAATGACCCGGCCTCCACAGCCTTCTGCGGCAAAGAATTCCACATATTCACCACTCTCTGGCTGAAGAAATTCCTCCTCATCTCTGTTTTAAAGGATTGTCCCTTTAGCCTGAGGTTGTGCCCTCTGGTTCGAATCTCATCCACACCATCCTTCCCTCCTGTTGCTCTTTTGATGTCTTGCATTGTGGGATTGATGTTGAATTGTTCTTGTCTGTTTTGTTTTACCAATGCTTCTCCAATTACTTCAGAATTGCACGGTTGTCAACGAAATTGCCCAAGGATTCTCCCTGGTCACTTCAACTCCACATCAACCTTCTGTCCCGGAATTGCATATTTGATAAGCACAATATCCACTTCCACACATTTACTGGCCATACAAAATTGTGCCTTTTCACCAGTTCCCTTAATGCTTGTCCAATATTAGCCCAAACTTCTGGCAACTTCTGAAACATCAGAAAACTCAAAGCCATTGTTTTCAAACACTATCCAAATTCCAATGCCTTACCATTGATTCCTGTCCCAAATATTGTTCAAATTCAATCTAGCCATGGACAACATCAGGGTCCTGTTCCAATCATGGTTGAGTTTCAAACCCCACGGCCTATCTTCTAACGGGCACGCCTGAATCCATCTCTGCAGCATTGGCCGCCTTCGCCCCACTTCACTCCCACCATCATCAAAATCCATAACCGTGCTCTTTTGCACCTTAAGAATCAATAGGCCAGAAATTCCGCAACGATGGCTTGCTCATGGGAACCAAGTCAGAACAGGTAGGCCCATGGTCCAATCAAAATGGAAGTTCAGACCTTGCTTAAATTTGATCGGCAAGCTGCAGAAGTCCAGTGTCTGTAGAGACACACAGGCACACCTTTTATTGCATAGAATCGACAGCACAAAATAAGAATGATCGTTTCTCTCCCCCAGCGGTACAGTGAGTATGTTCACTGACAAGTAGTTTGCCAGCCTCTCCCATTTCTTCCGTCGGGAAAAAGATACAAAAGTCTGAGACCACGTACCAACCAACTCAAGAACAGCTTCTTCCCTGCTGCCACCAGACTTTTGAATGGACCTATCTCGCATTAAGTTGATCTTTTTCTACATCCCAGCTATGATTGTAACACTACATTCTGCACTCTCTTGTTTCCTTCCCTATGAACGTATGCTTTGTCTGTATAGCGCGCAAGAAACAATACTTTTCACTGTACACTAATACATGTGACAATAATAAATCAAATCAAAAAAAGCCCAGAATGTAAGAATGTCCACCTAGCCAAGATATCAAGGCCTGACCCAGCCTGCTTCTTCACTTTAAGGAAAGACAAAAATAAGAAAATGAATGAAGATGTTTTTGTACATGAATGTGGAGATGACAGCGTTGGACTGGGGTAAACACAGTAAGAAGTCACACAACACCAGGTTAAAGTCCAACAGGTTTATTTGGTAGCACAAGCCACTAGCTTTCAGAGTGCTGCTCCTTCGTCAGGTAAGTATGAGTTCTGTTCACAAACAGGGCATATAAAGACACAAACTCAATTTACAAAATAATGGTTGGAATGCGAGTCTTTACAGGTAGTCAAGTCTTAAAGGTACAGACAATGTGAGTGGAGAGAGCGTTAAGCACAGGTTAAAGAGATGTGTATTGTCTCCGGACAGGACAGTTAGTGAGATTTTGCAAGCCCGGGCAAGTCGTGGGGATTACAGATAGTATGACATGAACCCAAGATCCCGGTTGAGGCCGTCCACATGTGTGCGGAACTTGGCTATCAGTCTCTGCTCAGCGACTCTGCGTTGTCGTGTGTCGTGAAGGCCGCCTTGGAGAACGCTGACCCGAAGATCAGAGGCCGAATGCCCATGACCACTGAAGTGTTCCCCAACAGGAAGAGAGCACTCTTGCCTGGTGATTGTCAAGCGGTGTTCCACTGAGTCGCTGAGCAGAGACGGATAGCCAAGTTCCGCACACATGAGGACGGCCTCAACCGGGATCTTGGGTTCATGTCCCCACGGCTTGCACCCAATACACATCTCTTTAACCTGTGCTTAACGCTCTCTCCACTCACATTGTCTGTACCTTTAAGACTTGATTACCTGTAAAGACTCGCATTCCAACCATTATTTTGTAAATTGAGTTTGTGTCTTTATATGCCCTGTTTGTGAACAGAACTCCCACTTACCTGACGAAGGAGCAGCGCTCCGAAAGCTAGTGGTTTTTACTACCAAATAAACCTGTTGGACTTTAACCTGGTGTTGTGAGACTTCTTATTTTGAAGTACAGTCAGGCTGTCTATAAGCCATTATCATCACACGAGACCACACTGTGAGTAAATGGAGAGGCTGGAATTCTGTTTACACCCTCTATAGACTGAGGGGGACACCTTCCCACCTGCTAAACATAAATAATAGAAAAATGCTAACCACTTAACATCAACAGTAGTTCTCCACTGGAGTGAAGCAATACACAGCAAACAAATATCCTGAAAAGGACATGGTATCAGCAGATCTGGGTTAAACACAGGTCAGTGTGTGTTTTGTATTCAGTTTAATGCGTCACCTCCCATTTAGTGAAATGCTGCACACAACACTGCCACTGTAGTTGGCGGTTTATTTCTGAAACATTTTTACACATGGTGGTCATAATGCAGCTGGAAACAAAATATTTTAAAGGGACACTGCCTTCAGGGAAAAATTGTTCTTTGCTTGTAGGAACAAAACAAAGTGATATCAATTGAAACAAATTTTCATATATGTTGTTCTGATGTCATCCATAACAAAATTGAAGCACAGCGACTTTAGTTTCCCTCCATCTCCGAGAAAGGATTGATAAGCACTGGCTCATGAAAGATGCACTCCTATGAAGTTGCAATTTAAAAATCTTTCTTTTCCCCTACTCTTTCCTGGAGGTGCTAACAAACAGTGGAGCAGGTTTGCCTGTGCAGCTTATTAAATACGCTGGAAAAATTCATTATCTGCCGTCAAATGTACAGAATATAACCCGGGTGAGATTGCAGAAGTCCGTTGGCAACAGTAGCTCAGCAAAAGTCAACACCTTCAGGAGGGGAGGGAGGGGAACCAAATAAACTGAAAGAGAAATGGAGAGCCTATAGGTTTGTGCTTTACGCCTGATTTAAATTGCTCAACTGGCTTTTCTAACCACCTCCATCATTTCTTACAAAATGCCAGGGAGACAGTAAGAAGTCTCACAACACCAGATTAAAGTCCAACAGGTTTATTGGGTATCACGAGCTTTCGGAGCGCTGCCCCTTCACCAGGTGAGACTCACCTGATGAAGGAGCAGCACTCCGAAAGGCCGTGATACCAAATAAACCTGTTGGACTTTAACCTGGTGTTATGAGACTTCTTACTGAGTCCACTCCAATCTAACGCCGACATCTCCACATCAATGCCAGGGAGGTTCTATTTTTAGATTTCTGGTAGGAAGAATAGTTAAGAGAAGCAAGCAACACAGCATGAGGTTGAACATGAGACTACAAGGTAGAGTATGCGCCACAATGGTTTCAATGCAGAATCTGGGTGCACAGATTATATAGGCAATTCAAAATGGACAAATTGATTTACTGGCTCCCTGTCTCCTCCAATGATAAAAATGTCACTGACACAGTTGCAAATTGTCTACCTAACATCGAGATATAATTAGATGAATCAAAACTTCCTTGAGTCATATCCACATTTATTGTTCTCTCCAAACTCCACAGATTTCCAAATCCCCAGTGAATCTGTTTCAAATTTTTCATCCTTGCACTCAGATTTCTCCATCGACAGACGAAAGAATTAAGTGAGACGCTTCGTTAACACATGATCAGCTTCGGGATTCCTGAAAGATTTATTCTTAGATCCCTTTTTATTTCTCATCTGCATGCTGCCCTCTGGGGAATCATCCAAAAACATCTCAGATTCCACATGTATGTTAATGATGTTGTCACACTGCTTGTCTGACATCCAGTATCAGCTGAGCAGATATTTCCTTCAATTAAATATTGAGAGAACGAAAGCCATTGAATCCAATTCTCAGCATGAACATCATTCCCTAGTTACTGACTCAATCCTGTCCCTGCCCATTATCAGTGGTTGAACCAGACTGTGCACAATGTTGTTGTCTTCTTTGACCCTGAGTTGAACTTCTGACCATATGCTCTCCATCGCCAAGACTGTCTTCTTCCTACCAAATAAACCTGTTGGACTTTAACCTGGTGTTGTGAGATTTCTTACTGTGCTTACCCCAGTCCAACGCCGGCATCTCCACACTTCTTCCTACTTAGCAACATCACCTGCACTCCCACCGCCCTATCCCATCTGCTGCTGTAAACCACATCCATGCATTTGTTAACTCCGGACTCAACCATTCCAATGTTTTCCGAGTTGACCTCCCAGCTGACATCCTTGGAAATTTTCACTTTGTCCGAAACATTGCTGCCTGCATCTTAGCATGACCCACTCAACCATCACCAGTGTTCTCTTTAAAATGTTGTCATTGTGCACAAGCAGTGTTTTGAAAACGTGAGCCTTTGTAATTTTTATATAACTGCAAACTTGGGGTATTTACCACAAACAAGGCCTACACAATACCTACCAGGCTGCTCCAATGATCAAGTAAGTATGTGTGCACCTTAGCAGAAATGTTGCTCAATGACCCACCTTGGTTCCCAATGTTTCAGTGTTAAAAATCTTATCATGTAATCCAAATTCTTCCATCACATCATCCTTCCCTATTCTATTTATGTGGAATGTGACATGTTACTTAATTCAGCTCAACAACCGTCTGAGATCACTGGCAGCTGTGCATACAGCTGTTTAGACCCTAAATTCTGAAATTCACACCCTAAATCTCTTCTCCTTTCTCTTGTCCTTTAAGTCACCCTTTCAAAGCCAGGTTTAAGTCCAAGCTTTTGGTCACATGTCTTCTTTTCTCTTTATGCGCCTCGGTGTCCAATGTTGCCTCTTATGAGGCACCCAGAAGATTTTGCTATGTTAAAGGTGGTACATGATTTTGATTTTTATTTGATTTGATTTGATTTATTATTGTCACATGTATTAGTATACAGTGAAAAGTATTGTTTCTTGTGCACTATACAGACAAAGCATACCGTTCGTTGACAAGGAAACAAGAGAGTGCAGAATGTAGGGTTACAGTCACAGCTGGGGTGTAGAGAAAGATCAACTTAATATGAAGTAGGTCTATTCAAAAGTCTGATGGCAGCAGGGAAAAAGCTGTTCTTGAGTCAATTGATATGTGACCTCAAACTTTTGTATCTTTTTCCAAATGGAAAAAGGTGGAAGAGAGTATGTCCGGGATGCGTGGGGTCCTTGATTATGCTGGCTGCTTTCCCAAGGAAGCAGGAATTGTAGACAGAGTCAATGGATGGGAAGCTGGTTTGCGTGATGGACTGGGCTTTGTTCACGACCCTTTGTAGTTTTGTGCGGTCTTGGACAGCGCAGAAGCCATACCAAGCTGTGAAACAACCAGAAAGAATGCTTTCTATGATGCATCTGTAAATGTTGGTGAGAGTCATTGCGGACGTGCCAACTTTCCTTAGCCTCCTGATAGCCGGTTGATTGGAAAACGGCTAATGTTACGCCGCTGTTTAAAAAAGGAAGGAGACAAAAGGCGGGTAACTATAGGCCGGTCAGCTTAACGTCTGTAGTAGGGAAAATGCTGGAATCCATTATTAAAGAGGAGATAGCAGGGCATCTGGATAGAAATGGTTCGATCAATCAGACGCAGCATGGATTCATGAGGGGAAAGTCGTGCTTGACGAACATGTTGGATTTTTATGAAGATGTGACTAGGGCGGTTGATGGAGGAGAACCGGTGGATGCGGTGTTTTTGAATTTCCAAAAGGCGTTTGATAAGGTGCCCCATAAAAGGCTGCTGAAGAAGATTAGGGCACACGGAGTTGGGGGTAGTGTGTTAAAGTGGATTGGGGACTGGCTATCCGACAGGAAGCAAAGAGTCGGAATAAATGGGTGTTTTTCCGGTTGGAGGAAGGTAACTAGTGGCGTGCCGCAGGGATCGGTACTCGGGCCGCAACTGTTTACCATTTATATAGATGATCTGGAGGAGGGGACGGAGTGTAGGGTAACGAAGTTTGCAGACGACACAAAGATAAGTGGAAAAGTGAATTGTGTGGAGGACGGAGAAGATCTGCAGAGAGATTTGGACAGGCTGAGTGAGTGGGCGAGGATATGGCAAATGGAGTATAACGTTGAGAAATGCGAGGTTATACACTTTGGAGGAAATAATAACAAATGGGATTACTATCTCAATGGAAACAAATTAAAACATGCTACCGTGCAAAGGGACCTGGGGGTCCTTGTGCATGAGACGCAAAAGCCCAGTCTGCAGGTACAACAGGTGATCAAGAAGGCAAATGGGATGTTGGCCTATATTGCGAGGGGGATAGAATATAAAAGCAGGGATGTCTTGATGCACCTGTACAGGGCATTGGTGAGGCCGCAGCTGGAATACTGTGTGCAGTATTGGTCCCCTTATATGAGGAAGGATATATTGGCATTGGAGTGAGTGCAGAGAAGGTTCACCAGGTTGATACCGGAGATGAGGGGTTCGGATTATGAGGAGAGGCTGAGGAGATTGGGTTTGTACTCGTTGGAGTTTAGAAGGATGAGGGGGGATCTTATGGAGACTTATAAGATAATGCGGGGGCTGGATAGGGTGGAGACGGAGAGATTCTTTCCACTTAGTAAGGAAGTTAAAACTAGAGGACACAGCCTCAAAATAAAGGGGGGTCGGTTTAAGACAGAGTTGAGGAGGAACTTCTTCTCCCAGAGGGTGGTGAATCTCTGGAATTCTCTGCCCACTGAGGTGGTGGAGGCTACCTCGCTGAATATGTTTAAAGCGCGGATGGATGGATTCCTGAGCGGTAAGGGAATTAAGGGTTATGGGGATCAGGCGGGTAAGTGGTACTGATCCACGTCAGATCAGCCATGATCTTATTGAATGGCGGGGCAGGCTCGAGGGGCTAGATGGCCTACTCCTGCTCCTATTTCTTATGTTCTTATGTTCTTATGATAAAGTAGAGGCTTTGGTGGGCTTTCTTAACTATAGCATTGGCATGGAGGGACCAGGACAGGTTGTTGGGGATCTCAACACCTAGAAACTTGAAGCTCTCGATCATTTCCACTTCATCCCATTAATATAGACAGGGGCTGTGTTGCAATTGTACAGGATCGTTGACAATCTCCTTCAGTTTGCTGACATTGAGGGAGAGATTATTGTCGCCGCACCAGTTCACCAGATTCTCCATCTCATTCCTGTACTCTGTCTCGTCATTGTTTGAGATCCGACCCACTACGGTGGTGTCATCAACACACTTGTAACTTGAGTTGGAGAGGAATTTGGCCACACAGTTATAGGTGTGTAGGGAGCTGAGGACACAGCCTTGTGGGGCACCAGTGTTGAGGATGATCGTGGAGGAGGTGTTGTAGCTTATCCTTACTGATTACGGTCTGTGAGTGAGGAAGTCTAGGGTCCAGTTGCAGAGGGAGGAGCTGAGCTCTAAGCCACGGAGTTTGGAGATGGGTTTCGTAGGAATAATGGTGTTGAAGGCTGAGCTGGAGTCGATAAATAGGATTCTGACATAGGTGTCTTTGTTATCCAGGTGTTCCAGGAATGCCAGTTGTTGTTTTGTTATTATTTTAGAAATGGATAACCAGAAGTTAGAGTGCAGGACCAAAGCACAGACAGGAGAGGTGCTTATTAAGTTGGAGTTTAAATCTACTAAAAGAGGCAGATAATGAGTGTAAACATATAAGAAGTAGAAGCATCAATAGGCAATATGGCCTCTCAAGCCTGTTCTGCTAGATCATGTCTGAATGTTTATGTCAATTCAATCTTCCCACCTTATCCCTATATTCCTTGTTTCTGAAATAAAAATAGAAAATGTTGGAGAAGCTCAGCAAGTCTGGTAGCATTCATGGCTGATTCATAGGCTGGCACGGTGGCACAATGGTTAGCACTGCTGCCTCACAGCGCCAGGGACCTGGGCTCGATTCCTGGCTTGGGTCACTGTCTGTGCGGAGTCTGCATGTTCTCCCTGTGTCTGTGTGGGTTTCCTCTGGGTGCTCCGGTTTCCTCCCACAATCCGAAAGATATGCTGGTTAGGCACATTGGCCATGCTAAATTCTCCCTCAGTGTAGCCAAACAGATGCCGGAGTGTGGTGACTAGGAGATTTTCACAGTAACTTCATTGCAGTGTTAATGTAAGCCTACTTGTGACACTAATAAATAAACTTAATGGTCTTAAGTATTAAACAAAGATTTCATATACCATACCATCCTCAGAGTTCAGGGATGGTGGAACGAATGAACCGAACATTGAAGAACAGTTTAGCTAAAGCTATTTTAGAAGAAGGAAACAACTGGGTGTGGGCTTTGCCTGCAATATTGCTGCGACAGAGAGCTATTCCTGCCCGAGGAACAGGACTTACCCCTTTTGAATTGATGGCAGGAGGAGCAATGCGCCTCCCAGAGGACGCAATAACAGGCGGAGGATAACTTGAAATCAGCCAAGGAGTGGCATTTCAATGTATGAGGGATTTCGTAGACCGTCTGCATTCTCTCAAAAAGCAAGTAATCACTCAGCAGCAGCACAGAGATTGGACTAAACTGACAGGAGAGAATATTCCTACACCAGGAGATGAATGATGAAACTTATGACAGACAAAAAAGGGTTAGGAATTCATTGGGAAGGGCCTTTTGATGTGGTAGTTTCAGGACAAACATGTGCCCTGATAAATGAGAAGTGCAGTCCGCGATGATGGCACTGGACCCAGTTAAAACCATATCCCCATGAATAATCCTGAAACTTTATACTTACAGCAATGATTATTCAATTCATAGAAATCATAGAAACCCTACAGTGCAGAAGGAGGCCATTCGGCCCATCGAGTCTGCACCGACCACAATCCCACCCAAGCCCTACCCCCACATATTTTACCCGCTAATCTACACATCCCAGGACTCTAAGGGGCAATTTTTAACCTGGCCAATCAACCTAACCCGCACATCTTTGGACTGTGGGAGGAAACCGGAGCACCCGGAGGAAACCCACGCAGACACGAGGAGAATGTACAAACTCCACACAGACAGTGACCCGAGCCGGGAATCGAACCCGGGACTCTGGAGCTGTGAAGCAGCAGTGCTAACCACTGTGCTACCGTGCCGCCCTAATTTAATTTGGATTTGCTGATAACCTCCTAGGTTAGGCCAGATTATAGCACAAGAGTAACAGGGGGTATTAGAAGGGGGGAAGTACAGATAATTCAATTTCATAGAATCCGTATAGTACAGAAGGGGGACATTTGGCCCATCGAGTCTACACCCCGACAACAATCCCACCCAGGCCCCATCACACATATGCTAGAATGTCCAAACAGCCAAAGTGTTGGGTCTGTTCACACATCCCCATCTTTGCAGGAGAGGGAATACCTTTAAAACCAATGACCTCGTCATGGGCAGAATTGATAAAGGCAGATCAAAGAGCTCAGGATTTCAAATATCCTGGACACTACATATCAGGATTTTCTATTAGAGAAGTAAAGGAGGAGATTCACAACAGTAAGTCGTGTACAGGAAGGTTAGGCTATATGAAGGGGTACTCACCTGTCTATACCCTAAGAAGATCAGCTCCTAGTTTAGCTTTAAGAAAACCAACACCAAGACTAAAAGGAATTTATTGTACAGAGAATATGGAAAGTTCTGGAAAACTTGGGCATAAGCGAATGTAATTACACAATAATAATAGAGGGGCAGCACAGTGGCACAGTCGTTAATACTGCTGTTTCACAGCACCAGGGTTCAATTCCGGCCTCCGGTCACTATCTGTGTGGAGTTTGTACATTCTCCCCGTGTCTGTATGGATTTCCTCCGGGTGCCCCAGTTTCCTCCCACACTCCAAAGATGAGTGGGTTAGATTGATTGACCATGCTAAATTGACCCTAGTGTCAGGGGATTAGCAGGGTAAATAGGTACTCAACCTTGAACACCTAGATAACAAGGACACCTATGTCAGACTCCTATTTATTGACTACAACTCAGCCTTCAACACTATTATTCCCACGAAACTCATGTCCAAACTCGGCACCTCCCTCTGCGACTGGATCCTGAATTTCCTAACTCACAGACCACAATCAGTAAAGATAGGCAACAACACCTCCTCCACGATAATCCTCAACACCGGTGCCCCACGAGGCTGTGTTCTCAGCCCTCTACTATACTCCTTATACACCTATGACTGAGCAGGCAAATTCCCCTCCAATTCAATTTTCAAGTTTGCTGACCACACCACCGTAGTGGGTCGGATCTCAAACAATGACGAGACAGAGTACAGGAATGAGATAGAGAATCTGGTGAACTGGTGCGGCAACAATAATCTCTCCCTCAATGTCAACAAAACAAAGGAGATTGTCATCGCATAATGGAGAACACGCCCCTGTCTAAATCAATGGGGACGAAGTAGAAAGGGTCGAGAGCTTCAGGTTTTTAGTGTCCGGATCACTAACAACCTGTCCTGGTCTCCCCGTGCCGACACTATAGTCAAGAAAACCCACCAAGGCCTCTACTTTCTCAGAAGACTAAGGAAATTTGGCATGTCAGCTACGACTCTCACCAACTTTTACAGATGCACCATAGAAAGCACTCTTTCTGGTTGTATCAGAGCTTGGTATGGCCCTTGCTCTGCCCAAGACCGCAAGGAACTACAAAAGGTCGTGAATGTAGCCCAATCCATCACGCAAACCAGCCTCCCATCCATTGATTCTGTCTACACTTCCCGCTGCCTCAGCAAAGCAGCCAGCATAATTAAGGACCCCACTCACCCCGGACATTCTTTCTTCCACCTTCTTCTTTTGGGAAAAAGATACAAAAGTCTGAGGTACCAACCAACCCAAGAACAGCTTCTTCCCTGCTGCTGTCAGACTTTTGAATGGACTTACCTTGCATTAAGTTGATCTTTCTCTACACCCTAGCTATGACTGTAACACTACATTCTGCACTCTCTCGTTTCCTTCTCTATGAACAGTGTGTTTTGTCTGTATAGCGCGCAAGAAACAATACTTTTCACTGTATGTTAATACATGTGACAATAATAAATCAAATGAAATCAAATCAAATGAAAATGTGGGGTTGTGGGATAGGGCCTGGATGGGATTGTGGTCAGTGCAGACTCGATGGGCCAAAGCGCCTCTTTCTGCACTGTAGAGATTCTATGATTCTATGATAATAAGCCCAATATGCCCAGCAATCTATGTTCCTGAACTATGAGAAACCCCCATTTCTAAACAACATCCAATATTATATAACTCTATGAGCAAATCCAACCCATAGTTACCACCAATTACCACCAACTTTTAGGTTTGGGAGAGTCTTCCATTCAGCCTAGGCTGAGGTATCTAAAAACCGTAAGAGTTTTAACAACACCAGGTTAAAGTCCAACAGGTTTATTTGGCAGCAAATGGTATTAGCTTTCGGAGCCCTGCTCCTTCGTCAGATGGAGTGGATATCTGCTCTCAAATAAGGCACACAGAGACACAAAATCAAGTTATAGAATACTGATTAGAATGCGAATCAAGTCTTAAAGATACAGACAATGTGAGTGGAGGGAGCATTAAGCACAGGTTAAAGAGATGTGTATTGTCTCCAGACAGGACAGCCAGTGAGATTCTGCAAGTCCAGGAGGCAAGCTGTGGGGGTTACTGATAGTGTGACATGAACCCATGATCCCGGTTTAGGCCGTCCTCATGTGTGCGGAACTTGGCTATCAGTTTCTGCTCAGCGACTCTGCGCTGTCGTGTGTCGTGAAGGCCGCCTTGGAGAACGCTTACCCAAATCAGAGGCTGAATGCCCGTGACCACTGAAGTGCTCCCCCACAGGAAGAGAAGTCTTGCCTGGTGATTGTCGAGCGGTGTTCATTCATCCATTGTCGTAGCGTCTGCATGGTTTCCCCAATGTACCATGCCTCGGGACATCCTTTCCTGCAGTGTATCAAGTAGACAACGTTGGCCGAGTTGCAAGAGTAGGTACCGTGTACCTGGTAGATGGTGTTCTCACCTGAGATGATGGCATCCGTGTCGATGATCCGGCACGTCTTGCAGAGGTTGCTGTGGCAGGGTTGTGTGGCGTCGTGGTCACTGATCTCCTGAAGGCTGGGTAGTTTGCTGCGGACAATGGTCTGTTTGAGGTTGTGCAGTTGTTTGAAGGCAAGAAGTGGGGGGGTGGGGATGGCCTTGGCAAGATGTTTGTCTTCATCAATGACATGTTGAAGGCTCCGGAAGAGATGCCGTAGCTTCTCCGCTCCAGGGAAGTACTGGACGACGAAGGGTACTCTGTCCACTGTGTCCTGTGTTTGTCTTCTGAGGAGATCGGTGCGGTTTTTCGCTGTGGCGCGTCGGAACTGTCGATCGATGAGTCGAGCGCCATATCCTGTTCTTATGAGGGCATCTTTCAGCGTCCGGAGGTGTCTGTTGCGATCCTCCTCATCCGAGCAGATTCTGTGAATACGGAGGGCTTGTCCGCAGGGGAAAGCTTCTTTAATGTGTTTAGGGTGGGAGCTGGAGAAGTGGAGCATCATGAGGTTATCCGTGGGCTTGCAGCACAGTGAGGTGCTGAGGTGACCATCCTTAATGGAGATGCGTGTGTCCAAGAATGCAACCGATTCCGGAGAGTAGTCCATGGTGAGTCTGATGGTGGGATGGAACTTGTTGATGTCATCATAGAGTTGTTTCAGTGATTGCTCACCATGACTCCAAAGGAAGAAAATTTCATCGATGTATCTAGTGTATAGCATCGGTTGAAGGTCTCGGGCGGTGAAGAAGTCTTGTTCGAACCTGTGCATGAAGATGTTGGCATATTGAGGTGCGAATTTTATTATATCTGAAAACCAGCAGCTTTCAGACTGGAGTTCTGTGCTTTTGGAGAGTCCTGTTAGCTCGCTGTTTCTTCTCTCCAATTAACCTTGCTACAGATATATTTTTTCTCTTTGATGTTATGCTATCTCACTGACCTCTTCTACAATTCTAACATTTATTTCTAAACATCATCGACCACCTCTTGTCACTTAGGTAAACACTTGTTTTCCCACTGCTATACTAATTTGCATATCAAAAACATCCCTTCAAACAGCTGCATTCATCCCCTTTTATCCAATTCTTTATTTTATCCCAATTTTATTTTAATCTTGATTTTACTCAATTCTTAAAGTTTCCTCCAGTGTCTTTGCAGTACTTCATGGTTTACACTGCGCAATCACATAATCAGGTCTTTAAGGGCGGCACGGTGGCACAGTGATTATTAGCACTACTGCCTCACAGCACCAGGGACCCAGGTTCGATTCCCGGCTTGGGTCACTGTCTGTGCGGAGTCTGCACATTCTCCCTGTGTCTGCATGGGTTTCCTCTGGTTGCTCTGGTTTCCTCCCACAGTCTGAAAGATGTGCTGGTTAGGTGTACTAGCCATGGTAAATTCTCCCTCAGTGTACCCGAACAGGTGCTGGAGAGTGGCGACTAGGGCGTTTTCACAGTAACTTCATTGCAGTGTTAATGTAAGCCTACTTGTGACAATAATAAATAAACTTTAATCTTCACTGGGAACCGGCTTTCAGCATCATTTGACTTTCTTAATGTGTATGTCTACTGCTGAACAGGGAACTGACAGAGTGAATTACCCGTTAGTGTATCTGCCTGATTCTTATCCTGTTAAAATCAATAGCAATTACAATGGATGGATTTAGTAAGGGGTGAGCAGCTCGCTCTGCCTTGTTACTGTCCACATGGAGTAGGTAAGAAAGATCCCTCCCAAGTGTAACCTGCCTGCCTCCCCTCATCCACTCTAGAATTTAGTCGCAAGTGGTGCCCAGATGATCAATGTGTGTTAGAAAAATTAACATCAGGCCATTCAGCATTTGCAAAAAGGAAGGACGAGGTGGGGGTGGACTAGATACAGACTGTGCAATAGTGTAAAATAGATGGTGCTGAGTCGACTGCCCATTGTAGAAGTGTCTCGGTTATTATTCCCATCGATATCAATGGGATTGAAAATCAGTAGAGATTTAAAACAGACTGCAGGTTTGTGAACACCTGTTTTACACTGTCACAGGAAGGGGATGACATTTCAAGTGGGTACCCTTCATCAAAAATTTGGGAAATACGATAACCTATGTTTTTTTTTACAGTGGGGATGAGCAGATAGAGAAAATCTGTCTCGTTTTTCACCAGTCTGAATCTGGCTAATTGTACTGTCCCTAGCTACCCCACCTGAGACCAAGCCACACAACTGATGCACAATCTCTTACGTAGCCAAGGGTAACATTTTTTAAAGACGGTCTAGACGTGTTAGCTTGTCTAGTCACTGTCTGGGGAATCGATAAAGCAACGCCAATGTAATTCCAAACCAGCGGGAGTACAAGTCATGTCGAAATGTCACTGCTCAAGTCAGTCTGTACGTTGAATGCTCTGTTAAATTTATTTCCAGAGGAATCATTTAAGCTCAAGGTTTATGACTAATGCAGGAAGTTGTTTGTCAAGTAACGTGTGTTCATGTGTGAGTGGTGAGATTCACTTTGGGGGATATGACAAAAAGTGCGATTGCAGGATGGTAGCTCATTTTACAGACCCGTTTTGGATATTCCCAACAAGAATTGCAATCCCCATGGAACAGGCATTGAGACAACCTCATGGGATACAGATATCCTGGACTCGCCGCAGAGGCAGTTTTGTGCTGTGACGGGAGACCTGTGGGCTTGTTCTAGATGAGGCGTGATCCTTGGCTGTTACTTTGTGAACTGTTAGGCAGCACATTGTTGATATGCAGTAACATTTGTGTCAGTTGGCAGTTTCACGATCAGACTTGCCAGCTGGTTCAATCTTCTCCAGGCCCCTGCTGAAAGCTTCCACCTCTGGTAAATGTCACATTCAGCACAGATTTTAGCACCATCACACCTCTGGGTGAGATACCTCTTGATTCTAGTTCAGTTTCTGCTCTCCTGCTCTAAGCAATGCTGGGTCAGGTCACTGTCTCTGGCCCCAGCACCTGCACTCTCGGTAAATTTAATTTCGAAAACGCTACCAACAATTTGCATGTGCATGCCACCTTTCACATTGCCCCACAAGCTACTTCAGATTTGGAAAGCAGGTTATGGGATTTTCAAACACAGAATCCAGTCAGTGTGGAATATTCGGGGGTAGGTTACAGAAGGCGTAGGGAGAGCGGCTGGTAGAACATAGAAACTAGAAGCAGGAGGAGGCCATTCGGTAGCCTGATGCCTGATGGGCAGTGCCAAGGTGCCCCCTGGGCATGGGCACTTTGTCCCTTGGGCAATGCCAGGGGGTACAGGCTGGCACTGCCAGGGTGCCCAAGCCCAGGGGGCACCACCGAGGGTCCCGACTGCCCTTCATTCCGGCGGGTCTCTCGCTAGTTCCCCGAACGTGGGGAGCTACTCTAAACCCCGTCAGAATTAAGTACTCTTGGCGGGGTGGGTGATTCAATCAGGACCAGCAAGTTCCCGACAATGAAATGTAAAACATATTTAAACTACATTAAATAAAGATTCAAATGTCTTCCCGCCGGTTTCCAGCGTGGTCTGGACTCTAACTGTTCTCCGGCTCTTGGAAATGCGCATG
Source organism: Mustelus asterias (assembly GCF_964213995.1). Classification (NCBI taxonomy): domain Eukaryota; kingdom Metazoa; phylum Chordata; class Chondrichthyes; order Carcharhiniformes; family Triakidae; genus Mustelus; species Mustelus asterias. The sequence continues at coordinate 165,996,767 of NC_135801.1, forward strand.
CGTTCCTGGCGCATGCACAAATCCCGGAAAAAGTCTGACGACGCAATTCTCCCAACCGGACCCACCAGAAAGGTTGCGGGTCGCGATGGGAGAACCACCCCCATTCTTTCTGAATCTACTCTGTCTAATCCTGTTCGAATTTTATAAGATTCTATGAGATCCCCTCTCACCTTCTAAACTCCAGTGAATATAATCCTAACCCACTTAGTCTCTCCTCATATGACAGGCCTGCCATCCCAGGACATCTATCCTAGTCCAGTTAACTTCCACACTTGGTAAATATGGTCATTAATAAATAGTTTGCTGACTCCCAGTGGCAGAATCAGAGTGCTGCAGCAGCTTTTCAGTTTATTGTGAAACGCGATTAATGAATTGTCTGCATGAGATTGAATTGAAATCTTAAGCATCTGCTGGATCGTTGGCCATATAATTAGAACTAACGCTAGAACAAAGAACAAAGAACAAAGAACAATACAGCACAGGAACAGGCCCTTCGGCCCTCCAAGCCCGTGCCACTCCCTGGTCCAAACTAGACCATTCTTTTGTATCCCTCCCTTCCCACTTCGTTCATGTGGCTATCTAGATAAGTCTTAAACGTTCCCAGTGTGTCCGCCTCCACCACCTTGCCCGGCAGCACATTCCAGGCCCCCACCACCCTCTGTGTAAAATATGTCCTCCTGATATCCGTGTTAAACCTCCCCCCCTCACCTTGAACATATGACCCCTCGTGAACGTCACCACCGACCTGGGAAAATTCCCACCGTTCACCCTATCTATGCCTTTCATAATTTTATACACCTCTATTAGGTCACCCCTCATCCTCCGTCTTTCCAGTGCGAACAACCCCAGTTTACACAATCTCTCCTCATAACTAAGCTCCTCTATACCAGGCAACATCCTGGTAAACCTCCTCTGCACTCTCTCTAAAGCCTCCGCGTCCTTCTGGTAGTGTGGCGACCAGAACTGGGCGCAGTATTCCAAATGCGGCCGAATCAACGTTTTATACAACTGCAACATCAGACCCCAACTTTTATACTCTATGCCCCGTCCTATAAAGGCAAGCATGCCATATGCCTTCTTCACTACCTTCTCCACCTGTGACGTCACCTTCAAGGATCTGTGGACTTGCACACCCAGGTCCCTCTGCGTATCTACACGCTTTATGGTTCTGCCATTTATCGTATAGCTCCCCCGTACATTAGTTCTACCAAAATGCATCACTTTTCATTTATCTGGATTGAACTCCACCTGCCATTTGTTTGCCCAAATTTCCAGCCTATCTATATCCTTCTGTAGCCTCTGACAATGTTCCTCACTATCTGCAAGTCCAGCCATTTTTGTGTCATCCGCAAACTTACTGATCACCCCAGTTACACCTGTTGGAAGTTTTTTCTTAAATTTTCACAGAACGTGGATCGAGGCCAACATTTATTGCCCAGCCCCAATTGCTCTTGAGAAGGTGGTGATGAGCCACCTTCTTCAATTGTTGTAGTCCATGTGTTATAGATGCAGCCATTGTGCTGTTCAGGCCCTCTCAGAGGTCCAGAGAGACTCGGGTCACTTCCAGCTTTAGTGGCCCTTGGCTATAATAAAACAAAATCAACATACACGAATACAAAATAGGAGACCAAAAAAAGTGAGACATAGGGCCTGATTTTACCATTTTGAGTCTAAGTGCCGAATCTGGGCATCAAATAGATCCGTGCCTGGAATCCTCTTTCCAGCGCGCCCATATGCGTTTGGCCGGCTCCAGTCCGATTCGCGCTGTGGGTGGGGCATAGCGCTGCCGGAATGATCGGGGCTCTGAACTGCGCATGCGCAGTTCGAAAAAAATCCGAAGCAGCGCGCTCGGGCGAGGAGAAAAAAGCAGAGAGAGCTGGGGGGGGCGGGGGGGGGGGGGGGGGGGGGGGGGGAGGGGGGGTGGAGAGAGGGGGCAGGACCCAGATCACCCTCTGGGGGGGGGAGGGGGGGAGGGGTGGGAGGAGGAGAGGGGGCAGGACCCAGATCACCCTCTGGGGGGGGGGGAGGGGGGGAGGAGGAGAGGGGGCAGGACCCAGATCATCCTCTGGGGGGGGGGGGGGGGGGGGGGGTGGGAGGAGGAGAAGGGGCAGGACCCAGATCACCCTCTGGGGGGGGGGGGCGGGGCGGGGGGGGGCGGTTGGGAGGAGGAGAGGGGGTGCGAGGGGTCCATCTGGCTCGCCAAGTCAGTTACAATACTGCGTTCAGTGTCTACTGAACCATCTTGGATACAAAGGATAATGGCATTAGGGTTCTGCATGTAAGCCTTGCTTATGCTAAAAAGTATATCCTTGGTGTCGGCAGCCATTCCTGGTGTTACAGTACTGATAGCACCAGGAAGACCGACCAGTACCATTCATTATCCTTTGTATCCAAGATGGTTCAGTAGATGCTGAACGCAGTATTGTAACTGACTTGGTGAGCCAGATGGACCCACAAGGCAGAAGGACCATCTTTGTGTTGACCAAAGTGGATACAGCTGAGGAACATACAGCTTATCCTGCTAATGGGAGGATGGTGGAGGGAGACCAGCGATTGAGGTAGGTTGGGGGTGTGCTCTGCCGAGGGGGGCCTGCCTCCCAGGGGGGTCTGATGCCGGGGGGGGGGGGGGGGGAGGGGGGGGTCTGCCGGGGGGGCCTACCTCCCAGGGGGTGTCCAATCCCGGGGGGGGGGGGGGGGGGGGGGGGGGGTCTGCCAGGGGGGCCTGCCTCCCAGGGGGGTATGATCCGGGGTGGGGGTCTGTCGGGGTGGTTAGCGGGGGGGGGGATCCGCGAAGGATGGTCGAGGAGGATGGCGCCTGAATCGGGTGTCAGCAAAGCCACGATCTGCTCGGATTCGGGTGCAGATCACGATATAGGCCCGACGCCCAACTTTACCGTGATTTCGCGCCCTTTGGTAAAATCGGGCCCATAATTTGATTTTTTTTAATTTAACAAATATTTTTCTAACCTTTTTCTGTGCAAATGCAATGATTATTGAGAAAAAATTGAGCTTTCATGAGGTCACCATTAACATTAAGCATGGTGGGACCATTCAAATGCTCTTAAACAAAGAACCAAAAAACAGTACAGCACAGGAACAGGCCCTTTGGCCCACCAAGCCTGTGCCAACACATGACGCTTTCCTAAAAGACTTTTTGCCTCTGTGCTATCCATATTCTTCTATTCTCTACCTATTCATATATCTGCCAAGTTGCCTCTTAAACATTGCTATTGCATCTGCTCCTACCACCTCCTCTGGCAGCGAATTTCGGACAATTATCACCCTCTGTGTAAAAAGATTGAACAGTGTTAGTTCTCTTTACCTGCCTGAACATGTTGAAAGTTGTTCACCTGAAGCCACCGATGAGGGCATACTGCCAATAATACGTAATGCCGATGATACAAAGATAGGTGGAGGGGCAGGTAGTATTGAGGAGGTGGGGAGGCTGCAGAAAGATTTAGACAGTTTAGGAGAGTGGTCCAAGAAGTGGCTGATGAAATTCAACGTGGGCAAGTGCGAGGTCGTACACTTTGGAAAAAAGAATAGAGGCATGGACTATTTTCTAAACGGTGACAAAATTCATAATGCTAAAGTGCAAAGGGACTTGGGAGTCCTAGTCCAGGATTCTCTAAAGGTAAACTTGCAGGTTGAGTCCGTAATTAAGAAAGCAAATGTAATGTTGTCATTTATCTCAAGAGGCTTGGAATACAAAAGCAGGGATGTACTTCTGAGGCTTTATAAAGCACTGGTTAGGCCCCATTTGGAGTACTGTGAGCAATTTTGGGCCCCACACCTCAGGAAGGACATACTGGCACTGGAGCGGGTCCAGCGGAGATTCACACGGATGATCCCAGGAATGGTAGGCCTGACATACGATGAACGTCTGAGGATCGTGGGATTATATTCATTGGAGTTTAGGAGGTTGAGGGGAGATCTGATAGAAACTTACAAGATAATGAACGGCTTAGATAGGATGGACGTAGGGAAGTTGTTTCCATTAACAGGGGAGACTAGGACGCGGGGGCACAGCCTTAGAATAAAAGGGAGTCACTTTAGAACAGAGATGAGGAGAAATTTCTTCAGCCAGAGAGTGGTGGGTCTGTGGAATTCATTGCCACAGAGGGCTGTGGAGGCCGAGATGTTGAGCGTCTTCAAGACAGAAATTGATAAATTCTTGATTTCTCGAGGAATTAAGGGCTATGGGGAGAGAGCGGGTAAATGGAGTTGAAATCAACCATGATTGAATGGTGGAGTGGACTCGATGGGCCGAATGGCCTTACTTCCGCTCCTATGTCTTATGGTCTTATGGTCTTATGGTAATGCAATTGTGATATTAGGAAACACGCCTGAGAATTCAAGTTTGAGTATCTCCTGAAGCAATTCCTTTGGCTTGCAATCTAGAGAAGAACATAAGAACTAGGAGCAGGAGTAGGCCATTTGGCCCCTCGAGCCTGCTCCTCCATTCAATAAGATCATGGCTGATCTTTTCGTGGACTCAGCTCCACTTACCCGCCTGCTCACCATAGCCCTCAGTTCCTTTACTGTTCAAAAACCTATCTATCTTTGCCTTAAACATACAATGAGGTAGCCTCAACGGCTTCACTGGGCAGGGAATTCCACAGATTCACAACCCTTTGGGTGAAGAAGTTCCTCCTCAACTCAGTCCTAAACCTGCTCCCCCTTATTTTGAGGCTGTGCCCCCTAGTTCTGGTTTCACCCGCCAGTGGAAACAACCTCCCTGCTTCTATCTTATCTATTCCCTTCATAATTTATATATATTTCTATAAGATCTCCCCTCATTCTTCTAAATTCTAATGAATATAGTGCCAGTCTACAGTCTACCGTAGTGGGTCGGATCTCAAACAATGATGAGACAGAGTACAGGAATGAGACAGAGAATCTGGTGAACGGATTTGGCAACAATAATCTTCCCCTCAATGTCAACAAAACGAAGGAGATAGTCATCAACTTCAGGAAGCATTGTGGAGAACATGCCCCTGTCTACATCAGCAGGGACGAAGTAGAAAGGGTCGAGAGCGTCAAATTTTTAGGTGTCCAGATCACCAACAACCTGTTCTGGTCCCCCCATGCCAACACTATAGTTAAGAAAGCCCACCAACGCCTCTACTTTCTCAGACGACTAAGAAAATTTAGCATGTCAGCTATAACTCTCACCAACTTTTACAGTGTGCCATAGAAAGCATTCTTTCTGGTTGTATCACAGCTTGGTATGACTCCTGCTCTGCCCAAGACCGCAAGGAACTACAAAAGGTCATGAATGTAGCCCAATCCATCACGCAAACCAGCCTCCCATCCATTGAATCTGTCTACACTTCTCGCTGCCTTGGCAAAACAGCCAGTATAATTAAGGACCCCACGCACCCCAGACATTCTCTCTTCCACCTTCTTCTGTCAGGAAAAAGATACAAAAGTTTTGAGGTCACGTACCAACCGACTCAAGAACAGCTTCTTCTCTGCTGCTGTCAGACTTTTGAATGGACTTACCTTGCATTAAGTTGATCTTTCTCTACACCCTAGCTATGACTGTAACAGTACATTCTGCACTCTCTCGTTTCCTTCACTATGAACAGTATGCTTTGTCTGCATAGCGCACAAGAAACAATACTTTTCACTATATGTTAATACATGTGACAATAATAAATCAAATCAAATCAGTCTCTCCTCATAAGCCAACCTTCTCAACTCCAGAATCAACCTAATGAACCTTATCTGTACCCCCTCCAGTGCCAGTACATCCTTTCTTAAGTAAGGCGACCAAAACTATACACAGTACTCCAGGTGTGGCCTCACCAGCATCTTATACAGCTGCAACATAACCTCCGTTTTTAAACTCCATCCCTCTAGCAATGAAGGACAAAATTCCATTTGCCTTCTTAATTACCTGCTGTACCTGCAAACCAACTTTTTGTCATTCCTGCACAAGGACACCCAGATCCCTCTGCACAGCAGCATCTTCAATTTTTTACCATTTAAATAATAGTCCATTTTGCTGTTATTCTGACCAAAATGGATGAGGTCACATTTACCAACATTGTACTCCATCTGCCAGACCCTCGCCCACTCACTTAAACTATCTATGTCTCTTTGCAGACGTTCAGTGTCCTCTGCACACTTTGCTCTACCACTCTTCTTAGTGTCTTCTGTGAACTTTGACACACTACACTTGGTCCCCAACTCCAAATCATCTATGTAAATGTGAACAATTGCAGTCCCAACACTGATCCCGGAGGCACACCACTAGTCACTGATCGCCAACCACAAAAACACCCATTTATCCCAACTCTTTGCTTTCTGTTAGTGAACCAATCCGCTATCCATGCCAATACATTACCCATAATGCTATGCACATTTATCTTATGCAGCAGCCTTTTTTGCGGCACCTTGTTGAATGCCTTCTGGAAATCCAGATACACCACTTCCACTGGTTCCCTGTTGTCCATCACACTTGTAATGTCTTCAAAGAATTCCAGTAAATTAGTTAAACATGACCTGCCTTTCATGAACCCATGCCGTGTCTTCACAATGGGACAATTTCTACTCAGCTGTCTCACTTATTCTTCCTTGATGGTAGATTCAAGCATTTTTCCCAATACATAAGTTAAGCTAACCAGCCTATAGTTACCTGCCTTTTGTCTACCTCCTTTTTAAACAGTAGCATCATATTTGCTGTTTTCCAATCTGTCGGAACCACCCCAGAGTCCAACGAATTTTGGTAAATTACCACGAGTGCATTTGCTATTTCCCCCGCCATCTCTTTTAGGGCCCTGGGATGCATTTCATCAGGGCCAGGAAACTTGTCTACCTTTAGCCCCATTAGCTTACTTAACATTGCTTCTTTAATGATAATGATCATTTCTAAGTCCTCACCTGCCATAGCCTTCTTGTCATCAATTTTTGGCATGTTATTTGTGTCTTGCACTGTGAAGACCAACGCAAAATACCTGTTCAAATGTCTCGGCCACTTCCTCATTCCCCATTATTAAATCCCCCTTCTCATCCTCTAAAAGATTCATGTTTACCTTAGCCACTGATTTTCTTTTTATATATTTGTGGAAACTTTTGCTATCTGTTTTTATATCCTGAGCTAGTTTACTCTCATAATCTATCTTACTTTTCTTTATAGCTTTTTTCGTGGCTTTCTGTTGACCTTTAAAGATTTCTCAATCCTTCAGTTTCACACTAATCTTTGCTACTTTGTATTTTCTTTCAGTTTGATACCCTCCTTTATTTCCTTAGATTTCCATGTATGATTATCCCTTTTTCTACAGTCCCTCCTTTTCACTGGTATATACTTTTGCTGAGCACTGTGAAAAATCACTTTGAATCCACTATTCCTCAATTGTCCCACCATAAAGATTTTTCTCCCAGTCTACCATAGTCAATTCCCCCTCATCCCTTTGTAGTCTCCTTTGTTTAAGCACAAGACACTGGTATTGGATTTTACCTTCTCACGCAATGAGCGGCACAGGCTTGGAGGGCCGAAGGGCCTGTTTCCTGTGCTGTACTGTTCTTTGTTATTTTTGCTCCATCTGTATTTTAAATTCCACCATACACTGATCGCACCTTGCGAGAGGATCCCTAACTGTGAGATCATTAATTATTCCTGCCTCATTACACAGGACCAGATCTAGGATAGCTTGCTCCCTCGTAGGTTCCATTACATACTGTTTGAGGAAACTATCGTGGATACATTCTATGAACTCCTCCTCAAGACTGCTTTCACCAACCTGGTTTGACCAATTGACATGTAGATTAAAGTCCCCCATGATAATTGCCGTACCATTTTTAGATGCATCAGTTATTTCCTTGTTTATTGCTCACCCCACTGTGATGTTGTTATTTCACAGCTTTTAGACTACACCTATCAGTGACTTTTTCTCCTTACTATTTCTAATTTCCACCCAAATGGATTAAACGCTTTTCTCCATAGAACCTATGTCATCACTCACTACCGCCCAGATGTCATCCTTAAATAGCAGAGCTACACCACCTCCTTCCAAATAGTCTGATACCCCTGGATATTTAACTCCCAGTCGTGACCCCTGCAACCATATCTCTGTAATGGTCACTAAATCGTACTCATTCACAATGATTTGTGCCATCAACTCATTTATCTTGTTTGGAATGCCACGAGCATTTCAGACTCCTATTTATTGACTAGAGCTCAGCTTTCAACACTATTATTCCCACAAAACACATCTCCAAACTCCGTGGCCTGGGCCTCAGCACCTCTCTCTGTGGCTGGATCCTGAACTTCCTAATTCACAGACCACAATCAATAAGGATAGGCAACAACACCTCTTTCACGATCATCTTCAACACTGGTGCCCCACAAAGCTGTGTTCTCAGCCCCCCACTATACTCCTTATACACCTATGACTGTGCGGCCAAAATCCTCTCCAATTCGATTTTCAAGTTTGCTGACGACACCACCATAGTGGGCCGGATTTCAAACAATGATGAGACAGGGTACAGGAATGAGATAGAGAATCTGGTGAACTGGTGCAGCAACAATAATCTCTCCCTCAATGTCAACAAAATGAAGGAGATTGTCATCGACTTCAGGAAGCGCAAAGGAGAACATGCTCCTGTCTACATCAACGGGGACAAAGTAGAAAGGATGGAGAGCTTCATGTTTTTAGGTGTCCAGATCACCAACAACCTGTCCTGGTCCCCCCCATGCTGACACTATAGTTAAGAAAGCCCACCAATGCCTCTACTTTCTCAGAAGACTAAGGAAATTTGGCATGTCAGCTACGACTCTCACCAACTTTTACAGATGCACCATAGAAAGCATTCTTTCTGGTTGTATCACAGCTTGGTATGGCTCCTACTCTGCCCAAGACTACAAGGGACTACAAAAGATCATGAATGTAGCCCAATCCATCACACAAACCAACCTCCCATCCATTGACTCTGTCTACACTTCCTGCTGCCTCAGCAAAGCAGCCAGCATAATTAAGGACTCCACGCACCCCGGACATTCTCTCTTCCACCTTCTTCCTTCGAGAAAAAGATACAAAAGTCTACGGTCACGTACCAACCGACTCAAGAACAGCTTCTTCCCTTCAACACTTTGTGTTGAAAAACATTATAAAGAGTTACTGCAAACAAATAGGACAACAACTTTAGCTGTGTTTAGCTCTGCTGCCTTAATATATGCACATAGTTAAACCCTCCTTTTCAGAACAGCAATACTTACTTTATTTTCCTACAATATTTCTTTATGTGCAAAAAAACAATTTACGAAACTTCTGGGTGGCACGGTAGCACAGTGGTTAGCGCTGCTGCCCCACAGTGCCAGGGACCCGGGTTCGATTCCCGGCTTGGGTCACTGTCTGTGTGGAGTTTGCACGTTCTCCCCGTGTCTGCATGGGTTTCCTCAGGGTGCTCCAGTTTCCTCCCACAGTCCAAAGATGTGCAGGTTAGATGGATTGGCCATCCTACATTGCCCCTTAGTGTCAGGGGGAACTTGCCTGGGTAAATGCATGGGGTTATGGGGATAGGGCCTGGGTGGGATTTTGATTGGTGCAGACTCGATGGGCTGAATGGCCTCCTTCTGCACTGTAGGATTCTATGAAATGCCAAAAAAAAACTAGTGTCTAAATTTGAGGCCCCTTTGAGCTTGAGGCCCAGGCCAAGTAGCCCTCCTGCCCTCTCTTCTCCCACCTCTGGCCCTGGTGCTGTTAGGAAGGTAGTTCCAGGATTTTGACCCAGCAACAGTGAAGGAATGAGGATATATTTCTATCTCGGGATGGTGAGTGACTTGGAGGGGAAATTGCAGGCGGTGGTGTTCTTGTGCATGCTGCCCTTGTTCTTCGAAGTGGTAGACAGCACCTTTTTGGACTGCAGGGGTCACCTTCGACAGCACCTTTTTGGAAGGTGCTGTCGAAGGAGTCTTGGTGTGTTGCTGCAGTGCATTTTGTAGATGGTACACACTGCTGCTACTGAGTGTCGGTGGTAGAGAGAGTGAATGTTTAAGGTGGTGTTGATGTGGTGCCAATCAAGATGGCTGCTTTGTCCTGGATGGTGTTGAATTTCTGAGTGTTGTTGGAGCTGCACTCATTCAGACAAGTACAGGGTATTCCATGACACTCCAGATTTGTGGTTTTTAGGTGATGGACAGGTTTTGGCAAGTCAGGAGGTGAGTTACTCACTGCAGAATTCCCAGCCTCTGGCCTACTCTTGTCATCACAATTAACCCGTTAGAAAGTGAGTCACTGATGGAACTTGAAAGGGATACTGTGCATACATATTCAGTTAATACAAAACCCAATCTTTTCATGTCCTATGGTTCTCCAACAATTTTCTTCCCTCCTCTGAAGATGCTGACTCCTCCTGCAATAAAGTTCCACAGCAACTGCTGGTCTGTGATGCAATTAGTAACTCACATTTATTCATGTGTGAGCATCGAGTATCATGCCCACATTGCGTCTTTTTCAACTAAACTAAAAGTTTGGGGTCAGCCATTCCCTTGTTCATTCCCCATGGTAACATCTTGACCAATCAAAGTCGGCCTGCCTGGTTTGAACTTGAACAAAAGCTTGGCAGTTAACTGTTCCCTGTTGCATTTCTCTATGGCAATGCCTCTACCAATCAGAGTCCATCTGCCAACCAATCAGCACTCTCCTCCCATGTGGTACAAATTGTTGTTCCTTTATTGTTGGTAATCTTGCGAGCTGTCCTGATATCAGAAGGACGCAGATATCAGAAGGACATATTTTACACAGAGGGTGGTGGGGGCCTGGAATGCGTTACCAGGCAAGGTGGTGGAGGCAGACACACTGGGAACGTTTAAGACTTATCTAGATAGCCACATGAACGGAGTGGGAATGGAGGGAGACAAAAGAATGGTCTAGTTTGGACCAGGGAGCAGCACGGGCTTGGAGGGCCGAAGGGCCTGTTCCTGTGCTGTATTGTTCTTTGTATGTGTGCAAGGTGAAAAGCTTAGACAGCATGTCACTTTTTTCAGCAATATGTAGTTATTTGACTACAAGAGAACATTACTGGCTGAGCCCAATCCTACCCTTACCTGATCTTCAGAGTCCATTTACAGTGCTCCCTAATTCAGGGGGACCAATTGTACTGTTCCTTCCACCACTACAACTAAGATCAGATGACTCAGCAAGCAGGAATACCTTGGATCTTCCTGTTCTGGGTCACTCAACAACACAGTGGTTAAATGAGGTGAGTCATTGAGAAGCTGAATCTCAACTCTCGAAAGAAGGATTTGATGACTTAATGTTAACTGTTTCTCTCTCCACAGATGCTCACTGACCTGCTGGGTGTTTCCGGAAACTTTAACTTACAGAAGTCTTTGATTCAAAGGATGTAACTAAAAGGAACAATAACTTGCATTTGTATAGCATCTTTCACAACGTCAGGACATCACAAAGTGCTTTACAACCAATTAAGTATCAATCATAGAATCCCTACAGTGCAGAAGGAGGCCATTTGTCCCAACAACAATCTGACCAACAATCCCCTTAACCCTATGTATTTACCCTCCTAATCCTCTTGACACTAAGGGGCAATTTAGCATGGCTAGCCAACCTAATTCGCACATCTTTGGAGTGTAGGAAAAAACCGGAGCATCTGGAGGAAATCCATGCAGACACAGGGAGAACATGCAAACTCCACACAGACAGTCAGCCAAAGCCAGAATTGAACCAGGGTCCCTGCCGCTCCGAGGCAGCAGTATTAACCATTGTGCCATCGTGCCACCCCTAAAAGTATGCTTAAAATGTAATCATGGTTACGATGTATAAAGAAGGGAACGGGTTAATGATCTTTGTAATACTTAGAGATTTGTAAAAGGCATTGTAGAACTTGTTTTTGTGTATCCAAAAACAGATAAGAGATGCAGCTGACCCTGCTGTGGTACACAAGCTTATGATTTTCCCAGCTAATTGTGTTCAGGAATGTGGCTAACCCAGCTGGTATAAACTAGAATCCATTTTGTGTTCTTTTATCTTATGTACTTCTGTTTAACACAGTGGAGCTTACATGTATGCCTTCTGTGATCGTATAATACTGGATTCATATATATTCATCATATACTATTCATCTTTACCGATATAGGCCCCTCACCTCAGTTAACTTGTTTGTGCAAACTTATAATCTTGTATGCTGGATAAACAAACCACAGGTGTCTGCCACATAGAGGCGACCGAACAGATAGTCGCAGCCTTGAGATGGCCATGATTACACGGACTACGTGAAGGACGGAACTGCCGAGGCAGCAATAATCATGAGAAAATGCGGACATGACCGGGGCAAAAATATATGTATAAATATTTGCTGTATTCGGCGAGAAGTCTGGAGACCGCGTTAGGAATGGGACTTCTCCCACAAGCTTGTGAAAATAAACCACTGTACTTTGACTCACGACTAGTCTCAGAGGTATTATTTACCTACAGCAAATTGGTGCCGAAACCCGGGACCTGTTTACGGGTCCGGTAGCATGGCCATGACCGGGACACCGGAATAGAATACCGAACTTAATAGGGTGGTTCAAACTACAGTTAGGTGATCATCTGTGATGAGAGAGTGTGAGAGTGAAAGACGTCTGAACTGAGCACATACGAACAAGGAGGCAATTGACTCTAACACGCAACCTTAGACCGGTTGTTAAGAGGGGAGATCCCCCACGCGATGGTCAGGAAATTGAAATGGGTGTTAGAGTCTGGAAAAAGGTTGCCTGAGGTGTGATGTTCAGACGCGAGTGAGAAAGAGACTATCTGAGTGACGCCGGAGTGGAAGGAAAAGCCTTCATGTAAAAGCTGGCTTAACTAATATATACTATAAGCGGTCGTACGGAGGGACCTGATCACCACAGGTATCACCGGACTCCGATAAGAGCGACCTATGAGGGGAGAGCGAGAAGGGCGAATAGAAGACTCCAGGTGGTGAGTATAAACTTATCTGTATTATGGCGGGATCACAAGGCCAGTGGCGACCCCCGGGATCCCTGATAAACGAATATATGATTAAGAGGGACAAACTCATTAAACAGATGAGAAAAGGGGGGTGGGACTCATCCCACCCGCTAGACCAATGGAAATGGTTGGAAAAGGGAAAGAAAGACAGAACAAAGAAGATAGGAGTATTGTTAATACATTAGTTAGCTGGACTAATTGAGCAAGTAGTCGCCTCTACTAAAAGGTGGAGTGAAGATAAAGAAAAGATTAGAGAGTTAGAATCCAGAGTAAGGGAACTGGAGAAACAAAACCATGTGTTAGAAGAAAAGCAATGGAGAGGGGAAACTCTACCTCCTCATGAGTCCACACAACAGGGACCAACCACTCCTCCAGAGGAGTGGGAAGTGCTAGAACACAACTCAGCGCCAGTAACCCAATGGGGAACAGATGCGCAGCCAAAGGCAAATTATAAACCCTTCACCCCAGGTGAGAGACAGCAAATAATGGCTTCCCTGGGTAAATTACAACCCAGAAGCGCAAACACAAAATTCTGGGAAGAATTAGATACAATCTGGGCAGGATACCAATTACACCTGAGAGACGTACACCAGCTGGTCAGGGCAGCCTGTCCAGCGAATAAGTGGAGGCAGGTAGCAGGTGGACCCGCCGCTCCTCCAGCACAGGATTATAGTGGGGGATGGTGGACACATGTAGTCGCCCTAACATCGGAGATAGATGCCCAACAGGCACCCTTCACTCAGTTTAAAGCAGAGATTCAGAGGGTATTAGGGAATGCTCCCACTAACTGGAGCAGAATTACCACAACAAAACAGTTAAGAAGGGGATAATGCACGTAGGAGAAGGATCAGTGTATGTGATAATGAGGGAACCCCTAAAACTTGGGTAATGTTGAAGTGGGAATGTGAGGAGTATGAGAAGGACAAAAGAGATAGAGCAGAACAAGAGAGAGGGCAAAGGAAAGACGAGACCGAGAAAATGGATTAGAACGGCAAGCCGAACAAAGGAAAGATAAAAAACCGGAGGTATCTGGCTTGCCACTGTTGTTCCAAAATACCGATACCGATGAACAGGAGGGGGAGGATTGGTGGACTAGACCCAGTGCCACTGCAAAGACAGGAGGGACTCAAATCAGGTTAAATTGGTTGGTCTGAAGCGAGATAGACCAAAGAGGGGAGTAAAAGGTTGAAAGAAACAAGCAAGCATTGACTCTGTATGGCACGGAGAGAGAGAGGATGTAATTGTATGATCGAGAGCCTCATGTGGTGGAATAGGGTATAGCAGATCAAAGTGAATTGCTTCTCTGTGTGCGAGTTTAATAAATTACTTTCCCTCAGTTGAAATTTTACGATAGTGCAATTGAGAGCAGGAGCTGTTGAAGCCTGTTTGTTCTTGTGGAGTGTTTGTTACAGGCAGTGGATGCAGTGCTTTGAACCTTGGTTTACCCTGGGGGGGCTGGGGTAGTGTTAAAACTGTTAAAGATTAAAGTAATAAGATTTCTTGAATTTACTTCTGTTTTGAGTTTAATTACAGTTTGGAAAAAAGAAGAATAAAAGCGACTGTCTTAATCAACGTTCTGTATTCTCTTTAAGTGTTTTACTTTCATCCCAGTTTAAGATGTTAAGTTTGAATGAATGTTGGAAGCTTCCATGTGTGTCCATGTTTAACAAAGTGGTTGCGTGGATGTTTTGTTGTCGTTTGCTTTAATGTTTTAATGTTAAGAAAAGATTTAAACCTTGGAAGGAACCATGTGCTCTTTCCTTTGTCTCGAAGTGAAAATTATAAGAGTTAGTTGAGAGAAGAAAATAAGTAATTTTGAGGAGAAGTAGAAAAGCAGGAACAAAAGAATGAGGTGAATATCCTGTCATTGAGTCAGTTTAAAGTATATCAAGTTAGTGAAATGAATCGTAGTTCTGATTACTCCAAGTTCCAGCAGGAGATTAATCAATTAAAACCTTAGTTGTCAATACAGTTAAGGAACTTGTTGTTAAGTATTTTTAATCTGCATTTGTTGCCAACCATTGCTAAACTTTGTAACACCATGAATTGTTGGAACTTGTGTTGCCATCAACTGGCCATCAGTCCTTGTACTAGTTTTAAATAACATTTGGACCAATATGAAATTCAAGGCTTGTATTTTGTTGTTACATTAACATGCAACAAATTACATCGTCTAACATTGATGATAGTTCTGATTAGCCCATCCAAAGGAAAACCTGACTACAGTACTAACTTCTGGAGACCAACACCAATGCAAATTGCCCAATTAGAATGCAGTATTAAGGTCCACAGAATATAGTGATTTATGAACGTCTGATATTATAGTATTCTGTAACTGGTTAAGATTACGTACTGCCGTTGGAATCTCATGTGCCATCTATTGTTCAAGGTTTGCCAAATATAAAAACACTGCAAAGCTTAAAACCTAGCCAGTTAGGAATCAAACCAAAATGTTTCTAATCAATGAACTAGTATGTATTGTACCTACTTTGATTTTGATTTGGCGCCTGTTATCTTCCTAGCGTGCGGGGGTTTTGATCCAGAGCTCAGTTTAAAAATGGACGGCTTAAATTAAAAGGGTTTGGATATCACAGTTATGATGTGTAAAGTAGCATGATACAACTGCTCGA
The DNA here is from genome assembly GCF_964213995.1 of Mustelus asterias. Classification (NCBI taxonomy): domain Eukaryota; kingdom Metazoa; phylum Chordata; class Chondrichthyes; order Carcharhiniformes; family Triakidae; genus Mustelus; species Mustelus asterias. The sequence goes on from NC_135801.1 coordinate 166,012,356, forward strand.
TTATTATACAGTATAAGCACTGCCATATAGACCCGAGAATAAAATCAAATCCTGAAAAGCCTTAACCAATATAATATATTGTGTATTGATAAAAACATAATTCTGTAGGAGAAAAGGCTATTTATTCCAAGCTAAATGTTGGTGCTGGACATTTGAATGCACCTCTTTGTAGGTAGGGTAGTGACATACTGTAATGCGGTGCTTGCACGCAAACAAGTGATCAAATTAGAGATAATGTAAGAGTACATCATATAAAGATCGGAGCTGTATGGCATGTGATTTTAATGGGGAAAGCGATGTCTTTTGATAGGCTTATATACAAATGAATGGATGTCCAGCTGCAGCCAAAAAGCCAGTGCAAAGTGTTATTTGATTCACACTAAGCTTTCTATGGAAGGGGGATATGTAATTAAATGTATAATGCACTAGCTAAAGCCATACAAACATCAAGAAAAATGTGGACAGAGGTATTGCCCACTACACTAATGAGATTAAGGGCTACCACAAACCGGACAACTGGATTAACCCCTTATGAACTAATGACAGGACGGGCAATGCAATTACCAGAAAGCATCATAACAGGTGGGACCGATGTAGGTCCACTAAAATATCCTGATAAAATCAGGAGATATGTTTTGGAACTAAGCACCCAACTAAAAGGGATGCGCAAATTGGTAAAAGAAAATCAGGAAATAAGAGACGCAGAGAGAGAGCTTGAAATGCTCCCTGACATCCCAACAGCGGGACGTCCTAGTGAAAACATTACCCGGAAAACCTGGGTTTGCCCCCAAATGGAAAGGCCCCTATGAGATTATCATCAGTGGAGACACCTGTGCCTGCATAGATATGCAAGGTAGGGGTGTCTGGAAACATTGGACTCAGTTGAAAGAATATGCTGGAACAAATTGGAAAAATATGTGATATACTCCTATTGCAGATATAAACAGACAACGACTGACCTCCAAGCAAGCTGAACAGGTTCACGGGAAGTTGCGCGCGGGCGGTATAGCCTTTGAACCATTGTATAATGGTCGCGTGGGTTATTAGTAAGTGATAGGATGCTTCCCTTGCTGCTTCTCATGATCCTGGCCCTGTTAGCCATAGTGGGAAAGTATAGATGGAATTATGAGGATTTAGGAATGAACCACAGTGAACATCTCTGTAACGATGACTCTGTCTATTGTATGAACATCTTTGTGTATATGTCTTATCTGTATGCATCACAATCAAATCTGAGCAAGTGCTGGGTCTGTTCACACATTCCCACGCACGGAGGAAAGGGAGGAAATCCTTTATTCCCTATCCCTTTATCAGCTCCGGAAATGATAGAATGGATTTTAAATCAGAATGGAACCCAGGAAGGGACAAGAAAACTGACATTCAAAACCTCATCGGGTACCACCATGCAGGGTACGTTTAATATCAGCCACAGTGATGTTGTTTTAGAGCTAAGGAGTGGAGGGTGCACTTTATTGACCTTTAAGAAACATTGTCAACCCAGCTATGACAGATCAGATTCCCCACCCTACTTCGGTGTGAAAAATCAACAAAGGGGATCTATCTGCCTGACAAGAAATGGAACCATACCTGTTGGCCGTAGCTACTGTATACAGCAGATTAATGTCACTAATGACGCTCGGGCCATGGTACAACAGGTCACAATCCAATGCCCCACAGCCACTGCCCCGGTTAGCCTCTCCTCCGCTTATGTGAGCAGCATGACTGTATATAATGGTACCTATTTTGTCTGTGGAAACAATGCCTACCCGTGGCTTCCCTGGAGTTGGGCAGGATCGTGTTATTTAGCCTATGTGGTGCCCTATATTCACCATTACACTGACTTACGGGACCACCCCGAGATACACCTGCTCAGGGCCAAGCGAGCCATTAGTGGGACAGAACAGTTCTTCATGATGGCCTACCCGCCTTACGGGACGGCAAAAGCAGCACAGGAACTTATACGAATGGCCTCGACCCTAGAGAGAATTGCAAACGAGACTAGAGATGAGTTCGAGGTGGTGAGCACGGCCATATCTGAGATATCAGCAGAGGTTGTAGCTATTCGGACCACTGCGATTGGCACTCGATTATGTGTTAGCCTCCCAAGGAGGTACATGCACTGTAGTTGGCTCAGAATGCTGCACGTATATTCCAGATGCTTTGGAGAGTATAATTCGCTTGGCAGATCATATCAAATGAGTAGCAAAGACAATACAAGATGAGGGGAACCAATATCACAATTATAACCCTCCGGGATGGCTGGGGCAATGGTTTGGGTCATGGGGTTCATACCTGATGCATGGATTGATTGTATTAATTGTAATTGTTATCGTTTGATGTGTTTGTATGGCATTATTGAATGACTGTTGCAAAACAGTAACAGCGCGGATTATGCTGGGCGCAAGTGTACAGGCAGAAGGGGCAGACCTCCTGACAAAAGAGAAGGGCCCATATGCTGGTGACATTTGGTTCTAAATTGGTCATGGGGCCATGCTTGGGCCCGGCCCCGACCAAAAGGGGGGAATGAACAAGGGAACGGGTTAATGAACTTTGTAATACTTAGAGATTTGTAAAAGGCATTGCAGAACTTGTTTTCGTGTACTTCATACTTTGACTCACGACTAATCTCAGAGGTATTATTTACCTACAACAATGTAGGAATATTCAACCTTACCACATCTTGATTCCCTCATCCCAGACACTTTCCAAGCTTTCATTCATCCCAGCCGCGGTAACAGATCACTCACTCTTCAATGTTTACTACATTAAGGATGTTAATATGTAAGTAACTGTCCTTGAGAAAAGCCTGGTAAATTGATTCTGTCTTGCACCAGCATTTACACTGTACAAATTCGCCCTCTGCTGGCCTGTGCAGAAATTCAGTCAAAAATCACAAGTTGCAGCATAATTCAAGTATGCTAGCATTTATTTGGGGGTGTTTTCCAGGATGGAACCCATTTCAATCTGCGCTCACATTTCTGTTACAGTGCAGGGTGTGAATTCACCGATTGCTGGCACCACTTTATCATTTTTTTTTAAAAATACTTTTCCAATTCAATCAAATCAAATCCAATTCAGAGTCTCAACAAGTTGAGACATTTCCGATCCAGGCTGACAAGACAGGGCGGGCGACTAAACCACCCTGTCCTGGGCCCGATCTACATGAGCCAAGCTGATTGGAGAGGGGGGAGGATCCTCCTCCAAGACTTGAGCTCATTTGCATCTTAGCCAAAAGGCCGAGATGCCGCTTTTAAAAATTGAAGATGTGCGGGTTAGGTTGATTGGCCAGGTTAAAAATTGCCCCTTAGAGTCCTGGGATGCGTAGGTTAGAGGGATTAGTGGGTAAATATGTGGGGGTAGGGCCTGGGTGGGATTGTGGTCGGTGCAGACTCGATGGGCCGAATGGCCTCCTTCTGCACTGTAGGGTTTCTATGACTTCTATGATTTCTATGAAACATATGAAGCCTCAGCGTAACCCAATGACCTCAACCAAGTGCAGATCCGATACTACACTTGATCTTAGCCAAAAGGCCGCACCACTTTATCATATATTTCAATAAGAGTGCTGAAAATTGGAACCTATGCACCCAAGGGTAGGGACCAATACCTACCCTAAAGCTGCAGGTACCCTTAAAGGTGCACCTGTACCAGTCTGAGCTGTAAGTGCTTTACTTTGGAAGCCTATGACCATGAAGAAACTTTAAAGGAGTGAGTGTTAGAGTTGCAGAGGAGTTTCTGCAGCATTCCTTCTTTCTTGATCTTCATGATGCCACTGACAGTCTGAAACTTTTCCACTCTCACAAAATTCTGAGTTATTAGTTGTTTTTTTTTATTCATTCATGGGACATGGGCGTCACTGGCTGGCCAGCATTTATTGCCCATTCCTGGTTGCCCTTGAGAAGGTGGTAGTGAGCTGACTTCTTGAATCACTGCAGTCCATGTTCTGTGGGTTGACCCACAATGCCATTAGGGAAGGAATTCCAGGATTTTGACCCAGCGACTGTGCAGGAACAGTGATATATTTCCAAGTCAGGTTGGTGAGTAGCTCGGAGGAGAACTTACAGGTGGTGGTGTTCCCATGTATCTGCCAGGGGTCAGCAACCTTCTAAATAAGGACCAAGCCATTTGTTCACCATGCAAGCTTGATGCTGAAATTGTGCGCATCAAAGGCATCTTGTGGGATAATGGCTACCCTGGTTTTGTGCTGTATATCACACAAACTCATGGACAGGCCTAAGGCTGTCACTTTTGACACTGAAAACTGCCCTGATTACTACTATGCAGCAGCAACATGAGTTGTATTCACCTCCAACAGGATGCTGCCATCAAGCCAAAAAGACGTTCTGTCTATCACACAAATGAGAAATAAGGTATCTGAATTTCAGTGCCATTGTGATGCTTTTTTATCCAGGCTGTACATCCCAAAGACTGGCGAATCATAATTTGCGTTTTGTAACCAGATCTCTATCTATTCTGCTGCTTGTCCCACATACTCTGGCCTCAGTCACGAGTCTATTATGCTGTACCTTATTGTGGACTTTTAGAAAAGCCAAACACATTACATATACTACATTACACTGTCTACCTTTGCTGTTACTTTTCCAAAGAATTCAATAAAGCTGGTTAAGTGTGACTTTTCATTTTGAAATTTATGTTGACTTTATTTTGGATTTTGAAATGTTTTTCTGGTTGAATTTGCTTATTGAAGTTGGTGGTAGGATGGGAAATTATAGTACCAGCCTAGTGCAGGTCACAGGCTATGGGGCGGCTCATTGTGGTCTAGGGAAGCAGCAAGATCTGCCATCCTGGATGCTAGCTGAGTCCCCTCATGCTCTTCCTAGCTCCACAATAAGGTTGAAAAAATGCAATTTATCTTTCGGAAGGCAAAAAAATGAGAAATCCCTTTAAGAACCAAGCATCAGTTTGAATTTCAATGTTTTTTAAAATTAAACCTGAAATCTGAGGGCAAGATTTTCCATGTTTTTCAGCGGCTGAGGCAGCTGACCATTGGTTGCCAGCGGGATCTTTCAGTCCAGCCGATGTCTACGGTGTTTTTCATGGCTCACCCACTCTACCTCTGGCTGGGGGGGGGGGGGGGGGCCTCCTTCGATGGTAGATCCTACCAGCAGGAAGGGCTGGAAAATCCACCCCATCTGTCCACCGCCCCCCAGTCAACAACAATAATGTCTCCCTCAATGTCAACAAAACGAAGGAGATAGTCATCGACTTCAGGAAACGTAGTGGAGAGCATGCCCCTGTCTACATCAATGAGGATGAAGTAGAAATGGCCGAGAGCTTCAAGTTTTTAGGTGTCCAGATCACCAACAACTTGTCCTGGTCTCTCCATGTCAACGCTATAGTCTAATTTAGTTTTTCTTGTATATTTTCTGTTACTGTAAGAAATATTCTTTATTAATTGTTTACACGATTAGACTGGTTCCTCACTGGGATGTACATTGTTCCTCACATTATTCCAAACAAATAATATTTATTACGGCCAATGCACCTAACCAGCACGTCTTCCGGACTGTAGAAGGAAACTGGAGTGTCAGGAGGAAACCCACGCAGACACAGGGAGAATGTGCAAACTCCGCACAGACAGTTATCCAAGCTGGGAATTGAACCCGGGCCCCTGGCACTGTGAGGCAGCAGCACTAACCAATGTGCCACTGTGCCACCCCGGCTGGGGTAGTAATCCGGAGATCACTACTTTAGATGCTCTGGGTAGTTGTCGACTTTGTTGTGGTGCATTCCTGGATTTGGATGAGAGTTTAACTGTATGTTCACAGGAAGGGCAGAGGATTTTGATTTTGATTTGATTTATTATTGTCACATGCATTAACATACAGTGAAAAGTATTGTTTCTTGTGCGCTATACAGACAAAACATACCATTCACAGAGAAGGAAACGAGAGAGTGGAGAATGTAGTGTTGCATTCATAGCTAGGGTGTAGAGAAAAAGCAACTTAGTGCAAAGTAGGTCCATTCAAAAATCTGACAGCAGCAGGGAAGAAGCTGTTCTTGAGTCAGTTGGTATGTGTCCTCAGACTTTTGTATCTTTTTCCCGATGGAAGAAGGTGGAAGAGAGAATGCCAGGAGTACGTGGAATCCTTAATTATGCTGGCTGCTTTTCCAAGGCAGCGGGAAGTGTCGACAGAGTCAATGGATGGGAGGCTGGTTTGCATGATGGGCTAGGCTTCATTCACGACCCTTTGTAGTTTTTTGCAGTCTTGGGCAGAGCAGGAGCCATACCAAGCTGTGATACAACCAGAAAGAATGCTTTCTATGGACCATCTGTAAAAGTTGGTGAGAATCGTAGTGGACATGCCAAATTTTCTTTGTCTCCTGAGAAAGTAGAGGCGTAGGTGGGCTTTCTTGACTATAGTGTTAGCATGGAGGGACCAGGACAGGTTGTTGGTGATCTGGACACCTAGAAACTTGAAGCTCTCGACCCTTTCTACTTCGTCCCCATTGATGTAGACAGGGGCATGTTCTCCTTTACACTTCCTGAAGTCGATGACAATCTCCTTCGTTTTGTTGACATTGAGGGAGAGATTATTTTTGCCACACCAGTTCACCAGATTCTCTATCTCATTCCTGTACTCTGTCCCGTCATTGTTTGAGATCTGACCCACTACGGTGGTGTCGTCAGCAAACTTGAAAATCGAATTGGAGGGGAATTTGGCCGCACAGTCATGGTATATAAGGAGTATAGTAGGGGGCTGAGAACACAGCTTTGTGCGGCACCGGTGTTGAGGATGATCATGAAGGAGGTGTTGTTGCCTATCCTTACTGATTGTGGTCTGTGAGTTAGGAAGTTCAGGATCCAGTCACAGAAGGAGGTGCTGAGGCCCAGGCTGGAGTTTGGAGATGAGTTTCGTGGGAATAATAGTGTTGAAGGCTGAGCTGTAGTCAATAAATAGGAGTCTGACAGAGGTGTCCTTGCTATCTAGGTGTTCCAGGGTCGAGTGCAGGGCCAGAGAAACGGCATCTGCTGTGGACCTGTTGCGGCGATAGGCAAACTATAGTGGATCCAGGTAGTCTGGGAGGCTGGAATTGATTCGTGCCATGACTAACCTTTCGAAGAACTTCAGAATGATGGATGTCAGAGCCACCGGCCAATAGTCGTTGAGGCACGTTGTTTGGTTTTTCTTAGATACCGGGATGATGGTCGTCTTCGTGAAACAGATAGGCACCTCATGTTGTTGTAAAGAGAGGTTGAAGATGTCTGTGAATACCTCTGTCAGCACAGGATCTGAGTGCACATCCGGGTACCCCATCTGGGCCAGTTGCTTTCCATGGGTTGACTTTCAAGAAAGCTGCTCTGACATCTGCAATGGTGACTGCAGATACAGGTTTATCCAGGGCTTCCAGGGTGAAGCGCGTGCTCTCGCTGACCTCTTGCTCAAAACGGGCCTGGAATGCATTGAGCTCATCAGGGAGGGGTGCATTGGAGCTGGCGATTTTACATGCCTTCATCTTGTAGCCTGTTATGTCTTGCCGACCTTGCCATAATCGGCAGGGGCCGGTGTGACTAGCCTGGGACTCTAGGTTGGTCCGGTACTGTCTTTTGGCATCTTTGATGGATCTCCTTAGCCAGGATCTCCTGGCTTTCTTGTATAGGTCAGTGTTGCCTGACTTGAACGCCTCAGACCTGGACTTCAGCAAGCAGTGGATATCTCTGTTCATCCATGGTTTCTAGTTGAAAATGCATGGATTTGTTTCTTTGGCACAGTCTTCTACACACTTGCTAATGAAGCCAGTTACTGTCGTGGCGTAGTCAGGCTGGTTGCAGAGTTTTTAAATACTGACCAGTACACACTGACTCCAAGCAGCCCCGTAGAAATCATAGAAATCATAGAAATCATAGAAACCCTACAGTGCAGAAGGAGGCCATTCGGCCCATCGAGTCTGCACCGACCACAATCCCACCCAGGCCCTACCCCCACATATTTTACCCGCTAATCCCTCTAACTACGCATCTCAGGGACAATTTTTAACCTAGCCAATCAACCTAACCCGCACATCTTTGGACTGTGGGAGGAAACCGGAGCACCCGGAGGAAACCCACGCAGACACGAGGAGAATGTGCAAACTCCACACACTCAGTGACCCGAGCCGGGAATCGAACCCAGGACCCTGGAGCTGTGAAGCAGCAGTGCTAACCACTGTACTACCGTAGGAGATCATCCGATTCCTCAGACCAACATTGCACAACTCTCTTTGATGGATTCTCCCGCTTCTGTAAGCTGGGAGTAGGAGCACAGCCTTGTGGTCTGATTTGCCAAAAATGTGGGCGGGTGATAGAGCGGTAGGCATGTTTGGTATTTGTGTAGCAGTGGTCTAGGAATGTTTGGGCCTCTGGTGGAGCAGGAGACGTGTTGGTGGAAACTTGATAGTATGCTCTTGGTAGTACGCTCTGGTGTTAATATGGAGGCACAGTAAGAGTTTTAACAACACCAGGTTAAAGTCCAACAGGTTTATTTGGTAGCAAATGCCATTAGCTTTCGGAGTGCTGCTCCTTCGTCAGATGGAGTGGAAATCTGCTCGCAAACAGGGCACAGAGACACATAATCAAGTTACAGAATACTGATTAGAATGCGAATCTCTACAGCCAACCAGGTCTTAAAGATACAGACAATGTGAGTGGAGCGAGCATTAAGCACAGGTTAAAGAGATGTGTATTGTCTCCAGACAGGACAGCCAGTGAGATTCTGCAAGTCCAGGAGGCAAGCTGTGGGGGGTTACTGATAGTGTGACATAAACCCAACATCCCGGTTTAGGCTGTCCTCATGTGTGCGGAACTTGGCTATCAGTTTCTGCTCAGCGACTCTGCGCTGTCGTGTGTCGTGAAGGCCGCCTGGGAGAACGCTTACCCGAAGATCAGAGGCTAAATGCCCGTGACCACTGAAGTGCTCCCCCACAGGAAGAGAACAGTCTTGCCTGGTGATTGTCGAGCGGCGTTCATTCATCCATTGTCGTAGCGTCTGCATGGTTTCCCCAATGTACCATGCCTCGGGACATCCTTTCCTGCAGTGTATCAGGTAGACAACGTTGGCCGAGTTGCAAGAGTAGGTACCGTGTACCTGGTAGATGGTGTTCTCACGTGAGTTAGAAACATAGAAAAAATACAGCACAAAACAGGCCCTTCGGCCCCACAAGTTGTGCAGAACATATCACTGCCTTCTAGGCCTACCTATAACCCTCCATCCTATTAAGTCCCATGTACTCATCCAGGAGTCTCTTAAAAGACCCTATTGAGTTCGCCTCCACCACCACTGATGGCAGCCGATTCCACTCGCCCACCACCCTCTGTGTGAAAACTTCCCCCCAACATTTCCCCTGTACCTACCCCCCAGCACCTTAAACCTGTGTCCTCTCGTAGCAGACATTTCAGCCCTGGGAAAAAGCCTCTGAGAGTCCCCCCGATCTATGCCTCTCAACATCTTATATATCTCTATTAGGTCTCCTCTCATCCTACGTCTCTTCAAGGAGAAAAGACCAAGCTCCCTCAGCCTATCCTCATAAAGCATGCCACTCAATCCAGGCAACATCCTTGTAAATCTCCTCTGCACCCTTTCAATCTTTTCCACATCCTTCCTGTAATGAGGCGACCAGAACTGAGCACAGTACTCCAAGTGGGGTTTGACGAGGGTCTTATATAGCTGCATCATTATCCTCGGACTCCTAAACTCAATCCCTCGATTGATAAAGGCCAGCACACCATACGCCTTCTTAACCACCTCCTCCACCTGCGGGGCCAATTTTAGAGTCCTATGGACCCGGACTCCAAGGTCCTTCTGATCCTCTACAGTACTAAGAGTCTTTCCCTTTATATTGTACTCCTTCATCCCATTTGACCTGCCAAAATGGACCACTACTCATTTATCTGGGTTGAAGTCCATCTGCCAATTCTCCGCCCAGTCTTGCATCTTATCTATGTCCCTCTGTAACTTCTGACATCCCTCCAGACTATCCACAACCCCACCAACCTTCGTGTCGTCGGCAAACTTACCAACCCATCCCTCCACTTCCTCATCCAGGTCATTTATGAAAATGACAAACAGCAAGGGTCCCAGAACAGATCCCTGGGGCACACCACTGGTGACCGACCTCCATTTAGAAAAAGACCCATCTATACCCACTCTCTGCCTCCTTTGGGCAAGCCAGTTCTGGATCCACAGGGCAGCAGCCCCTTGGATCCCATGTCCTCTCACTTTTTCTAGAAGCCTTGCATGGGGGACCTGGTCGAATGCCTTGCTAAAATCCATATAAACCACATCTACCGTTTTCCCTTCGTCAATGTGTTTAGTCACATTTTCGAAGAACTCCACCGGGCTCGTAAGGCACGATCTGCCTTTGACAAAGCCATGATGAGTATTCTTGAGCATACTAAACCTCTCTAAATTCTCATAAATCTTGTCCCTCAGGATCTTCTCCATCAGCTTACCAACCACTGAGGTTAGACTCACCGATCGGTAATTTCCTGGGCTATCCCTATTCCCCTTCTTGAAAATAGGAACCACATCCGCAATCCTCCAATCCTCCAGCACCTCCCCCGTCTCCATCGACGACGCAAAGATCATCGCCAGAGGCTCTGCAATCTCTTCCCTCGCCTCCCACAATAACCTGGGGTACATCCCATCCGGACCCGGCGACTTATCTATCTTGATGCCATTCAAAGATTCCAGCACAACCTCTTTGTTAAAGTCCACATACTCAATCTTTTCAGTCCACCGCAAGCCCGCAGTACATCCACCCAGGTCCTTCTCCTCTGTGAAATCCGAGGCAAAATACTCATTAAGCACCTCTGCCATTTCTACTGGTTCCGTACAGATTTTCCCGCCTTCACCTTTTATAGGCCCTATTCCTTCACGTCTCATCCTTTTACTCTTGACATATTTATAGAACGCCTTAGGGTTTTCCTTCATCCTACCTGCCAAGGCCTTCTCGTGACCCCTTCTGGCTCTCCTAATTTCCTTCTTCAGTCCCTTCCTACAAGCCGTATACTCATCTAGATCCCTATCTTCGCCAAGCTCTCTGAACCTTTTGTACGCTTTCCTTTTCCTCTCGACTAGGTCCCGCACAGCTTTCGTGCACCACGGTTCCTTTAACCTACCAACTCCTCCCTGTCTGCTCGGAACGTTGTCCTGTAGAACCCTAGACAGACATTCCTTGAAAAACTGCCAGCTCTCTTCAGTACATTTCCCCAAGAATACCTCCTTCCCATTTACTCCTCTAATTTGCTGCCTTATGTCTTTATATTTCCTCTTACTCCATATAAACGCTTTCCTAGCTTGCCTGATCCTCTCTTTTTTCAATGCAAGCATAAAGGAGATAGAGTTATGATCGCTATCCCCAAGATGCTCTCCCACTGAGAGATCTGACACCTGTCCAGGTTCATTGATCAGTATCAGATCAAGTACAGCCTCTCCTCTTGTAGGCTTGTCCACATTCTGTGTCAGGAAACCCTCCTGAACATACCTAACGAACTCCTCCCCATCCATGATGGCATCCGTGTCGATGATTCGGCATGTCTTGCAGAGGTTGCTGTGGCAGGGTTGTGTGGTGTTGTGGTCACTGTTCTCCTGAAGGTTGGGTAGTTTGCTGCGGACAATGGTCTGTTTGAGGTTGTGCGATTGTTTGAAGGCAAGAAGTGAGGGTGTGGGGATGGCCTTGGCGAGATATTCGTCTTCATCAATGACATGTTGAAGGCTCCAGAGGAGATGCCGTAGCTTCTCTGCTCCAGGGAAGTACTGGACAACGAAGGGTACTCTGTCCACCATGTCCCGTGTTTGTCTTCTGAGGAGGTCGGTGCGGTTTTTCACTGTGGTGCGTCGGAACTGTCGATCGATGAGTCGAGCGCCATATCCTGTTCTTATGAGGGCATCTTTCAGCGTCTGGAGGTGTCTGTTGCGATCCTCCTCATCCGAGCAGATCCTGTGTATACGGAGGGCTTGTCCGTAGGGGATGGCTTCTTTAACATGTTTAGGGTGGAAGCTGGAGAAGTGGAGCATTGTGAGGTTATCCGTGGGCTTGCGGTACAGTGAGGTGCTGAGGTGACCATCCTTAATGGAGATGCGTGTGTCCAAGAATGCAACCGATTCCGGAGAGTAGTCCAAGGTGATTCTGATGGTGGGATAGAACTTGTTGATGTCCTCATATAGTTGTTTCAGTGATTGTTCACCATGACGCCAAAGGAAGAAAATGTCATCGATGTATCTCGTGTATAGCATCGGCTGAAGGTCCTGTGCGGTGAAGAAGTCTTGTTCGAACCTGTGCATGAAGATGTTGGCATATTGAGGTGCGAATTTGGTCCCCATGGCTGTTCCGTGTGTCTGGATGAAGAACTGGTTGTTGAAGGTGAAGACATTGTAGTCCAGGATGAAGTGGATGAGTTGTAAAATTGCATCTGGAAACTGGCAGTTGGATCAGCCATGCTCATATTGAATGGTGGAGTAGGCTCAACAGGTTGAATGGCCTACTCCTGCTCCTACTTTCTATGTTTCTACAGTCTCTCCAGGTAACTGAAGTCTCCTATTCCTGGCGCCATCCTGGTAACTCTCTCCTTCACTCACTCCAAATGCCCTCAACATCCATCCTAAAGTGTGGTGCCCACAATATTCTGGCTAAGGCTAATCAGCGAGGGGCAGGGACTCACTATAACTTCTCTGCTTTATTTAGCAAAATAGTAAACAGTTCCAAAAATGATAAGCTCTGTGAGGACGAGTGAATGAATGAGCTATTGAGGATGAAAAACAGGAAAGGAATGTTATCAGTCTTCAGACTGGGGCAGGGCACTGAATTTACCTTACTCACTCTTTCTTTATGCAGTATGATCTACTTATGTGGCGAAAAGCATTTGGTTCTCTGCCCACATGAGATTGGCTTCCTCCATTTCTGAGTCATCTTGTCCTGCAATCATAGAATGTTGCATTATTGGAAAGAAGATAGACTTGTATTTATATTGTGTCTCCCACCACCTGAGGATATCCCAAAGCAGAGTCAGTGAAAGACTTTTGAGTGTAGTCACTGTCATAATGTAGATTCTCAAGGCATCAGGGGTATGGGGAGACAGTGGGAGGATGGCTTTGAGATAGAGGATCAGCCATGGTCATACTGAATTGTGCAGCAGGCTCAAAGAGCTGAATGGTCTCCTCCTGCTCCTATTGTCTAAATTTCCATGTAATATATTGATTTTTTAAATTAAATATAGAAGCCACAGAGGAAAAACAGATCAGCAACTGGCTGTAGCTTTTGTTTATGTTCCATAATCTTAAAAAATAAATTAATAAATGCAGAGAGACAGCACATCTTTCTTCATCTTAGTTTGAGGTCCTTTTTACAAAGAAATACAAATGATGAAAACTTTGAAGCCAACAGTCTGTAATATTACTCAGTATTAAAACAGCCTCTAATTATGACATGATTATCACCTACATTAGGTTGATGATTAGCATGGTTTCAAAGTATCCCTAATAAGTAACCATCTAATTATCCATTACCTCTGATGTGGTTTGGAGTCAAGTGATTCTGGCAGCATCCAAACTGAGTATCAGTGAGCAGGTTATGGGTAAGTGGTATTTTCCAGCTGTGTTGACAACACATTCCATCCCTCTGGGGAAGGGATAATAAAGTGGTGATTGACCATGTTAAATTTGTCTTGCTTCAGGTGGACAGGAGATGCCTGGGCAAAGTTTCACGTTGAGGAGTTGCTAAGAGTGGTTTAGCTATACTGGAAAAACCTTGGATAGTTGTGCAGCTCGTTCAAGAGCACATGTCCTCAGAACCACACCCGACATGCTGTGGGAGTCTGTACTTTTGCTCTATTCAGTGCACTTGGCCAGTTCTGGTTGTCACATGAATATAATTGAATTGGCTGAAGACTGGCATCAATGATAGGGTAACCAGATTTTCAAAGTCTAAGGTGAGAAGCACATTGAAAAGATACAGGAAGGTGGGGCTCCATGATGTTTGACATGTTAGGCAACCAATGGCAAGATTCTGGGTGGTGGGGCAGTTGAAGGTGGGAGGTCATGTGATGACATCTCGTGGAATATGTCCAGCTAGAGTTGGGAACCCTATTCTTTAGATCGAGTCAAAGGTGTCATCAGTAACAGAACCATTGGGGCCAGAAAAGTAGTGACCCGGAGGCAATTCCAGCCTTGGGTGACTGTATAGAGTTTGCACATTTTCTCCATGTTTGTGTGGGTTTCCTCCGGGTGCTCAGGTTTCCTCCCACAGTCCAAAGATGTGTGGGTAAGGTTGATTGGCTATGATAAATTGCCCCTTAGTGTCAGGAGATTAGCAGGGTAAATACATGAGATTATGGGGAATAGGGCCTGGGTGGGATTGCTGTCAGTGCAGGCTCGATGGGCTGAATGGCCTTCTTCTGCACTGTAGTGATTCAATGATCCTATAAGAAATTTGAAGTATTTTGAGGGAATTGTCAGAACACTGGGATATTTAATGGAAGACTGGGACACCTAGTTACCCTAATCTATGATGGTGGAAACCTCAGGGCAAGCCCAGGAAGTATTATGTGTTCAGCATTTGTGGCCGAATATGATGCAAATGGTCAGCATTTTCTTAGGGACTTGCATGCTGGACTCTGCCTTCTTTAAGGATGGAGACATTTAAGGAGATTTGATAGAGATGTTCAAAATCATGAGGGCTCTGAACACAGTAAATAGGGAGAAGCAGTTTTCATTGGCAGAAAGGTCAAGCACCAGAGGATACCAATTAAAGTGAATGGCAAAAGAACCAACAGCAACATGGGCAAATTTCTTTTATCTATGGGCAAACATTTCTTGCAGCAAGTGGTTAAGATATGGAATGAGTTAGTCTGGTGGAGGCAAGTTTAACATAGCTTTCAAAGACAGCTAGAAAATATTTGCAGAGCTGTAGGGAAAGGTCCCTGTAACCACTCCACCTTTCTGGATTATTTAGGGATTTAACAACACCAGGTTAAAGTCCAACAGGTTTATTTGGTAGCAAATACCATTAGCTTTCGGATGCTCCACTTCTCCAGCTTCCACCCTAAACACGTTAAATAAGCCATCCCCTACGGACAAGCTCTCTGTATACACAGGATCTGCTCGGATGAGGAGGATCGCAACAGACACCTCCAGACGCTGAAAGATGCCCTCATAAGAACAGGATATGGCGCTCGACTCATCGATCAACAGTTCCGACGCGCCACATCGAAAAACCTCACCGACCTCCTCAGAAGTCAAACACGGGACACGGTGGACAGAGTACCCTTCGTCGTCCAGTACTTCCCCGGAGCGGAGAAGCTACAGTATCTCCTCCGGAGCCTTCAACATGTCATTGATGAAGACGAACATCTCGTCAAGGCCATCCCCACACCCCCACTTCTTGCCTTCAAACAACCACGCAACCTCAAACAGACCATTGTCCGCAGCAAACTACCCAGCTTTCAGGAGAACAATGACCACAACACCACACAACCCTGCCACAGCAACCTCTGCAAGACGTGCCGGATCATCGACACGGATGCCATCATCTCACGTGAGAACACCATCTACCTGGTACACGGTACCTACTCTTGCAACTCGGCCAACGTTGTCTACCTGATACGCTGCAGGAAAGGATGTCCCGAGGCATGGTACATTGGGGAAACCATGCAGACGCTACGACAATGGATGAATGAACGCCGCTCGACAATCACCAGGCAAGACTGTTCTCTTCCTGTGGGGGAGCACTTCAGCAGTCACGGGCATTCAGTCTCTGATCTTCAGGTAAGCGTTCTCCAAGGCGGCCTTCACGACACACGACAGCGCAGAGTCGCTGAGCAGAAACTGATAACCAAGTTCCGCACACATGAGGACGGCCTAAACCGGGATGTTGGGTTCATGTCACACTATCAGTAACCCCCACAGCTTGCCTCCTGGACTTGCAGAATCTCACTGGCTGTCCTGTCTGGAGACAATACACATCTCTTTAACCTGTGCTTAATGCTCCCTCCACCCACATTGTCTGTATCTTTAAGACCTGGTTGGCTGTAGAGATTCGCATTCTAATCAGTATTCTGTAACTTGATTTTGTGTCTCTGTGCCCTGTTTGAGAGCAGATTTCCACTCCATCTGACGAAGGAGCAGCGCTCCGAAAGCTAATGACATTTGCTACCAAATAAACCTGTTGGACTTTAACCTGGTGTTGTTAAAACTCTTACTGTATTTACCCCAGTCCAACCCCGGCATCTCCACATCATTGTTTAGGGATTTGCCAGGATGGGGAAGTCTCGCGAGAGGCGGTTTGCCGCATGGGGAAGTCTCGCGAGATGAGCCCTGTGATTTGTGTTCCCGTGAGCCTTTGTTCTCTCTTTCCGTGTTGGCGGCCGGAGGTGAGTGTTCGGGACAGATGGTGCAGGGGCCAAGACAGCTAAACAATCCGATTCCCATCTCAGCCATCCGAACTTCAGATACCACATCTTCACTATGAATAGTTTCACAATTCGATAAGCAGCTTTATCTGCCCGATATTGCCACTCGGATCCGTTATTAAAATAAAAGATGAAACTGGTTTTAAAAAGCTGCAGGTTCCGAGCTACAAAATGGCTGCCAGGGTGGGCCCCGGGCGGAGGCTCAGTGAACAGGCTTCATGTTGGAGCTCTGTCATTTTTGATTCTGGGTTTTATTCCGTGTCGGTGCTACTGGGTTTATGTTGACGATCCTGGATATGAGCCGGCAGCGGCTGCAGTGGGCCTCAAGCTGCCAGCTTTCCGCTTTGATCCAAACAGCATCTGAATGAATGGACTCGGTGGGGCTGACAGGCTTTACTTTTTCCATTCTTTATTATTTGTTTCAGCGTTTATCTTGACGAATTGTGAATCGTCAGTTGCGAACTTCTTAAAATCCTGGTTAAAATCTACTTTAGATATCCATCCGGTTTGATTATATTCTTGATTACCGGTTCATTGAGTGACAGACACTTTTTGGGCTGGATATATTAAATGTGTTTTTCTACGAAAAGACAACCTTCAAATAAGACTTAACAATGTGGTGGCAATGATGACATTCTTAGGACACCTTTGGAATGATCATGAAAATATTTTCTATTCTGAGCTTCCACATGTGAGTCCTTGCAGAATTACAGATCCCATCTGCTAAGACTTTACAAATTGGTGACGGTTATGTTAGTAATTCAGAAGCATTACGTAGGGCCTAGAAATCAGTCTTTTACATTAGAATTTAAAAAAATATTTCTAACCTGGGAGTATTATTTAATGAACTTTGCTTTGCCTTACTTCCTAGTTCTGTGAAAATGGTCCGCTATTCATTAGATCCAGAGAACCCCACCAAATGTAAGTTTTTTTTAAGTCTTAGCTAGTGAGCTGGTAATGCCTGTCTGCAGCTGGTTTACCTTTCTTTGTATTTTCCGCAGCATGCAAGGCAAGGGGTTCCAACTTGCGAGTACACTTCAAGGTAAGTTTTGATGCTATTCTGTGAAAGCTCTTTCTTAATAAAGTAAAAGGTGTAATCAGAATAATATTGCCCTACATAAAGTCAATGGCAAGACATTGGTAACTTTAATTTAGGGAAGGGTGGACTGGATTTTAAAACAAAATACTCTCTTTGTAGTTTGATGGTTTGTTCCATTGTCAGTGATCACAAAATTCTCCTTGTTTTCAAATCTCTCCAGAGCCTCTCCCAGCAGCTCCACCATGGGTAGTTTTGTCTCCAGCTCCTGAAAGCCTAAACCATGGAGGTTCTTCCTAACCCCTCTACCTCTTTGCCCTAAATTGAGACAATCCTTCAAACTTAGCCAAAAACTTGATCAAAGCCCTGTCTCCCTGAATGTTTTCTTTTGAGTAATAGAGTGTTACAGCACAGAATGAAGCTTTTCAGCCCATCATGCCTACTCTGGCCATCAAACACCTATCTCTTTTAATCCCATTTTCTGCACTTGGTCCATTGCCTTCATCTAAATGTTTCATTAAGTGGCTCAGTGTCAAATCTTTGCATTGTCATACTCCTGTGAAGTGCCTTGGGATGATTTATTATGTATAAGGGCTATTCTATGTTTTATATAGTGTTTTGTAATGTTATAATGCTGTACAGACCAGGAAGACTCTTCATTGCTGAAGTAACTTGAGTGATGCATCTTGCTGGCTTGCTTACTATATAGTACATCCAACCTCAAGATCTTTGAATTTCATTGAGGCAGAAGTAGATGGGTCCTTGACAAGCAAGGGATGAAAGGTTATTGGGGGTCGGCGGGAAGTTGAGTTAGATCAACCTCTTCCTCCTAATTCATGTGGATGAGGTGGAGGGCTGTTGTAGGCTGCAAAGAGACATAGATAGGATGCAAAGCTGGGCTGAAAAATGGCAAATGGAGTTTAACCCTGATAAATGTGAGGTGATTCATTTTGGTAGGACTAATTTAAATGTGGATTACAGGGTCAAAGGTAGGGTTCTGAAGACTGTGGAGGAACAGAGAGATCTTGGGGTTCATATCCACAGATCTCTAAAGTTTGCCACTCAAGTGGATAGAGCTGTGAAGAAGGCCTATAGTGTGTTAGCTTTTATTAACAGGGGGTTGGAGTTTAAGAGCCGTGGGGTTATGGTGCAACTGAACAGGGCCTTGGTGAGACCACATTTGGAATATTGTGTGCAGTTCTGGTCACCTCACTATAAGAAGGATGTGGAAGCGCTGGAAAGAGTGCAGAGGAGATTTACCAGGATGCTGCCTGGTTTGGAGGGTAGGTCTTATGAGGAAAGGTTGAGGGAGCTAGGGCTGTTCTCTCTGGAGCGGAGGAGGCTGAGGGGAGACTTAATAGAGGTTTATAAAATGATGAAGGAGATAGATAGAGTGAACGTTCAAAGACTATTTCCTCGGGTGGATGGAGCTATTACAAGGGGGCACAACTATAGGGTTCGTGGTGGGAGATATAGGAAGGATATCAGAGGTAGGTTCTTTACGCAGAGAGTGGTTGGGGTGTGGAATGGACTGCCTGCAGTGATAGTGCAGTCAGACACTTTAGGAACATTTAAGCGGTTATTGGATAGGCACATGGAGCACACCAGAATGATAGGGAGTGGGATAGCTTGATCTTGGTTTCAGATAAAGCTCGGCACAACATCGTGGGCCAACGGGCCTGTTCTGTGCTGTACTGTTCTATGTGTTTGTGCATGTTGAGTTGAAGTCCTACTGTGGTGAAATTGAATTCAATGCATCTGATAGTTTGGCTGGCAACAAACAGTACAGTAAAAAACTAGAATTTTAAAATATGACACAATTATCTGTAGCTTTCACCTTGTCAACTCTTAATAGTAATTCAGGGGTGGGGTAGAAAGCAGCATGTGCTAGCCTCATCAGCAACACTCGGATTCCACGAAAGAATAAAACTGCTTTTTGTGATAAAACAGATTTTGCTGTCTTCAAGGAATGGACCTTTTGCCCTTAATCACTCTGGCCTACTTCACATCAAATGATTGAGGGTGGCACATTGGTTAGCACTGCTGCCTCACAGCATCAGGGACCTGGGTTCCATTCCCGGCTTGGGTCCCCTGTCTGCGGAGTCTGCACATTCTCCCCATGTCTGCGTGGGTTTCCTCCACAAATCCGAAAGACCTGCTGATTGGGTGCATTGGCCATGTTAAATTTTCCGTCGGTGTACCTGAACAGGTGCCAGAGCGTGGCAACTCGGAGATTTTCACAGTAACTTCATTGCGGTGTTAATGTAAGCCTTCTTGTGACACTAATATATAAACTTATACAATTTAAGCTTATTGTGTCCTTTGGGCAACAGGATGGACAACAAATAGTGCTTTGCCATATCATGGACACCTTTGGGGTGTCTGTGAAAAATGCTTTAAGGTCCTGAATCTGATTGTTGTGACTGGTTTAATCTGTAACCGGAAATGTTCTGTTCCTAGAATACTCGTGAGACTGCCCAGACCATCAAAGGCATGCACATCCGCAAAGCAACCAAATTCCTGAAGGATGTTGTGATCAAGAGGCAGTGTGTCCCTTTCCGCCGATACAATGGTGGAGTTGGCAGGTGTGCACAAGTGAGTTTGAAGCTTATGAAAGTGGATCATGCAAATGATAGAGTTGCCTTTTGTAGTAGCCTGTAATGGGCTGTTTTAAACATAAATGTTCTGCCTCCGTGTAGGGTGTAAATTTCAGTAAGTTTGTATCATACGTAGGCTTAGTGAAAACTGCATTAATAAAAATTGAATTGATCTACCTGTATTTTAATTTGTCAGGGACCAGGGGAACCTTGCTTAAAACAATGTTTTATACTTCTGACTTCCCAGAATGTGGTTGCAGTGATGATCATCTTAGGACACCTTTGGAATAATCATGAAAACAATTAAATATCTGAGTTTCCACATTTTCAGCTTTATGGGAGAATTAAAGTAATCTATTGTTTTATTCATGTTTCCTGGGAGCACAGGGTTGTTGAGAAACATCGAGTAGCTGGGTTTTCCATTGAAGTAGTTGCTAGTTTTTAGATTGAGAACAATGCTACATAGTTCCCAATTGTGATTCAATTTGGATATCCTGTTTTCCCCACCAAGAGCTGATATACTTTTACATTTGCTTGAGGTATGATATATGAAATAATGTTTGCTTTTGTTGTAAAGGCTAAGGCCTGGAAATGGACACAAGGTCGGTGGCCTAAAAAGAGCGCAGAGTTTCTGCTGCACATGCTAAAGAATGCAGAGAGTAATGCTGAACTCAAGGTATGTGGCACTGGTCAAAGTATCTTTTTCAAAAATTGCATTTATAATCATTACTGGAACTCTAGAAGGAATACGTTGTGTTATGGGAGTGTAATTGAACATAGAGTTCTGGAATTATTGAGTGCAGTTAGCTGGAGTATTGGATCTTTGTTTTAATGTGACATTTTGAAATGTGTTGTGGTTACGATGATGATAATCTTAGGACACCTTTGGATTGTACATGAAAATAATATATTTTGAGTGACCACACCTTTATTTCTATGTCTTGAATCAGCCTCACTTTTTCATCGTTGCACAATATAAAGTTTTATCTCATGTTTTAAATGCATTCTTAGTGTCATTGGCATGTCAGGCATTCATTAATGTCCTGGGAACGTACAGTGGGTCCTCAGCCTCTGCTGTAGTTTATTATAAGAACACAAGAAATAGGAGCAGGAGTAGGCCATCTAGCCCCTCGAGCCTGCCCCGCCATTCAATAAGATCATGGCTGATCTGAAGTGGATCAGTTCCACTTACCCGCCTGATCCCTATAACCCCTAATTCCCTTACCGATCAGGAATCCATCTATCCGTGATTTAAACATATTCAACGAGGTAGCCTTCACCACATCAGTGGGCAG
The DNA here is from genome assembly GCF_964213995.1 of Mustelus asterias. Classification (NCBI taxonomy): domain Eukaryota; kingdom Metazoa; phylum Chordata; class Chondrichthyes; order Carcharhiniformes; family Triakidae; genus Mustelus; species Mustelus asterias. Next base: position 166,033,689 of record NC_135801.1, read on the forward strand.
AGAATCCCAGAGGTTCACCACCCTCTGAGAGAAGAAGTTCCTCCTCAACTCTGTCCTAAACTGACCCCCCTTTATTTTGAGGCTGTGCCCTCTAGTTCAAGTGGAAAGAATCTCTCCACCTCTACCCTATCCAGCCCCTTCATTATCTTATAGGTCTCTATAAGATCCCCCTCAGCCTTCTAAATTCCAATGAGTACAAACCCAATCTGCTCAGTCTCTGCTCATAATCAACACCCCTCATCTCTGGTATCAACCTGGTGAACCTTCTCTGCACTCCCTCCAAGGCCAATATATCCTTCCGCAAATAAGGGGACCAAAACTGCACATAGTATTCCAGCTGCGGCCTCACCAATGCCCTGTACAGATGCAGCAAGACATCTCTGCTTTTATATTCTATCCCCCTTGTGATAAAGGCCAACATCCCATTTGCCTTCTTGATCACCTGTTGCACCTGCAGACTGGGTTTTTGCGTCTCATGCACAAGGACCCCCAGGTCCCTTTGCACAGTAGCATGTTGTAATTTTTTTCCATTTAGATAATCCAATTTGCTATTATTTCCTCCAAAGTGATGTAGTGTATTATGTCAATAGTGTGCACTGCAGCCAAAGTGCACCTGTCGTGGGAAGGGTATGTGCTCAGGCAAGGGAATAATAATGTGCTGAGAAATTACAGTGCTTTCTCCTAGTGTTGAAGTTCTTGAATGTTACTGCAGCTGCAAACATCCACCAGATCTTGCTGCTGTGTGATGTCAGTTTAAGAACACAATAATGTGGATTGTAATTTTTGCCCTATTTGGGAAAAGCTGTTGTACAAACCTTCCTCTTGCTGCTAGCTTCTATTGTGTAATGAAAGCAAAATAAAGTAAGGGTTTGTATTTCAATGTCTGCATCAGGCCAAGGAATCGGAAAATTGTCATGGCACAAAAGGAGGTCATTGTGCTCATTTTGTCCGCACCAGCTTTGAGTGAGAGTCTGTCCAGGCCCTGGTGATTTTAAAAACCTTCAAATCTGTTTGCCCTCCTCTCTCAAGGAAAACAGTCCTAACTTCTCCAGTCTAGCTTCGTAACCAAAGTGCCTCATCCTTGGAATCATAGAATCATACAGTGCAGAAGGAGGTCATTCGGCCCATCGAGTCTGCACCGAGCACAATCCCATCCAGGCCCTATCCCCATAACCCCATGCATTGTGAATCTTTTCTGTACCCTGTCTTTCAGGAGTGCGGTACCCAGAGCTGAATGCAATATTTCTAGCTGAGGCAAAACTAGTGACTGATATTCTGGATAGTGGCAGAGAATACAAGAATAATGAAGCTGTGAGCTTTATTAACTGCCCCCTCAGCCTATCCTGTCACCTTCCTTTACGTAGGCACACAGGTGCTTCTGCGCCTCTTCTGGAGTTGTGCCCTTTGTTTTAAATATTCTAAGATTTGCCCTTCCTACCAAAATGAATTACTTCACTGCATTGAACTTCATCTGCGACCTCTGCCCAATCCAACAACTTGTCTGTCCTTTAAAGTTGTGTCCTATCCTTGGTTCATAATGCTTCCAAGTTTTGTATCATTTGCAAACTTTAAAATTGTGCCGTGTACACTGAGGTTATTACTGTATGTGTATCAGAAAAAGCAAGAGACAATGCTAACCCCCTGGGGAATTCCGCTACAGACTTTCCTCCGGCACAAAAAAACCTACTATTCCTGTCATCCGGCTAAATCTGTGCCTATCTTACTACTGTCCCTTTTATTCTATGAGCTATAACTTCACGAGTCTGTTATGAGGCGCTGGTAAACGCTTTTTGTAAGTTCCTTTAATCGGTAATCAGAACCGGGAAGTAAACCTTCCTAACAGAGAAATGCAACTACGCACATTTTACATGTCCTTTACTGTAATTTGTGTAAAAATACATGCACATGTCTCCCCACACCTCAATACACAAACTAAAATAGATGCTGATCATTTAAGCTAGAAAGTAGCTGACTGTTGTGATGTTTATCATGTGCTTATTTGTAGTACAATATTGATGCAGTACCAATATGGTAGATACTCTTAACACTGCAATTGCTGAAGATTTGTGAATTAGAAGCAAGTGAGCAAGAGATGAGTTTAGACTGAGTTAGGAAATTTGACCACTGGAATGTTCACATTGGGTGTGGGTAAAAATATTGTATTTATTTTGAATATTTACTCTTTTACTTTAAGGGTCTGGATGTGGATTCCTTGGTGATCGAGCACATTCAAGTGAACAAGGCACCCAAGATGCGTCGGCGGACCTACCGTGCCCATGGTCGTATCAACCCATACATGAGCTCACCATGCCACATTGAGATGATCCTCACTGAGAAGGAGCAGATTGTTCCAAAACCAGAGGAGGAGGTTGTTCAGAAGAAGAAGGTGATCTCTTATTTCCTCCCACTGATTTGAGATGTCAAATGACTGGGTTCTTTTTGAGTATTTGCATTCTTTCATCTTCTGAATTCACATCAAAAATACAAAAGTAAGGCACTGCAGGTGCCAATGATCTGAATTAAAAACAAAATGCTGGAAATACTCTGCAGGTCATAACATCTGTAGAGGTTTCAGATCAATGAGCTTTCATCAGAAGTACTGAATATTTCCAACACAATTCACATCAAAATTGTTTGTATTTTTAAACTAGTATGAGGATTTTGTATTTTACCGAGCAGCCTTCAAGTAGCTGTCTGCTGCTTGATGGTTCCAAGTTAGATGCTCACTGAGTAATAGTACAATGTCCCATATTGTAGTTGCTGAAATGTGTGGTTGCAATGATGACAAACTTAGGACACCTTTGGATATTAACCTTGAAAACAAACCAATTATAATCTGAGCGACTACATTCAGCTCCATTTCCTACTCAGTACAGCTTTTCACTTGGTAAATTCAGCATCTTGGTGTTCACAGTGTACAACCCAAATGGGTTGCTTCAGAGTAAAACGAGCACTTTTGTGTTACCAACCTTATTTGGGTAATTTATAGGTCCTTGTGTTGGTTTGCTTTGAGTAGCTTGGTGATTTTTTAAAATTTTCCATGGTGACACAGCAGTGATGAAATCCATTTTCTTTTTTTAGGTTTCCCAGAAGAAGCTGAAGAAGCAAAAGCTTATGGCACGGGATTAAATCTTGGTTATTCTACAGGAACTTCTGTACATACAATAAACTATTTGAAAACTCTGTTGGAACTTGACTAGTTTTTGTTCAGTCTCTGTTGACTGCCTTCTGAAACACGTTTCCAATCTGTCCCTGGCACCAAAATAGCAGGGAAGGGATTCTATGTGAAAGTTCAAAGGCTTCCAGAAAGGTGGATGCTAATCTGTTTTATTTCAGTGGGATATAAGGGAGACCAGCCTTTACTAAAGGGTCCAGGCTGCAAACAGTAGATATAAAGTGGAACGGAAATAAACATGCTGAAAACATTCTGCAGAAGAGTCCTGTCCAATTTGAGACCACAACTTGGTTTCTCCCCACAGGAGCTTCAGGACCTGCTGAGTATGAGTATACTACCCAGTTTTTAATTAATGGGATATGGTTGTGTTAGCTGGACCCAGCATTAATTTCCCTTAAACTGAGTGGCCATTTAAAAGTCAACCAGATTGCTGTGGATTTGGAGTCACAGACCAGGTGAGGGTGGCAGATTTCCTTCCCTAAAGGACATAAGCGAACTAGATGGGTTTCATGGTCATCATTGGAGTTTTAAATACTTGCTTTTATTGGATTGAAATTTTACCATGTGCCATGGGGTTCCAGAGCATTACCCTGAATTACTGGTCCAGTGACAATATCACTACATTGCCTCCCCTGATGGCCTCCAAAGAATTTGAATTTCACTACAGATCACACAATAAATGCGATAATTATATTGGTCTTTGTCACAGAAAAATGTTCCGGCCACTAATTTTCAGAACTTTGTCTTGCCACTTAAATGCTGTGTACAGTTAGAACATAGAAAAGCTACAGCACAAATGGGCCCTTCGGCCCACAAGTTGCGCTGAACAATTTCCTTACCTTCTAGGCTCATCTATAACCCTCTATCTTACTAACCTCCATGAACCTATCCAAAAGTCTCTTAAAAGACTCAAACGAATCTGCTTCCACTACCGGCAGCCGATTCCACGCACCCACCACCCTCTGAGTGAAAAACGTAACCCCTAACATCTCTATACCTACTCCCCAGCACCCTAAACCTGTGACTTCTCGTGACAACCATTTCAGCCCTGGGTAAAAGCCTCTGAGAATCCCCTCTATCAATACCTCTCAACATCTTATACACCTCTATCAGGTCACCTCTCATCCTTCGCCTCTCCAAGGAAAATAGACCGAGCTCCCTCAATCTATCCTCATAAGGCATACCACTTAATCCCAGCAACATCCTCGTAAATCTCCTCTGCACCCGTTCTATGGCTTCCACATCCTTTCTGTAATAAGACGACCAGAACTGGGCACTACTGACCAGGGTCCTATACAGCTGCAGCATTATCTCCTGATTTCTAAACTCAATTGTTGAAAATATATTTAAAAGAAGGATGTGATTACATTAGCATAGGTTTATAGTTTATTAACGTCACAAGTGGGCTTACGTTAACACTGCAATAAACACTCCCCTAGTCGGTTACACTTGGAGAATTTAGCATAGCCAATGCACCTAACCAGCACATCTCAGACTGGGAGGAAACCCATGTGACATGGGGAGAACGTGTAAGCTCTACACTGACCCTGGCACTGAGAGGCAGCAGTGCTAATCACTGACGAAGATACCAGGGTATTTGGAATTTAATAAACTGGGTTTATTTTCTATGGAATAGATGTGATTGAAGCACTTCACCTGAGGTGTATAAAATTGGGCTAAACAGGTTCTTCCTACCCACTCTAAATATTCAGAGGATGTAGCTTTACAGTAAAACGCAGTGGTAATTCATTCAGGCCTGCCTCCTTGCCTTGCCCCATGCTTGAATGGGTGGTTCCCCCTCAAGCTATATAACTATTTGTCTCTCCTGTAGAAACATGCCTATGGTACCTTGTGGACTATGATTAATCTTGGAAGAAGTAGAGGTTTAATCATGTTTTCCACCCAGAGGGTAGTGGAGTTCTGAACCTCACTGCTGGAAGATGGCAGAGACAAACTTTCATTTGAAAAGCACTTGGATATACTTGGACAGCACAGTGGTTAGCACTGCTGCCTCACAGTGCCAGGGACCCTTGTTTGATTCCTGGCTTGGGTCACTGTGGAGTTTGCACGTTCTCCCCATGTCTGCGTGGGTTTCCTCTGGGTGCTCCGGTTTCCTCCCACACTCCAAAGATGTGCGAGTCAGGTTGATTGGCCATGTTAAATTGCGCCTCAGTCTTGGGGGGACTAGCAGGGTAAATAGATCATAGAATAGAAATCCTACAGTGCAGAAGGAGGCCATTCGGCCCATCGAGTCTGCACCGACCACAAGCCCTACCCCCACATATTTACCCGCTAATCCCTCTAACCTACACATCCCAGGACTCTAAGGGGCAATTTTTAACCTGGCCAATCAACCTAACCCGCACATCTTTGGACTGTGGGAGGAAACCGGAGCACCCGGAGGAAACCCACGCAGACACGAGGAGAATGTGCAAACTCCACAAATATGTGAGGCTACAGGAATAGGGGCTGGGTGGGATTGTGGTCAGTGCAGACTTGATAGGCCGAATGGCCTCCTGCACTGTAGGGATTCTATGTATTACAGGATTGCAGGCAGAACTGGAAGATGGAATTATACTGGATACCTCTTGGCCAATGGACAGAAATGTTTCTTCATTCATGCCTTTGATAGTTTCAGACTTGATTATTCTGATGTACTCCTGGCTGGTCTCCACTTTATATCCAGTGTAAACTTGAGGTCATCCAGACTTGGCTTCCTGCATCTTATACCAAGTCCTGCTCGCCTATTACCCCTGTGCTCACTGACTATATTGGCCTGGTCAAGCAATCTTCATTTTATAATTTTCACCTTTGATTTCAAATCCTTCTATGGCCTCATACTCCCTGTTTCTGTAATCTCCGGCCCCACAACCCTCATCTGATCTCATCTCATTCTGGTACCTTGTGCATACCTACTTAAGATATTGCTTCAACCTACCTCTTTGATCATCTGACATGTGGCTTGGTGTCATGTTTTTATAATGCTGTGAGACACCTTAGGATATTTTTATGACACTAAAGATGCTATATAAATGTAAACACAGCCATGCAGCTACCTGAGATCCATTGCAAAGGTCATGCACACATAGCATAGCCGCATTAGATACATCATTCCTGTGTTCAAAGAAAATTAGATAAAATGTCACTCCAGTGTTGTGAATTTGTTTCTAAATTGAAACACAGGTAAGCCTGATCTGTGCACTAGAAAAAAAGGGTGGTTGGAAATGGGCATTTTCCCCCATGTGAACACCAGCCCACCCACATGCTACCTTCAAGTGATTTGACCTACAAGCCAACAGCAGGTTGTGGCCACTGCCATGAACAGGTAGTTACATGGAGCCATTGGTGTGAGCTGGGTGAGTATCAAAAGGCCAGTTATCCATCCAGCTTTGAAGTAGTTTGTTATCTGTACATGAATTGTAGCATAGTTACAGTACAGGAGGCCATTCAAAGCTTGCAAGGTTTTTCTCTTCAGGTAGTTAAAGGTTAGTCATGGCGCAAATCAAATCCAGTCTCCCAGACTGCACGGATTCACTACAGTATGCCTATTGCCGCAACAGGTTACCTCCCTGACCCTACAATCAACAGCAGATACCTCCCTGACCCTACAATCAACCCTGGAACACTTGAATTACAAGGACACTTGTCATTCCCTATTTATTGACTACAGCTCAGCCTTCAACACCATTATCCGATCAAAACCCATCTCCAAATTCCATTGCCAATCAACCTAACCCACACATCTTTGGACTGCGGGAGGAAACCGGAGCACCTGGAGGAACCCCACGCAGACACGGGGAGAATGTGCAAACTCCACACAGTGACCCAAGGATCTCTTGTCAGTGGCTCCATGTAGCTCTTTGTGCATGACAGTGGCCAAACCCCGGTAACTGTCAGTTTGCAGGCCAAATCACGTGAGGGTAACATGTGGGCTGGTGTTCACATGAGAGGGAACTCTACCCTTTCTCAAGTGCACGAATAAAGCTGCCTTAATGGATGTAGCAGAGGAAGTGGGATTCCTGATATTGAAAGCATCACAGCACAGCTCTGTGGAAAGCTGTAAAATTCATCAGCATGGGCGCAGAAGGTGCTGCAGTTGACCACATCACTGACCATCTTGACTGTTCCCGATCCCTGTTCTGGTTGATGGATACTTATCACAATACAATACTGACAGGCTGCTTTAAGCAAAAGCCGCCAAGCAGAGGAGGGTCAGCCAACAGAGCCATCAGCAGGCAAAACATTCTTCTGAATAGGCAAGCTAAAGAGTGAGAGGCAAGAGGTAGGTGTTGGCTGACAATGTCAAGTCTGGCAGTGGGGGTGTGGGGATGGCCTTGGCGAGATGTTCGTCTTCATCAATGACATGTTGAAGGCTCCACACCCCCACTTCTTGCCTTCAAACAACCGCGCAACCTCAAACAGACCATTGTCCGCAGCAAACTACCCAGCCTTCAGGAGAACAGTGACCATGACACCACACAACCCTGCCACAGCAACCTCTGCAAGACGTGACGGATCATCGACACAGATGCCATCATCTCACGTGAGAACACCATCCACCAGGTACACGGTACATACTCTTGCAACTCGGCCAACGTTGTCGACCTGATACGCTGCAAGAAAGGATGTCCCGAGGCATGGTACATTGGGGAAACTATGCAGACGCTGCGACAACGGATGAATGAACACCGCTCGACAATCACCAGGCAAGATTGTTCTCTTCCTGTTGGGGAGCACTTCAGCGGTCACGGGCATTCGGCCTCTGATATTCGGGTAAGCGTTCTCCAAGGCGGCCTTCGCGACACACGACGGCGCAGAGTCGCTGAGCAGAAACTGATAGCCAAGTTCCGCACACACGAGGACAGCCTCAACCGGGATATTGGGTTCATGTCCCACTATTTGTAACCCCCACAGAGTTTCACTGGCTGTCTTGTCTGGAGACAATACACATCTTTTTAGCCTGTCTTGATGCTCTCTCCACTCATGCTGTTTTGTTTCTTAAAGACTTGATTAGTTGTAAGTATTCGCATTCCAACCATTATTCATGTAAATTGAGTTTGTGTCTTTATATGCTCTGTTTGTGAACAGAATTCCCACTCACCTGAAGAAGGGGCTTGCAGCTCCGAAAGCTTGTGTGGCTTTTGCTACCAAATAAACCTGTTGGACTTTAACCTGGTGTTGTTAAACTTCTTACTGTGTTTACCCCAGTCCAACGCCGGCATCTCCACATAATGTCAAGTCTGACATTGCAAAAGTCTAGATACTCTCCCTAGGGGCATGAACAATCACCTAATGACTCTACGCTTACCTCATGTGAAAAGATATGAGACCATCATCAGTGCATGAGCTCCAACAGTGACTGGTGCTGAAGACATCAAGGACAAATTCTATGAAGATCTGAACAGAATTATTGCAAAAACGCCCTCATTGTAATGGGTGACTTCAGTACAAGGTTAGGAGTTTACTATGAGGCTTGGAGTGGGAAGATGTGGGGAAATGCAACAGCAATGGCATGCTGTTCCTGAGTCTTTGCACCTGTTGGAATATGTCAATCACCAACACCATCTTCAAACAGAAGGCAAAGTACAAAACACTTTCTTGCACCTGAGATCTAAACTGGCATCAGACTGATCAGACTTATCATCACCTGGCAGAGTAACATAAAATATGTTATGATCCCCAGGGTTATTAGGGAGCAGAATGTGCTATGGACCACAGGATGCTACACTCCAAGATAAAATTTACCATTTCATCAAAAATAAGACCAACATGCACTAGATCCTCAAGAAAGCCAGGTATATAGACACTGGCATCCAGAGTGCTGAAAGCAGTTCAGGCTCAAACTTGAGGAATGGCTGTCCTCTGAAGAAAACCCAAGTGATGGTGTTGAACTGATTAGTCTTCAAATCAACAGTTCGAGAAACTGCCTATGATGTCCTGGGAACACAGGAAAAAAACTACTGAGATTGGTTTGCTAAAAGCGATGATCTAATTAAGAAACAGGAGAAAAATGCAGCGTTTGGATCATAGCTGGGAAACAAAGAAATATCTGCTGCTAAGAAACAACATCAGGAGCATTGGGCTAAGTGCTTTAGGGCTGCACTTAATAGGCCATCCACTGTAAATGGGATAGCAATAGATTGGCCCAAATATGAAAACCTGGACCACCAACATTCTGTTGTGGAGACTAACAAAGCCATCAGCTCGAGCTAAGTGCCAAGCTCAGACAAGGTCCTTGGAGAAATTTACAAATCTGAAAGACCACAGTTATACCACAGGACATGAGATCAACAAACCATTCCTCAAGAGTTCAAGGGTGCCAAGGTTATTCACCTGTACAAAGGAAAAGAACAAAAATCTCTGTGCCGGTACAGAGGAATCTCACTGCATGTGATAGCTGCTTAAGATTCACAAGCCACATAGCAGAGTGTATACTACCAGAAAAGTTGATGTGGGTTCAGGACAGGGAGAGACACAGTGGCACAATGGTTTGCATTGCTGTCTCACAGTGTCAAGGGCCCGGGTTCAATTCCAGCCTCGGGTCACTGTGTGAGCTTGCATATTCTCACCATGAGAATGGGTGTCTGCGTGGGTTTCCTCCGGGTGCTCTGGTTTCCTCCCATAATTGAAAGATGTGCAGGTTAGGTTGATTGGCTATGCTATATTGACCCTAGTGTGAGGAGGATTAGCAGGATAAGTATATGGGGTTACGGGAATAAGCCCTGGGTGGGATTGTGTTTGGTGCATACTTGATGGGCTGAATGACCTCCTTCTGCACTGTCGGGATTCTATGAGATTGAATTTGATGATCAGCCATGAAGCAGTCTCAAAGGGCCGAATGGCCTCCTCCTGCTTCTGGTTTCTATGTCTGCATGGGTTTCCTCCGGCTGCTCCGGTTTCCTCCCACAATCCAAAGATGTACGGGTTAAGCTGATTGGCCATGCTAAATTGCCCCTTAATGTCAGAGAGATTAGCAGGGTAAATACGTGGGGATATGGGGATAGGGCCTGTGTGGGATTGTACTCAGTGCAGGCTCAATGGGCCGAATGGCCTTCTTCTGCATTGTAGATATTCTATGATCTTCACCCTACGGCAAATACAAGAGAATTTCAAGAGAATACAGTGAATAGAATAAAGAGAATACAAGCTCCCGTTTCCTCCCACAGTCCAAAGGTGTGCAGGTTTGGTGGATTGGCCATGCTAAATTGCCCCTTAGTGTCAGGGGAACCAGCTAGGATAAATGCATAGGGTTACGGGGATAGGGCCTGGGTAGGATTGTGGTCGGTGCAGACTCGATGGGCCGAATGGCCTCTTTCTGCACTGTCGGATTCTACGATTCCATGCTGTATTGGTTTCAGATGGAATTCTATCCAATATATTACATTAGTAATGCTGCAAACAACAGATGGGACTCTACTGTGCCTTTGTTGACCTGACAATGGTCTTTGACACAGTAAATAGAGAGGCTTTGTGGAAAGTCTTAGCCAATCTCCTGATAGAGCTGTAAATCTAATACAGCAGTAAATTTGATCTAGCAGTTTTAACATAGAAAATAGAAGCAGGAGGAGGCCATTTGGCCCTTCGATTATGATCATGGCTGATTATCCAAATCAACAGCCTGATTCTGCCTTCCCCACATATCCTTGGATCCTCTTCACCCCCAGTGCTATATCTAACTCCTTCTTGAAAACATACAATGTTTTGTCCTCAATTGCTTTCTACAGTAGTGAATTCCACAGATTCACCACTCTCTGGATGAAGAAATTTCTCATCTCAGTCCTAAAAGGTTCACCCCATATTCTTAGACCATGATCCCTGGTTCTGGACTCCCCCATCATCAGGAACATCCTTTGTGCATTTACCCTGCCTAGTCCTGTTAGAATTTTACAGATTTCTGCAAGATCTCCCCTCACTCTTTTAAACTCCAGTGAATACATTTCTAACTGACTCAATCCCTCCTCACGTCAGTCCCACCATCTCAGGAATCAGAAAATGCTGGACAATTTCAGCAGGTCTGACGAAGGGTCATCCAGACTCGAAATGTTGGCTCTATTCTCTCTCCACAGATGCTGCCAGACCCGCTGAGATTTTCTAGCATTTTCTGTTTTTGTTTCAGATTCCAACATTCACAGTATGTTGCTTTTATCCCAGGAATCGGTATGGTAAACCCTCTCTGCACCCTCTATAGCAAGAACATCCTTCCTCAGATAAAGAGACCAAAACTGCATACAATATTCCAGGTGAGATTGAGGCTATGGTGAGATGGAGAATTGAGCCTTTGGGAAACGATTAATCTGTGGGTTAGGACGGTGTTGAGAGATGGTGAGAATGGTTTCCCCTCGCTGTGGCCTAGAAATTTCACTTTGGGACTTCTTGGTTCTTGAAATTCGTGCAGTTAGCGTGAAACCTCAATGACATTCTCAACCTGACCCACCTCAGTTCATTCCTTCTACCCTGCCATCCCTATCCCAGCAGCACACTCACACCACTCTCCCCTTCTACTCATTTACTGCCCCTCAACCAACTCACCTCTACCTCAACTCATACCTCCCCAATTCACTCCTTCTCCCTAATTCACTTCCCCTCCTCCTCCTCAATTCCCCTCAACTCACCCCCTCCCTCTCTTCTCACCCCAACCCACTCACCTCCTTCTTAACTCACTCAATTCCCCTCAAATCACTCCTCCTCCACACATTCTCCCAACTCATTCACTTCCTCTCCCCCAATCACTCACTCCTCCACAATTCGCTTCCTCTCAACTTACTTAATTCCCCTCACCATGGGAAATTGTGGCACAGTGGTTAGCAGTGCTGCCTCAGAGTGCGGGAACCCCAGTTCAAAGTTCAGCTGGGGTCTCTGTCTGTGTGGAGTTTTCACCTTCTCCCTGTGCCTATGTGGGTTTCCTCCGGTGCTCCAGTTTCCTCCCACGGTCCAAAGATGTGCGGGTTAACTGGATTGGCCTTGCTAAATTGCCCTTAGTGTCAGGGGGACTAGCTAGAGTAAATATATGGAGTCAAAAGAGAAAACGCTGGAAAATCTCAGCAGGTCTGGCAACATCTGTAAGGAGAGAAAAGAGCTGACGTTTCGAGTCCAGATGACCCTTTGTCAAAGCTAAAAGGCATAGAAAGTGGGAGATATTTATACTGCAGGGGGAGGGAATGAAAGATGAGTCATAGCCATAGGAAACCAGGGGAAAAGACTGCTAATAGCTGTCCACAGAGAGAATAAAGGGTGTGAGTGGCCAAACGGCAGAGAAGCTGTAAACTGTGACAGATGGAGATGTTGGGGGAGGGGGGGAAAGATGGGATAGAGGTAGAACGTAGAAAAGGGGAAGCGGGGGGAAAAAGGTACGGGAAGGGGGATAAAGTAGGAGGAAAGAGTGGAGGGGGGGAAGAAAAATGAAGAAAGACAATAAAGAAATAAAAGGTAGAGAAAGTAAAATATTAAATAAAATAGAATGAAAACAAAGGGGGCCCAGGTGGGGTAGAGCAAATCATCTGAAGTTGTTGAATTCGATGTTGAGACCGGAAGGTTGTAAAGTGCCAGACGTTGAGATGTTGTTCCTCCAGTTTGCATTGAGCTTCACTGGAACATTGCAGCAATGACCTCCTCAGAAGACAAACACGGGACACAGGTGACAGAGTACCCTTCGTCATCTAGTACTTCCCCGGAGCAGAGAAGCTACCACATCTTCTCCGGAGCCTTCAACATGTCATCGATGAAGACGAACATCTCGCCAAGGCCATCCCCACACCCCCACTTCTTGCCTTCAAACAACCGCACAACCTCAAGCAGACCATTGTCTGCAGCAAACTACCCAGCCTTCAGGAGAACAGTGACCACGACACCACACAACCCTGCCACAGCAACCTCTGCAAGACGTGCCGGATCATCGACACGGATACCATCATCTCACATGAGAACACCATCCACCAGGTACACGGTACATACTCTTGCGACTCGGCCAACGTTGTCTACTTGATACGCTGCAGGAAAGGATGTCCCGAGGCATGTTACATTGGGGAGACCATGCATATGCTACGACAACAGATGAATGAACACCGCTCAACAATCACCAGGCAGGAGTGTTCTCTTCCTGTCGGGGAACATTTCAGCAGTCACGGGCATTCAGCCTCTGATCTTTGGGTAAGCGTTCTCCAAGGCACCCTTCACGACACATGACAACGCAGAATCGCTGAGCAGAAACTGATAGCCAAGTTCCGCACACATGAGGACGGCCTCAACCAGGATCTTGGGTCATGTCACACTATCTGTAACCCCCATGACTTGCCTGGGCTTGCAAAATCTCACTAACTGTCCTGGCTGGAGACATAGAACATAGAACATAGAAAGCCACAGCACAAACAGGCCCTTCGGCCCACAAGTTGCGCCGATCACATCCCCACCTCTAGGCCTATCTATAGCCCTCAATCCCATTAAATCCCATGTACTCATCCAGAAGTCTCTTAAAAGACCCCAACGAGTTTGCCTCCACCACCACCGACGTCAGCCGATTCCACTCACCCACCACCCTCTGAGTGAAAAACTTACCCCTGACATCCCCCCTGTACCTACCCCCCAGCACCTTAAACCTGTGTCCTCTCGTAGCAACCATTTCAGCCCTTGGAAATAGCCTCTGAGAGTCCACCCTATCCAGACCCCTCAACATCTTGTAAACCTCTATCAGGTCACCTCTCATCCTTCGTCTCTCCAGGGAGAAGAGACCAAGCTCCCTCAACCTATCCTCATAAGGCATGCCCCCCAATCCAGGCAACATCCTTGTAAATCTCCTCTGCACCCTTTCAATGGCTTCAACATCTTTCCTGTAATGAGGTGACCAGAACTGCGCGCAGTACTCCAAGTGGGGTCTAACCAGGGTCCTATAAAGCTGCAGCATTATCTCCCGACTCCTAAACTCAATCCCTCGATTAATGAAGGCTAGTACGCCATACGCCTTCTTGACCGCATCCTCCACCTGCGAGGCCGATTTAAGAGTCCTATGGACCCGGACCCCAAGGTCCTTCTGATCCTCTACACTGCTAAGAATGGTACCCTTCATTTTATACTGCTGCTCCATCCCATTGGATCTGCCAAAATGGATCACTACACACTTATCCGGGTTGAAGTCCATCTGCCACTTCTCCGCCCAGTCTTGCATTCTATCTATGTCTCGCTGCAACTTCTGACATCCCTCCAAACTATCCACAACACCACCTACCTTGGTGTCGTCAGCAAACTTACCAACCCATCCCTCCACTTCCTCATCCAGGTCATTTATGAAAATGACAAACAGCAAGGGTCCAGAACAGATCCCTGGGGCACTCCACTGGTCACTGACCTCCATGCAGAGAAAGACCCCTCCACAGCCACTCTCTGCCTTCTGCAGGCAAGCCAGTTCTGGATCCACAAGGCAACAGCCCCTTGGATCCCATGCCCTCTCACTTTCTCAAGAAGTCTTGCATGGGGGACCTTATCGAACGCTTTGCTGAAGTCCATATAGACCACATCCACCGCTCTTCCTTCGTCAATGTGCTTGGTCACATTTTCAAAGAACTCAACCAGGCTCGTAAGGCACGACCTGCCCCTGACAAAGCCGTGCTGACTACTTTTGATCATACTAAACTTCTCTAGATGATCATAAATCCTGTCTCTCAGGATCCTCTCCATCAACTTACCAACCACTGAGGTTAGACTCACCGGTCGGTAATTTCCCGGGCTGTCCCTGTTCCCTTTCTTGAATATAGGGACCACATCCGCAATCCTCCAATCCTCCGGAACCTCTCCCGTCTCCATCGACGATGCAAAGATCATCGCCAAAGGCTCCGCAATCTCCTCCCTCGCCTCCCACAGTAACCTGGGGTACATCCCATCCGGTCCCGGCGACTTACCAACCTTGATGCCATTCAATAGTTCCAACACATCCTCTTTCTTTATGTCCACATGCTCGATCCTTTCTGTCCTCCGCAATCCAGCAGTACAACCACCCAGATCCCTTTCCACCGTGAATACCGAGGTAAAGTATTCATTAAGCACCTCCGCCATTTCTAACGGTTCCGCACAAACTTTTCCCCCTTCACCTTTTAAGGGTCCTATGCCTTCACATCTCATCCTTTTACACATCTCTTTAACCTGTGCTTAACCCTCTCTCCACTCACATTGTCTGCACCTTTAAGACTTGATTACCTGTAATGACTCGCATTCCAACCATTATCTTGCAAATTGAGTTTGTGTCTATATATGCTATTTGTGAACACAACTCCTCACTCACCTGAAGAAGGAGCGACAATCCGAAAGCTTGTGCTACCAAATATACAAAGAACAAAGAACAGTACAGCACAGGAAACAGGCCCTTTGGCCCTCCAAGCCTGTGCCGCTCCTTGGTCGAACTAGAAACCTGTAGGGATTCTATGATTTTATGAACTCACTCACTCCTTCCCAATTTTTTAAAATACTTTTCCAATTCAATCAAATCAAATCCAATTCAGAGTCTCAACAAGTTGAGACATTTCAGACCCAGGCTGACAAGACAGGGCGAGCGACCAAACCACCCTGTCCTGGGCCTGATCTACATGAGCCAAGCTGATTGGAGAAGGGGGAGGTTCCTCCTCCAAGACTTGAGCTCATTTGCATCTTAGCCAAAAGGCCGAGATGCCGCTTTTAAAAATTGCTTCATATGAAGCCTCAGCGTAACCTAATGACCTCAACCAAGTGCAGCATCCTCTCCATGCCACACTTGATCTTAGCCAAAAGGCCCCTCTCCCATCAACACCATCACTCCCTCCCCTACCTTGTTGCCTTCAGATTAACACAGTAAGAAGTTTAACAACACCATGTTAAGGTCCAACAGGTTTATTTGATAGCAAAAGCCACACAAGCTTTCGGAGCCTAGGGGCTTAAGGCTCCGAAAGCTTGTGTGGCTTTTGCTACCAAATAAACCTGTTGGACTTTAACCTGGTGTTGTTAAGCTTCTTACTGTGTTTACCCCAGTCCAACGCCGGCATCTCCACATTAGGTTATATGGACATTAGGTAATACAGCCTCTGTGACATCGCTTCTCGGCCTTTTGGCTAAGATCAAATGCAGTATGGATCGCCTGCACTTGGTTGAGGTCATTAGGTTACGCTGAAGCTTCATATGTTTCATATGAAGCAATTTTTTAAAGCGGCATCTCGGCCTTTTGGCTAAGATGCAAATGAGCTCCAGTCTTGGAGGAGGATCCTCCCCCTTCTCCAATCAGCTTGACTCATGTAGATCAGGCCCAGGACAGGGTGGTTTTGGTCTCCCGTCCTGTCTTGTCGGCCTGGATCTGAGGTGTCTCAACTTGTTGAGACTCTGATTTGGATTTGATTTGATTGAATTGGAAAAGTATATAAAAAAATACAGCCTCTGTGACGTTGCAGGCCTGTGACGTCACTCACGTGCAGCTGGCCAATCGGGACGCACCGCCTCAGGCACTAGCCAATCAACATAGCGTCTGAAACCGAGGCTGCAAGAGAACCAATGAGCGACAGCCACGAAGCCGATTGGGTCACAAGCAGCCAGTCAGGGAGGAGAGGCTGTCCTCGTGACCCTGGTGGGGAGGAGGCTCACTCACTGCCTTTGGGAGGCTTGTTGTTTGTGTGCGGCCTTGGAGCTGTTGTCGGTGAGTGGCTCTTTCCCCAGGGATGGGTTATAGTAGACACTCCGGCCCGGTGCAGGGAGGTCGGCCGCTGTCTGTAATTTAGTGCGTGGTGTTGTCACTCACAGGCCCAGGGGAGGAGCTCCGGTGCTGAAGGAAGGTCTCGCTGGGGCTTCGAGGCCCGCATCGATGGACACGGAGTCGGTCTCAGCACCAAGGAACTGTGTTTTTTATAGCGGGTTTTACTGTGATCAAATATCCCCAGCTGCAAACCGGGACTTTAATCCATCAAACCCGGCAGCGGGCCTCGTCTGATAATATTAGGACGGCTGACTAGAAGCTGGGTCGGGGCGGGTATGTCTCGGAGTGTTCCTTAAGGAACAGAGAGTGGAGCGCGGGGGGGGGGGGGGACAGAAGTTTTTTAAAAAAACACAGGAGACAAAGGTGGGGCGATTAAAATGGGGGAAACTGAAGAGGGCAGATGAGTGCAGATAGTTGGCAGAACTGTGGGGCTGTGGTGGGATTTGAAGACAAGGCTGAGGATTTCCAAACCAAGATGTTGCTTAACTGCATCAAGATATTGCTTAACTGTAGTGACCCCAGGGGTGGCAAAGACTAGGATGTTTGGAGCCAGGGGAAAAAAGCAGCTGAATGGATAGAAAATTAACTTAAAAACTAGATATCGAAGTGTAGATGTGAGTGTTATTCAGATAGATGAGTTGAAAATGATGGACCTGTGCAGGGACCACTTTGTAAAAATAGAATCCTACAATGCAGAAGGAGGCCATGCAGCTCATCAAGTCTGCACTGACTCTCTGACAGAGCATTTTACCCAGACCCTATTCCTGTAACCCCAGTGCTTTGATGACATTTTACTTGCTTTACAAATCCAAAATTAAAGATTTGTTCATCTGCATCCTAGATCTGTTTGCTCATCGACCCCATTCAGCATTTTACAGTATAGGTGATCATTTTATTTACTCTACCTCAAACTTATTTATTAAAGTTCAAGTGCCATTTAACTACCAGTACTACAATTTTATGTTGCATTCTTCCTCAGTGTTGGCTATAACAAGCATGCAAACCCCACACAGACAGACACCCAAGGCTGGAATTGAATCTGGGCCCCTGATGCTGTGGGGCAGCAGGGATAATTAATAATTTACAATAATGATTTGGCCTCTTTTGGTATGTGAAAGCAAACTGGAGGAAGGAGCTTTAGCTAACGCTGAGGGAGAATGCACCATAAACGCAGTACTAGAACTGAGATTACAGCTAGTGGGAATGATTGAACAGCTTTGGGCGTTTTTTCAGAAAAGGGGAGACTTGGAGGAGAGCTGACAGATAGATGTCTTTAAAATTATGAATGGGTTGGACAGGTTAAATGTGGAATGTTTGCATTTGCGGAAGGATTCAAAACTAGGGTTAGATAAATAAAAGATGATTATTAGGGTGGGAAGGAGAAATTTCTTAGCAATTAGAATCTGGAACTTGATACCACAGGCAACAGTTGAGACAAGTGGTTTATCTACTTTCAAACGAAACTGGATGTATGTGTAAGGAAAAAAAGAAATAAAGGTTGCTGAAAGGCTGAGATGAGGTTGTTGAAATGGGAGGAAGTTCATGAAGTTAACATCAGTACAGGCTATTTGAACCAAGTTGCCCCTGTAATCAATAGGTTGTATTTTAAACATCCTTGACATACACAGTGATTGCCGCTATCAGCATATATAGGTGGTTTACACAACAGAAAGACGCCCTTTGGCCCAACATGTTTGTGCTGACCATCAAGTACCTATCAATCATAGAATCCCTACAGAGCAGTCCTAATCCCATTTCCCAGCACTTAGTTTATAGCTTTCAATGCTTTGGCATTTCAAGTGCTCATCTAAATGTTTGTGTTGAGCGTTCCTGCCTTTCAGGCAGTGGGCTACAGACTCCTACCACCACCTGGATGAAAAACTTTTCCTCCAATCCCCTGCCCTTACCTTAAATCTATGTCCCCTGGTTATTGATCTCTCTACTAAGTGGAGAAAAGTTTCGTCCTATCGACCCCATCTATGTTCTCTAAAATTAGATAGATAAATTCCTACAGTGTGGAAGGAGGCCATTCAGCCCATTGAGTTTGCACCGACAACAATTCCCCCCCATCCCTGTAATGTATAGGTCCATTGCAACACACTGCCTTGAAGCAGACTGACCCCCAGTAAAATGTCAGTTCCAAATCCAAATGTAGTTGGTGTTTCAGTTAAAAGCATGGGATTCAATTGTATAGCTCTGTCAGTAGCAGAGTTGTTCTGATAGTTGGGGTAATATTGAGCTGAACAGTCTGGAAAATCTTAGTCTTGCTGGTCTGCTGTCAGCTGGTTCTATTGTTCCCTAGGCTATGATTGCCACATCTGATTTTTTTTTTAAATCTAGCGATGTTTTTCACAAATACAGGGTACAAATGAAAACAGCTGTGATGCCTCACTTGGTCAAATAGCCTAGAATTACATGAAAATATAATATGGGCAAAGTACGAGGGGCTTTGGGTGTCTGTTGACCTGTAACCCACTGAACGTTATTAGTGAAGAAAGCAGAACATTTTTAAAAAGCAGTTGTTCAATGTGTGAATTTTTGAGTCGAGCAACTCCTCTAGACTTGATTAGTTGTGGGCAAGCTACATAATTACATGTCTGCTGCCTTGGGAACAATGAGTATATTGAGCAAATTACAATTTGAGCTGCAGAACGTCTTGTTCAAATTGTAATATCATAAACTGATTCTTTCTCGCTCCCTCTTCTGATCCACAGCAATGGTCTGCATTCCTTGCATCGTCATTCCAGTTCTATTATGGGTTTACAAGAAGTTCTTGGAGCCTATCTTGTATCCTTTCATCGCTCCCTTTATTTCCCGCCTATGGCCTAAGCGAGCGGTGAAAGAGGAAATCTCTACACCGAAAGCAGGAGTATGTAATGGAACAATGAAGGTAATGGAACTGCACTTAACTTATTGCAGGCACTAGATTTCTTTTGCTTTCTGGAATTTAGCATGGTTGGATTAAGTGTGGAGAATTTTAATTGGGCTGATGTTAGGGGTGATTCACCCAGTTGCACTCCAGTTTCTGTTGCCATGAGAGATGCTTTTGCAGTCTTGATTCCCCACATGTTTCGATTGTGCCACCAAACAATGGTTCTGAGCAGAAGTCAGGTGTTTCTGAGACAAAATCAGACAACTTCCACTGTACTCCCTTCCAAACCTGGTAAGTGTCAAAGGCTTGGGATGAACAGATTCCCAGCCCATCCATTCATTAGAAAATAGGGAAAGGAGAGGGAAATGATTAGCACCACACGTAAATACGCTGAGCAGGAGTAATTCCAAATGATTGAAGTGGTAGCCTAGCTGCATTTAATTTGAAGGTTTTTAAACAGTCTTGTATTGATTCCTGCGATAGTGGGACTGTTAGGAGGAAAGATTGAGGAGACTGGGCCTGGGCTTAACAGCAGATGATAGAAGAATGTTTTCCGCTTGGCTGTGGGGTCAGGAACTAGTGGAAACAGTCTCAGAATAAGGAGTAGGCCATTTAGGACTGAGATGACATGGAATTTCTTCAGTGTGTGGTGAATCATAGGACTTCTCTATACCAGAGTGTGTGGCAGCTCAGTCATCAAAATAGATGGTAGATTTCTAATTAATAAAGAAATATAGGGATAGTGAGAGAATAGTAATCTATTTGCCACGATCTAGTTGAATGGCAGAGCAGGCTCGAGTGGCTGAATCGGTCTACTCTTCCTATGTTCCCATATTTGTATTGTGGGGACCAAGTTAAAACCATAGGGCAAAATTCCTCCAATTTCAGGATATTATTTCAAACTGTTTCAAATAAAAAGTATTTTCTTAATTTTCTCTTTCGATTAACTTTTCCTTCCTTTCTGATCATCAATGGTGTTGACTTCCTGCCAGGGATGCAGTTCTTCATCATGGATGTTGTGGGTTGCTGTGTTGTAGAGGGCACCGTTGCCAGCCCTGATATCTGCTTCCAGTGTGTGTTACCAATTTCCTCTCCAAGCCGGGTGTGCAGAGGGCAGCTGTGCTTAACTCAATACAGTCTGATGCTGGGAGCTCTCTGCTCCATTGGCTCAGCTGATGAGTTGAGAGTTAGGGATGTAGATGTATTTTATTTTTAAAGAATACAATAGAAATGTCTGCTTTGGATCAGAATTCAGTAACAATTGACCAGCTTTTGCGTGTCTACTTTCTAGTAATTGTCCACTTCGTTGTTTTCCTGCTTCATGTCACCGTGTGCTAACTCTTTGAAGTACTTTTTTTCAATACTCATTTTTCTATTATGGTTGTTACAGGAGAGAAAGAACAAACGTAAGAAAGTGAAGGCATGTGAGAACAAAGCTCAGAAACTGCTTACAGTAGAGTTTTAGCACCGATAATATCTACAGTGCTGCAATAATCACTGAATGAAATCATTAACCAGCTGGCACTAATAAAGGAACCAAATACTTCTCTGCTGTAGTGTCTGTAGTGGTTCTTTATAGTTCAGGAGAGGAAGGATGCACACGTTCAAACAAAGT
This sequence comes from Mustelus asterias, assembly GCF_964213995.1. NCBI lineage: Eukaryota > Metazoa > Chordata > Chondrichthyes > Carcharhiniformes > Triakidae > Mustelus > Mustelus asterias. The sequence goes on from NC_135801.1 coordinate 166,055,050, forward strand.
TAAACTCTCCTAGATCCGAGCAAAGTGAAATCATTCACTGGTCATTCCAACACGGATAGATTTCACCGTATCCTTGAAATTCCACACGGGCCCTCCATCCGTGCGGCTCTTCCAAATAACAACTGCAATATTGATCTAAGGTTCTTAAAACCAACACACAGTCACCCAGTGCTTGACTGAAAATGTGGAAAACATTTGAGAGGGTTGAAACGCTTGATGAGCTGGGAGCAAGATCTGAGTGCCAACTCTTTCCAGCCCTAGCTTTTTGTTTTAAATATTATAGTTGTCTTTTGTCTCCTAACCTAACAAGACAGACATATGACCTTTTCCACTCTACCACTGGCACTGTAGATCTATTTCTGAATGCTGGAGTACCTGAAGTTGTTTGCATGTTTTCCGTCTGAGGTGCGAGCTTGCTCTCCTGGTATCCTGGCTGAAATAACTTCAAGTTGGAAACATGAGCCAGAGCCATATTTCACCAGTCTGCCAGTTTCTTCATGCAGTTGGTTAAAATGTATTTTTGGCCTTTTTATATGTTTGCTCAAATAAACTGTCTTAATGGGGAATTATTTCAGGCCCCATCACCATCAAATACTCCATGACTCCACTGTATTACAAGTGCAGCCACAGGCAGTAAGTTTCTGTGAGTTATGCTGCACAGATTCTGAGCATACAGCTTGTTAACCGCTTTCATCAACAGTCGGATGATGCAGTCCATTGGTGGATGAGTTTCAAACATAGCTGATGCATTGGTGGTATCATTTGCTAGGCCAGCATTTATTGCCCATCCCTAATTGCCCTTGAGAAGGTGGTGAGGAGTCAACTCCTTGAACAATTGCCGTCCATTTGGTGTATGTAGACTCAGTGCTATTAGGGGTAGAGTTCCAGGATTTTAACCCAGCAACAGTGAAAGAATGACAACATAGCTCCAAGTCAGGATGGTGTGTGGCATGAGGGGCAGCTTCCATGTGTTCCCATGTGTCTGCTGCTCTTGTCCAACAAGATGGTAGTGGTCATGTGTTTAGAAGGTGCTGTCGAAGGACCCTTGGTGAGTTCCTACAGTGCATCTTGTGGATGGTACACACTGTTGCCACTGTTTGTCGGTGGTAGAGGGAATGAGCGTTTACGGAAGGGGTACCAGTCAGGCAGGATGGTGTTGAGCCTCTTGTGTGTGTTTGGTTCTGTACTCATCCAGGCAAGTGAACAATATTCCATCACACTGCTGCCTTTGTGCCTTAACGATGTACATGATGCACCCTCAGATTATGACTATTGCTGAATTGTATGTTTCCTTTGTTGGAAAGCTTTACTCACTTGAAGTCACAGTGAACATAATTGACTTTGGATCTACCTGTAGTTTGTACTTTCAGTGCAAGGAGAATGTTCTGACTTGTGTTACCTTTCTCTTTGTGGATTTTCTCAATAGTTCCTACTGTTAGCTGGGGTTTTTTTTTTCAATGAAAAGTCTTGACTGCACATGTATTTGACTTTTTTGGGTTTTTATTATTTCATTTTATAATTTTGTCTTTGCCTGTGAGTCTCCATTTTCCACCAACTTGCCTCTGATGATTCTGCTATAAGAGTGATGGTTGATATGCCCTCTTATTTATTCCTTGAAGTGGGCAATACATTTAAAAAATTATTTTGTGGGAGATGGTGTCATTAGCTGGGCCGGCATTTATTTCCCCTGAACTGAAGACATTTAAGAGTCAACCATATTGCTGTGGATCTGGAGTCACAGATCAGGTAAAGTGGCAGATTTCCTTTCCTAAAGCACACTGGTGAACCAGATGTTTTTTTTAAAACAACAATTGACAATGGTTTCAAGGTCACCAATAGACTTTTAATTCTAGATTTCTTTAATACAAATTTGCCTTGGTGGGGTTCCCCCCATATCAAGTTATCTGATTCAATATTTAGTTTCGACTTGTTTTTCTGGTCAGAAACTGGTCAATGTGTTTGTTTCTGATGACTCCTGAACACCTGATATGATTGAGCTCAACTATGATGTCCTCCCATGTCAAGTCAAATATCTCACTAAGCAAACTCATGAAGAATGGCCACCAGGGGCAAAGCAGGGGGGGGGCGGTAGTCCGATGGCCCATCTCAATGTCTGAACTGGCACTGCACAGCCATGACACCAAATTCCAATGCTATTTTGGTGTTTGCATCACTCAAAACAGCAAGGTGAATGGCAATTTAAACGTTAAGCATGGTATTTTAACCAGTTTCTGTTCTGGTAGTCCAGACAAAATTAATTCACCTCAGTGGTTTTGGGTTACGAGTCGGTGCCTGCAGAGTCATGACCCCTCACATTGGTGACAGCCACTAAATCAAGTTGGTAGGTGTTTGCTGGAGAGAAAATTGGTAGAAGAGAGAAAACTAACGTGTGTATGTGCCTTTATTTCTCTTTTGCTCCCCTGCAAAGTTTGTAACTGATGGTGTGTCTTTTCCTTTAGTCTGGATCCACAGCCATGAATGGAGAATTAAATTGCATTGACAAAGCTACAGGCAGCATCACTACAGGAGGACCACCAAATGTTTCAGACAAAAAGACTGATTAAGACTTCCATCAAGAAATAACCTTGCATAATGTGTGCTGATAATAAATTTTAAAGAATGAAAGTAGATTTATTAACCATTTGAAATTTATAATGGCCAATGATTTGTCACTCTGTTGTATTGCACTTTACCATGTTATTTAATAGCTTTCTTTAATGCTGTAATATAGTTCCTATTTCTGTGATAGATGATTATCTTGTGTGCATTTCATGATCTTTAAATTCTTCAGTAGAGGTGTTATTGCTGTGATATCTGTAGTCCTTAGCTGAGACCAGAGACTACAATGTTAGTGGTATATTGTAGTTGACTAAACAGAAATGTCCTGGTTAAATCTAATGGGGGGGGAGTACCCTCTGGTGGCCACAGTTTAGTATCACACCAAAACAAGTGAACCAATCAATCCCCGGGTAATTGCTAATTTAAGAAAATATAGCTGACTCTGGTGCCCCTTGCATTTTAACATGTATGGAGCGTAATCTAACAGAGGGAGAGGGACAATCACCAGAATACCTACCCGCTCTTTATTTATATCCCATTTGTCTGCTGTAATTCATTCAAGAACAACAGTGCTAGCTTTCAGTGATGTTGAACCACTGTGAAGCCACATATTAGTAAATGCACAGATAGTGGATAATGCAAAGAGATTGAGGTAGCCGAGTGATATATTTTATCAGGGTAACAGAATTGGCTAGAATTGTAGTGGTAGACTGATTATGCTTACAGCTCTGAGGGGATGAGTCACAGAAGTTGGGCGCTTCTAAAAGAGGAAAAGTGCAGGGTGATGTTTTTAAGAGCAGCATTAGGAGGGCCTGTGTCATAATCCTAGTCTGCACTGTGCTGGTCTTGGCTGAAACAGAAATTAAACTGATACAAATAACCTCAAACTCTTGAGCGAGGTGACTACTGACCAAATGTGTGTTAAATTATTGATAGTGATATTCTTTGGCGGTAATTAGTTTTGACACTATCTGGACTTTGGGTGGCGCAGTGATTAGTACTGCTGCCTCAGTCTTTGTGGAGTTTGCACATTCCCCCCATGACTATGTGAAATTCCTTCGGGTGCTCCAGTTTCCTCCCACAGTCCAAAGAGGTGCAAATTAGGTGGATTGGCAAAGCTGTGTGGGTTGGGTGGATTAGCTATGGTAAATGCGTGGGGATTACGGGGTAAAATGTTCTTTCAGAGTCTGTGCAGACTCATTGGGCCAAATAGCCTCCTTCTGCACTGTATGGATTCTATGGAATTATACATGTAGCACAGGGAGGTAATCAAGGGCTAATGGATGCTGTGACCCAGATACCAATCGAGAGGCAATACCTTAAGAAACAGCAAAACGAAATTGGAAGGGAAAGAATGATCAGATGCTGGAATGCCTGCCAGTCAGAATTTTCAGACTAACATTCACTGTTGAATTGACCTGTTTGTGAGTGAATTGCAGCCTCTTGTTCCTAACTAAAACTAGAGGTAAAGATGTTCAAACAAGCTTACCTTTTTGTGGTGTTGAAAAGCTATACCAATGCCCTGCCTTTGCCACTAGATCATCTTCAGTCATTATGCTTGCAATTGCTGCTCTGAGAATGAGCTGAAGATATCCCTTTTTCTGTATAGCATAGTTGAGCTTAATACTGCAGATGGACGATGTAGTATGTTGCTGCCATTTTGAGACCATTGAGTGGCAGTCCTAAGCATTTTAAGGGACCATTGAAGTGTGATTTCAGTAGAATGTGCAGGTAGGACTTCCCCATATTTTGTCATTGACATTGATGGGGTTAAACTTTTTGGGGTGATGGTCCAAAAGTCAGGTGCGCTTGCTCTGTGTCAAACATCTTCCTTGTACTATCCTCATGTACCAGTTGTGGAAGGCTATTGGAAAAATCCTGGAATTAATGCTTACCCAGGGATGATGCAGGAGACTGAAAGGAATGGAATAAAATTAATATTACATTATTTGTATTTTAAAATCATTTATCAGAGGGCACAATGGCTAGAACGTGATGCAAAAATACTTTGAAAATAAATTCACAAAATGATAACCATGCAGTACTTTTTCTTTTAAATATGGTTTAACATAACATTTGTGCTGCATGCCTCTAAAACCAAAGATCCTGGATGTTTTATTTTAAAAATAGCCTCGTCAACTTTTCCTGCCATATTCCATGGGAGGAAGGTCATTGGAGCAGCTGAAGATGGTTGGGCCTGGGATACTACCCTGAGGAGCACCTGCAGTAATGTACTTGAACTGAGATGATTAGCCTTCAACAATCAAAACCGTCTTTCTTTGTGCCGGATATGACTCCAACTGGTGGAGAGCTTTCCCATTTGCTCCAGAGTTCAGCTCATTAGTCTATGTTTGAACCAAGGCTGTAATGAGCAAATTGAATGTTGGCCTGCATTGCAAGATAACTTGAATACAGGAGCAAGGATGCCTCACTGCAGCTATACAGACCATATCTCTGAAATATTGTGTGCAGTTTTGGTCTCCTTACCTAAGAAAGGGTATGTTTGCCATAGAGGGAGTGCAGGCATCTCTGGAGTTTAGTTGTTTAATGCATGTTTGAACCAAGGCTGCAATCAGCAAATTGAACTGATTTCTGGGATGACCGGCTTGTCGTATTAGGAAAGATTGAGTCAACCAGGCCCTGTGTTCACAAGTTTAGAAGATTGAGAGGGAACCTCATTGAAACATGTTGTTTTCTCTGGCTGGAGGGGGGTCGAGAACACTATCAGGAATAGACCATTTAGGACTGAGGTGAGGAGAAATTTCTTTTCAGAGGGTGGTGAACCTGTAGAATTCTCTACCACAGAAGGTTGTGGAGGCCAAGTCACTGTTTAAGAAGAAAATAGTTTTCTAGACTCTAATGGTGTTAAGGGCTCTGGGGAGAGTACAGGAGCATGGTGTTGAGATGGAGGATCAGCCATGATCATATTCAACAGCGGAGCAGGCTAGAAGGGCCAAATGACCTACTTCTATTTTCTATGTTTCTGTGGCGTCCGGAGCTGTGTTCCAAACTGAGCATCAGTGATCAAGTTATTGCTCAGCAAGTGCCACTTGATAGCATTGTTGATGACCCCTTCTATCATTTTACTTATGATCTAGGGTAGATGAAACGGTAACTGGCCAGGTTGAATTTGTCCTGTTTCTCGTGTACAGGACATACCTGGGCAATTTTCCACATTACTGGGTATCATAGAAACCCTACAGTGCAGAAGGAGGCCATTCGGCCCATCGAGTCTGCACCGACCACAATCCCACCCAGGCCCTACCCCCACATATTTACCCGCTAATCCCACTAACCTACGCATCTCAGGACTCTAAGGGTTAATTTAACCTGGCCAATCAACCTAACCCGCACATCTTTGGACTGTGGGAGGAACCGGAGGAAACCCACGCAGACACGAGGAGAATGTGCAAACTCCATACAGACAGTGACCCGAGCCGGGAATCGAACCTGGGTCCCTGGAGCTGTGAAGCAGCAGTGCTAACCACTGGGCTACCGTGCCACCCTGGGTAGATGCCAGTGTTGTAGCTGTAATGGAACAGCTTGGCTAGGGGTATGGCCCATTCTGGAGCAGAACTATTCAGTGCTATTGCCAGAATATTGTCAGGGCCAATAGCTTTTGCAGTATCCTTTGCAGAATGATATGAAATTCCTGTGCACTAAACTAGTCACACAAAATTAAGTCTTGTCCATTTAGAGTCATAGAGGTTTACAGCATGGAAACAGGCCCTACGGCCCAACTTGTCCATTCCGCCCTTTTTTAAACCCCTAAGCTAATCCCAATTGCCTGCATTTGGCCCATATCCCGCTATACCCATCTTACCCATGTAACTGTCTAAATGCTTTTTAAAGGACAAAATTGTACCCGCTTCTACTACCACCTCTGGCAGCTTGTTCCAGACACTCACCACCCTCTTGGAATCTTTTGCCCCTCAGGAATCTTTTGCATCTCTCCCCTCTCACCTTAAACCTATGCCCTCTAGTTTTAGACTCCCCTACCTTTAGGAAAAGATATTGATTATCTAGCTGATCTATGCCCCTCATTATTTTATACTCTATAAGATCACCCCTCAGCCTTCTATGCTCTAGAGAAAAAAGTCCCAGTCTATCCAGCCTCTCCTTTATAACTCAAACCATCAAATCCCCGTAGCATCCTAGTAAATCTTTTCTGCACTCTTTCTAGTTTATATAATAGGGTGACCAGAACTGTACACAGTATTCCAAGTGTGGCCTTACCAATGTCTTGTACAACTTCAACAAGACGTCCCAACTCCTGTATTTGATGTTCTGGCCAATGCAACCAAGCATGCCGAATGCCGCCTTCACCACTCTGTCCACCTGTGACTCCACTTTCAAGGAGCTATGAACATGTACCCCTAGATCTCTTTGTTCTGTAATTCTCCCCAACGCCCTACCATTAACTGAGTAATTTCAGTCTATACTCTTAATGATGTAGTAAATGTGAATTACTGCCAGTCAGCACCTTATTGAAAATTAACCATTATTTTTCCATCTATGAGCTTATTGTGTTTGGCTAATTGGCATGATGGCCTTAACAGAAGTGTGAGGGGTGATGACACTTTGCCCCTTTCCCATACGGGACAAAGTGTCATCACTGTATCTACCATCAATTGCTCTTGCTTAACATTGTGGTAACAGTGTGATACTTTAACCACCAGATCACACAAGCGACTACCCACGCTCCTGGCATGTTTTGCTCTTGAGCATCTCACCTTGTTTCTACTGCTTTTGCCTCTCATTGTTGTCTACTGCCTGCTCAAGTACAATAAACATTTTATCACAGAGACATTTTCACTGCTTTCCTTTCTCAGCCTCCACACCAAATGACTTCTCACCCACAGTGTTTTCAACTTCCATTTCAACTCATTATCTTCCTCTTCTGAATTTGTTGCCACCTTATCCTCCCTAAATCTCCTCTTCTATGTAAACTCCCCAATCTGTATTTATAACTGCCTCCTTGTCCTTGCTATCTTAAATCATGCTACTCCCATCATATCAATTGTAGAAAAGGCCATCTTATCACTCTTCACCCACTTTTCCTTTCCATGCCCCAACCTAACATTCTGTATCCTGGAAAACCCATTCCCAATTCACTTACAATTGCACTTTCAGATTCCAAACTGTCTACCCTTTGGCCATCCATACACAACAACATTTCATTAGCTACTGATTTTCTCAATGGTACATTCATCATAGAATCAGCTTACCTTTGATGTGCTAGTCCCCAATTAAATAGTTACACTGTCTTTTACCCTGGCTATTCCCCTGGTCACCCTCATCTCTGTTCCCTTATGTCCCAGGGATGCAGATTTGAAAATTGACTACTGTTTTAGATATCCAGATCTGGAGAGATGGCATAAACCACTACTGTAATGCCCTAACTGTTAAGAGTTGTGGGTTTTAAGAAAAAGAAAGAACATGGTTTGCACAAGTGGATTCAATATAACAAGAACAGATTTATTGAAGAGCTGCTCTCAGCACTGCAGAGTACAAACTGAAAGTAAAACAGCAGCTTTGGCAAACGCTCTAATGACATCACCATCAAATTGTGTGATCAGATCTTAAAGCAACCATGCAACCCTTTTAAATATAACATCCCTCCTCCTTCTGTGGTCATGACAACAAATTACTGTGATGTTATATATAGGATCAATAATACTTTAGACATGGTACGATGTATCATTATATGCAGTCAATAAAAAAGTCAATCATGAGGACATGTATTCCCCTTTGGTTCGATGCAACATTCTGGAATTTGGATGTCCTTGACCCTAGATGTATGAAATGGAACTTCAGTAGACACTTCCTCTCTTGGGACTAATTCTGCATCATTCGTATGTGATGTAGAACCATAGATATATTCATCAGGCAACTCAGATTCAACTCAGTCTTCTGTAGTAGTATTCACAACACTAGGGACTAAAGAAGTTGGTACTTCTGGAGATAATTCTGAGAAATCATTTCAAGATTAAAACAATTGGTCAGCATAGCATCACCAAACTAGTTCATCTTCGGTTCAAACCATTTCAGCAATTGGACCCGTTTTTGCTAAAACTATGGCTGGTACCCATTTCTCACTCGTGACATAATTACGAGCTCACACTCTATCTTCTTGTTGAAATGAGCATTGTTTTGCCCTCACTTCCCATTTAGCAATTTCAGATTATTGTTGATGCTCTACTATCTCTGAAGTTACTGGAGGCAAAAACAATCAAACATAGTTCTCAACTTTCTATTTTAATACTAGCAATGGAGGTGAACTTTGGATAGTCGCATGAGTAGTATTTCTTGAAGATACCAAAAAGCTATTCACACAACAATAACGAATGCTCTTTTGTAGCTTTTAAAGAATATTTTAAGGATTTTATGAATCAGCTAATCCTTTGGTTGATGGATGATGAAGATGCAGATTATATATGCTGAATACTATTTATTTTGAGATCTTCAAACTCTTGTGAAGTAAACTGTGAACCATTATCACTCACAACCTATTGCGGTTTACCATATCTTGCAACAATGTTGTCATGGTTTTCAATGGTTTGTTCAGTTGTAGTAGATCTCATGATAACTCCTGGCCACTTTGATGGCAAAGAACATGTAACTCTCAAACAGACCAGCAAAACTACTTGTAATTGTTGCCATGGCATTTTAGGCCACGCTTAAGGGTGTAAAGGAGACAACAGTGGTGTATTTCTGATTTGTGCACAGGATTGAAACTCCCACTTTTTCTTCAATCTGAGCATCCAGACCCAAGCCATCAAAGTAACTATGTGCTAATTCCCTCATGTGGGCTATACCAGGATATCCTTCATGTAGTTGTTCAAGAACACTTCCACACAGATTAGGAGGAATGATCACTCAGATTCTCCACAATAAACACCCACCTTGGACAGTCAACTCAAGTTTTTTTGACACATATGACTTCAAATCAGGATGCATACGATGTATTCCAGCTATCGTTCCTTTCAGTATCATATCCATCATCTTCCCAATCACGGATCATTTCTGGTATGTCTCTGAACTTGAGAAGTTGTCACAATCAAATAATCTACAATTGAAAAATAAAGAATATTAGCAAAGCTATTTGGTGGCATCTGCACAATAGGTAAAGGGAAGCATGACAATGCATCAGCATTAGCAATGCATTCTGATTGATGGTAATTTATATCGTAAGAATGTGCAGATAGCATCTTTGCAATTGACTAGCCGCTAATGATGGTATGCCTTTATACTGCTAAAAATGGCAGTTAAGGGTCAATAAACTGTCAGTAATATGAAATAACAACCATATAAATAATGATGAAACCTTTGTATGCCAAAAACTTTACTCAATGCTTCTTTTTCTAGTGGAGCATTGTTAAATTCAGCACTAGTCAGAGTGTGCGAAGAAAAAGCTATTGGTTATTCTGCTCCCAAAGGCATAAGTATGTGAAACCTCTGTCCCTACTCCATAAGGTGAAGCATTGCAAGCAAGCGGTAATGGTAGCTCTGGATTAAAATTGTTGTAGGGAAAAATCCCTAGTACCAGTGCATTCAAGGAGGTCTAGTCTCAAGGCAAGGTTCAAAGTGTTTTTCTATATTGTACAATTACTGTGATCCCAGGGAGACCCCCGTAGCCAGTTCAGAAACAGTGGCTTGGCCACGTTGATCTCAATAGTTACACATTCGCTCTGGATATTTATAGGAATCCAAATTCGAGCGGGAACATTTTCTCATACATTTTACAATACCTAAAAAGTGGCGGGATTCTTTAATTGCTGCCCTGAAGATTTGGCGGGCAGTTTCGATTCGAACAGATTAACACTAAAAATATGTATCCTATCCGGTCAGGAAGTTTCCTGGTAGACTTTGTCAATTTGCATCTGTATGGTGTGTGTCCGTGTTAATGGGACTGCCTGTTCTTGCCCCGGTGTTTTAATGTGTTTCCCATTATCCTCTCGATGTGTCCCCTTATCTAAATCGACCTCCGATGTTTGTGTCTGTATTCTATGTTTACGAGATTAGATGTTAATGTCATTTTGTCCTGCTGTGTGTAGGGGGATTTAATCTAATCTTTTATTCTTTTTATCCTGGTTTATTAAGTTTCTTTGCCTGCCTTGGCCATTTTATTCCCATAATATTTTATTTACAGTACAGTTGTGCCATATATCCCACTGCCAGGTCTTGACTCGCAGATATCCCGATCTTCTGGCCAAGGGCCGTTTTAAAATGCAGCTTCGTGCTGTTAGTGGGCAGAATAAGGATCTTCTGTCAAATTTTGAATTAAAGGTCTCTCAGCTGTGCAGAGGGGGATTTAAACGAATGTCCATTCGGGTGTTCCCCTCTGCATTGTGGGCACGTTATGAATGGTGCCAATCAGTCCAATAAATGACATAGGTAGGAAGAGGGAAGGGGTCATGAAAAGAGAATATAGAGAGTTAGGTAGACAGCTGAGAAAGAGGAATGCAAAGGTAGTAATCTCGGGATTGCTGCCTGTGCCGCGGGAGAGTGAGAACAGGAATCGGTGGAGAATGAATGCGTGGCTGAGGGACTGGAGCAAGGGACAAGGATTTGGGTACTTGGATCATTGGGACCTCTTTAGGGGCAGGTGTGACCTGTTTAAAAAAGACGGGTGGCACTTGAATCCCAGGGGGACCAATATCCTGGCGGGAAGGTTGGCTAAGGCTACTGGTGAGACTTTAAACTAGAAAGGTTGGGGGGAGGGAATCGAAATGAGGGGACTGAGAGCGAGGAGGTTAGCTCGCAAATAGATAAGGAATGTAGACAGGGTAAGAGGGAGGTTAGACGAGTGATGGAGAAGGGAAGTGCTCAGGCTGAAGGTCTGAGATGTGTCTATTTTAATGCCAGGAGTGTAGTGAATAAAGTGGATGAGCTTAGAGCGTGGATTGCTGCTTCGAATTGTGATGTGGTGGCCATTACGGAGACTTGGATGTCTCAGGGACAGGACTGGGTGCTTCAGGTGCCGGGTTTTAGATGTTTCAGGAAGGACAGGGAGGGAGGCAAGAGAGGGGGGGGAGTGGCACTGTTGATCAGGGATAGTGTCACGGCTGTAGAGAAGGTGGACGCCGTGGAGGGATTGACTACGGAGTCTCTGTGGGTGGAGGTTAGGAACAGGAAGGGGTCGGTAACTTTGCTGGGTGTTTTCTATAGGCCGCCCAATAGTAACAGAGATGTTGAGGAGCAGATGGGGAAACAGATCCTGGAGAGATGTAGGAATGACAGAGTTGTCGTGATGGGAGATTTTAATTTCCCAAACATAGATTGGAATATCCCTAGGGCTAGGGGTTTGGATGGAGAGGAGTTTGTTAGGTGTGTCCAGGAGAGTTTCCTGACACAGTATGTGGATAAGCCTACTAGAGGAGAGGCTGTACTTGATCTGGTGCTGGCTAATGAACCTGGACAGGTGGAGGATCTCTCGGTGGGTGAGCATCTTGGGGATAGCGATCATAATTCTATCTCCTTCACGATAGCATTGGAAAGAGATAGGATCAGGCAGGCTAGGAAAGTGTTTCTCTGGAGTAAAGGGAAATACAGTGTCATCAGGGAGGAAATTAGACGGGTAAATTGGAAGGAGGCATTCTTGGGGAAAAGTACCGAAGGAAAGTGGAGGATTTTCAAGGAATGTTTGTCTGGAGCTCTGCATGACAACGTTCCGATGAGACAGGGGGGTGTTGGTAGGGTACGGGAACCGTGGTGCACGAAGGTTGTGATGAACCTGGTGAATAAGAAAAGAGAGGCGTACAGAAGGTTCAGAGAGCTAGGAGGTGTTAAGGATTTAGAGGAGTATACGGGATGTAGTAAGGAGCTTAAGAAGGAAATTAGGAGAGCGAGAAGGGGTCATGAGAAGACCTTGGCGGGTAAGATTAAGGAGAATCCCAAGGCTTTGTACAAATATGTCAAGAGTAAAAGGATGAGATGTGAAGGCATAGGACCCTTAAAAGGTGAAGGGGGAAAAGTTTGTGCGGAACCGTTAGAAATGGTGGAGGTTCTTAATGAATACTTTACCTCGGTATTCACGGTGGAAAGGGATCTGGGTGGTTGTACTGCTGGTTTGCGGTGGACAGAAAGGATCGAGCATGTGGACATAAAGAAAGAGGATGTGTTGGAACTATTGAATGGCATCAAGGTTGGTAAGTCGCCGGGACCGGATGGGATGTACCCCAGGTTACTGTGGGAGGCGAGGGAGGAGATTGCGAAGCCTTTGGCGATGATCTTTGCATCGTCGATGGAGACGGGAGAGGTTCCGGAGGATTGGAGGATTGCAGATGTGGTCCCTATATTCAAGAAAGGGAACAGGGACAGCCCGGGAAATTACCGACCGGTGAGTCTAACCTCAGTGGTTGGTAAGTTGATGGAGAGGATCCTGAGAGACAGGATTTATGATCATCTAGAGAAGTTTAGTATGATCAAAAGTAGTCAGCACGGCTTTGTCAAGGGCAGGTCGTGCCTTACGAGCCTGGTTGAGTTCTTTGAAAATGTGACCAAACACATTGACGAAGGAAGAGCGGTGGATGTGGTCTATATGGACTTCAGCAAGGCGTTCGATAAGGTCCCCCATGCAAGACTTCTTGAGAAAGTGAGAGGGCATGGGATCCAAGGGGCTGTTGCCTTGTGGATCCAGAACTGGCTTGCCTGCAGAAGGCAGAGAGTGGCTGTGGAGGGGTCTTTCTCTGCATGGAGGTCAGTGACCAGTGGAGTGCCCCAGGGATCTGTTCTGGGACCCTTGCTGTTTGTCATTTTCATAAATGACCTGGATGAGGAAGTGGAGGGATGGGTTGGTAAGTTTGCTGACGACACCAAGGTAGGTGGTGTTGTGGATAGTTTGGAGGGATGTCAGAAGTTGCAGCGAGACATAGATAGAATGCAAGACTGGGCGGAGAAGTGGCAGATGGACTTCAACCCGGATAAGTGTGTAGTGATCCATTTTGGCAGATCCAATGGGATGAAGCAGCAGTATAATATGAAGGGTACCATTCTTAGCAGTGTAGAGGATCAGAAGGACCTTGGGGTCCGGGTCCATAGGACTCTTAAATCGGCCTCGCAGGTGGAGGATGCGGTCAAGAAGGCGTACGGCGTACTAGCCTTCATTAATCGAGGGATTGAGTTTAGGAGTCGGGAGATAATGCTGCAGCTTTATAGGACCCTGGTTAGACCCCACTTGGAGTACTGCGCGCAGTTCTGGTCACCTCATTACAGGAAAGATGTTGAAGCCATTGAAAGGGTGCAGAGGAGATTTACAAGGATGTTGCCTGGATTGGGGGGCATGCCTTATGAGGATAGGTTGAGGGAGCTTGGTCTCTTCTCCCTGGAGAGACGAAGGATGAGAGGTGACCTGATAGAGGTTTACAAGATGTTGAGAGGTCTGGATAGGGTAGACTCTCAGAGGCTATTTCCAAGGGCTGAAATGGTTGCTACGAGAGGACACAGGTTTAAGGTGCTGGGGGGTAGGTACAGAGGAGATGTCAGGGGTAAGTTTTTCACTCAGAGGGTGGTGGGTGAGTGGAATCGGCTGACGTCGGTGGTGGTGGAGGCAAACTCGTTGGGGTCTTTTAAGAGACTTCTGGATGAGTACATGGGATTTAATGGGATTGAGGGCTATAGATAGGCCTAGAGGTAGGGATATGATCAGCGCAACTTGTGGGCCGAAGGGCCTGTTTGTGCTGTGGCTTTCTATGTTCTATGTTCTAAATGAATATGTTTAATGAGGTGAATATTGATGAGATAGTAATAAAAATATGGCTTTGGAAAATGGCCCACTTCAGTCCCTCCTCTCGTCCAGGGGGTCCCATTCATGGCTGACCCCCCATGGACGATCTTCAGAGGTACAGTGACTTGTACAGATGTCGTCCTTGCCGTTGTTCCTCTTCCTCTATGGTGTGGTTAAATTCTTGCATCTGGATACTGGCAGTGGGTAGCATTCTTGATGCAATATTTGCACATATCATTTTAATACAGGTTAGGCCCAGGCAGAGTGTGAACAGGATGGCTACTACTAAAATTAATCCCTTCGTAATGTATGCTCCCCAAACTGTGTTAAACAGCCACCCTAACCACCCATCAGTCCCTGTAAATCCCTGTTTAAAGCTATCCAATTGCTTTTGTATCCTGGACATGGCTGCTGTTATGTTTAATGTCTCGTCGTGTACATATGTGATGCATTTTCCTTTGATGATGGTGCATACCCCTCCTTGTCTGGCTAGCTGGTAGTCTACTACATATTTCGTTTGCTGTGTGTGTAGTCTGAGTTCTGCGAGTTCTTGGTCAATTGCACCCAGTGCTTGTAGGGTGCTGTTTCCTAAGATGGTAAGTCCACATATGAAGAAATTCCTATTACTGGCACTGATCACCCCTGCGGCACCCCCTAGGGATAGTGTCCCCAGAAATCCATACCCCAAAGAAGATCCTAATGTGACAGGGGCCTGCCAGTTGGCGCAGAATTCTGCGCTGATGGCCCTGGTCACTATGCGTTTCTGGACATGCCCTTCGCTTGGGCACGGAACCGTGAGAGGTCTGATTGTCCCTACGGAAAAGAACCTTGGAGGCCTGTCTGTGGCCGTCATGTATACATTTTTGAATCAAAACACATAACCTTCTTTAACCCGATAACATGCATTACCCCGGGGTCGTTTGACCACATGGTCCCATGTTGTGGAACCTTCCCTCCCCCGGGACTGCCCACTTGATTGTACCCCTTGGTGAGAATCAAATGGGTATGTCCCCGAGGCTGAGCTTACGTGGGTGCCGTTGCACTTGCCACACATAAGCTGCCTACCCGCGGTGACTGCAATGCATTTTTGTTGCTTGCAGTCACAAGTGAAGTGTCCTTCCCGGACCCGGCACTCCTGGAGAGCACAATGTGCCTCAGCGCACGAATCATTTTTAGGGACAAAGGCATGCACGCACCCCCATCCCTCTCCCTTAAAACATCGTGGGTAGTTCCCATGTGTCTCCTCCTGTTGGGGTCCCATCCCCCCTAGAATTCCCGGCTCAGTGAGCTCTACACACCTTCCTTGTATCCCTTGTTTAAAGTACCCAATATGTTCCTTGCAGGGTGCCCCCGATGTGTCAATAATGAATAACTCTTGTAGGAGCCACCCTGGTGTTGCGATGAATAGGGAGTTTACAGATCGCGCTGAAGGGTAACAAGCGGTCCTATTCCCATAGATCTGGATGTGTGTTTTCAGGAATAGGTTTTCTTCCATGATTGGTGGTTCTGCTCCCCTAACCCCCATGTGTTGGAGCGTATTTACAATGGTCATGGTTATCATCAAATATGTCCCTATTCCCATATCGTTTTTTACAACTGTATTTTTACAGTTATAGTATATACAGAAAATAAACAGGTAATTAAATTAAAAGTAGTTTGTTCCGCCGTCTTGATAGTAGATCTGGTCCTGGTTCCTGTGGAATTTGAACGAACGAAAACGGTATCTTTAGTTCATTTGTCTTCATACAGCTTTAATTGGGTCCAATGTTTCCAGATCCCCTGTCCCCTTATATCTATGATGTGGAGATGCCGGCGTTGGACTGGGGTAAACACAGTAAGAAGTTTAACAACACCAGGTTAAAGTCCAGCAGGTTTATTTGGTAGCAAAAGCCACACAAGCTTTCGGAGCTCTAAGCCCCTTCTTCAGGTGAGTGGGAATTCTGTTCACAAACAGAGCATATAAAGACACAAACTCAATTTACATGAATAATAGCTGGAATGCGAATACTTACAACTAATCATTGTTTTGTTTCTTAAAGACTTGATTAGTTGTAAGTATTCGCATTCCAACCATTATTCATGTAAATTGAGTCCCTTTGGTCTGGGTTGGTGTCCCATCTTTAACTTTATGGGCTTCCCGGGGTTGTGCTGTGCACATATAGTGCATCTGCGGCAGTATGCGGCCACATCCCGTCCCAATCCTTTCCACCACCACTCTCTCCCCAGGCTCTGTATCATTGCATCCCTGCCTGTATGGGGAAGTCTGTGGTGTAGTTCCAGTAATGTGTTCTGGATACATCCTGGTGCCAATACCCGGTTATCTTTTCTCCACACCCCGTCAGTCCCTTTAACTGCGCCCAGCTCCTCCCATCTATCTCGTTCTTGTTGGGGAATGTCCCCATGTAATTTCTGTATGTCAATTTCTTCCGGTTCTACCACTATCGCTGCAAGGGGCAGGCTTTTAATGTCGCTGTTTTCTAGTGCTTGCTGTGCCGCTGTGTCTGCGGCTTGATTCCCTTTGAAATGAATCCACCCCGGGGTGTCCCTTCCGGGTTCCCGCTGGTGGGCTTTTATTTTAATTACTGCGGCCTCTGTAGACTGTTCACTAGCTGCTAGCAGTGCCCTTATCTGCTGTTGGTGTTTAATGGGGGTACCTCCTGTAGTAATGAACCCCCTTCTCCCCCCTGCGGACATGTAATCATGGACCACACCAAACGCGTATTGGCTGTCTGTATACACATTTACTGTTTTCCCTGCTGCTAATCTTAAGGCTTGGGTGAGGGCAACTAATTCTGCTACCTGAGCGGACTGACCCCCGTCGATCCGTCCTGATTCTAGGGTTTCCAGGTTCTGGTCTACTACTGCCCACCCTGTCCTTGGTGATCCGGATATATATTTGCGGGACCCATCCACATAGAAGGTCTTATCTGCTGTTGGAAGGGGTTCGTCTCTAATCTTTCCTTCCTTGTTATCTTTGTCAATTTCTCCACAGCTGTGCGCTTCCCCAATATCTAAAATCCCTTCCGCGGGGTTTTCTCCCGTTTCCCTAATGATGGTGACTGACTTGTTAGGTGGTAGGAGTGTGGCCTCCCACCTTGCCCTCCTTATATTCGAGACTGTTTTGAGTTTGCCCGTGTTTAGCGTTTCTACCAATGTATGTTTTGTGTGTAGCACGATATCTCCTGTCATGACAATGGGCTCACTTATCCTCACAGCCCATGCTGCACAATCTAGGGCGGCTATGCACCTGGGCATCCCGGTGACTACTGGTCCCTCAGCCGTTGAATAATACCCTACGGGTCTCTTTCTATCTCCATGAGTCTGTGCCACTATGGCAGAATAGAAGCCGTCCTGGTTATCACAGAAGATGTGGAACTTCTTGCTTCCATCTGGCAGTCCCAGCCCTGGGGCTGAAACTAACCTAGCTTTCAACTCTGCATATGCTGTCTCTTGCTCTTGTCTCCACTCTATACTTTCCAAGGCTGGCTTTCCTCCCTTCACTAGTCTCTGAATTGGTTCCGCGATTCTTGCGAAGTCAGGGATAAAACTCCTACTGTAATTGAGTAGTCCTAAAACTTTTCGGACCCCTCTTACTGTAACTGGTCGCGGCATTTCTTTAATCACGGTTTTGCGATCTGCGGGCATTTCTTTAATTCCCTGGGAAATTAGGTGTCCTAAGTACAGGACCTGGGGTTTTGCAATTTGTGCCTTATGTGGGCTGACTTTCAGCCCGGCTTTTGCCAATCCTTCTAGTACTGCATACAGGGCTGCCTTGTGCCCTTCTTCTGTTTTGGACGCTATTAACACATCGTCCACATACTGGATTGTCCTCATGCAATTTCATCCTACTCAGGATATCGCTCATTGTTCTGTGAAATATGGCAGGACTGTAAGAAATCCCTGTGGGAGGCGAGTCCATGGATACTGTTTCTCTCCCACAGTGAAGGCGAATTTGTTTTGGGATTCTGTGTCCAGTGGAAGGGACCAGAACCCATTTGCTATATCTAGCACCGTGAAAATTTTGTGGTCTTGTGCCAATCCGTTTAAAATAGTCGAGGGGTTTGCCACAATGGGGTGTAATTTAGGTGTTACCTTGTTCAAACCTGTGTAATCGATGGTGAGCCGGTCGCTCCCGTCAGGTTTTATAACTGGCCATGTGGGGGAATTGGTGGTACTGGTGGTTTCCCTGAGGATTCCCTTTTCTATTAAACCCTTGACTATTTCTACCACTGCCCCTTGTGCTTCTCTCTTGATAGGGTATTGTCGGTGGGGCTTGTGTTCCGGTCCTGGGACTTTTATCGGTTCTGTGTCGGTTAGTCCGGTATCTAATTTCGTCCCAGCCCAGGCTTCGAGAATGGAAGCGCAGATGGCTCCGAACCCTTCTTTTTCCTGATCCCAATCTCGGGCCACGATGGTGGCTACCCCAACCGTCCCCAGGTGGCTAGCTAATGTCCCTATTCCAGTCTTCCTACCGTCAGGTTGTGGCCAAATTAGTTTCCCTTTCCCACAATCTATCAGCACCTGGTATTCCCTCATTAAATCGTTCCCCATGATTGTGCCCTCATTATTCTGACATACGTAAAATTGCATTGGAATATACTTGTGGTTGACTTCTATT
Organism: Mustelus asterias; assembly: GCF_964213995.1. Classification (NCBI taxonomy): domain Eukaryota; kingdom Metazoa; phylum Chordata; class Chondrichthyes; order Carcharhiniformes; family Triakidae; genus Mustelus; species Mustelus asterias. The sequence continues at coordinate 166,073,955 of NC_135801.1, forward strand.
AGTGTGGTCTCGCTAAGATAGGCGGGTATTCTCTCTCCCCCTACCCCGGTTATGTGTATTCTTTTGTTGGTCAGTGGCAGGGGTAGGTTTGTGATTGATATGGCTGCTACCGTATCTACTAACATGTGGCATTCCCTACCCCCTACCAAGGCTTCTACATATATTCTCTCCCCCTCTTTCCTGTTTTGGATGGGAGCTACGGGTTGTGAGATTTCGACCAGTGTTGGTCGATGAGTGGGGTGGATGCACTCCGGCTTCTGTCGGGATTCACTGTCTTCTGTGGGCGTGGCTACACTAATCCTCTCCTGTCTCCCATCTCCCTGGTTTGGGGTCTCTTCTAGTCACCCTAGTGGATTCCAGGAATGTGGTGCCCCCGGGGTTGGTCTATAGTTGTCTTGGGGTCTCCCATGTTTCCCCCAACACGTTGCCTCGGTCTGCCCTGCCCTGTGGCAGTGGTCACAGCGGGGCCCGCCATTCTCGGGTTTCCCTTTGAATGGTGCTCCCCTGCAGAATCTGGCCATATGCCCTGGCTGGCCACACGTGTAGCAGCTGAGCCCGGTTCTCCCCTTATCTCCGTTATGGGGGGTTCCAGTTCTCTCTCGTCTGGGCTTTGTCTGGGCAACCTTCCCTTCTTTTATCCCGCTAGCCCACTCGACTAGCTCGTCATAGTCTTGGGATGCTATCACCTCCATCTTAAGGATTTCTTGGTGTACCTCTGATAGCCCGTCCTTGAATGCCTGGATAAAAGCCCTGTCTCTCCTATCCACATTGTCCTGTCCTGAACATTCCCTATATACCTGGAATAATCTCTCTCCAAATTCCGATGCACTTTCCCCCTGTCCTTGTTTAGTATTTGTGATCCTGCTCCAATTAGTGGGGGAGTTCCCTGAGACCCGTTGGATTTCGGTCTTAAATAATGTGAAGGGTGCCTGCTGGTCGTCTATCTCAGCCGTTGTAGGAACGGCATGTGTCCACCTTCCTCCATTATAGTCCTGTGCTGCTTGGGTCGCTGGCCCTCCTGCCACCAACCTCCATTTATCCGCTGGACAGGCTGCCCTGACCAGCTGGTGTATGTCCCTTAAAAGTAACTGGTGCCCTACCCAGAGTGAATCTAATTCGCCCCAAAATCCCAGGTTTGCACTTCTGGGTTTTAACTTCCCCAGGGATGCCATAATCTGCTGCCTTTCCCCTGGGGTAAAAGGCTTATAGGTTGCTTTTGGTTGTGCTAACGTCCCTCCTCTGGTGACTGGCGCTAGATTATAATTTTTTATGTCCCCTTCTGATACTGGAGCGGTTGCATGTTTCTGCACTGACTCGTATGAGGGCCGAGGGTCCGTTTCCTCTGAACTCTGCGTTATCCCCGCAGTGTGGCTTCTGTATTCTAATTCCCTCGCTCTCTCCTGCAATACCTTAATTTGTTCTGTCTCTTTGTGTCTCTCCTCCATGGAGGCATTTACCTTCTCAATTAGTCCAGCTAACTGGGTCACTAACATTACTCCCATTACTTTTGTTTTGTCCCGTTTAACTCCGTCTACCCACTTTCTCTGATCTTCTAAAGTTTGTGATGCGTTCCACCCGTTCCGTTTCATCTTTGCAACAATCGCTTCTCTGGCTAACAGATACTTAAAAATGAGAGCTACTGCAGTTTCTCCCTCAATAACATGGTCTGCCATTTTTCTGTCTAGCAGTCCTGCAACCCCCGTATGCTGGTTCCAACACTAAAAGTGCCCCAACTCTCTCTCTCTTATCTCCTTATCACTGATACTGCTCCAGCACCGTCTGTATTGCTGTAGGGTCTCGTAGTGGGGTCCCAGTGGGTCTCTTCCCCTGTGCTCCCCCAACTATTCCTGACACCTCACGCTTGGTCTATTTTGTGTTGTCTTATTGGGATGTGTGCTGGTCTTTAGTGCGTTTGTCGGCCCCTGTCCCCAGCCCCTTTAAGTACAACACCTCCCGCTTGGCCACAACCTCCACTAGCAAGGTTGATCCGTTACTCCAAAAAGGGAGTTTCAGCTCCCTGGTACCCTGCTATGGACTGTGGTGTTCCCTACAGACGAACAAGGTTATCAAACTCCGCCCGGGTCCCTAGTGGATTCTCCATCGTTGTGTCTCTTGGTCAGGATGGATCGGGTCCCCTCTTCCTCAACACTTACACATATGTATCTGTTATCAAAGCCCCTGTTATAATTAGTAACTGTATCGACTCTGAGGTTGTTCGTCCCTTCAGAGTCTGTGTTGTTACCCGAATTACACTGTCCGTGCCTTACACCCTGAGTGCCTGTGCCTCTTAGCGCCCGCTTCAAAACCCAACCTTAGCGTGGGAGATTTCTCCTCTTAACGTCCAGTTTAGGGCAGGGCACCTTGAGTCAAGCACTCCCTTGTCCTATTACCTTGGCACAGACAGCGGTTTCGTTTACAATCCTGGGTTAGTTACACCAATTAGTTCTGCATGCGGTTCTTATCTTTATATTAGTCTTAATTCCTTATTCCCGTTATCAAATAGCCCAAAACCTGTTATCTTTACCTCTGGTCCTCTATTTCGATTAAAGTTACTTGTCTTCTTCCACGCGGTCGTTCTGACCTATACCTCTTTAGTGCAGAATTCTGTTTCAATTTAAAAAACTTAGGCAAGATTATACAGTTCTACAAGACAATATTTAAAACGGACAAACCCTAACCCTTAAAGGTACCTCACTTTGAACGGAGACTTGTACTCGCCCCTGACTGCTCTGGATTTTTATCAGATTCGTTTAAATTTGATCCCGGCTTCCAGACCGTGGCCATCAGTCAGAAGTCAGATATCAAATCCTGTGCCGACTACGCCATTTGTTGTAGGGAAAAATCCCTAGTACCAGTGTATTCAAGGAGGTCGAGTCTCAAGGCAAGGTTCAAAGTGTTTTTCTTTATTGTACAATTACTGTGATCCCAGGGAGACCCCCGTAGCCAGCTTAGAAACAGTGGCTTGGCCACGTTGATCTCAATAGTTACACATTCGCTCTGGATATTTATAGGAATCCAAATTCGAGCGGGAACATTTTCTCATACATTTTACAATACCTAAAAAGTGGCGGGATTCTTTAATTGCTGTCCTGAAGATTTGGCGGGCAGTTTCGATTCGAACAGATGAACACTAAGAATATGTATCCTATCCGGTCAGGAAGTTCCCTGGTAGACTTTGTCAATTTGCATCTGTATGGTGTGTGTCCGTGTTAATGGGACTGCCTGTTCTTGCCCCGGTGTTTTAATGTGTTTCCCATTATCCTCTCGATGTGTCCCCTTATCTAAATCGACCTCCGATGTTTGTGTCTGTATTCTATGTTTACGAGATTAGATGTCAATGTCATTTTGTCCTGCTGTGTGTAGGGGGATTTAATCTAATCTTTTATTCTTTTTATCCTGGTTTATTAAGTTTCTTTGCCTGCCTTGGCCATTTTATTCCCATAATATTTTATTTACAGTACAGTTGTGCCATATATCCCACTGACAGGTCTTGACTCGCAGATATCCCGATCTTCTGGCCAAGGACCGTTTTAAAATGCAGCTTCGTGCTGTTGCTGGGCAGAATAAGGATCTTCTGTCAAATTTTGAATTAAAGGTGTCTCAGCTGTGCCGAGGGGGATTTAAACGAATGTCCATTCGGGTGTTCCCCTCTGCATTGTGGGCACGTTATGAATGGTGCCAATCAGTCCAATAAATGAATATGTTTAATGAGGTGAATATTGATGAGATAGTAATAAAAATATGGCTTTGGAAAATGGCCCACTTCAAAATGAACCTTGGGAAAAATTGCATATGGCACTCTTCTCGCTTTGAGACTTTTGGGTTGACAGGCTTTATCCTGAATTTTCCTTGAACTCCCTACATTGAGTCCAGTGTCTCTTTGAGTATGCTCTTGCATTTATCCAAAAGGTGTTATATGTCTCTTTTGACATCAACCTGTTTGTTGACAGCACACCAGTTAAGCTTTATCTTATTCAACCATGATCTCCTAAATAGAGCTGGAAAATTACCACGGACCACACGGAAATGCAACGCTGCTGTTTGTCCACTCAACTCTACGTTGACGACGATGTAACCTTTTAACGGCACAATCTCATCCACGTATATCCTTAAAATCACATCAGCTACTTTTAAAGGAAGGTGCTTCAGGTTTGTTGGTATGTAGTCTCAGGAATTAAAGATACAGCAGCACCAGTATCAATCTCCTAACTATATTAAGGGTTGTGGGTTTTAACAAAAAGAAAAGAACGTGGTTTGCACACATGGATTCAAAGTAACAAAAGATTTATTGAATCTCAATTTGAATATCAATTAATTGTTCTCTGCACTGCTCAAGTACAAACTGAAAGTAAAACAATAGCCTGTACAAACACCCTAATAACATCACCATCAAATGATCGGCTCTTAAAGCAACCATGCAACCGTTTTAAATATACAACTGTCAACCCTGAAAATTTCTCCTCACTGATATCTGCATATTTGTGCCAAAATGGGGGGAGCTGTCCCACATACTAGTTAAGCACAGACTGAATCATACTTTACAACCCATGGCTGGGATTTTCCTGCCCCGCTCATTGCTGGATTCTGCCATGGCAGGGGCCAGAAAATCCAGACCTATGATCCAAACCCTTCCATCATCATCCTGGATATGTTTTATCCCAATGCAGGACAGATCCGTGTGGTATCTGATACCAGCACTATCGTATTCAGTTGGGAGGGATTTGCCCTGGGATTCCTAAACATTAACTTCAAACCCCATGAAGTCTCATGATAATTAATCAAACACTGGTAAGAAAACCTCCTGCTGATTACCAACTACTGATGTATAAGGTAACATATATTTTGATTTCCAAAAAGTGTTCGATAAGGTATCGCAAAAAAGGTACTTAAGATATAAGCCCATGCTGTTGGGAGTGATACATTAGCATGGATAGAGAATAAGTTAACTGATAGAAGACAGAGTGTTGGGATCAGAGAGGCATTTTCAGGATGGCTAGAACTCATGGAGTGCCACAGGGATCAGTGCTGGAGCCACAATTATTTACAATATATATTAATGACTTGGACGAGGTAAGTGAATGTACTATTGCCAAGTTTGTGGATGACACAAAAATAGGTGGGAAGGCAAGTAGTGAGGATGACAAAGAGAATCTATAGAAGAATATATACAAGTTAAGTGAGTGGGCAAAAACTTAGCAGATGGAATATAATGTAGGAAATTGTGAAATTATGCACTTTGGTAGGAAGAATAAAGGGGCTGAATATTATTTAAATGGAGAGAGACTGCAGAAAGCTGAAGCAAGAGGGATTTGGATGTTTGTGTGTATAAATCGCAAAAAGCTAGCATGCAATTTCAGCAGGTAATAGGGAAGGCAAATAGGAGGGATTTTCTTAGGAAGCGAAGGTGAGTAGGCTGGGCCTGTACTCACTGGAGTTTAGAAGAATGAAAGGCAACCTTATTGATGTTATCTTTCTCGATCTCACTGCAGCATACAGCACAATCTAGCACGCTTGTCTCCTTGTCATAATCTCAAGAGCCTTCCATTCATGGGTTACTGATGCCATCAAACTATTACATTGAGATAGACAGTACAGGGTGCACATGGATGATGAGACAAACACCCGGAGGAAACAGTCCAACAGGCTTCACCAGGGATATGTTCTACCCCAAACCTTTCAATTTCAATATCAATGATCTGCCTCCAACTCTGCCTCAGAAGTTCATCTATGCTGACAATATCTGCTGTCCTTTTCAGACTCAAACATTTTCTAAACTAGAGGCAACACTAAACAATGATGTTGCAAAGCTGGCCAATTATTGTAAACACAGTAAGAAGTTTAACAACACCAGGTTAAAGTCCAACAGGTTTATTTGGTAGCAAAAGCCACACAAGCTTTCGGAGCTCCAAGCCCCTTCTTCAGGTGAGTGGATATGTCAATTTTGGATATCAATTATTGTAAGACATGGAACCTTCAGCCCAGCAGTAACAAAGCAGTCTCAAGTGTATTCCACCTCCACAATGCCTGTGCCAAGAGGGAACTCAACATCTCCGTGAATGGCAAGAAACTGATTCACGAACAATATCCTATTTATAACAATGTTACCCTTTACTGTACACTGAAATACAAAAACATCTGAACAAGACAGCAGCAAAGTTCAAAATGTGAAACAATCTCCTCAGCAAACCTGCTGGCTCTTCATGGGATACAGCTGCTCAAACCTTAAGAACTTCAGTTCTTGCCATTGTCTACCTGAGTGCAGAATACTGTGCACCAGTGTGGTGCAACTCATCCCATACCAGTCTTGTAGATACCCAGCTCAACACAACAATGCATATCATCTCGGGTACCCTCTAATCAGCTCAACTCCCCTGGCTCCCAGTCCTGAGCAACATCCCACCCCCTCACATGAGATTGCAAAAGAAAGCTCCTGGAAAATGTTTACATCAACCCAAGCCTGCTGCTACACAAGGACCTTACCAATGCACCTAGTGTTCTCCTATCATGCCAGCCTGTATGGCTAAGACCAGTGAGCCTTGGAAAAACAGCAACGGCAGCCAGAATGAAACCAACATGCCACCATTAAAAAACATTTCCTTATCATGGATTCCACAGCCTGCCCACCCAGCTTCAACCTAACACGCCAACATTGGGCACTCCTCAACCATTTCCACACTGGCCAAGGCCTTTGTGCAGCAAATTTGCACAAGTGGAGACTTGTAAGGAACCCAGACTGCAACTGTGGTGCACCCCAATCAATAACTCACATCATTGAAAAATGTCCCCTGACATAATTCTGTGCAGGGCTCAGAGAGTTCCATTTATTCACTGCAGAAGCTATTGCCTGGCTTGGTGATTACTGCACACATTAAAAGAAAACTTTCCAGACTGGAGAGGCTGCTCCTCACTCCCCAGGCTGGAGAGGCTGCTCCTCACTCCCCAGGCTGGAGAGGCTGCTCCTCACTCCCCAGGCTGGAGAGGCTGCTCCTCACTCCCCAGGCTGGAGAGGCTGCTCCTCACTCCCCAGACTGGAGAGGCTGCTCCTCACTCCCCAGGCTGGAGAGGCTGCTCCTCACTCCTCAGGCTGGAGAGGCTGCTCCTCACTCCCCAGGCTGGAGAGGCTGCTCCTCACTCCCCAGGCTGGAGAGGCTGCTCCTCACTCGCCAGGCTGGAGAGGCTGCTCCTCACTCCCCAGACTGGAGAGGCTGCTCCTCACTCCCCAGACTGGAGAGGCTGCTCCTCACTCCCCAGACTGGAGAGGATGCTCCTCACTCCCCAGACTGGAGAGGCTCTTCTCACTCCCCAGGCTGGAGAGGCTGCTCCTCACTCCCCAGACTGGAGAGGCTGCTCCTCACTCCCCAGACTGGAGAGGCTGCTCCTCACTCCCCAGGCTAGAGAGGCTGCTCTTCACTCCCCAGGCTGGAGAGGCTGCTCCTCACTCCCCAGGCTGTTGTCTGCTGCTCACTCCCCAGGCTGTAATGGCGCTCCTCACTCCCAGACTGGACACGTTGCCCCTCACTCCCCAGATTGGAGAGGCTGCTCCTCACCCCCCAGGCTGTAATATCTGCTCCTCACCCCCAGGCTGTAATGCCTGACTCCCAAGGCTGCAGTGGCTGCTCCTCACTCCCCAGGCTGCAGTGGCTGCTCCTCACCCCCCAGGCTTCAGTGGCTGCTCCTCACCCCCAGGCTGTAATGGTGCTCCTCACTCCCAGACTGGACACACTGTCCCTCACTCCCCAGGCTGGAGAGGCTGTTCCTCACTCCCCAGGCTGTAGTGGCTGCTCCTCACTCCCCAGGCTGGAGAGGCTGTTCCTCACTCCCCAGGCTGTAGTGGCTGCTCCTCACTCCCCAGGCTGGAGAGGCTGTTCCTCACTCCCCAGGCTGTAGTGGCTGCTCCTCACCCCCCCAGGCTGTAATGGCGCTCCTCACTCCCGGACTGGATACGCTGCCCCTCACTCCCCAGGTTGGACAAGCTGCTCCTCACCCTGAAGGCTGTAATACCTGGTCCTCACCCCCCCCCCCCCCCCCCCCCCCCCCCCCCCCCAGGCTGTGATACCTGCTCCTCACTCCCAGGCTGTAGTGGCTGCTCCTCACTCCCAGGCTGCCCCGCGCGGCTGCAAGGCCCCTATCTCGGGGAGCCGGGGCCGGCTGTTGCGCGCGCAGTCTGGCTGAGCTCTGGCTGCGGGGAGGCGCCAGGAAAGGGGAGTCGGTGTGAAGCCGGTGAGACCGCGACCCCGGGTAAGTGAGGCCTGGGTACAAACTGCGGCAGAGAGGGGGTTATATTCGGGGGCGGTGGCGGTTTGAGGAGGGTTTTAATTCCAATCGGGAAGCAGGGTGCCTGCTCCACCATCTGGCAGTCTGCGGGCTCCGCCATTTTAGCCGCTTTCCGGTCACTTTGGCCAGGATTGGACCGCTCCGGCCCGCGGGCAATGGGGAGGACACAGGCTGTCCTCTCCGGACCAGCCCCTATAACTTTACCGGGCTCCAACACATGGCTTAGGCCCCAGTGCAGCACAAAGAGGGATTGCGGCCCTCTCCTCACCTTCCCCATTGAGACCTTCAGGCCAGGCCCATACTGAGTGCCCAGCTCCCAGAGCAATGCTCAGGGAATCCCCCTGCTCATGGAGCTGCTGCTAGATATGTCTGTATCAACTATCCCTTACCTCCCCTCACCATAAAAACCCACTCTGGCTGCACTTTCATCACATTGTTGTCCCTAGGATGTGAAGTCTTTTTTTAAAATGAATTTACTGTTGGGATGTGGCTGATGTTTTAAAGTTTATTTTATTAGTGTTGCCAGTCGGCTTACATTAACACTTTAATGAAGTTACTGTGAAAATCCCCTAGTCGCCACACTCCGGTGCCTGTCGGGTACACTGAGGGTGAATTTAACATGGTCAATATACCTAACCAGCACGTCTTTCGCACTGTGGGAGGAAACCGGAGCACCCAGAGGAAACCCATGCAGACACGGGGTTAATGTGTAAACTCCACACAGACAGTGACCCAAGCCAGAAATCAAACCCAGGTCCCTGGTGCTGTGAGGCCAGTAAGAAGTCTCACAACACCAGGTTAAAGTCCAACAGGTTTATTTGGTAGCAAATACCATAAGCTTTCGGAGCACTGCTCCTTCGTCAGATGGAGTGGAAATGTGCTCTCAAACAGTGCAAACAGACACAAAATCAAGTTGCAGAATACTGATTAGAATGCGAATCCTACAGTCAGCCAGGTCTTAAAGGTACAGACAATGTGGGTGGAGGGAACATTAAACACAGGTTAAAGAGATGTGTATTGTCTCCAGACAGAACAGCTAGTGAGATTCTGCAAGCCCAGGAGGCAAGCTGTGGGGGTTACTGATAATGTGACATAAATCCAACATCCCGATTTAGGCCGTCCTCATGTGTGCGGAACTTGGCTATCAGTTTCTGCTCAGCGACTGCGCTGTCGTGTGTCGTGAAGGCCGCCTTGGAGAACGCTTACCTGAAGATCCAAGGCCGAATGCCCGTGACTGCTGAAGTGCTCCCCCACAGGAAGAGAACAGTCTTGCCTGGTGATTGTCGAGCGGTGTTCATTCATCCGTTGTCGTAGCGTCTGCATGGTTTCCCCAATGTACCATGCCTCGGGACATCCTTTCCTGCAGCGTATCAGGTAGACAACGTTGGCCGAGTTGCAAGAGTAGGTACCATGTACCTGGTAGATGGTGTTCTCACGTGAGATGATGGCATCCGTGTCGATGATCCGGCACGTCTTGCAGAGGTTGCTGTGGCAGGGTTGTGTGGTGTCGTGGTCACTGTTCTCCTGAAGGCTGGGTAGTTTGCTGTGGACAATGGCTGTTTGAGGTTGCGTGGTTGTTTGAAGGCAAGATGTGGGGGTGTGGGGATGGCCTTGGCGAGATGTTCGTCTTCATCAATGACATGTTGAAGGCTCTGGAGGAGATGCCGTAGCTTCTCCGCTCCGGGGAAGTACTGGACGACGAAGGGTAGTCTGTCCACCATGTCCCGTGTTTGTCTTCTGAGGAGGTCGGTGCGGTTTTTCGCTGTGGCGCGTCGGAACTGTTGATCGATGAGTCGAGCGCCATATCCTGTTCTTATGAGGGCATCTTTCAGCGTCTGGAGGTGTCTGTTGCGATCCTCCTCATCCGAGCAGATCCTGTGTATTCGGAGGGCTTGTCCAGAGGGGATGGCTTCTTTAACGTGTTTAGGGTGGAAGCTGGAGAAGTGGAGCATCATGAGGTTATCCGTGGGCTTGCGGTACAGTGAGGTGCTGAGGTGACCGTCCTTAATGGAGATGCGTGTGTCCAAGAATGCAACCGATTCCGGAGAGTAGTCCATGGTGAGTCTGATGGTGGGATGGAACTTGTTGATGTCATCATATAGTTGTTTCTGTGATTGCTCACCATGACTCCAAAGGAAGAAAATATCATCGATGTATCTAGTGTATAGCATCGGTTGAAAGTCCTGTGCAGTGAAGAAGTCTTGTTCGAACCTGTGCATGAAGATGTTGGCATATTGAGGTGCGAATTTGGTCCCCATGGCTGTTCCGTGTGTCTGGATGAAGAACTGGTTGTTGAAGGTGAAGACATTGTGGTCCAGGATGAAGCGGATGAGTTGTAAAATTGCATCTGGAAACTGGCAGTTGACGGCATTGAGTACTGAGGCCGTTGCAGCAATGCCATCATCGTGGGGCAGCAGTGCTAACCACTGTGCTGCCCATGTACCACCATGGGCATTGTATTCTTTTGTGATTTTGTTACTTCTGGTGGGCTATAGGGATGCTCCATGCACAATATTAAATTCTCCTATAAGCACCTGTAAACACCATGCTAACCACTGTGCCACTGATATTGGGGGCAACACTGCACTTCATTGTCCTTAGAAGCTGGTTGTGAGTTTTCATGAGCTGAGGGAGAGCTCCCAGTGATGCTGCTCCACTAATGGTGTAGTGTTGGAAATTCTGGGATATTGGTCCAGCAACTTTATCAAAATAGTAACTAATTAACTGATCAAATGAGTATGAGTAGATGGCAGGGCAGGTGGTATGTCATAACTGAAGTATGTGGGGGTTTGTGGAGAGCATTGTGATCCTGGGAAAACATATCTGCAATGATATTCTGCAGTTCCAGAAACTTTGGCTCAGAGATGTTGAGCTGGAGTCTAAGCTGCAGACATCACAGAACATCAGGGAGGGGGAAAGTTACCTGGAAACATTGTTCATATCTCGGGGAGCCGGGGCCAGCCGTTGAGCTCTGGCTGTGGGGAGGCACCGGGAAAGGGGAGTCGGTGTGAAGCCGGTGAGACCGCGACCCTGGGTAAGTGAGGCCTGGGTACAAACTGCGGCAGGGAGAGGATTATATTCGGGGCGGCGGCGGTTTGAGGAGGGTTTTAATTCCAATCGGGAAGCGGGTTGCCTGCTCCCAAGTACAGAAGGAGGCCATTCAGCCCATTGAGCGTGCACCGACCACAATCCCACCCAGGCCCTATTCCCGTAACCCCATGTATTTACCCTGCTAATCCCTCTGATACTAGAGTCAATTTAGTATGGCCAATGCACCTAACCCGCTCATCTTTGGACTGTGGGAGGAAACCAGAGCACCCAGAGGAAACCTATGCAGACACGAGAGAACATGCAAACTCCACAGTCACCTAAGGCCAGAATTGAACTCAGGTTCCTGGCGTTGAGGCAGAAGTGCCCGTGCGACCTGGAGGTAGTCAGACCCCTTTGATTACGTAAAACTTTCGTGTTTGGGAGCCATTACTGGGTATTGCAAAGGTTGTGTGTTGCCTGGCTGCTGCCCAGGTTAACACATCTGAGCTGCAGATGAGCTGGGTGAGGTGGGGGATCAACTTGTCCAGGCCCACACATGAATCAACTACATGGGTAAAAGCAGGAATGATGGCCTGTTCAGAAAGTTTGAAGAGGAGGATCCAAATAAGAACTCAGAACTTCAAAGGTAATAATCTCTAAATTGTCATCTGAGTGATGTGGCAATTGTTACAGGGTCAAGCAGATTAGAGACTCAAACACATGATTCAAAAAATGGTGTGAGAAGGGACTCGTAGAGCACTGGCACCAGTACTGGGGAAAGAGGGAGCAGTTCCATTGGGATGAACATAAGAACATAAGAAATAGGAGCAGGAGTAGGCTATCTAGCCCCTCGAGCCTGCCCCGCCATTCAATAAGATCATGGCTGATCTGAAGTGGATCAGTTCCACTTACCCGCCTGATCCCTATAACCCCTAATTCCCTTGCCGATCAGGAATCCATCTATCCGTGACTTAAACATATTCAACGAGGTAGCCTCCACCACTTCAATGGGCAGAGAATTCCAGAGATTCACCACCCTCTGAGAGAAGAAGTTCCTCCTCAACTCTGTCCTAAACTGACCCCCCTTTATTTTGAGGCTGTGCCCTCTAGTTCTAGTTTCCTTTCTAAGTGGAAAGAATCTCTCCCTCTCTACCCTATCCAGCCCCTTCATTGGGTTTCACTTAAACCAGGCTGGGAGCAGTGTTGGCGAAGTATATAACTAGAGCTGTGGATAGGACTTCAAACAAAATGCAGGGGCGAAGGGAAGGTTGGAAATCAAAAAAGTTGAGCAGTGTAGTCATTTGGATAAAGGCAGGCAGAGTGGAACAAAAAGGGACAGTGTTTAGTGGTAACGGTACCAAAAATTAAGGTCCAATCAAAGAACAGTGGTTACAAAAAAATAAAATTAAAGACTCATTATTTGAATGCGCAAAGTATTCATAAGAAAGATTAGTGCTCTCTATCTCTTCCTGTCACATTCTCTTTATCATTTTTCTTGCCTTGCTTTGGTTTACCACATCTTCCCAAATTTGATCCCTTGACTCCACTCTCTGGTTTAAAACTCTCTCTACTTTCCCAGTAATGCAGCTCTCTCTGGAACATCAGCCCTAGCATGGTTCAATGGTAGACCATCCCAACAGTACAGATCCCACTTTCCCCAGTACTGGTACCAGTGCCCCAAATACCATGGAGTCATAGAGTTTTACAGCATGGAAACAGGCCCTTTGGTCCGATTTGTCCATGCCGTCCAATTTTTACCATTAAGCTAGTCCCAATTGCCCACGTTTGGCCCATATTTCTCTATACCAATCTTACCCATGTCTAAATGCCTAAATGCTTTTTCTCTATCCCAATCTTACCCATGTCTAAATGCTTTTTAAAAGACAAACTTGTACCAGCCTCTACTAATACTACTTCTGGCAGCTCGTTCCAGACACTGACCACCCTCTGTGGAAAAAATTGCCCCTCTGGACAGATTTGTACCTCTCCCCTCTCACCTTAAACCTATGCCCTCTAGTTTTAGACTCCCCTACATATGGGAAAAGATATTGACTATCTAGCTGATCTATGCCCCTCTATTTTATAAACCTCTAAACCCCCTTAAGCCTCCTACGCTCCAGGGAAAAAAGTCCCAGTCTATCCAGTCTCTCCTTATAACTCAATCCATCAAGTCCCGGTAGCATCCTAGTAAATCTTTTCTGCACTCTTTCTAGTTTAATAATATCCTTTCTGTAATAGGGTGACCAGAACTGTACACAGTATTCCAAGTGTGGCCTTATTAATGTCTTGTACCAGAACTCACTCTTCCCATACCAGTCTTTGAACCACACATTCATCTTATTTACCCTATGCCAATTTGCACGTGGTTCGATTATAACTTTGGGGTTCACTTTCCCCTTAACCACTTACTCCAATTCAAAGTCACGGGGAGTTGGAGCCTATCCTGACAGACATTGGGCATTAGGCATGTTACACCCAGCATGGGATGATCGTCCATCACGGGGCACAAAATTCACACAATCAGACTGAGGGGCAATGTCTCATGTCTGCATGTCTTTGGATTGTGAGAAGAAACTAGAGCACACGGTGAAAACCCATGTGGACACAGGGAGAGCGTGCAAACTCCACACAGACAGACGCCCAAGGCCAGAATCAAACCTGGATCCCTGGAGCTGTGAGGCAGCAGCGCTAATCACTGCACCACCGTGCACTAAGTTGCTTTCAGTTTGGAACCTAGCTCGTATTTAATATGTCAAACCCACAGCAGGTCCCTCTCCCTCGCGGCAGGTCCCTCTCCCTCAAAGAACAATACAGCACAGGAACAGGCCCTTCGGCCCTCCAAGCCCGCGCCACTCCCTGGTCCAAACTAGACCATTCTTTTGTATCCCTCCATTCCCACTCCGTTCATGTGGCTATCTAGATAAGTCTTAAACGTTCCCAGTGTGTCCGCCTCCACCACCTTGCCCGGCAGCGCATTCCAGGCCCCCACCACCCTCTGTGTAAAATACGTCCTTCTGATATCCGTGTTAACCCCCCCCCCCCGCCCTCACCTTGAACCTATGACCCCTCGTGAAGGTCACCACCGACCTGGGAAAAAGCTTCCCACCGTTCACCCTATCTATGCCTTTCATAATTTTATACACCTCTATTAGGTCACCCCTCGTCCTCCATCTTTCCAGTGAGAACAACCCCAGTTTACCCAATCTCTCCTCATAACTAAGCCCTTCCATACCAGGCAACATCCTGGTAAACCTCCTCTGCACTCTCTCTAAAGCCTCCACGTCCTTCTGGTAGTGTGGCGACCAGAACTGGGCGCAGTATTCCAAATGCGACCAAACCAACGTTCTATACAACCGCAACATCAGACCCCAACTTTTATACTCTATGCCCTGTCCTATTAAGGCAAGCATGCCATATGCCTTCTTCACTACCTTCTCCACCTGTGCCGTCACCTTGAAGGATCTGTGGACTTGCACACCAAGGTCCCTCTGCGTATCTACACCCTTTATGGTTCTGCCATTTATCGTATAGCTCCCCCCTACGTTAGTTCTACCAAAATGCATCACTTCGCATTTATCTGGATTGAACTCCATCTGCCATTTCTTTGCCCAAATTTCCAGCCTATCTATATCCTTCTGTAGCCTCTGACAATGTTCCTCACTATCTGCAAGTCCAGCCATTTTCGTGTCATCCGCAAACTTACTGATCACCCCAGTTACACCTTCCTGATCGTTTATATAAATCACAAACAGCAGAGGTCCCAATACAGAGCCCTGCGGAACACCACTAGTCACAGGCCTCCAGCCGGCAAAAGACCCTTCCACTACCACCCTCTGTCTTTTGTGACCAAGCCCGTTCTCCACCCATCTAGCCACCTCCCCCTTTATCCCATGAGATCCAACCTTTTTCACCAACCTACCATGAGGGGCTTTGTCAAACGCTTTACTAAAGTCCATATATACGACATCCACGGCCCTTCCCTCGTCAACCATTCTAGTCACTTCTTCAAAAACCTCCACCAGGTTAGTGAGGCATGACCTCCCTCTCACAAAACCATGCTGATATCGTTAATGAGTTTATTCCTTTCTAAATGCGCATACATCCTTTCTCTAAGAATCCTCTCCAACAACTTCCCTACCACGGACGTCAAGCTCACCGGCCTATAATTACCTGGGTTATCCTTCCTACCCTAGTTAAATAACGGGACCACGTTAGCTATCCTCCAATCCTCTGGGACCTCACCTGTGTCCAGTGACGAGACAAAGATTTGCGTCAGAGGCTCAGCGATTTCATCTCTCGTCTCCCTGAGCAGCCTGGGATAGATGCCATCAGGCCCTGGGGCTTTGTCAGTTTTAATGTTCCCTAAAAATCCTAACACTTCCTCTCTTGTAATGGAGATTTTCTCTAACGGGTCAACACCTCCCTCCGAGACACTCCCGGTTAACACGCCCCTCTCCTTCGTGAATACCGATGCAAAGTATTCATTTAGGATCTCCCCTATTCCCTTGGGTTCTAAGCATAATTCCCCTCCTTTGTCCCTGCATTTGTTTTTGTTCCTCCGCACTTGAATAGCTTCCTGTACAACGGTGCTACCTGTTATTAAGGAAGTCTTAGCAATGCACTTAGAAAGTCAGAGTATTATCAGACAAAGTCAACATGGTTTTACAAAGGGAATTTTTTTTTTTCAAATTTAGTGGAGGTTTTTGAGGATGTAACTGGTATAGTAAAGGAAGCTGTGGTATATTCGATTTCCAAAAAGCATTTGATAAGGTGCCATGTAAGAGTTTAATATGCAAGGTAAGATTCAGAATTGGGAGTCATATATTGGCAAGGATGGAGATTTGATTAATGGACAGGAAGCAGAAGGAAAGTATAAAGGAGCATATTCAAGTTTCAAAACTTGCGCAAGAATCAGTGCAGGGAACTCAGCAATTTCCCATTTATATTCATGGCATAGATGAAGAGACCAAGAGTAATATATCCCAAGTTTTCTGACAGTACAAAGCTAGGTGGGAGTGAAAAATGTGGGAAGGGACTCCAGGAGGCTGCAAAGAGATACAGATAGGTTATGTCAGAGGATGGCAGATACTGGATAGTGTAGAGAACTTTGGTAGTAAAAGTAAAAAATAAATATTTTTTAAAAGGTGTGAAACTTTTAAATGTTGATGTTCAGAGGTACTTTGGTGTACTCTTAAAGGAACACAGCGTGCAGTACAGCTGGAAATTAGAAAGGCAAATGGCACGTTGACCTTTATTGCAAAGGGACTGGAGTAAAAAAACAAGGAATGCTACAATTGTATACGACCTTAAGTGAGGCCACACCTGGTGTACTGTCCATAGTTTTGGTCTCCATGTATCTATGGAAATAAATAGTTACCTTGGAGGTGGTACAGCTAAAGTTCACTAAATTGATTCCTGGGATGAGAGAGTTGTCCTATAACGAGAAACTGATAAAATTGGGCCTATATTCTCTGGAATTTGGAAGAATGAAAGGTGTTCCCATTGAAACACACGATTCTGAAGGAGCTTGAATGGGTAGACACTGAGACACCATTTCCCCTGGCTGGGGAATATGGAACACAGTGATACTGCCTCAGGATTCTGGGTCAAGCATTTCTGACTGATGTGAGAAATTACTTCAGTTGTTAATCTCAGAACTCTCTACCCCAGAGGGTTGTGGGTGCTCCATCGTTGAGTATATTTAATGCTGAGATCAATTTTTTTTGCCTCTTGGGGAATTGAGGGATATGGGGGAACAGGGAGAAAAGTAGAATTGAGGCTGAAGATCCTGTGATCATATTGAATGGTGGAGCAGGTTTAAGGGTCCTACCATCTGCTTCTGTTTCTTTATTAGTCACAAGTAGGCTTACATTCACACTGAAATGAACTTACTGTGAAAATCCCCTAGTCGCCACACTCCGGTGCCTGTTCGGGTATGTTGAGGGAGAATTTAGCATGGCCAATTCACCTAATCTGCACATCTTTGGACTGTGGGAGGAAACCGGAGCACCTGGAGGAAACCCACGCAGACACAGGGAGAATGTGCAAACTCCACACAGACAGTGACCCAAGCTGGGAATAGAACCGGGGCACCTGGTGCTGTGAGGCAGCAGTGCTAACCATTGTACCACCGTGCTGCCCCCTTCTTATGAAGAACAGCAATATATGTTTGGATGGTGTGTGACTTTGGAGGTAATTGCGTTCCCATGATCCTGCTGTTCTTGAGCTTTGTTATGTGCTGATTCCTAGTTGAACATGGTAGCTGTGATTTCCTCGGTGATAGCTCTAAAGGCTATTCATTCAAACACACATAACGAATGGATATCTGATTTGCCAAGGTAATGGAGGATGACTGGTGTCCTAAGAACACTATATTCTGCACCCTCTCCTTTCCTTCTCTATGTACAGTAAGCTTTTTCTGTACAGAGCTTAAGAAAAAATACTTTTCACTGTATGCTAATACATGTGACAATAATAAATCAAATCAAAATGCCCGATTGGATGTTGGGGGAAGGAAAGAAAAAGATTGACAAAAGAAAACAATTAATGAGTGGAACAGTCCCCCTATAACTGTAATTGGGCAACACTCTTAACATGTATTAATCATCCTACACTGTAATCAGTGACGGTAATAATTAGGAACTACTGTAACTTGTGAAAAATTGTAATTGTGGTCTGTCTTGTTTTAGGAGATTCTGACAATACCAATGGAGAACACTCAGGAATCAGACTCTGCTCTTCAGTCAACTGAGATCTGCCAAAAAGGGATCAATTTAAATTGCTCCAAAGGGCCCGACCGTCGGCAGCGTTCCCGAGATAAACTGAAGCTCTTTATCTGCTCAGAATGCGGTAAGAGCTTTAACAAGTACTCGCACCTCAAATTGCACCTCTTGGTCCACACAGGCGAGAAACCTTTCAAATGCCGTGTCTGTGAGAAGGAATTCAATCACCCATCCAGCCTTCGCAAACATGAGATCACTCACACAGGAGAAAAACCATTCAAATGCTCCGACTGTGGAAAAAGTTTCAATGATTCGTCAAATCTTTCCAGGCACAAGCGTATTCACAGTGGTGAGAAGCCATTTAAGTGCAACATGTGTGATAAAGGGTTTACTTATTCTCACCATCTAGTGTCACACCAGCGCACACACACAGGAGAGAAGCCATTTCAATGCACAACCTGTGGAAAAGAGTTCAGCCAGTCATCCACATTGGTGATGCACAAGCGAACACATGCTGACAAGAGGCCCTATAAATGTGGCACATGTGGGAAGGGATTCCAGCTGTCACGCCACTTGGTGACTCACCGCCGCACGCACACCGGAGAGAAACCATTAGAACTCGGGAAAGAGTTGAAGCAGGACTCCAGTTTGGTGAAACACCAGCAGATTGATATGGGAGAGCTGCCATATAAATGTACCATCTGCAGCAAAATGTTCCGTCAGTCACACAACCTAATGATCCACAAGTGTACACATAATGTGAAAAAGCCATATCAGTGTTCCACACACAAGCAGGAATTCAACCATCAGGAGTTCAAGAATCAGCACACACACACAGGAGAGAGGCCATACTTATGTTGTGTGTGTGAAAAGAGGTTCAAGGGCTCCAGCATGCTAGTGACACAACACGTCAATACAGGTGCCAGCCCCTATCATTGTATTGGATGTGGAAAAGTTTTCAAAAACTCATCAAATCTCCCCCAACACCAGCCTGTGCACACAGAAGAATGGTCGCACAAACGTGCTGGGTGTGAGAAGGGCTTCAAGCGTGCACACAAGTCATGCATGCAACTTAGTGAGCCATCAGGACGTCCGATAAGGAAAGGTTCTGTTCAAATGTACAAGATACAGGAAAGGCTGTAAAACTCCTCCATCTAATACATCACCAGCACAGCCACAGTATATGAGATCTTGTCATCCCTCTTCTCCCTTTGCTTCCCTCTTAAACACAAGATCAACATTAGCATTTGGATGAGACATTGTCCCTTAATCTCCCTCCCACTACCATAAGCTCGATGGAATCGATGTTGCATTGTGCCACTTGAAGGAGGTATCGACGTGCCGCAATTTGTGGGCTAAGACAATTCTGAATAAGTTAAGAGTCACAACAGTATCAGCTCTTTGGAACTCTATATCAATGTGATATTTGAGAGCAAAATCTGTAGAACCACTTCAAATATTCTGTCAAGTTGAATCAGTCCCTAGTATCAGAGGCTTAATCGAAATTTGGCATCCTGTAATTTTCTGATGTCTTCCAAGACATGGTCCAAGCCAGGAACACTATAATGGGACCCAATCTGTTTCTTCGGGGTATGGAGTCCAGTGTACTTGGAGCTCAAGGGGCGAGAGCTATCAGAAATGATATTATCTGAGTGGACCTGCCTTTTTCATTGCCAAGACTTCAGGGACGGACAGAAGCTTTGCTGCTAGATCTTCAACAGAGACTGGCCCTGCCATATTTCTGTGCAGGCATGATTTGGGCTGCTGAACCATCCCAGGCAGGCCGAGGAACTTCAGCGCCTTTGCTTTAAACATTTTGTTTTCATATAACAGCTTTAGTTGATTTCTATTGGAAAAGCAGCTGAATGAATAGGTCCCCAAACTTCTCCTCAAGTCTGTTATTTTCTTCAAATTGTTTATTCTATTTTCAAATATACTGTTGAGAAATTCAGGAAAGGACATGGGGAAACGGTGGAGAAATAAGGTAGTCTTGGCCGAATCTTTCATACAGAAGTGCTGTCAGCAGATGGACTTCACACCCTGGTACCAATATTCCACAGTGGATGTTGCACTTGAGGCAGCATTGTATGCTTCCTGTGTGATAAACCTAACTTGACACTAGACCAGGAACCACAAATGACTTTTCGAGTTTTATGGATTTCAAAGTGCTCTCCCGAGTTTAGAAGGCCAATACGAGTTTAGAAGGCCAATCTCTCTAACCGCTGTTCAGTATGAATATTTTATGCACTCACTGTCACATATTGCTGAGATCCTAATAATAACATTGAGAACAACTTATTTTTTTCCTTCCCATTTGCCTGAGTGAGCAGAGTGAAGAAAACATTCAGTAGTGAATATTTGGAGAATAGTGTTTCTGTAATGATTGAATTTGCACCCCACCCCCAGTTAAGGGTTTAGCCTCTTCTATAGATATGCGCACACACAAGGCTGGCTGGAACTTTATGCATGCCAGGGGCTGTTCTTCCACAGTAACTTTGGCACCTCCCTTGGCATCACCACGCCTAACAACTCAGAATAGAAGTTAAAATAGAAAATGCTGAAATACTCAGGAGGTCCAGCAGCATCTGTGGAGAAAGAAACAGAGTTAACGTCTCAGATCAACGGACCTTCATCAGAGCTGGGAAAAGTTAGAAATGTAATAACTTTAAGCATGAGAGAGCAGAGGGGGAGTAGAAACAAGAGCAAAAGGAGAGGCGTAGGTAGGATTTAAGTCGGGAAATAACAATGAATACCTGAGACCCACAGCATACAAAGCTCGGGACCAAGTGCTGGAAAATGGGGTTAAAATAAGTATTTGGCTGACACAGGCATGATGGGTCAAAGGGCCTCTTGCTGTGCTGTACAACTCTATGCAAGGCCAAAGCAACAATGTAATGGGACAAGTGAAGAAAATATCTCCAGAGGATGTGTGAATGGTAAAATGATGAACAGCTCAGAAATTAGAGTAAAACCAACAAAGAAAAATAGAAACATGGGGGCCAAGGTTACCGTAGTTCCAGTATTCCGATTTTATTTCAGGTTTTCCACATCCAATATATTTTGCTTTTGTTTCAGATTGCGAGATATCGAACATAGAATCATAGAATTTTTCAGCACAGGAGACCTTTCAGCATGTCATATCTCTGCTTACCCTTTAAAAGAGCAGTTGTGTTTAGTCCCACAATTCTGCTTTTTGGCTGTAACCTCTCCACCCTCACCCTCAAATGCACAGTCAATTCCCGTTAAAAATTATTTATGGAATCACCTTCCACCACCCTTTCCCAGATCAGGGAAAAACAATGCTGTTTCAAGATGACCAGTCTTAACTTTTCCAATTTCTGATCACCACTGAAGTTCTTAATCGCTGGCAACATCCTGTTAAGCATCCTCTGTGCTCTTTCTAAGACTCCTGACATTTCTCCAAGTGCTCCAGCTGCGGCTACACCAGTGATTTATAAAGTTCGAGAATGATTTCTATGCGTCTATTTATGAACCCAAGAAATCCGTACTTTTTTAACCACCTTGTCAAGTTGTTACGGTATCTTTAACCTTCTCTGTTACCTTATCAAAGAATTCAACCTCAACTATTTGTCATTAACAAATCCATGCTGGCCCTCTTTGATCAAACGGATGAAAATTTGTTTTATTCACGATAATGATTTCCAAATATTTCTCCACTGCAAATGTTAAACTGAATGGTTTGTTGTTCTTGATTTAACCCTCCCCACTTTTGAATAGCAATACAGCATAAATCACCCTCGTTACTTCTGTATCCAATGACAATTAAAAGACTGTGACCAATGCCTCTGCTAGTTCCACCTTTGCTTCTTTCTGCAACCTAGGGTGAATTCCAACTGGACCATGTGATTTACCAAATTTCAGTCTTTTTAGTATGCCATCTCCTCTATTACGATCTATAAAATCCCTATCCTCTTAGTGTAAAATATAGAAAGAATAGGTAGGTCACTTATTAATTTGAAGGTGGAAGTCTACTTGGGGGTGGGCAGTGTTGGAGGAAGGTTAGAGGAAAAAGAGATCTCAGACTATAAATAACCCAATCACTAAAAGCTACGCCACAGGTTAGCAAGGCCCTGAAAAAGTAAATCAAGCGTTAGGCTATGTTTCTAGATGGATTGAATTGAAAAATTGTGAAACCTGTATTAAATGTTGATTAGACCATACTTAAGCATACTGTGGGCAGTTCTGGTCATCATTTAATAAAGAAGATCTAAAGACATTGCAGAGAGTGTAGAAGAAGATTTACAAAGATGATGCCAGAAATGCATAAGTATATATCAAGAAAGGTCAAGCTGGTGTCTTTTCTCTTGGAGTGGACGTAGTTTGAAGGCCTATTAGAGGTATTTAAAATTATGAAAGGTTTTGATAGAGTGGAATACAGAGAACATACTTTTTGTGGAGAAGAGCATTACCAGAGGCCATCACGATAAGATAGTCACCAAGGAATCCAATAGGGAATTCAGAAGAAACTTATTTACCCAAAGAGTGCTGAGAATGTGGAACTGTACCACAGGAAATGGTTGAAATGACTAGTATAAATGTGTTTACGGGGAAGCCAGGGAAGCATATGAGAGAGAAGGGAATAGATTTAGATGGGGAAAGATGAGAGGAGGCTCATAAATGCCAGCAGAGGCCAAATGACCTGTTTCTGTGCCATATATCTTATGTAATATGTAATCTTCTCATCATCTGCTTCCTTTCTGAACGCAGATGGAAAGTACTTATTTAATCCATTAGCCATATCCTCTGTGACTAGATGTAGATTTCCCTTTGGCTATTTAATAGGTCCAGCTTTTTCCCCAGCCAAACGCCTTTAAACTGAGTGCACTAATCCTGAGCATTACTGAACCTCCCATTTCTGGAAGCATTTGAAATATAATCTGACCCTACAAACCTGCTGATATGTCAGGTGCATGTGTGTCAAAACCTTATTTTTCAATATTTTGATAGTTTGAAGCAATAAAGCTTAATTGGTCCTAAGGAAAAAAAGACTTTGTTCTAACAATGAGACCATAGAGGGATTTTATTCTACTGAATCTGAAACCTTTTAGGGGAGATACCTTTATCAGCATGGTTCGCTTGGTAACATTCAGAAGGTCATGGGTTTTAAGGCTGCACCAGGACCTGACCATGTTAATTAGGCTGATGCCCGAAAGCAGCATTATAACAAATGCTAGTCCATGGAGGAGACTTCAAACCAAGGTGTTATTTGACAGTAAAACCTTGATGGGTTGGCATTGTGGGGGGAAAAAAAGATCAAATAGTCTATTCATCTGCAGCAAACAAAATGTACACTTACTGTATGGATGTATGTAGGAAGGGCATGGAGAGATTCCTGTCTGAAGATATGTTTTATGATTTTTTAAAAACTTTCAGTGACGTGTATCTGTAAAGTTTAGAAAATAAACAGTGTGTGTGCATCCACTCTTGTAAATAAATATCTGTTGTGTTGCTTATTATTAGGATAATTCCAGGGCACATTTAACCAAGTTTATGATATCCAGAAGAGAAGCCATGCAAATTACTCAATGGTAAAATGTCCAATTCGTGAAGGTTCCAGGACGATAAACCAGTTTGTCCTGAGATGGAATTTTGCTAAATTCTGGTTCATCATTTCAAATATGACACAGCTCAAAAAGGCCGGTCTGTCCACCATGCCTCTGCTAGCTCTTCATGAGAGATATTGAGCAGTTCCATTCATTTGCTCTTTCCCCTGTAACTTTTAAAGATGATTGCCCACCACTCTTCCAGGTAATGCATTTAAGATCATAACCTACAGCATAAAAAAAGTTCCTGCAAGTCACCTCTGGTCCTTTTGCCAATCACTTTCAATCTGGTTAATCAGCCTTCTGACAGTTTCTCCTTATCTCACTGACAGTAGTTTATAACCTGGTTCTCCAGGCAATTGAGCACGTGTGTCCATGTTGTTAGGCCTATGGTGTAAATTAAAATAAGAATATGTAAGGTAAAATCTGTAGGATATCCTATGGTACAGGAGAGACAAATGTACATTTCTTTGATTCAAAAAATTATTTTTTTTGCCATCAGAATGAAGCGTCAGAGATTGGACTTGCGTGATTCAGAGACAAGTTTATTCATTATTATCCATTGTATTTTTTTATTCATCTTGTAATGTGAGTGTTAATGGCAAATCCAATATTTATTGCCCTTAAGAGCTGGTGGTGAGTTGTCACTCTGAATGCCCGAACTCCTATGGTGTAGGCGCACCAGCAGGGCTGTTGGGAAGTGAGTTTCAAGATTTTGACACAACGACAATGAAGGAATGGCAATATTGCTGCAAGTATTGCTGCAAATTGGCGCAGTGTTAATAGGATTAAGGAGACGAATGCGTGGCTCAAGGATTGGTGTGGGAGGAATGGGTTCAAATTCATGGGGCATTGGCACCAGTATTTGGGCAGATGGTACCTGTATAGATGGGATGGTCTCCGTTTGAACCGTGCTGGGACCAGAGTCCTAGCGAATCGTATCACTAGGGCTGTAGATAGGGCTTTAAACTAATTTATGGGGGGGAGGGTGCAGAGGTAAGAGGAATTACAAAATCAATGGTAGAGGAGAGGGAGCGAGTGCAAGTGAATGAGGGCATTCAAGTAGTTAAAGGAGTAGAGGGCGAGGGAGAGGTTGATAGCGTTTCATCAAATCGGGTCCAGATAAAAGCTGGAATAAAGACACTTTGCCTGAATGCAAGAAGCATTCGGAACAAAGTTAATGAGTTGATGGTGCAAATCAGCACAAATGGGTATGATCTCGTGGCCATTACAGAAACGTGGCTGCAGGGAGACCAGGACTGGGAGATGAATATCCAGGGGTATCAGCCATTTAGGAAGAATAGACAGGAAGGAAAAGGTGGTGGGGTAGCTCTGTTAATATCAGGGTAGTAGTGAGGGATGACATAGGCTCTAAGGAACAAAACATGGAATCGTTATGGGTAGAGATAAGGAATAGTAGGAGGAGAAAGACACTAGTAAGCGTGGTCTACAGGCCCCCAAATAATAATGTTGAGGTGGGGAGGGCTATAAACAAGCAAATAATGGATGCGTGCAAAAACGGAACGGCAATAATCATGGGGGACTTCAACCTGCATATTGATTGGCTGACTCAAGTTGGAAGGGGTGGGATGGCGGAAGAGTTCTTAGAATGCTGTCGGGATAGTTACCTTGAACAGTATGTTACAGAACCAACGAGGGAACGAGTTATCTTAGATCTGGTAATGTGTAACGAGGTAGGTAGAATTAAGGATGTTCTTGTGAAGGACCCTCTTGGGTCAAGTGATCACAATATGGTCGAATTTCTTGTACAAATGGAAAAGGAGAAAGTAGGGTCCCATACCAGTGCCCTCTGTTTGAACAGAGGGGAATACGATAGGATGAGGGCTGAATTGGCTAACGACTGGGAGAGCAGACTGGTAGGTAGGACAGCTGAGGAACAGTGGAGGATTTTTAAGGAGATCCTTTAGCAACAATATATTCCGGTGATAAAGAAGAACTGTAAGAAAAGAGATAACCAGCCGTGGATAACGAAGGAAATTAAGGAGAGTATTAAATTAAAGACCGATGCGTACAGAGTGGCCAAAAATAGTGGAGAATCAAAAGATTGGGAAAACTTTAAGAAACAACAAAGAACGACTAAGAAAGGAAAGATAGGTTATGAAGCTAGGCTAGCTCTAAATATAAAAAATGATAAAAGCTTTTACAAATATATAAAAAGGAATAGAGTGGCAAGAGTGAATGTTGGACCCTTGGAGGACGAGAGGGGGAATTTAATAGTGGGAAATGAGGAAATGGCTGAAACTTTAAATACGTTTTTTGTGTCAGTCTTCACGGTGGAAGACACAAATAGTTTACCGAATATTAACGATAGAGGGTTGGTAGGAGGAGAGGTACTCAATACAATTAACGTTACCAGGGAGGCAGTGCTTGGTAGACTAACGGGACTGAAGGTGGACAAGTCCCCGGGCCCGGATGGAATGCATCCCAGGGTATTGAAAGAAATGTCAGAGGTAATAGCGGATGCGTTAGTGGTTATTTATCAAAATTTGTTGGATTCTGAGGTAGTGCCGGCGGATTGGAAAACGGCTAATGTTACACCGCTGTTTAAAAAAGGAAGTAGACAAAAGGCGCGTAACTACAGGCCGGTTAGCTTAACGTCTGTAGTTGGGAAAATGCTGGAATCCATCATTAAAGAAGAAATAGCAGGCCATCTGGATAAGAATGGTTCGATTAAGCAGACGCAGCATGGATTCATGAGGGGAAAGTCGTGCTTGACGAACTTGTTGTATTTTTATGAAGAGTTGATCAGTGCGGTTGACGGAGGGGAACCGGTTGATGCGGTGTTTTTGGATTTCCAAAAGGCGTTTGATAAGGTGCCTCACAAAAGGTTGCTGAAGAAGATGGGGTCACATGGAGTTGGGGGTAGGGTGTTGGCGTGGATTGGGGATTGACTATCCGACAGGAAGCAGAGAGTCGGAATAAATGGGTGCTTTTCTGGTTGGCAGATGGTAACTAGTGGCGTGCTGCAGGGATCGGTACTGGGGCCTCAACTATTTACCATTTATATAGATGATCTGGAGGAGGGGACTGAGTACGGTAACAAAGTTTGCAGACGACACAAAGATAAGTGGAAAAGTGAATCGTGTGGAGGGCGTAGAAGGTCTGCAGAGAGATTTGGACAGGCTGAGTGAGTGGGCAAGGATCTGGCAGATGGAGTGTAACGTTGACAAATGCGAGGTTATTCACTTTGGAGGAAATAATAGCAAATTGGATTATTATCTAAATGGAAAAAAATTACAACATGCTACTGTACAAAGGGACCTGGGGGTCCTTGTGCATGAGACGCAAAAGCCCAGTCTGCAGGTACAACAGGTGATCAAGAAGGCAAATAGGATGTTGGCTTATATCGCAAGGGGGATAGAATATAAAAGCAGAGATGTCTTGCTGCATCTGTACAGGGCATTGGTGAGGCCGCAGCTGGAATACTGTGTGCAGTATTGGTCCCCTTATTTGCGGAGGGATATATTGGCCTTGGAGGGAGTGCAGAGAAGGTTCACCAGGTTGATACCGGAGATGAGGGGTGTTGATTATGAGGAGAGACTGAGCAGATTGGATTTGTACTCGTTGGAATTTAGAAGGCTGAGGGAGGATCTTATAGAGACCTATCAGATAATGAAGGGGCTGGATAGGGTAGAGGTGGAGATATTTTTTCCACTTAGAAAGGAAGCTAGAACTAGAGGGCACAGCCTCAAAATAAAGGGGGGTCAGTTTAGGACAGAGTTGAGGAGGAACTTCTTCTCTCAGAGGGTGGTGAATCTCTGGAATTCTCTGCCCACTGAAGTGGTGGAGGCTACCTCGTTGAATATGTTTAAATCACGGATAGATGGATTCCTGATCGGTAAGGGAATTAGGGGTTATGGGGATCAGGCGGGTAAGTGGAACTGATCCACTTCAGATCAGCCATGATCTTATTGAATGGCGGGGCAGGCTCGAGGGGCTAGATGGCCTACTCCTGCTCCTATTTCTTATGTTCTTATGTTCTTAAGTAAGGATGGTGTGTAACTTGGACGGGAGTTTGCACGTGGTGGTGTCCCAATGTGTCTGCTATCTTTGTTCTGTGTGTGAGGTTGCAGATTTGGAAGGTTCTATCTAAGAAGGTTTGGTGAGTTGCTGCAGCACACCTTGAAGATGGTGCACACTCGTATCACTATGCACCAGTGGAGGAGGAGGTGAATGTTTAAGATGGCGGCGGATGGGCTACTAATCAAAGCGGCTACTTTGTCCTGGATGGTTTTGAGCTTCTTGGATTATTGGAGCTGTCCTCATCCAACTTATGCCTTGTAAATACTGGGCAGGCTTTGGCAAGTGAGGCGAGTTACCTGTCGGGGTGTGATGATACAGTGATATTGTTGCTTGACTCGTTATCTAGAGACCCAATGTAATGCACTGGGTCAAATCCCACCGCAGCAGGTGATGGAATTATGGATAATGTCCCAGACACTGCCACTAAACTGAGAGGTGAGCTGGTGAAAGAAGACTGGATACAGCTACTAGAAGGGAAAATGGTGTCAATCAGTAGGAGGCATTCAAAAGCGAGATTCCACAGGTACAGTGTAAACAAAGAAAATCTGGAGCTTCCTGATTATCCAGAAGCATAAAAGGTAAAGCAGAAAAAGAAAGTTTGTGACAGCCACAAAAAAGCTTGATGCTGTAGAAATCCTAGAAACTACAAGGGTGAAGTAAAGAGAAAATTAGGAAAGCAAAGACGATATGAAAAAACATTGGCAGATAAAATCAAAGAAAACCCAATGTTTTACCTGTACGTTAAGAGCAGGAAAATAACTAAAAGAATAATGCCCATCAGAGATGTACATGGTAACACATGCATTAATGCAGAAGATGTGGGCAAGGTTTTCAATGAGTACTTTGTCTCTGTCTTCACTAAGGAGAGGGCTGGTGCAGACATTCTAGTTAAAGAGGAGGGTGGCAAAATCTTAGTTGCAATAAGCATAGTGAGAGAGGAAGTACTAGAGGGATTTGAAGGTGGATAAATCACCAAAACCAGATGGATTGTATCCCATCCAGTTAAAGGCAGCCAGGGAGGAAATTATGGATACTCTGAGGATCATTTTCCAATCCTCACTAAATACAGTCAAGGTACCAGAGGACTGGAGGTCTGTTAAGGTTGTACCATTAATTAAAAAGTGTGCGAGGGATAGGCCAAATAATTATAGCCTGTCAGTCTGACTTTGATAGTGGGCAAATTATTGGAATCAATTTTGAAAGACAGGATAAACTGTCACTTAGAAAGGAATGGATTAGTTAGGAACAGTCAAGATGATTTTATTAGGGGAAGGTTGTGTCTTACTAATTTAATCACTTTTTTAAGAAGTAACAAGGATGATTGATGAGGGTAATGTAATAGGTGTTGAAAACATGGATTTTATTAAGACAGCTGACAAGCTCCCATATGGCAGACTGATCAGAAAAGTAAAAGCTTATGTGATACAATTAAAAGTGGCAAGTTCAATCCGAAATTGGCTCAGTGACAAGAAACAAAAGGAAATGGTTGAATGTTTTTGCGAATAGATCGCGGTTTCCAGTGTTGTTCCACAGGGCTCAGTGTTGCAGTTTTGTTGTAAAGAATATTAATGATTTAGATTTAAATGTGAGTGGCATGATTGTAAAATTTGCATATGATACAAAAATTGGCCATGTCATTGCTAATGAAGAGGATAGCTGTTGACTCCAGAATTATATCAATAGTTTGGTTGAGTGGGTGGAAAAATGGCAGATGCAATTCAATCCAAAGAAATGTGAGATAATGCATATGGGGAGAGCAAACAAAGCAAGGGAATACTCAATAAACAGGAGGATACTAAAAGGGGTAGAGGAAGTGAGAGACTTTGGATGGCATATCCATAGGTCCCTGAAGGAGGCAGGGCATGTGGATAAGGTGATAAGGAAAGTATGTGGAATGCTTTCCTTTATTGGACATGGTATTGAATACAAAAGCAGGGATGTAATGCTGGAACTGTATAAAATGCTGGTTAGGCCACAGCTGGAACTTTGTGTACAGTTCTGGTCGTCACTTAACAGGAAGGACATAATTGCTCTGGAGAAAGTACAAAACAGATTTACAAGAATGTTGCCAGGACATTAAAATTGCAGCTAAGAGGAAAAATTGGAAAGGCTGGGGTTGTTTTCCTTTCAGACAGAGGAGGCTAAGGGGTGGCCTAATTGAGGTGTACAAAATTAAGAGGAACATAGGATAGAGAGTAAAGTGTTTCCCCCTTGCTGAGGGCTCAATTACCGGGGGGGCATCGATTTAAGGAGTTTGGTAGAAGGATTAGGGGGACATGAAGAAAAGCTTTTGTCACCCAGAGGGTGGTGGGCATCTGGAATTCACTGCCCAAATTCATGATTGAGATTGAAATGATCAACTCATTTAAAAGGTACCTGGATCTGCATCTGAAGTGCTGTAACCTGCAAAGCTACTGATCAGATGGGATTAAAATGAATGGCTAGTTTCTTTTCTCTTTTGGCTGATACAAACTCAATGAGCTGTATGGAGTCTTTCTGTGCTGTAACTTTTCTATGATTCTATTGTACTTGCAGCAATGTCTTCATTAAGTTTCAGCACATTCCCAGAGTGTCTACTGTAGTCGTTTCTGAAAGAATTATGCTACTTCTCACATGATGTTGCCAATCTTAGTTGAGGATCCTGTGCTGTCCATTGCTAAGCTTGGACAATGGGTTGTTATGTTACACACTCAAGATGAGAAAAGAGCCTCAGACCCATGAGTGTTTATCCATGTTTGCTGGAGCAATTCCTGTTTTTAATTCCTGCTTGTGCTCCCTCCACCCTCTCCACCTCCCCAAGACCCATGGCTAATTCAAGAAACCACTGTCAACATTCCTCTCTGACTATTTTATTACTCAAATGTTGCTTTTTGATGTGATCTCAAAGTGCATCTGATGCCTTCTTGAAGGACTGAAAGATGTCAGCCCTTACTACTGGCCCTGCACAACTGTTCTTCAGGTTAACACACAAACCACCACCTCCAATTGTTCTGGTGAAACGTCATTGACCTAAAATGTTAACTTTCTCCTCCACAGACGCTGCCAGACCTGCTGAGAATTTTCAGCATGATGTCAATAGACTTAATAATTTCAAAGCCCTGAATAAGATCTCCCCTAAATCGACACTTTTATAACAAATTCAAACCCAAAGCATGAATGAAATTTATCTCCATAGCTCAGTGCACTTAGGCTGGAGAACAACTTGTTTCTCTTCTCTGAACCTTGTTCACAATCAAAATGTCCTTCAGGTGAGGAGACCAAAAATGATGTGTCAATTTTAGCCTGGTGAATTTTTGTGACTGAGTTTGAAATAAAGGATGATCAGGCCTCGTAAATTAGAACAGAATTCCAATGCAAGTTCAGCTTGTGCTGCATAACTTCAAAGACTCTGCTTCTGTGTTTGGAACTATTCGGAAGCGTTCATTTCAGCCTAGGTATGAGATGGATTCGTAGCAATAAAGAGAGGGAAGACTCTCATCGAGGAAGTCAGCCTCATGCTGAGCATCTTTATTGCCAAAAGCCCATATGTTTGATCTGAGAAAAGTGGTTATTTCCAAAGATGTGCAGGTTAGGTGGATTGGCCATGCTAAATTGCTCCTTAGTGTCAGGGGGATTAGCTAGGGTAAATGCATGGGGTTGTGGGGATAGGGCCTGGGTGGGATTGTGGTCGGTGCAGACTCGATGGGCCGAATGGCCTCCTTCTGAACTGTAGGATTCTATGATTCTAAGCTTGAAAAATTGCATTGAATTTAGTCAGAAAAACGTTACAGTTCAGGCAGTTAAACACTTTGCTTTTCCAGTTGTACCCCATGAGCTACATATGCTGTTTGTAATCTTAGACCAGGGCTATCAATCCTATTTTGTAAGAATGTTGCACACTGGAGGATATGTATGAGGGAACTTTAGAAGTATTTGCAATAGTCACAATTGGAAATAAATATTCAAAAGGGCACCATTGAAAAGTTAATTGCACTAACAGCAGAAAAGTCATTTGGCCCAGATTGCATGCGTCCCAGAATGTGCAAGGAGGTTGAGGAAGAAATAGTAAAGGCACAATGATTTTCTGAAAATTTTGGGAAACATGAAATGGAAGGCAGCAAGGCAATATAACTTAGAAACTTCTATGGTATCTGAACAATAACCCAAAAAGTATGATTGTATATCTATGCCTGAAAGTGTATCCTGAGACTAAACCAAGCAGCTATATTACATGGATCCTGAATGTAAATGTATACAGACTACTTCACAGAGGCTCTTTCAACAATGCACAATAACTGAAGAGAGTTTGAATATTGCTTAATGAAGAGTTTATTATTTTGAAAAATAAGTTCTTTTGTAGTTCAATTTAAATAATTAAATATTGTGATGGTTCAACATTAGGTGGGTGATTGCTCTGCAGATTACTGCCCAGGCGGTCCAGTTAAAAATTGCCTCTGGTGGCAGGTTGCTAGATTTCAATTCCACAAACACCAGGTACCTTCTAAAACTACTCTAGTTGGCTCATGATCTCAAGAGAAAATACAGTGATTTTCCAATACAGAGCCAGACCCACTAAGGCTAATATTGTGGAGTCCTTACCAACATTGGTACTCTTTTTTTGGGAGGTTTTCAGGAGAGGATGGCACCTGTACAAGAGGGAGGGGTCACAACTAAGTTGGAAGGGCACAAATATCCTGGCTGGGAGCTTTGCTAATGCAGTTCGGGGGGGTTTAAACTAGTGTGGCAGGGGGGTGGGGATCAAACTATTAGGTCTATAAGTGTGGTGGCTGGGGACGAGCTTGGGGCTGGGACAAGGCTGGCAAAGAAGAAGAGCACTCTGGGGGAGGACGACCTCACTGAGCCTGGGGGTCTGGAGTGCTTATACTTCAATGCAAGGAGCGTAGCAGGTAAAACAGACGAACTTGGGGCCTTAATGCGCACGAGGAATTTGGATGTGGTTGCGGTGACGGAGACTTGGTTGAAAGAGGGACAGGACTGGCAGCTGAATATTCCAGGGTACAAGTGTTTTAGGCGAGACAGAGGAGGGGCCAAAAGAGGTGGGGGAGTAGCGGTATTGGTTGGAGAGCATATTACAGCGGTGCAGAGGGAGGACAATTCGGAGGAGTCGTGTAGCGAGTCACTCTGGGTGGAGCTTAGAAACAGGAAAGGCGCAGTCACTATGTTGGGGGTGTACTACAGGCCCCCCAACAGCCCAAGGGAAGTGGAAGAATGGATATGTCAGGAGATACTGGATAGGTGCAGGAAATATAGGGTTGTTGTAGTGGGAGACTTCAATTTCCCTGGTATAGACTGGAAAT
The DNA here is from genome assembly GCF_964213995.1 of Mustelus asterias. Classification (NCBI taxonomy): domain Eukaryota; kingdom Metazoa; phylum Chordata; class Chondrichthyes; order Carcharhiniformes; family Triakidae; genus Mustelus; species Mustelus asterias. The sequence continues at coordinate 166,106,886 of NC_135801.1, forward strand.
CGCTGAGGGCAGGGACTCTGGATGGTGAGGCATTTGTAAAATGTGTACAGGAGGGTTCGTTGGAACAATATGTGGACAGCCCAACTAGAGAGGGGGCTATACTGGACCTGGTGCTGGGGAATGAACCCGGTCAGGTCTTCAAAGTTTTGGTCGGGGAACATGTGGCAAATAGTGACCACAATTCTGTTAGCTTTAGGATAGTGATGGAAAAGGATGAGTGGTGTCCCAAGGGTCAGGTGTTGGATTGGGGGAAGGCTAACTTTATTGGGATCAGGCAGAAATTGGCAGCTCTTGATTGGGAGAGGCTGTTTGAGGGTAAATCCACATCTGGTATGTGGCAGTCTTTTAAGGAACGGTTGTTAGGGCTACAGGACAAGCATGTGCCTGTAAAAAAGAAGGATAGGAAGGGTAGGATTAGAGAACCGTGGATAACCAGGGAAATTGAGGGACTGGTCAAAAGGAAAAGAGAGGCGTACGTTAGGTCCAAGCAGCTAAAAACGGAGGGAGCTCTGGAGGAGTATAATGAAAGTAGGAAAATACTCAAACGGGGAATTAGAAGAGCAAAAAGGGGTCACGAAATGTTCTTGGCAGACAGGATTAAGGAGAATCCCAAGGCATTTTATTCATACGTTAGGAACAAAAGGGTTGTAAGGGAAAAAATCGGACCTCTCAGGGACAAAAGTGGGGACTTATGCTTGGAGCCCAAAGAGGTAGGGGAGATCCTAAATGAATACTTTGCGTCGGTATTCACTAAGGAGAGGGATGTGTTGACTGGGAGTGTCTCGGAGGGGAGTGTTGAACCGTTGGAGAAAATCTCCATTACAAAGGAGGAAGTGTTAGGTTTGTTAGAGAATATAAAGACTGACAAATCCCCAGGGCCTGATGGAATCTATCCAAGGCTGCTCAGGGAGACGAGAGGTGAAATCGTTGGGCCTCTGACGCAAATCTTTGTCTCGTCACTGGACACAGGTGAGGTCCCAGAGGATTGGAGGATAGCCAATGTGGTCCCGTTATTTAAGAAGGGTAGGAAGGATAACCCGGGTAATTATAGGCCGGTGAGCTTGACGTCCGTGGTGGGGAAGTTGTTGGAGAAGATTCTTAAAGATAGGATGTATGCGCATTTAGAAAGGAATAAACTCATTAACGATAGTCAACATGGTTTTGTGAGAGGGAGGTCATGCCTCACGAACCTGGTGGTGTTTTTTGAAGAAGTGACCAAAATGGTTGACGAAGGAAGGGCCGTGGATGTTGTCTATATGGACTTTAGTAAAGCGTTTGACAAAGTCCCTCATGGTAGGCTAGTGAAAAAGGTTGGATCCCATGGGATAAAGGGGGAGGTGGCTAGATGGGTGGAGAACTGGCTTGGTCATAGAAGACAGAGGGTGGTAGTGGAAGGGTCTTTTTCCGGCTGGAGGCCTGTGACTAGTGGTGTACCGCAGGGCTCTGTATTGGGACCTCTGCTGTTTGTGATTTATATAAATGATCTGGAAGAAGGAGTAACTGGGGTGATCAGTAAGTTTGCGGACGACACAAAACTGGCAGGACTTGCAGATAGTGAGGAACATTGTCAGAGGCTACAGAAGGATATAGATAGGCTGGAAATTTGGGCAAGGAAATGGCAGATGGAGTTCAATCCTGATAAATGCGAAGTGATGCATTTTGGTGGGAATAATGTAGGGAGGAGCTACACGATAAATGGAAGAACCATAAAGGGTGTAGAGACGCAGAGGGACCTGGGTGTGCAAGTCCACAGATCTTTGAAGGTGACGTCACAGGTGGAGAAGGTGGTGAAGAAGGCATATGGCATGCTTGCCTTTATAGGACGGGGCATAGAGTATAAAAGTTGGGGTCTGATGTTGCAGATGTATAGAACGTTGGTTCGGCCGCATTTGGAATACTGCGTCCAGTTCTGGTCGCCACACTACCAGAAGGACGTGGAGGCTTTGGAGAGAGTACAGAGGAGGTTTACCAGGATGTTGCCTGGTATGGAGGGGCTTGGTTATGAGGAGAGATTGGGGAAACTGGGGTTGTTCTCCTTGGAAAGACGGAGGATGAGGGGAGACTTAATAGAGGTGTATAAAATTATGAAAGGCATAGATAGGGTGAACGGTGGGAAGCTTTTCCCCGGGTCGGTGGTGACGTTCACGAGGGGTCATAGGTTCAAGGTGAAGGGGGGGAGGTTTAACACAGATATCAGAAGGACATATTTCACACAGAGGGTCGTGGGGGCCTGGAATGTGTTGCCGGGCAAGGTGGTGGAGGCGGACACACTGGGAACGTTTAAGACTTATCTAGACAGCTATATGAACGGAGTGGGAATGGAGGGATACAAAAGAGTGATCTAGTTTGGACCAGGGAGCGGCGCGGGCTAATTGTTCCTGGTTTCTCGTTTCAAGGCTTCATTCTACGATCATCTTACTGGTGCCAGTACAGAGTGAGACTGCGGATAGTTGGGAACCTGTCTCGGGGGCAGGGGATTCATATGGTGTTCGTGGAAGTGGAAATGACTAGGGTTGGGAAGCATTTTCCGATCGGGGCCATTGTGATCTCCAGGACTCGTTTCGATCGCCTCAGGGGGTCGGAGAGGAATTTCCCAGATTTTTTTTTCCCCATATTGGCCCTGGGGTTTTTCACTCTGGGTTTTCGCCTCTCCCTGGAGAACACATGGTCTGGAATGGGGGGGTGGGGGTAAGTTAATAGGTTGTAATGAACAAAGCATCGTAGCTGTGAGGGACAGCTCGGTGGATAGGATATTGGTATGTAGATAGGCTGGAAAATTGGGCGGGGATCCTGGATTCAGGATTCAATCCTGGACCGGGGAGCGGCGCGGGCTTGGAGGGCCGAAGGGCCTGTTCCTGTGCTGTATTGTTCTTTGTTCTTTGTTCTTTGTTCTTCTTTTTACACAACTTTGGAAATTATCTGATTTCAATTTTAAAAGTAACATGTTGAAAATGAGGTGTATTGTAGATGAAGAAATTGTTTCATCTTTACATGGGAGAACAAAGCAAGGAATCTTCATAAAAGAAACTAATGATGTGTTTAATAGCTGATTGATCTTTTCACCAGATCAAGAGAGTGCACAGTAATTACAGACAAGATACCCAAGACAAAAGTCTAGAAATCACATGTAATGAAAACAGAGCTTAGTTCCATTGCTGTAGCATAGGGTCCTGTGTTATTTTTATTGACAGGATAGTGATACTAGCTTTTCAGGAAGTAGGTGTGGTCAATTCAATTTTTTATTGGGATGTGGGTGTCACTGGCAAGGCCAACACTTGCTGCCCATCGATAATTGCCCTTGAACTGAATGGCTTATTGGGCTATTTCAGGGGTTAACCACATTGCTATGGGTCTGAAGTCACACATAGGGTAGAGTCATAGAATCATACAGCGCAGAAGAGGCCCTTTGGCTCATTGTGTCCGCGCCAACACATTAGAAACACCTGAACTCCCACCTAATCCCATCTGCCAGCACTTGGCCCATAGCCAATGATGTGCTAAGTGCTCATCCAGGTATTTTTTTAAGGGTGTGAGGCAACTCACCTCTACCACCCTCCCAGTCAGCACATTCCAGATCATCACCATCCTCTGGGTAAAAAATGTTTTCCTCACTACGCCCTAAACCTCTTGCCCCTCACCTTAAACTGATGTCCCCTCTTGACTGATCCTTCAACTAAGAGGAATAGCTGCTCCTTATCCACTCTGTCCATGTCCCTCATAATCTTATACATCTCGATAGGGTTGCCCCTGAGTCTTCTCTGCTCCAACAAAAGCAACTCAAGCCTACCCAACCTCTCTTCATAACTTACATGTTCCATCCCAGGCAGAATCCTGGTGAATCTCTTCTGCACCCCGGTTAGTGCAGTCACATCCTTCCTATTATGTGGTGACCAGAACTACACACAGTACTCTTGCTGTGGCCTCACCAAAGTTCTATACAATTCCAACATGACTTCCCTGCTTTTGTGATCTATGCCTTGATTGATAAAGGCAAGTGTCCCATATGCCTTTTTCACCATCCTGTTAACATGCTCTTCCACTTTCAGAGATCTGTGGACAAACACGCCAAGGTCCCATTGTTCCACAGAACTTCTTAGTGTCCTACCATTCATTGAATACTTCCTTGTCAAATTACTCCTTCCAAAGTGTATCTCCTCACACTTTTCAGAGTTAAATTCCATCTGCCCATTGACCTTTTCATCTTTATTTTCTTGCCCAAGACACTCTGCCTCACTATTAACTACCAGGCCAATCTTTGTATCATCTGAAAATTTACTAATCCTACCCCCCATATAGTCATCGATCGACAGTTCCAATGCGCCACAGCGAAGAACCGCACAGACCTCCTCAGAAGACAAACACGGGACACGGCGAACAGAGTACCCTTCATCGTCCAGTACTTCTCCGGAGCGGAGAGGCTATGACATCTTCTCCGGAGCCTTCAACATGTTATCGATGAAGACGAACATCTCGCCAAGGCCACACCCCCAAACCCCACTACTTGCCTTCAAACAACCGTGCAACCCCAAACAGATGATTGTACGCAGCAAACTACCCAGCCTTCAGGGAAACAGTGACCACGGCACCACACAACCCTGCCACAGCAACCTCTGCAAGACGTGCCGGATCATCGACATGGATGCCATCATCTCACGTGAGAAGTCCATCCACCAGGTACACGTTACATACTCTTGCGATTCGGCCAACATTGTCTACCTGATACGCTGCAGGAAAGGATGTCCCGAGGCATGGTACATTGGGGAAACCGTGCAGACGCTACCACAACAGATGAATGGACACCGCTCAACAATCACCAGGCGGGAGTGTTCCCTTCCGGGGAACACTTCAGCAGTCAAGGGCATTCAGCCTCTGATCTTCGGGTAAATGTTCTCCAAGGCAGCCTTCAAGACACACGACAACGCAGAATCGCTGAGCAGAAACTGATAGCTAAGTTCTGCACACGTGAGGACGGCCTCAACTGGGATCTTGGGTTCATGCCACACTATCTGTGACTCCCACGACTTGCCTGGGCTTGCAAAATCTCACTAACTGTCCTGGCTTGAGACAATTCACACCTCTTTAACCTGTGCTTAGCCCTCTCTCCACTCACATTGTCTGTACCTGTAAAGACTTGATTATCTGTTAAGACTCGCATTCCAACCATTATCTTGTAATTGGGTTTGTGTCTATATATGCCTTGTTTGTGAAACAAATCCTGCACTCACCTGATGAAGGGGCAACGCTCCGAAAGCTCATGCTACCAAATAAACCTGTTGGACTTTAACCTGGTGTTGTGAGACTACTTACTGTGCCTACCCCAGTCCACCTCCGGCAACTCCACATCATAGTCATCTATGTCATTTATATAGTCATGAAGTCATAGGGAAATATAATACGGAAGCAGGCCCTTCAGCCCAAGCAGTCCATGCCGACCATGGTGCCCTCCTAGCTAGTCCAAGTTCCCCACGTTTGGCCTATATCCCTCCAATCCTTTCGCATTCATGTACTTATCCAAATGCTTTTTAGATGTTGCTATTTTACTTGCCTCAACCACTTTCTCTGGCAACTCATTCCAGCTAAGGCTGGCAGATTTCCTTATATGGCTGATGGCAGATTAGTGAACCAGATTTTCATAGGAACTTCATTGCAGTGTTAGTGTAAGCCTACTTGTAACACTAATAAATAAACTTAAACAGATGGGTTTTTAGGACAATCGCAATAGTTCTCATGGTCACCATTACCGAGACTAGCTTTCAATTCAAAATGTATTAAGTGAATTTGGGCATTGGCCTCCAGATTGCTACTCCAGTGACATTAGCAGTAGGAACTGCCCTTAGTCTTTTGATTTTTTGTATTACACAGATTGCTTCCTTCCCCTTTTTTGGAAAAGGAAGTTCAGGATTATATTGACCATTACACTGTCTTATTTTACTACCCTCTAGCGGTTTTATACAAACCGCAGCACGGCAGTCACAGAATCACAGAACTGTTCCGGCAAAGAAGGAGGCCATTTGGCCCATCGAGCTCTTTTTATTCTATTATTTCCTTTTCTGGAAAGCAAAAGTATTTACGGATCACACTGACATTTCTAGTGTGCTTTACCAGCAATAATGCATTTATTAATGCATTTACCAGCATTTATTATTTTAATAACGGAGTGTGTTTACTGCCTCTTTTGGATCCAGAGAAAAGTAAAGGAGCCATATCGGCTAGAATGTCAAATGCAAACAAATGTCACCGAAATTGCCAATATTGAAAACACAGTAAGAGTTTTAATGGCATTTGCTACCAAATAAACCTGTTGGACTTTAACCTGGTGTTGTTAAAACTCTTACTGTATTTACCCCAGCCCAACGCCGGCATCTCCACAATATTGAAAACACGCAGAGCAAGCGAGTACTGTGCAGTTTGTGTTGCGTGCATTCTCAATGCTACAAGCTGGTTCCAATTTGTTTTCTGTTTTGATGCGAAAATGAATGTTTCTTTCAGATATCGACCAGACCCAAATATTTACTTATTTTTCGCTCAGGATGGGATTGTTAGTTCCAACGCAGCAATAGAAGAAATCTAAGCAATCGAATTTTCACACACTCACTGCTGAGCAAGACATCAAATCCCCTTTCTCTCCCGCTGTGTTTTTTTGCGGGGAGTGGAAACCCCGAATCCCACACGGCAATAATCAGGCAGCAACTGGCGCTTACCCCTCCCTGCCACTGAGTGGAGGCGAACTCCCATCCATCCTGCTGACAGCACTGCAGAAGTCTGGAAATCAGTCACCCAGCTATGTCACCACGGCCTGCTTTCTTACCCACAGTGCGGGCAACATTTTAATGTATTGTTTCATATTGCAAAATAATATTCCTTTGTGAAACCGAATTCCTGCTCAAGCTTATATTATTTGACTGAATATGTTTGGATCTTGGTGTGTAACTGGAGCTGGATGTGTTCCTGTAGTTAACTGTGTTTATAATGATATCTGTCACAGGAATGACATCTGTTTTTACATTGTGAGATGGAGAAAGAAACCTACAAAATGCTAATACGCTTTGATTTTGATTTGATTTATTATTGTCACATGTATTATTGTTATATTATTGTATTACATGTCTATTATTCCCACGAAACTCATCTCCAAACTCCGTGGCCTGGGCCTCGGCACCTCCCTCTGTGATTGGATCCTGAACCTCCTAGACCACAGTCAGTAAGGATAGGCAACAACACCTCCTCCATGATCATCCTCAACACTGGTGCCCCACGAGGCTGTGTTCTCAGCCGCCTGCTATACTCCTTATACACCTATGACTAGGTGTCGCCAAATTCCACTCCAATTCGATTTTCAAGTTTGCTGACAACACCACCGTAGTGGGTCAGATCTCAAACAATGATGAGACAGAATACAGGAATGAGATAGAGAATCTGGTGAACTGGTGCGGCAACAATAATCTCTCCCTCAATGTCAACAAAACGAAGGAGATTATCATCGACTTCAGGAAGCATAAAGGAGAACATGCCCCTGTCTACATCAATGGGGACAAAGTAGAAAGGGTCGAGAGCTTCAAGTTTTTAGGTGTTCAGATCACCAACAACCTGTCCTGGTTCCCCCCATGCCGACACTATAGTTAAGAAAGCCCACCAATGCCTCTACTTTCATAGAAGACTAAGGAAATTTGGCATGTCAGCTACGACTCTCACCAACTTTTACAGATGCACCATAGAAAGCATTCCTTCTGGTTGTATCACAGCTTGGTATGGCTCCTACTCTGCCCAAGACCGCAAGGAACTATAAAAGGTCATGAATGTAGCCCAATCCATCACGCAAACCAGCCTCCCATCCATTGACTCTGTCTACACTTTGCCTCGGCAAAGCAGCCAACATAATTAAGGACCCCACGCACCCGGGACATTCTCTCTTCCACCTTCTTCCATCGGGAAAAAGATACAAAAATCTACGGTCACGCACCAACCAACTCAAGAACAGCTTCTTCCGTGCTGCCCTCAGACTTTTGAATGGACCTACCTTGCATGAAGTTGATCTTTCTACACCCTAGCTATGACTGTGCCACTACATTCTGCACTCTCTCGTTTCCTTCTCAATGAACAGTATGCTTTGTCTGCATAGCGCGCAAAAAATAATACTTTTCATTGTATGTTAATACATGTGACAATAATAAATCAAATCAAATCAAAATTAGTATGCAGACCTCAGACTTTTGTATCTTTCTCCCGACGGAAGAAGGTGGAAGAGAGAATGTCCAGGGTGCTGGGGTCCTTAATTATGCTGGCTGCTTTGCCGAAGCTGAAACAAAAGCAGAAAATGCTGGGTACGCACAGCATCTGAAGATAAATAAACCTTCCTGTGTTATTTTTGCTCCAGCCTTCCTCTCACTCTGCTCCACGTTTGCTCCTGATGAACCAATTCACTGATCACATATAGTGACAACACCCAGCTCTCCCACAATCTGCATACTGCCTGTCTGATATATCAATACTGAATGAAGATTGTAACTCCACTGATTAAATACGTGTTCCTCCCAGACCTCTTGCTCAAGTTGCACGCGGACAGCAGCCACTAATTTCGTGCACTTTCCCGCCTTTATCAAGCTCCACGGGCTCATATCTTTCTATCAAACCCCACCGTAGCCGAGGGACGAGTTCAGAAATAGTACGTTTCTGTCTAAGAATTTAGTTCCTCCCTCGGCTTATTCTATTTAATTTGTGATCACATGGCACTGAAACAGCATCTTGTCCGGAAATAGAGTGATCTGTCCGGAAACGACATTTAATATTATTCCCAAACCGAAGGGGCAAGAGGAGGGTTGGGAACCGGCTCGAAAAGGTGATCGAAATGCAACGTGCGCTTTTGAAGATTATAGACTTTCGGGAGCCTTTTAGTAAAGATAGCCTCCATTCCCAATATGTTATTAACAATTGTAACAATGCAAGGCAATTGTCCAAATGCAAAATACTGAATATGTGAGAAATCTGAACTAAACAGAAAGCGCTGGGAAACTTAGGCAGCATCTGTGAAGAGAAAAAGAGCGAACATTTCAGGTCGACGACCCCCTCGTAATGAAACTATCTGTTATCCTCAATATAGGTTGTGGTTATTAAGATCTTTGCAATTAAATACATTTAAAATATTATCACAGGAATTCAATAACTTTCTAATAGTATTAAATTAATTTCCCGAACCCAGTAAGTAAATCTCAGGTTGCTAAGAAAAAAATCTATGGGGAAAATAAACACTTTTAAATAATCCAAATAAGAGTGGTGGATTTTCCCTTTCAGCTTTTGATGGTGATCTACATTACCCAGCATTCCAGCGTGTCAGAAAGTCCCCTATCACCCTGAGCTGTTGGCTAGTGCTGCTCATGTGTAGAAGCTGATTCTGAGCAGACTGGGATTCAGCCTGGATGGAGAATAATACATGATTGTGCGAGTTGTCGCACCAATGACAGGTTACATCTCACATTAGTGTCAGTGTCCAAAGCAGGGTTGGAAGTTTAAATGATCTCACCTTGTAACTCAAATCCCCCAAGCAAAACCTTTTTTACCCAGAGGGTGGTGATGGGCTGGAACGCGCTGCCTGGGAGGGCGGTAGAGGCAAGTTACCTCATATCCTTTAAAAAGTACCTGGATGAGCACTTGACATGTCATAACATTCAGAGCTTGGGCCAAGTGCTGGTAAATGGCATTAGATAGGTAGGTTAGATCATTCTCACGTGACGGTGCGGACTTGATGGGCCAAAGGGCCTCTTCTGCACTATGTGATTCTGTGTTTCTGGGTGCAGACCAGGGCCAGCGGGGCAGGTTGGGTTAATCCTAGTTACCTTGACGCACATCAGGAATCCTAATTTTTGGCCCCCGCCCATTCAGCGGGGCATCGGGATTACTGTGGGCCATCTGACGAGGCTAGCAAATCCTGCCCAATATCTGAATGTTCCTGTTTCCCAGCATGCAGTTTAATGTGGTTTAGCCATCTAGTTCTTATTTCTGCATCTGTGGTATTTTGCTATTGTATTAAACTTCTTGTTAATGATTTTAAGAACGATTATCCTTTCAGTAGACATTAAAAGTAATTACATATTCAGAATGCCCTGGATGCTGTAAATCTGAGAAAATGCTGCAAATGCTCAGCAGGTCATCAGGAAGATCACAGGCCTGAAACATTGGGCGGGAATTTACGGCTTCACTCATCCCGAGACTGCAAAATCCCACCCGAGGTCAATGGACCTTTCCATTGTCCGCCTCCCACCTGCTCTGATTCCTGTGGTGGGCAGGGCGGTAAAATTCCAGCCATTAACTCTGTTTCTCTCTCCACAGATGCTGCCAGATCTGCTCAGCATTTTCATCACTTTTAAAATTAAAAGTTATTAATTGAATATGAAGTACTTAGGGATGTCTTATTGATGTGCAATGTAAATACAAGGGGTGGGATTTTCTGGTTGGGCATTGTCGGAGGTGGTAAGACCCTCCAAATCTTCCCATCCCACCTGCGACAGTGCTCGCCAGATGTAGGGCCAGAAAATTCCGGCCAAGTTCTTTTTTACATTAAATTTGAGAAGATAGTAGTCTCAGTACAGAATTACAGTTTCCATTTTCCTCTCATTGGGATTTAATTCCAGATGAACCACATTACTCATTAACCCTTAATTTGTTGCATATTTCATGTGACCAAAGTTGGTTGAATTGAAACAGAGAAGGGAATCCAGAGGCCTTCTCAGATGTGTGACCATTTCACAAATAAATGGGGGTTGGAGTTTAAGAGCCGTGGGGTTATGCTGCAACTGTACAGGACCTTGGTGAGACCACATTTGGAATATTGTGTGCAGTTCTGGTCACCTCACTATAAGAAGGATGTGGAAGTGCTGGAAAGAGTGCAGAGGAGATTTACCAGGATGCTGCCTGGTTTGGAGGGTAGGTCTTATGAGGAAAGGTTGCGGGAGCTAGGGCTGTTCTCTCTGGAGCGGAGGAGGCTGAGGGGAGACTTAATAGAGGTTTATAAAATGATGAAGGGGATAGATAGAGTGAACTTTCAAAGACTATTTCCTCGGGTGGATGGAGCTATTACAAGGGGGCATAACTATAGAGTTCATGGTGGGAGATATAGGAAGGATACCAGAGGTAGGTTCTTTACGCAGAGAGTGGTTGTGGTGTGGAATGGACTGCCTGCAGTGATAGTGGAGTCAGACACTTTAGGAACATTTAAGCGGTTATTGGATAGGCACATGGAGCACACCAGGATGATAGGGAGTGGGATAGCTTGATCTTGGTTTCAGATAAAGCTCAGCACAACATCGTGGGCCGAAGGGCCTGTTCTGTGCTGTACTGTTCTATGTTCTAAATAACAAGAAGGGAATTTACTTCATCGCCTCCTCATAGTGACAGTGATTTCTTTATTGTGTCTCTGGAGGTTAGATGTTCTATATTTAAAAAATCACTTGGGTACTGTGTGTTTCATTAAGGCAGTGTATATTTCTATTTGATGTCAGACAGGCTGCAGTGAGTGAATGCTCTTTGCTATCTGCATGCTATCTTTTGAAATTAGTCTTTGCAGTATTTTGCTCACACATAAATCAGTGGTTCAATATTTGGGAGAAAATTCAGCAAACATTCAGTTCTGATTTCAGTACTGGATGAATAGAAATTTCCTCCAATTAAATATTGGGAAGACTGAAGTCATTGATTTCAGTCCCTGCTCCAAACTCCATTCCCCATTTCCAAATTCCAAGCCTCTCCCTGGAACAGTCTGCGATAAAGCCAGTCTGTTCACAACCTCGGTGTCACATTTGATCATGAGATGAGCTTCCAACCTCATATTAGTGTCTCTTAGACCATTTTATCCACCCTGTAACTTTGGTCGACTTCGCCCCGTCGTAGCTCATCTACTTCTGAAACGCTCATCTATGCCTTTGTTACCTCTAGACATAACTATTCCAAAGTATTCCTGGCTCTTCATCCACACTCTAACCTCTGTAAACTTGAAGTCAATCAAAACTCTGCTGCCTTAACTCATTGCAAGTCCCACTCTCCTATCACTGCAGTGCTAGCCGACTTTCATTGGCTCCTGGTCAAGCAATGTCTTGATTTTAAAATTCTCATCTTTGTTTTCAGATCCCTCCATGGCCTTGCCCTTCCCTATCTCTTTAATCTCCTCCTAACCCACATCCAAGATATGTACACTCCTCTAATTCTGGTCTCTTGTGCATTCCCAATTACAAATGCTCCTCCATTGGTGGCCGTGTCTTCAGTTGCCTCAATCCTAAGCTATTGAATTCCCGCCCTACACCTCTACACCTCTCTACTTTCCTCCTTTAAGACATGCCTTAAAACCAACCTTTCTGACCAAGCTTTTGTTCATCAGATCTAATGGGCAGGATTTTCTACCATGTGCACCCCAAGACTGGAAATTCCTGCCCAAGGTCAATGGACCTTTAAGTGGTCCACCGAATGTTCTGTCTTGCTACAATACCTGCATTGGTTGGGACAGGAAATTTCTGGCCAATATCTTCTTATGTGGCTTGGTGTCATACTTGGTCTTATAACCTTCCCGTGAAACATCTTGGGACATTTCATTATGTTAAAGGTGTTATGTAAGTTATTGTTGGGAAGAAATTTTATGTCTTCAGACATTTAGTATTTTAAACCCTTCAGATTATTAAGTTACTGCACATTATCTACTTGAGTTCCAATGCCCCAGTTTCAATGTTCTTAAGGAATGATAATAATCTCCCCCTGAATGTCAACAAAATGAAGGAGATAGTCATCAACTTCAGGAGAATAGTAGAAAACATGCCCCTATCTAGAACAGTGGGGACGAAGTAGAAATGGTCAAGAGCTTCAAGTTTTTAGGTGTCTAGATCACCAACAACCTTTCCTGGTCCCCCCATGCCGACACTATAGTTAAGAAAGCTTACCACCTTCTTTCTCAGAAGACTAAGGAAATTTTGCATGTCAGCTACAACTCTCACCAACTTTTACTGATGCACCATAAAAAGCATTCTTTCGGGTTGTTTCACAGCTTGGTATGGCTCCTACTCTGCCCAAGACTGCAACAAACTAAAAAAGGTCAAGAACGTACCTCAATACATCACGCAAACCAGCCTCCAATCCATTGACTCTGTCTACACTTCCTGCTGCCTCGGCAAAGCAGCCAGCATAATTAAGGACCCTACGCACTCCGGACATTCTCTCTTCCACCTTCTTCCATCGGGAAAAAGATGCAAAAATCTGAGCTCACACACTAACCGACTACAGCTTTTTCCCTGCTGTCATCAGACTTTTGAATGGACTTACCTTGCACAAAGTTGATCTTTCTTAACACCCTAGCTATGACAGTAATGCTACATTCTGCACTTTCTCCTTTCTTTCTCTATGAACGGTATGTTTTGTCTGTATAGTGCGCAAGAAACAATACATGTATACTTACATGTGACAATAATCAATCAAATCAAATAGTATTAACCAGACTTGCAGTGGATCTTTAATTCTTCTAGGCCATTGATATAGAGAATAAATACACCTGGGTAGTACTGGATGGAAAGTTTTATGTTAGACATTGGCTCAAGTTCAATGGTATTAAAAGTTAGCAAAGTATTTGATGTTACCTTACATTTCTTTCTCAGATACAAAGTAATGTAATTATTGTAATCAAGTGACATCTGTTACATGTTTCTGTTGCTATTTAATTTTATCAACTTATTTAGTGCTTTATTGCCTGAACTGCATTATCTGTTTGCTTGTATCTAGGCTATTCAAAGGCTAGAAAACCAGGAGATGGATTGCATTGCTACTCAGGAGGTTATTAAAAGACCAGGGTTTCCATTCAGAGCCTGGGCAACACATCATGACCAGATGTTTGAATATAAAGTCACATTCTAGTTTGGAGAGAATGAGACTCGACTACAGGATTAGTCTTTGTCACTGTCCACAACTGAAGTATTGGATAAAGACCTAAAATTGTAATCATTACATGTGCAGGAGTTGAAAAAGTACATGCTTGAAGAGGGTAAGAAGTGTTCTGTGGTAGTACAAAGAAGATAGTTGTGAAATCAGAGGAGATACATTCCAATCTCAGAGCTAAGGGAAAGTGGAGATGGGCTGGGTAGTGGGAAAGGTGATAAAACGGTGGCAGAAAGGGCCAGGCGGGGTATTTCCCAATGTGGGAATGATATTAGCTCAGTAGCCCTCCAACCAGAGGTGGGTGGCTAATTCACAGAATCGTTACAGCGCTGAAGGAGGCTATTTGGCCCATCATGTTTGTACCAGATCTCTGAAAGAACTATTTACTCAATGCCATTCTCCTGTCTTTTTCCTGTAACCCATTGTACCTTTTCAGATAACGGTCTAATTCCTTTTTTAATGTGTTTATTGAATCTCCCTGTACCACACTCTCAGGCAATAGATTTCAGACCTTAACCACTCGCAGTGTGAAAAAGCTTTTGCTCTTATCTCTTTTGTCTCTTTGGCAAATTACCTTAAATCTGTGCCTTCTCATTCTTGATCCTTTCACGAGAGGGTACAGTTTCTACCTATCTGCTCTGTCAAAATCTTTCATGGTTTTGTATACCTCTATCAAATCCCCCTCTCATACTTAACTTCCCCACGAAAAACAGTTCTAAATTCTCTAATCTATCTTCACAATTGAAGTTCCTCATCCCAGGAACTCTTCTCATGAATCATTTCATTAGTCCAACTAATTGACGTTTTAAACAGCGATTTGACTACAACTCTGCGGTTTCACCAATACCTCCGTCCTGTCGGGAGACTGCTGGGTATATCGAGTTGGATTTCCAGAGGAACCTTCCTCCCCAGAGGCTCCATGGCATGGCTCTGAGATTGCTGCTGGAGGGTTTACTGGAGGCTGGAGCCTGCATGCCTTGCCCAGGCACATGAAAAATGTTTTTTATTGGCTCTTTGAGAGCCCTCAACCTGGAGCTGTCCTCTCCTTCCTGCAGCCTGAGCATTGGCCACCTGTATCGGTGGCATGTGTGTGTGTCACTACCAACCCCCCCGCCCCAATTGGGCTTTCATGGGGCTCCAATCCCTGTGGTGACCTCTTAGTTGGCTTTTAAAATCCCCTCCATTGGTTTACCATTCGCCTGCAAAGGATCAGGACTCAGGTTTCATCTCGGCAGCGGTACTCATGGTGTAGGATAATTCCAGCCACAATCAGGATTTAATCTGTTGTCCCTTGCCGTCAGGTGATATCAAATGTAATTTACTGAGGCACAAGTGCATGACAAAAGAGATTGTTCAGTTTCCTGTTATTAATCCAGCGTGCAATGGGATCAGCTAAAAAGAGAGGGATTTAACTCTTTAACATATTGTGAGGGATAAATGTGTTCAGATTCAGAATGCTTGTAATGTCTACTTTTGGTTCCTTTCTTTAGCATTAAATTCATGCTTTTCCACTTTACATGTATTACAAATAATTGGTTCATTTAAATTTCCGTAATGTAAAAAATGACATTGAATTATCAGGAATGGACCGTAAATATTTTCAACTGAACTATAACCATTTATCAAGTGACCTCCTTCCCAGAAACAGGAGTAGGCTATTCAGCCCCTCAAGCCTGGTCCATCAGTCAGATTATTGCTGATCTGCTTCCTAAATTTGTCCGCATGCCCTAGCTCCATATCCCTTAATGCCCATGGCTGTCTAAAGTCTATCAAACTCAGATTTAAAATTATTAATTGAGCTCCCAGCAAGATGACACCAAGATTGATGGCATAGTGGACAGTGAAGAAAGTTACCTCCAATTGCAACGGGATCTTGATCAATTGGGCCAGTGGGCTGAAGAATGGCAGATGGAGTTTAATTTAGACAAATGCGAGGTAATGCATTTTGGTAGATTGAACCAGGGTAGGACTTACTCAGTTAATGGTAGGGCATTGGGGAGAGTTACAGAACAAAGAGATCTAGGGGTACATGTTCATTGCTCTTTGAAAGTGGAGTCACAGGTGGACAGAGTGGTGAAGAAGGCATTCGGCATGCTTGGTTTCATCAGTCAGAACATTGAATACAGGAGTTGGGACGTCTTAGAACATAGAACATTACAGCGCAGAACAGGCCCTTCGGCCCACGATGTTGCACCGACCAGTTAAAAAAAAAAAAACTGTGACCCTCCAACCTAAACCAATTTCTTTTCGTCCATGAACCTATCTACGGATCTCTTAAACGCCCCCAAACTAGGCGCATTTACAACTGATGCTGGCAGGGCATTCCAATCCCTCACCACCCTCTGGGTAAAGAACCTACCCCTGACATCGGTTCTATAACTACCCCCCCTCAATTTAAAGCCATGCCCCCTCGTGCTGGATTTCTCCATCAGAGGAAAAAGGCTATCACTATCCACCCTATCTAAACCTCTAATCATCTTATATGTTTCAATAAGATCCCCTCTTAGCCGCCGCCTTTCCAGCGAAAACAATCCCAAATCCCTCAGCCTCTCCTCATAGGATCTCCCCTCCATACCAGGCAACATCCTGGTAAACCTCCTCTGCACCCTCTCCAAAGCCTCCACATCCTTCCTGTAATGTGGGGACCAGAACTGCACACAGTACTCCAAGTGCGGCCGCACCAGAGTTGTGTACAGTTGCAACATAACGCTACGACTCCTAAATTCAATCCCCCTACCAATAAACGCCAAGACACCATATGCCTTCTTAACAACCTTATCTACTTGATTCCCAACTTTCAGGGATCTATGCACACATACACCTAGATCCCTCTGCTCCTCCACACTATTCAAAGTCCTCCCGTTAGCCCTATACTCAACACATCTGTTATTCCTACCAAAGTGAATTACCTCACACTTCTCCGCATTAAACTCCATCCGCCACCTCTCGGCCCAACTTTGCAACCTGTCTAAGTCTTCCTGCAAACTACGACACCCTTCCTCACTGTCTACCACACCACCGACTTTGGTGTCATCAGCAAATTTGCTAATCCACCCAACTATACCCTCATCCAGATCATTAATAAATATTACAAACAGCAGTGGCCCCAAAACAGATCCCTGAGGTACACCACTTGTAACCGCACTCCATGATGAATATTTACTATCAACCACCACCCTCTGTTTCCTATCCGCTAGCCAATTCCTGATCCAATTTCCTAGATCACCCCCAATCCCATACATCTGCATTTTCTGCAGAAGCCTACCATGGTGAACCTTATCAAACGCCTTACTAAAATCCATATATACCACGTCCACTGCCTTGCCCCCATCCACCTCCTTGGTCACTTTCTCAAAAAACTCAATAAGGTTAGTAAGGCACGACCTACCTGCCACAAAACCATGCTGACTATCACCTATCAATTCATTACTCTCCAAATAACTATAAATCCTATCCCTTATAATTTTTTCCAACATCTTGCCGACAACAGAAGTGAGACTCACCGGTCTATAATCCAATGTCTTGTCAAAGTTGTACAAGACATTGGTAAGGCCACACTTGGAATAGTGTGTGCAATTCTGGTCATCCTATTATAGAAAGGATATTATTAAACTAGAAAGAGTGCAGAAAAGATTTACTAGGATGCTACCGGGACTTGATGGATTGAGTTATAAGGAGAGGCTGAATAGACTGGGACTTTTTTCTCTGGAGCGTAGGAGGCTGAGGGATGACCTTATAGAGGTCTATAAAATAATGAGGGGCATAGACAAGGTAGATAGTCAATATCTTTTCCCAAAGGTAGGGGAGTCTAAAACTAGAGGGCATAGGTTTACGGTGAGAGGGGAGAGATACAAAAGTGTCCACAGGGGTAATTTTTTCACACAGAGGGTGGTGAGTGTCTGGAACAAGCTGCCAGAGGTAGAGGCGGGTACAATTTTATCTTTTAAAAAGCATTTAGACAGTTACATGGGTAAGATGGGTATAGAGGGATATGGGCCAAATGTGGGCAATTGGGATGAGCTTAGGGGTTTTAAAAAAAAAAGGGTGGCATGGACAAGTTGGGCCAAAGGGCCTGTTTCCATGCTGTAAACCTCTATGACTCTATGACTCCCATCTGTTGCTTTTTGTGGGAGGCAGTTCTATTCCCTTTTGCATGAAGAAATGGTTGCTAACTTTTATTTTCTTGCCTAAATGACCGAACTCTAATTTTAGGGTCATGTCCCCTTGTCCTGGATTCTCCCAGCAGAAAAAAAGTTCCTTACAATTTCTTTCAAAAACCTCAATCAAATCACCCCTTAACTTTCTGTATTCCAGGGCCTCGTTTATGTAATCTCCCCTCATGATCAAACCCTTGGAGCTCTGGCAATGTTGGTGTGCCTGTACTGCATTCCTACCAAAGCTAATATATCCTTTCAGAGATGCAGTGCAGAGAGCTGCACATGGTACTCTGGATGTGCTCTTATCCTGGCTTTGTATAGTTGTAGCAAAATTTGCTTCCCTTTTATATTCTACTTTCCTCGTTATTAAGGCTGACATTCCATTAGCTTTTATGATTTTTTTTTGTCCGTAACTTATATGGTGGCACGATGGCACAGCAGTTAGCACTGCTGCCTCACAGTGCCAGGGATCCAGGTCCGATTCCTGGCTTGCGTCACTGTCTGTGTGAGTGTGCACATTCTCCCTGTGTCTGCGTGGGTTTCCTCCGGGTGCTCCAGTTTCCTCCCACAGTCCGAAAGACGTGCTGGTTAGGTGCATTGGCCATGCTAAATTCTCCCTCAGTGTACCCGAACAGGCTTCGGAGTGTGGCGACTAGGGGATGATCACAGTAACTTAAATGTTGTGTTAATGTAAGCCTACTTGTGACACTAATAAACAAACTTAAACTATGTTTTAGTGAGCTGTGTATGTGGACCTGAAGTCTTTTTGGACCTCCACAGTTACTAGCTTCCTCCCTATTTAAATAATTTTGTAATTTCTCCTTTTTAGTCCTGTGTTCAAATTCATCTGTCAGTTTTGACTACTCATTTCATCTATCAATGTCTCTTTATAATTTTATGCACCTAACTACACCACCAATCTTTGTATCACCGAGAAACTTCCATTAGTGTCTCTACATTGTGTTATTTAAGCGACTATTAAATAGAAGGACTAGTTGAGGCCCAACATAGATCCTTTTGGGACCCTACTAATCATTTCCTTCCATTATCCTTACTCATGTCTTCTAGTGCCAACCAGGACAATATTTGCTTCAGGTCCCATGAGTTTTAATTGCAGATAACAGTCTCTAATGTTAATCGGATTCCAAGCTGTTATATCCTTATTACATTTTGTTGCAGACTTTGATGCTCAGTCTTCTAATTGATTACAACTCTGTTCCCTTCAAGTAACCAGATAAAGTCATGAAGCTTAATGAGCTGTTTTAATGCAAGCTATAGCGAGGACCCTGGAAAGTCACAGGTCACAGTCTGTAACTAGCCAGAGTACAGAATTCAGGAACACACAAGCATATAGTTTCAAATTTCATTACAAGTAATTAACATATGCCAATCAAGCTATAGGAGTTATCTCTATCCACCACAACCATTGATTAAGGTCACATCATGCATACGATACAGATATTAAAACCAATCTCAATCGTTACATGCCTGCTTAATTACAATATCCAATCAGTGTGAGGTTTGATTACATTAGTAGGCTATTCATAGAAATCATAGAATCATAGAAACCCCACAGTGCAGAAGGAGGCCACTCGGCCCATCAAGTCTGCACCGACCACAATCCCACCCAGGCCCCACCCTCACATATTTACCCGCTAATCCCTCTAACCTACGCATCTCAGGACTCTAAGGGGCAATTTTTAACCTGGCCAATCAACCTAACGCACACATCTTTGGACTATCTATTGTTCAACTTATCTTTGACACCTCAGCTTGTGTCTGAGTTGTAGATCGCAACCAACCTTCCCAAGGTATACATGGGGAGGTAGTAAATTGGATAAGACACTGGCTCAATGGAAGAAGCCAGAGAGTGGTTGTGGAGGATTGCTTCTCTGAGTGGAGGCCTGTGACTAGTGGTGTGCCGCAGGGATCGGTGTTGGGTCCATTGTTGTTTGTCATCTATATCAATGATCTGGATGATAATGTGGTAAATTGGATCAGCAAGTTTGCTGATGATACAAAGATTGGAGGTGTAGTGGACAGTGAGGAAGGTTTTCAAAGCTTGCAGAGGGATTTGGACCAACTAGAAAAATGGGCTGAAAAATGGCAAATGGAATTTAACGCAGACAAGTGTGAGATATTGCACTTTGGAAGGACAAACCAAAGAAGAACGTACAGGGTAAATGGTAGGACTCTGAAGAGTGCAGTTGAACAGAGAGATCTGGGAATACAGGTACAGAGTTCCCTAAAAGTGACGTCACAGGTGGATAGGGTCGTAAAGAGTGCCTTTGGTACATTGGCCTTTATAAATCGGAGTATCGAGTATAAAAGTTGGAGTGTTATGGTAAGGTTGTATAAGGCATTGGTGAGGCCGAATTTGGAGTATTGTGTACAGTTTTGGTCACCTAGTTACAGGAAGGATATAAATAAGATTGAAAGAGTGCAGAGAAGGTTCACAAGGATGTTGCCGGGACTTGAGAAGCTGAGTTACAGAGAGAGATTGAATAGGTTGGGACTTTATTCCCTGGAGCGTAGAAGATTGAGGGGAGATTTGATAGAGGTGTGTAAGATTTTGATGGGTATAGATAGAGTGAATGCGAGCAGGCTTTTTCCGCTGAGGCTAGGGGAGAAAAAAACCAGAGGGCATGGGTTAAGGGTGAAAGGAGAAAAGTTTAAAGGGAATATTAGGGGGGGCTTCTTCACGCAGAGAGTGGTGGGAGTGTGGAATGAGCTGCCGGATAAAGTGGTAAATGCGGGGTCACTTTTAACATTTAAGAAAAACTTGGACGTGTTCATGGATGAGAGGGGTGTGGAGGGATGTGGTCCAAGTGCAGGTCAGTGGGACAAGGCATAAAATGGTTCGGCACAGACAAGAAGGGCCAAAAGGCCTGTTTCTGAGCTGTAGTTTTCTATGGTTCTATGGTTCTAAGTCCAAATGTCTGCTTTAATGGCCTCTCCCAGACTGAGCCCTTACTCTATAGGTCTCCTCCCTACATTTGCAGAAGGCCACATTTGTCATTTAGACAGGTTCTTTCTTTGTGTTGCAAGATTCCTCTCTGAAAACTAACAGTCCACTGTCTGGTGCCCTGGCTGTTATTGTTCCAAATATCATATTTAGCCCTTAAATCTAGAACTGTATGTAGGCATTTGGTTCCCATTCCTCTTTCATACAAAGGTGGATTTCCACTTATTTCCATCATATGGATTTATTTTCCAATGCTTGTCTCTGACATATTGGGTGGGATTTTATGGTCTCGCTCATCCCGAAACGGTTAGATCCCACCCGAGGTCAACGGACCTTTCCATGGTTCGCCTTTTGCCCGTTCCGAATCCCGTGGTGGGTGGGATGGTAAAATTCAGGCCTCTGAATTCTGCTGTAAGAAGGTGTCACATCCAAATTTACATGCAGCTGCCACCCCTTCCAACCCACCTCTTCACTGGTTCCATAAACATGAGCAAATCATTAGGGTTGTCATGGAAACAGTCTCCCGAGGACACATTGCTGGGAAGATAGAGCTCTAAGGAGCTTATAACATAGATATAGGTGTTGCTGCTGTCTGCAGACACTAGTAACTAGTTTACGAGAAGAGAAAACACAAACTGAGGTGCATGGCCAATATTGTACTGCAATAGTAGTTCATATACTCATATATACATTTAATATTTTTGTTTAAAATCTATGGTAGGGTGGATACCATACCATATCCAACCTATCATAGATTTTAAACATTTGTTTTCGGAATGTTTTCTTATCGTTAGGGAAATAAAATCACGTTTAGGCGGGATTCTGACTTAGAGGCGTTCAGTCATAATCCCACGAATGGTAGCTTCGCACCATTGGCTCCTCAGCCAAGCACATACACCAAATGTCCGAACCTGCGGTTCCTCTCGTACTGAGCAGGATTACTATTGCAACAACACTTTGTAATCATCAGTAGGGTAAAACTAACCTTTTGAAAAGTGCATTACATTTTTCATATATTTTAAAACATGTTTTTATAGTGAACCTGCAACATTCATTGAATGTCACATTCAAAAATTGGGGCTCATGGGATTGGGGTTAATATAGCATGGATTAAGGATTGATTAATGGACAGAAAACAGGTTGTTGATTCTTTGTTAGAAAAGGCGGCACGGTGGTTAGCACTGCTGCCTCACAGCACCAGGGGCCCGGGCTCAATTCCCGGCTTGGGTCACTGTCTGTGCGGAGTTTGCACATTCTCCCTGTGGGTTTCCTCCGGGTGCTCCGGTTTCCTCCCACAGTCCAAAGATGTATGGGTTAGATTGATTGGCAGGTTAGGTTGGTTTGGGAGGAGTAGCAGAGTAAATATGTGGGGTTACAGGGATAGTGTGGGATTGTTGTCGGTGCAGACTCGATGAGCCGAATGGCCTCCTGTACTGTAGGGATTCTATATGATGAAAGGCCATCAATTTGAAAGGGTAATCCTGGTTCTCTCTCCACAGATGTGACCAAGCCTGCTCCAAATATTTCTGGTTTTGTTTTTTTCTTTCAGATTTCCAGCACCTGCAATACCTTGTATTTGAGTGCTCCTGGGGTCTGACTAACATTTACCCCTCATGAAACCACCTCTCTCAAAATCACAAAACCATTACAGCACAAAAGGAGGCTGTTTGGCCCATCGTGTCTACACTGGCTCTCTAAACGAGCATCATGACTTGGCGCAATTCCCTTGCCTCTTTTCCCTGTATCCTTGCACATTGTTTCTATTCAAGTTATCATCTAATGCCCTTTTGAATGTCTCGATTGAACCTGCCTCCACCAGGATGAAAGCATTGCCCCTGAATGCTCGGTGGCTAGTCAGACCTTCGGTCAGCAGATTCTCAGCAGATTCTCCCACAGCAGGTGCAAATGAAGGTGCAGTTGCTGATGGGGGCAATTTGATCTTTCTTTTTTCTCTTCCTTTCTTCCATAGTGGCTTTTCACTTGGCCTCAAAGGTGCCTCAGCAACTCCTGATGTAGCATTTCCAGGCAGCATGATCTAGAGTCTGTGATTCCCACTGATGATGGCTGGATGCGGCACACAGAGAGGGAGTCTCAAAGGAGTCTTTGAAACGTTTACGTGAGCCCCCTCTGTTCTGTTTGCCAGTGGTCAGCTCTCTGTACAACATGAGCTTGGGCAGCCAACTGCAGTCCTGCATCACATTGGGATCTTGCCCTGTGCAAATTAGCTGCCAAGTTTCCTTACTTAACAAACGTGACTGTTAAAAAAGTCTGAAGTTCTTCAAGACATCCTGAGATTGTGAAGCATGTTATATAATTGGAAGTTCTTTTTCTTTCAGCTTATTATGGGGGTACTGTGAAGGTTGGGAAGTTTTTTTGGGAGAGGGGCAATTGTGGTTGCAAGAATGCAAACAAAATGGTCAATAATTTTTAATCAGAAGAATGAGGTGATCTCATACAAGGCCTTGAGGGGACTCAGTAGAGTGGATAGAAATCATAGAAACCCTACAGTGCAGAAGGAGGCCATTCAGTCCATCGAGTCTGCACCGACCACAGTCCCACCCAGGCCCGATCCCCGTAACCCCACATATTTACCCGCTAATCCCTCTAACCTACACATCTCAGGACTCTAAGGGGCAGTTTTTAACCTGGCCAATCAACCTAACCCGCACATCTTTGGACTGTGGGAGGAAACCGGAGCACCCGGAGGAAACCCACGCAGACACGAGGAGAATGTGCAAACTCCACACAAACAGTGAGCCAAGCTGGGAATCAAACCCAGGTCCCTGGAGCTGTGAAGCAGCAGTGCTAACCACTGTGCTACCGTGCCGCCCCAGGATACTAGGAAGATCTTTCCGGGGACTTAATAGGGTGGATACTGGGAGGATCTTTCCACTTGTGGAGAACTCTAGAACTTGAGGGCACAGTTTAAAAATAAGAGGTCTCACTTTTAAGATGGAGATGAGGAGAGTTTTTTTCTCTGAGGGTCATTAGTGTGTGGAATTCTCTTCCACAGATAGCAGTGGAGGCTGAGCCATTGAATTCATTCAAGGCAGAGTTAGACAGATGTTTGATTGGCGAGGAAGTCAAGCGTTATTGCGGGGGGTAGACAGGAAAGTGGAATTGAAACCACAGATCGGCCATGATCTAATTGAATCATAGAATCACTACAGTGCAGAAGGAGGCCATTCAGCCCATCACTCCTGCACCAACAACAATCCCACCCAGGCCCTTGCGCTGTAACCTCACGTACTTACCCTACTCATCCACTGACACGAAGGAGCAATTTAGCATGGTCAGTCAACGTAACTCGCACACCTTTGGACTGTGGGAGGAAACTGGAGCACCCGGAGGAAACCCACGCAGACATGGGGAGAATGTGCAAACTCCACACAGTGACCTAAGACTGGAATTGAACCCGGGACCCTAGCACTGGGAGGCAGCAGTGCTAACCACTGTGCTGCCTAGAATGGTGGATTAGGCTCACAAGGTTGAATGGCCCCCTCTTGCTCCCAAGTCCCAGTCCAATGTGAGAGAGCTCCAGTACACACACACACACGTGCACACACATGCACGCACGCACACGAAAAGTCATTCAAACGTTCTGTCTGCAGAAAGGATTTTATGATGTGGAGATGCCGGCGTTGGACAGGGATAAGCACAGTAAGAAGTCCCACAACACCAGGTTAAAGTCCAATAGGTTTATTTGGTAGCACAAGCTTTCGGAGCACTGCCCCTTCATCAGGTGAGTGGGAGTTGTGTTCACAAATAGGGCATATATAGACACAAACTCAATTTATAAGATAATGGTTGTAATGCGAGTCTTTACAGGTAATCAAGTCTTAAGACCATAAGACCATAAGACCATAAGACATAGGAGCGGAAGTAAGGCCATTCGGCCCATCGAGTCCACTCCACCATTCAATCATGGTTGATTTCAACTCAATTTACCCGCTCTCTCCCCATAGCCCTTAATTCCTCGAGAAATCAAGAATTTATCAATTTCTGTCTTGAAGACGCTCAACGTCTCGGCCTCCACAGCCCTCTGTGGCAATGAATTCCACAGACCCACCACTCTCTGGCTGAAGAAATTTCTCCTCATCTCTGTTCTAAAGTGACTCCCTTTTATTCTAAGGCTGTGCCCCCGCGTCCTAGTCTCCCCTGTTAATGGAGTCTTAAAAGGTACAGACAATGTGAGTGGAGAGAGGGTTAAGCACAGGTTAAAGAGATGTGTATTGTCTCCAGCCAGGACAGTTAATGAGATTTTGCAAGATCAGGCAAGTCGTGGGGGTTACAGATAGTGTGACATGAACCCAAGATCCCGGTTGAGGCCGTCCTCATGTGTGCGGAACTTGGCTATCAGTTTCTGCTCAGCGATTCTGTGTTGTCGTGTGTCATGAAGGCCGCCTTGGAGAACGCTTACCCGAAGATCAGAGGCTGAATGCCCGTGACTGCTGAAGTGTTCCCTGACTGGAAGGGAACACTCCTGCCTGGTCATTGTCGAGCGGTGTTTGTTCATCCATTGTTGTAGCATCTGCATGGTCTCCCCAATGTACCATGGCTCTGGACATCCTTTCCTGCAGCGTATCAGGTAGACAACGTTGGTCGAGTTGCAAGTGTATGTACCATGTACCCGGTGGATGGTATTCTCACGTGAGATGAT
This sequence comes from Mustelus asterias, assembly GCF_964213995.1. Classification (NCBI taxonomy): domain Eukaryota; kingdom Metazoa; phylum Chordata; class Chondrichthyes; order Carcharhiniformes; family Triakidae; genus Mustelus; species Mustelus asterias. The sequence continues at coordinate 166,132,570 of NC_135801.1, forward strand.
GGCATCCATGTTGATGATCCGGCACGTCTTGCAGAGATTGCTGTGGCAGGATTGTGTGGTGTCGTGGTCACTGTTCTCCTAAAGGCTGGGTAGTTTGCTGTGGACAATGGTCTGTTTGAGGTTGTGTGGTTGTTTGAAGGCAAGAAGTGGGGGTGTGGGGATGGCCTTGGCGAGATGTTCGTCTTCATCAATGACATGTTGAAGGCTCTGGAGAAGGTGTCATAGCTTCTCCGCTCTGGGGAAGTACTGGATGACGAAGGGTACTCTGTCCGCCATGTTCCGTGTTTGTTTTCTGAGGAGGTCGGTGCGGTTTTTCGCTGTGGCATGTCGGAACAGTCGATCGATGAGTTGAGCGCCATATCCTGTTCTTATGAGGGCGTCTTTCAGCATCTGGAGGTATCTGTTGTGATCCTCCTCATCTGACCAGATCCTGTGTATATGGAGGGCAGGTCTGTAGGGGATGGCTTCTTTAATGTGTTTAGGGTGGAAGCTGGAGAAGTGGAGCATCGTGAGGTTATCCGTGGGCTTGCGGTACAGTGAAGTGCTGAGGTGACCGTCCTTGATGGAGATGTGTGTGTCCAAAAATACAACTGATTCCGGAGAGTAGTCCATGGTGAATCTGATGGTGGGATGGAACTTGTTGACGTCATCGTGTAGTTGTTTCAATTATTGTTCGCCATGAGTCCAAAGGAAGAAAATGTCATCGATGTATCAAGTGTATAGCGTCGGTTGAAGGTCCTGTGCGGTGAAGAGGTCTTGTTCAAACCTGTGCATAAAGATGTTGGCATATTGAGATGCAAATTTGGTCCCCATGGCTGTGCATCTGGATGAAGAATTGGTTGTTGAAGGTGAAGACATTGTGGTCCAGGATGAAGCGGATGAGTTGTAGAATTGCATCTGGAGATTGGCAGCTGTCGGCATTGAGTAATGAGGCAGGAATGCCGTCGTCGTGGGGGATGCTGGTGTAGAGTGCCGAGACATCCGTTGTGACGAGGGGTGCTCCTGGTTCAACTGCTCCAGGTGTGCTGAGTTTCTGTAGGAAGTCCGTAGTGTCGCGACAGGAGCTGGGGGTTCTTTGTACAATGGGTTTCAGGATGCCCTCGAGGTAGCCGGAGAGGTTCTCACACAGGGTCCCATTGCCTGATACGATGGGACGGTCGGGTGTGTTGGCCTTGTTTATCTTCGGGAGGCAGTAGAGATCTCCAATGTGGGGAATACGTGGAATGAGAGCACAGAGGGTGCTCTGGTCGTCCGAATCAAAGGTCTTGATCAGTCTGTTGAGTTGACGGGTGTGTTCTTTGGTCGGATCTGTGGGTAACTCTCTGTAGTCTTCCTCGTTGTTCAGTTGTCGGTACACTTCTTTGCAGTAATCTGTTCTGTTCAGTATGACAGTGGCCCCTCCTTTGTCTGCTGGTTTGATGACAATGTTGCGGTTGGTCTTGAGAGCGTGGATGGCGTTGCGTTGTGCTTGGGTGATGTTCGGGGCTGTCTTGCGAGTGCGGCTGATGAATCTGGCATTGACACACCTCCTGACGACTTGGGCATACATGTCAAGTCGAGGGCAGCGGCCTTGCAGAGGAGTCCAATTTGACTCTTTCCTCTTCGGTCGCTGCACCGCGGATCCCTCTGTCGGCTGTTCCATGCTTCCAGCCTGCATAGACATGAGCGAATGCACACGGGAGAGAAGCCTTTTCAGCCCCAGTCTGCAAACAGCAGTTCAGCCAGTTGTTACTCTCCCAGCAGCAGGTGCAAAAGCAGCCAGATTAGTTTGTAATGTCTGGGAAGGGTTTGAACCAGGAATCCTTGCTGGTAAAACACACGCTGTACAAGGCAGGACTATGACATTTCTTATCTCTCAGCTTCCTTCCCAATCCAGTGACAGTTCACTTGCAGTGATAGCTCCCATTACACAGAATGAACAATGGGCTAAGTATGCTGCACACTATTGAAGACAGAGTGCATTTCCAGTAACTATGGAGCATTTTCAATCATCAGGGACAACCTGAGTAAGAGTGGCAAGCTTTACTTATAATGGTAATTGAGAAAGAACCGGTTAGTGACACTAGTCCATACGACTCTCACTAACTTTTACAGATGCACATTGAAAGCATTCTTTCTGGTTGTATCACAGCTTGGTGCGGCTCCTGCTCTGCCCAAGTCCGCAAGAAACTACGAAAGGGTCGTGAATGAAGCCCAGTTCATCACGCAAACCAGCCTCCCATCCATTGACTCTGTCTACACTTCCCGCTGCCTCGGCAAAGCAGCCAGCATAATTAAGGACCCCACACACCCCGGACATTCTCCCTTCCACCTTCTTCTGTCGAGAAAACGATACAAAAGTCTGAGCTCACGTAACAAGTGACTCAAGAACAGCTTCTTCCCTGCTGCCACCAGACTTTTGAATGGACCTACCTCTCTACACCCTAGTTATATAAGAACATAAGAACAAGAAGCAGGAGTAGGCCATCTGGCCCCTTGAGCCTGCTCCGCCATTCAATAAGATCATGGCTGATCTTTTTGTAGACTCTGCTCCACTTACCCGCCCGCTCACCATAACCCTTACGACTGTAACAAAACATTCTCCACTCTCTCCTTTCCTTCTCTATTAACGCTATGCCTTGTCTGTATAGCGTGCAAGAAACAATACTTTTCACTGTGACAATAACAAATGTATTATCATAATAACACACGGGACAATAATAAATCAAATCAAATGCTTCCCTTCCTCCCCCCTCCCCAAAATCGCCGGCTTCCCCAGCATCCCCCCGATCGCCGGCCTGTGATTCCACCCCCCTCCCCTCACTGGTTTCCCTGACTTCCACCCTCCTGATCACCGGCTTCCCTGACACGTGCCCCTTGGGTAAGCCCCAATCACCAGCACCCCTCCCCCATGGCCAGCCCCAACCCCCCCCCTCCCCCCGCCTGCCCCTGCCCCCGCCCCCAGGCCAGCCCGATTACCCCCCCCCATGGCCAGCCCCGATCACCCTCCTCCCTCCCAACCCACCAAATTGGGAAAGCAGAGTGGCGGTGGATTTCCTCCACCCGCTGATCAGCCCTGCCTCCAGTAGGCCCCACCCCCTCAGGTCCCACCATTTGGCACTGCCCAGTGCACAATGCCAGGGTGCCTGGCAGGCAGTTGCAAGGGTGGCACTGCCCAAGGGACACACCCCCCTTGCCCCCTGGAGGGGGCCTCAATGGCCTCTGTCCCCACCATCAAGGTGTTCATGCCTAGTCCCCGTTGATGGGGGCCAGCTTTAACTCCCGCTGGTAGGAACCTCTGATAGCCTAGGCAACATTAGCCATTATGGAGAATACCGTCCCGGCTTCGCTAATGATATGGAAATTGGAATTTCCTTATTATAATCAGCCTCACACTGATTTCCAGTGTGAGGCTGATTGTGTTGTAAAGAAGGGGCCTGGGAGAGTTGCCATTGGCTGGATGCTGGTCATGACTCCTGCTACAAGCCCCCCGCTGACATTTCCTGGCCTGCTGCGCTACGCGAGCAGTGCAGTGCAGTGCAGTGCAGTGCCGTGCCGTGCCGTGCCGTGCAGTGCCGTGCCGTGCAGTGCCGTGCAGTGCCGTGCAGTGCAGTGCAGTGGGCCGGGAAAATCACACCCACTAACTTTTCTCTGTCTCTTAAGTGTTGTGATCTTCTGCTCCCAGCTGGGAAGTAGTCTTCAAACTTAGTGTGTCCAATTGTTCAAAGCTAATGCTTTTTAACTCTTTCCAAACTACAACCCAGTGCATGATTAATCCTGTTAGATTCTGATTGGCTCCGTCAGTGCATAATCAATCTCTGATTGGTTTGGGTAATACATGATCAGTTTCTGATTTGTTAGGTGATGGATGATCATCTATTGCGTTAATCACTCATACAACCACCTCTCTCATTATAGTCTTTCTTGTTGCCTTATTAGATTTTGTGACTTCCCACTGAGCTAATGGGCCTTGGTGCAGTTTTGGTGTTTGCTCATGCAAGATAAGAGAGTGGGTTGTCTAGCACTGCCGATTAACAATTAGGCACAGAAACCCAAATGTTTAACTGATATCTAGGTGTCTTGTACAATTCTTACCTGTGCTTTGTATAAGTTAATTAAAATATTTTAAAGGAGTACAGAATGGTGCATGGTCTTACAGAAATTAGAAAGTTACAGAGATTTCATCAAGTCTACATAGATACATGTAAAAATATCCATGTCTATAGATGACTGCTGTGTTGAACTGAAGGTAACAAGATACAGACCGCAGTGGTTCAAGAAGGCAGCTCATCACCACCTTCTCAAGGGCACTCAGGCTTGGGCAATAAATGCTGGCCCAGCCAGCAATGCCCACATCCCAAGAATTAATTTAAAAAAATATAAATATGCACGATATAGTCTAAAACATTGCAGGTTCATAAAGAATGAATGTCACAAACTATATGATATATAGTGATGAAAACTGATTATAGAACTTTAAGCTTACAAAGAAGGTAACATTTACAGTACTGTGAGTTAAAAAGACTAAGCTAGTTCTGACTAATTGTTTTGAACCTTATAGCTGTTTTACTTCATCCAATAGCCTTTTGAGTTTCAGGAAATACAAGCTAATAAGTTTCAATTGCTAGGAAATACAATGGTTCTACATTTTAATCTAGCCAAACTTGACTGACTTCACAGTGCTGGCTTGGGACTATGTAGTGATTTGTGGTTATTATCCCTTTAAGGGCAACACAGCAGAGTAAGGGTCACCTGGCTTAGGCAACCAATTGGGACTCAGAGTGCATAATCATCCTAGGGGTTGAAGTTCACTTAGGTAGGAGGCATGTGGGGAGCTAGGTACAGCTATGAGGCAGCTGTTTTCTTATTAATAAATCCTTTTTGTGTTCACAAATGAAGTCTGTCAAAGTGCATCATTACAGACCGTGTGGTGTCTCTCGTTTGTCAAGTGTGGATTTGACTGTTGACAGGGGCCAAGTCATGTGGTGTGCTGGTGTCCTGTACTGATTACAATTCAGAAAAATATCCTTTTGGGTTAACTGATGAATGTGCTTTGACTGGTTGATCACGACACATAACTAAACTACCAGCTAATTATTAAATCTAAACTTTTCTACACAATTGCTGCATCTTAAAAAAGCTATGGGTGGGATTTTCCACCCCTCCCATCCCCGCAGTGTGCTTATCCCTGAGAACTTGGTAAGTGAGGAAATTTCCTTCTAAAATCTGGACAGGTTTGCATTTAGCATTTAAAATAACTAATAGTAATTTCTATTCACTGGAGTTTTAACTAGAATAACAAAAAGAGGTTTCGCGAATAGCACGAGTTTCCAGCTTTGTCTGAGCGCAGCATGGTCAAGGGTTTAACTCTGGGAATTTGGTAAGTAAGATAACTCAGCGCAGTGAGAGAGGAGGTGCTGCATAATATTTTACAAAAAAGGAGTGGTCTAAGAGAGGTAACTGAAGGCAGCAAAACCTGAAGTTCACAAAACAATCCCTTCATCTCAGAAATCAGCTCATGTCTTTTTATTTCAGATTTCTAGCATGGGCAATATTTTGCTTTAAATCTCCTTAATTGTCTGCAAAGTACTTTGGGACATCTTGTGGTCTTGAAAGGTGTGATATAAATGCAAGTCATATAAATAAATACACAAAAGGGTGGGGTAATTGCAAGTAGGAACAGAAGTTTGTTTTGGGCGGCACTGCTGCCTCACAGCTCCAGGCACCCGGATTCTATTCTGGCCTTGGGTCACTGTTTGTGCGGAATTAGCACGTTCTCCCCGTGTCTGCGTGGGTTTCCTCCGTGATTCCACCAACTCCATCCCACCATCAGAATCACCATGGACTACTCTCCGGAATCGGTTGCATTCTTGGACACACGTATCTCCATTAAGGACGGTCACCTCAGCACCTCACTGTACCGCAAGCCCATGGATAACCTCACGATGCTCCACTTCTCCAGCTTCCACCCTAACACGTTAAAGAAGCCATCCCCTACGGACAAGCCCTCCGTATACACAGGATCTGCTCGGATGAGGAGGATCGCAACAGACACCTCCAGACACTGAAAGATGCCCTCATAAGAACAGGATATGGCGCTCGACTCATCGATCAACAGTTCCGAGGCACCACAGTGAAAAACTGCACCGACCTCCTCAGAAGACAAACACGGGACACGGTGGACAGAGTACCCTTCGTTGTCCAGTACTTCCCGGAGCGGAGAAGCTACGGCATCTCCTCCAGAGCCTTCAACATGTCATTGATGAAGACGAACATCTCGCCAAGGCCATCCCCACACCCCCACTTCTTGCCTTCAAACAACCACACAACCTCAAACAGACCATTGTCCACAGCAAACTACCCAGCCTTCAGGAGAACAGTGACCACGACACCACACAACCCTGCCACAGCAACCTCTGCAAGACGTGCCGGATCATCGACATGGATGCCATCATCTCATGTGAGAACACCATCTACCAGGTACACGGTACCTACTTTTGCAACTCGGCCAACGTTGTCTACCTGTTACGCTGCAGGAAAGGATGTTCCGAGACATGGTACATTGGGGAAACCATGCAGATGCTACGACAACGGATGAATGAACACCGCTCGACAATCACCAGGCAAGACTGTTCTCTTCCTGTGGGGGAGCACTTCAGCGGTCACGGGCATTCGGCCTCTGATCTTCGGGTAAGCATTCTCCAAGGCGGCCTTCACGACACACGACAGCGCAGAGCCGCTGAGCAGAAACTGATAGCCAATTCTGCATACATGAGGACGGCCTCAACCGGGATATTGGGTTCATGGCACACTATCTGTAACCCCCACAACCTGCCTGGATGTGCAAAATCTCACTAGCTGTCCTGTCTGGAGACAATACACATCTCTTTAACCTGTGCTTAATGCTCCCTCCACTCACATTGTCTGTACCTTTAAGGCTTGATTAGCTGTAAAGGCTCACATTCCAATCATTATTCATGTAAATTGAGTTTATGTCTTTGTGCCTTGTTTGTAATCAGAACTCCCACCCACCTGACGAAGGGACAGCCTGTTCCGAAAGCTCGTGGCTTTTGCTACCAAATAAACCTGTTGGACTTTAACCTGGTGTTGTGAGACTTCTTACTGTGTTTACCCCAGTCCAACGCCGGCATCTCCACATCATGACTGCCTTATTTGTGAGCAGATATCCACTCCATCTGATGAAGGAGCAGTGCTCCGAAAGCTAATGGCATTTGCTACATAAACCTGTTGGACTTTGACCTGGTGTTGTTAAAACTCTTACTGGGTGTCCTCCCACAGTCCAAAGATGTGTGGGTTAGGTTGATTGGCCGTGCTCAATTGCCCCTTAGTGTCAGGGGGATTAGCAAGGTAAATATGTGGGGTTATGGGAATAGGGCCTGGGTGGGATTGTGGCGTTGGTGTCGATATGCGCGATCTTCTTGGCGATCCTCTCCACTTGGAGCCGGCAGTTTGCGGTGTCGATGGTAGTCATGATGTGGAGATGCCGGCGTTGGTGGTCAGCGCAGACTCGATGGGCCGAATGGCCTCCTTCTGCACTGTAGTGATTCTATGATTAATTCAAAAGAGAAGTCACTGAAAACAATAAAGAACTACAACTCCCAGAAGGCTCGGTTAACCCCCCTCCCCCATTGGGAAGAATGCGCGTGACCTGTGACCCTGAGCCGGTGACGCTGGTGTTGCGACGTGGACGGGGAGAGGGGCGGGGCTGGGCTGGTAGAGCGTGAGCGGCGGTTGGAGCGCGAGCGGCTGAGACGGGGGATCGGGACGGGCTCGCGCAGGCACACAGACCGCGGAACCCAATGTGAAAGCCGGCACAGCCAGTGAGTAAAAGTACCGGGGGAAGGAGCGGGGTGTGTGTGTGTGCGGGTGCGGCTTTTATCCCGATTCCCGGGGTGGTCGGAGCCCAGCCTCACTGGCTCAGGTTGTCAAGCTGTGTCAACAAGGGCCTGCCTCCCCCAACTCAGCAGAGATCAGGGGAGGATTCGTGCCATCTCGTTCTTCACAATGCTGATAGGTGTGGAGAGTCTAGCTGTTGTGATGCAGTGGCGGGCAAGTTACTACAACAACAACATGCATTTCTGTAGCACCTTCAACCTGGAAATGCGTCACAAAGAAGCTGCAAGAGCATCTCTTTCAAATAATGGGTTAATTTTGGAAATCTGGCGAGTAAATCATAACTCCAGGACCACTGGAAATATATGAGCAGGTAGTCAACATGACTCCTCAACCAGGAAATTATACATGCGCTGGGAAAGTTTGAACAGCTTAGGCCTTTACCCAACGCATTTAATTTGCCCATAGGCATTCAGGTGGATGAGAGGTGATGATATACTAATGAAAAACCTCCAACACTTATTTGATTGGGTTGTCCATCTGTTCCTTGAAGTTGTAGATAAATAGAATTACTTTTCAGGCCAGATTGTTATTTCCTGGCTGATTTCACATCTCTTGGAAAAACTGTGTATGAATTTCTGGTCAGAAAGAGGTTTGAGTATCATCGATAGTCACAGATGATCATCGATAGTCACAGGTGAGCTGCCTAAAGATTGGAGTGTGGCAAATGTTGTGCCTTTGTTTAAGACGGGCTGCAGGGAAAAGTCTGGGAACTACAGGCCGGTGATCCTCTCATCTGTGGTGGTTAAGTTGTTAGAAGGTATTTTGAGAGACCGGATCTACAGGCATTTAGAAACACAAGGACTGATTAGGAACAGTCAGCATGGCGTTGTGAGTGGAAAATCATGTCTCTCAAATTTGAGTTTTTTTGAAGGGGTAACCAAGAAGGTAGACGAGGGCAGTGCAGTTGATGTTGTCCACATGGACTTCAGCAAGGCCTTTGACAAGGTACCACATGGTAGGCAGTTGCATGAGGTTGGATCTAAGGTGAGGTAGCCAAATGGATATCAAATTGGCTTGATGACAGAAGGTGGTTGGAGAGGGTTGTTTTTCAAACTGGAGACCTGTGACCAGTGGTGTGCCTCAGGGATTGGTGCTGGGTCCACTGTTATTTGTCATTTATATTAATGATTTGGATGAGAATTTAGAAGGCGTGGTTAATAAGTTTGCAAATGACACCAAGATTGGTGGCATAGTGGACAGTGAAGAAAGTTATCTAGGATTGCAACAGGATCTTGATCAATTGGGCCAGTGAGCTGATAAATGGCAGATGGAGTTTAATTTGGATAAATGGGAGAGGATGCATTTTGATCGAACCAGGGCAGGACTTGCTCAGTTAATGGTAGGGCGTTGGGGAGAGTTAAAGAACAAAGAGATCTAGGGGTTCAGGTTCATAGCTCCTTGAAAGTGGAGTCACAGGTGGACAGAGTGGTGAAGAAGGCATTCGGCATGCTTGGTTTCATTGGTCAGAACACTGAATCCAGGAGTTGGGACATCTTGTTGAAGTTGTAGAAGACATTGGTAAGGCCACACTTGGAATACCGTGTACAGTTCTGGTCACCCTATTATAGAAAGGATATTATTAAACGAGAAAGAGTGCAGAAAGGATTTACTAGGATGCTCCCGGGACTTGATGGTTTGAGTTATAAGGAGAGGCTGGATAGACTGGGACTTTTTTCTCTGGAGCGTAGGAGGCTTGGGTGGTGATCTTATAGAGGCCTATAAAATAATGAGGGGCATAGATCAGCTCGATAGTCAATATCTTTTCCCAAAGGCAGGGGAAAAAGAAGTAAAACTAGAGGGCATAGGTTTAAGGTGAGAGGGGAGAGATGCAAAAGGTTCCAGAGGGGCAATTGTTTTCACACAGAGGGTGGTGAGTGTCTGGAACAAGCTGCCAGAGGTGGTAGTAGAGGTGGATACAATTTTGTCTTTTAAAAAGCGTTTAGACAGTTACATGGGTAAGATGGGTATAGAGGGATATGGGCCAAATGCGGGCAATTGGGACTAGCTTAGTGGTTTAAAAAAAGGGGCGGCATGGACAAGTTGGACCGAAGGGCCTGCTTCCATGCTGTAAACTTCTATGACTCTGAGGGTTGAGGTTACGTACAGTCAGGATTTTGCTTGTTTCACCTCTTGAGAATGTTTGAGGGGGACGGGGGGGAAAAGAGAACCAACCTACCTTCCTTCCTTCATATTTCTCCTGATCAGCCAAGTAAGTTATCAGATGAGTAAATCTGCTGGACCAGTCAGGAAGATTCCAGTTTCACTTTTTGGTTTCTGCTTAATCTGCGGTTCACAGTGCGGTAGGGCTGCCTGAGTTAGTTGGACTTGGTGTTTCAGTTTAGTTAGGGAAAAGAACCAGCTGGAAATTTTGTTCCTGATCACTGTTTAGTAATCCCTGCAGCATGTGTACATATCTGTACACCTGCAAAGACAGGATTGGAATTGCATTTGACTCATGTTTTCTATGATTAAATTACCCAGTGATGTTCAAAGAGAGGGCTTACAGAAGAGTAATGGCTGCTGGGTTCGTCTGTTTTTTTTTATTTTTCAGGATATGGGTGTCATTGGCTAGTCATGATGTGGAGATGCCGGCGTTGGACTGGGGTAAACACAGTAAGAAGTCTCACAACACCAGGTTAAAGTCCAACAGGTTTATTTGGTAGCAAAAGCCACTAGCTTTCGGAGCGCTGCCCCTTCGTCAGGTGCGTGGGAGTTCTGTTCACAAACAGGGCACAGAGACACAAACTCAATTTACAAAATAATGATTGGAATGCAAGTCTTTAGAGATAATCAAGTCTTAAAGGCACAGACAATGTGAGTGGAGAGAGCGTTAAGCACAGGTTAAAGAGATGTGTATTGTCTCCAGACAGGACAGTTAGTGAGATTTTGCAAGTCCAGGCAAGTCGTGGGGGTTACAGATAGTGTGACATGAACCCAAGATCCCGGTTGAGGCCGTCCTCGTGTGCGGAACTTAGCTATCAGTCTCTGCTCAGCGACTCTGCGTTGTCGTGATGTGGAGATGCCAGCGTTGGACTGTGAAGGCTGCCTTGGAGAACGTTTACCCGAAGATCAGAGGCCGAATGCCTGTAACCGCTGAAGTGTTCCCCAACGGGAAGAGAATACTCTTGCCTGGTGATTGTCGAGCGGTGTTCATTCATCCGTTGTCGTAGCGTCTGCATGGTCTCCCCAATGTACCATGCCTCGGGACATCCTATATGTCACACTATCTGTAACCCCCATGATTTGCCTGGACTTGCAAAATCTCACTAACTGTCCTGGCTGGAGACAATACACATCTCTTTAACCTGTGCTGAACTCTCTCTCCACTCACATTGTCTGTACCTTTAAGACTTGATTATCTCAAGACTTGCATTCCAACCATTATTTTGTAAATTGAGTTTGTGTCTTTATATGCCCTGTTTGTGAACAGAACTCCCACTCACCTGACGAAGGGGCAGCGCTCCGAAAGCTAGTGGCTTTTGCTACCAAATAAACCTGTTGGACTTTAACCTGGTGTTGTGAGACTTCTTACTGTGTCATTGGCTAGGCCAGCATTTGATGCACATCCCTAATTGCTCTTCAGAGGTGGTGGTGAGCAGCTGCCTTGAACCACTGTAGTCCATGTGGCACAGGTCTGCCCACAGTTTTGATAGGGAGTTCCAGGATTTTGACTTAGCAACTGTGATATAGTACCAAGTCAGGATGGTGTGCAACTTGCAGGCGATGGTGCTCCATGCATTTGCTGCTTTGTCCTTCTAGATGGTGGAGGTTGCAGGTTTGGAAGGGGCTTGCTGAGTTGGTGCAGTGCATCTTGTAGATGATACACTCTGCTGCCACTGTGCATCGGTGGTGGAGGGAGTGAATGTATAAGATGGTGGCTGGGGTGCCAATCAAGTGGGCTGTTTTGTCTAGCATGTTGTAGAGGTTCTTGAGTGCTGTTGGAGCTGCACTCACCCTGGTAAATGGAGAGTATTCCATCACACTCCTGGCCAGTGCCTTGTAGATAGTGGGCCGGCATTGAAGAATGAGGTGAGTTACTTGCTGCAAAATCTCAAGCTCTGACTTGGTCTTGTAGCTTGTGTCTTTATGTGGCAGGTCCAGTTCAGTTCAGTTAATGGTAACCACTGGGGTTAACTCCCAGATGTTGGTAGTGGCGGATTCAGAACGATGGGAATGTCAAAGGGAAATGGTTAGATTTTTTCTTGCAGGAGCTAGTCATAACTTGGCACTTGAGTGGCATGAATGTTACTTGGCACTTATCCCAAGTCTGAGTGTTGTCCAGGTCTCGCTGCATATGGACATGACCACTTCAGTATCTGAAGGAAGTGTAAATGGTACTGAAAGTTGTGTAATCATCTGTGAACATCCCTACATCTGACCTTATGACAGAAGGAAGATTATTGATAAAGCAACTAAGATGGTTGGGCCTAGGACACTACCCTGAGGAGATCCTGCAACAATGTCCCAGAACTGAGATGATTGCCCTCCAATAACCACAACTATCTTCCTTTGTGCTACATATCACCAACCAGTGGACAATTCCCCCCCCGCCCCCCCGATTCCCATTGACTTCAGTTTTGCTAGGACCTCTTGATGCCATACTTGATTGGATGCTGCCTTCATAGCAAGGGCAGTCACCTCTTTTATCCCATCATGTTTTTTTCATGTTGCAACAATGATGGAGTTGATGACGAATCATGCTGATTAATTGGTCTATGACAGACTCTGACGGGGGTTTGGAAAATATCCTAGCGGTGATAAACTTTGGGATCCATAGATTCAAAGTCACCTGTTCCCCTCAAGCTTTTAGCACATTTTGCCTCCAATTTATTGATTTATCCCAATATATTTTCTAAAACAAATCTCAATCAAATTTGCATTAGAATGAACCACTACTTCCTGTTTTCACTGTCTCTTGGGAGCCTGTTTATAGATTCACCACATGTACACTGAAATAATGTTTCCGGTGATTAGATCGGAATATAGTTTTTGCCAACGCTCGCCATGCTGTCTTGTTATACTTTTCTAGGAGGATGAAACAAATTGTCAGGATTTACTTTAATCTCTTCAAAGCACATTATGTGGCACTTTTCAAATGTCTTTTGGAAGTAAGTGCACACTGCATCAACTGCATTACTGTCATCAACCCTCTTTGTTACCCCACCAAAATACTCAGTCAAGTTAGTTAAACACGATTTCCCTTTAACAAATTCAAGCTGGCCTTCCTTAATTAAATGCCCAAGTGAGTTAATTTTGTTCCAGCTTATCTTTTGTGCCCCTCAAGTTGATGTGATATGTCTTGTGTGGCTGAAGAAAATTGGTGTGCATAGTGCTTTTTGTATGATAGTTTGCTTGGGGCGGCACAGTGGTTAGCACTGATGCCTCACAGCTCCAGGGACCCAGGTTCAATTCCAGCCTTGGGTGCGTGTGGGGAGTTTGCACATTCTCCCCACATCTGCGTGGGTTTCCTCCTGCAGTCCAAAGATGTACAGGTTAGGTGAATTGGCCAAGCTAAAATGCCCCTTAATGTCCAAAGGTGTGTAGGTTAGGGAGATTAACCATGATGAATGTGTAGAGTTATAGGGATAGGCAGGGGAGAGGGCCTAACTAAGAAACAAAATTGCTTCTTCCGCATTGTACGAATTCAATAAATCTATGCTTCTCATTTCTAGCCCACATCTCTGATCAGCTGCAATGACTGGCCAGTTTAACCTCTCTTTGTGAGTATAGAGCCTCTCCATCGGAAAGTCCTCTGGTGCCTTCTCATGGTGACACACGGAAACTGGGTATCTCCAAGCCTCAGACTAAAGCTTTTGAGGAACCTGAGGAGGTTTGGCTCTCAGACCTGCAGTGTGCAGGCCCACCAGTATTTGGTGGGTGGACATGATCGAATCTCCTAGGTTTGGACAATAGATCACACTGCCTCATGGACATTTGGGAGGGAAGAAGGCTAATGGAGAAAATCCTGACAAAAGATCTGGAGTGGACTGATGTCTCAATATGTTATCTTTCTGTCCATTGCAACCAAGCAAACATAGTGCTTTGCATTTCTTTGAACCCAACTGGGAAAATGGTGGTGGTGGTGGTGGTGGTGGGGGGCTGGTCTCTGATATTTAGGTTGCCCTGGGCCTCCAGAAATTTTGCCCAGGCTTGTGCTCTAGAGAAGCTATTGTAGTTTTGTTACAGAACGTTAACGTAACACAGGAAACAGCAGTTGAGAATGATAAGCCCAACTCTGTTGGTGTAGAGAACACAGGTGCTACGGACTGTCTCCTATATTGGGAGCAACCTTTGTGTCCCATTGATTAACTACTGCCCATGTCAAGTGGGGCAGCCCTAAACTAGAAAGCTGCTGACCCGGTACAGTATACTTACTTCAATGGGTAGTTGGAGCTTTGAGTCTCTGCTCAATAAATGTTGCACCAGACAATCAAATGAAAATTTTCTTTGATTGGCAAGCTAGAATATCAGGACCTTGTTCCCAGTACTGAAACTACTTGCAACTGGTCAGTTGGGATTGGGAGAATGGGATTGAGGGGTTGGAATTGGGTAAATGGGATTTGAAGATTGGGATTGGACAGTTGGGATTAGGTAGATGGGATTCAGAGAGTAGAACTGGGTGATTGAGATTCAGAGGTTGGGATTGGATGAATGGGATTGGGATGTTGGGATTGGAGAATGAGATTGGGAGAATGGGATTGGACAGTTGGGATTGGGAGAATGGGATTGGACAGTTGGGATTGGGAGAATGGGATTGGACAGTTGGGATTGGGATAATTGGATTGGGAGAATAGGATTGGGATGTTGGGATTGGACAATTGGGATTGAGGGGTTGGAATTGGGTAAATGGGATTTGAAGATTGGGATTGGACAGTTGGGATTAGGTAGATGGGATTTGGAGGGTAGAATTGGGTGATTGGAATTGGGTGAATGGGATTCAGAGGTTGGGATTGGGTGAATGGAATTGGGATGTTGGGATTGAGAGGTTGGGGCTGAGGGGTTGGGATTGGGAGGATGGGATTGGGTGATTGGGATTGCAGGTTTTTGGATTGGGTGAATGGGATTGGGATTGAGGGGTTGGGATTGGACGAATGGAATTGGGAGGATAGAAGGGCGGCATGGTAGCACAGTGGTTAGCACTGCTGCTTCACAGCTCCAGGGTCCTGGGTTCGATTCCTGGCTCGGGTCACTGTCTGTGTGGAGTTTGCACATTCTCCTCGTGTCTGCGTGGGTTTCCTCCGGGTGCTCCGGTTTCCTCCCACAGTCCAAAGATGTGCGGGTTAGGTTGATTGGCCAGGTTACAAATTGTCCCTGAGATGCGTAGTTAGAGGGATTAGCGGGTAAATATGTGGGGGTAGGGCCTGGGTGGGATTGTGGTCGGTGCAGACTCGATGGGCCGAATGGCCTCCTTCTGCACTGTAGGGTTTCTATGATTTTCTATGATTTTCTATATCTGGAAGACAGCTATGATTGGCATGGAACTTGCTGGGCTGAGCATTGATATAGTGAGTCTTATTTCTTGGTGAGAAACTGGGACTGGATCACTGGATGAAAATCGTGACATGTTCATCTGGCAGGGGAAGAGTTCAGAGGAAATGAGAGAAGGATGTAGGAACATCCTGCTCTCAATGACAAAAGCTGCAACAAATGGTTCAGAACATGTTTGAGTTGAGAGTTAGGCAGAGAAAACAGGGCCAGTTAACATCTTGAGTATCTACTTCCAACACTGCTCCATGACAGAGATGAAGGACAAGTTTTTGACCAAAGGAGCTTGACAGTGCTATGAGCAGAATCCCTAAAACAGAATAGCCTTAACCACTGGGGAATTTCAGTGCGAGAGTGGGCACTGACTATGAGACAGAGCCCAGTTGCTTTGGACCCCTCATGGCACAGGAAAGATAAATGAACATTAAAAACTACTTGAGGTTTGTTAATACCGTGAGCTTTGTGTAATTAATGCCTTTTCTGAACAAACCATGCCATAAGATGTTCTGGAGATATCCAAGATCAGTACATTGGGATCACTGGACCTGATTCTCACAAGATGTGATCCCTCAGCAGCATTGTCAACACATGCAACTACTCCACAGTGCTGGCTGTGCCACAGATCGCTCCCTGGTGTGCACTGATGCCATTCAAAAGCTTTTCTATTCAAAGCAGAGAGGTCACACTCATGTCAACCTCAGTCAAACTGCTACCCAGCTAAGAATCAAATGGTGAATTGGGAAGCAGTCAAATGGGCTGCTTTGTCCAGATGGAGTAGAACTTCTCGAGTGTTGTTGGAACTGCACTCATCTAGGCAAGAGGAGAGTATTCCATCATCACTCGTGACTTGAAGTTGGTTGCCAGGCTTTGAGCAGTCATGCAATGAGTTACTCACTGCAGAATTCCTAGCCCTGACTTGCTGTTGTAGCCATGTATTTCTACAGCTTGTTCCGTTCAATTTCTTATTAATGGTAAGGCCCAGGATGTTGATAATGAGGGATTCAGCAATGGTAATGCCATTGAATGTCCCAGGGAGATGGTTAGACTCTTGTTGGAGATGGTCATTGCCTGGAATTTGAGTAGATGAGACCTGGGCAATGTATGTTAAACAGATTTTCTGTGTCAGACATATGTTTCGCATCTCTTGAGATAAGGTCACTAACACCGAGGTACTGGAGCATGCTGATTCCATCATCACGCACTCATTACTAAGTCAAGGACATTTGCGATGCCTCGGTTATGTTTATTGGTAGATGATAACCGTATACCCCAAAATCTTTTGTATGGTGAACTGGCCGCTCGGTCATGACCTGCTGGATGTCCATACCTCCGCTATCAGGATACCTTGATGTGGAGTTGCCAGCGTTGGACTGGGATAAGCACAGTAAGTAGTCTCTCAACACCAGGTTAAAGTCCAACAGGTTTATTTGGTAGCATGAACTTTCGGAGCATTGTCACTCACCCGATGAAGGGGCAATGCTCCGAAAGCTTGTGCTGCCAAATAAACCTGTTGGACTTTAACCTGGTCTTGTGAGATTACTCACCAGGATACCTGCAAGCGAGATAACAAAGATGGCCAGCATCAACACAGACAATGAGGAGATGGTCAGCGATGGCTATGACCTCTGGAGGCTGTCTGTTTGGAAGGGCATTGGGAGAGGCGAGGAGAAACAGAAAACTCAACTGGCTGTAAAGAGGCCCCAGAGAAAAAAACAGACCAATGAATCTTGCATGTTGTCAGCTCATTGCCTTCATTTACAGTGATTGTGGCAGAGGGCTATAGAGGCTGGGTTGCTAAGAATGTTCTAGGCTGAGATAGACAGGCTTTTAATCAGTAAGGGCATAAAGGGTTATGAGGATCAGGCAGGAAAGTGGTGTTGAAGATATCACATCAGATCAGTCATGATCTCATTGAATGGTGGAGCAGACTCAATGGGCTGAATGGCCTACTTCTATGTCCTATGGTTTTGATCACCAAGGCATAAATCATTGTTTCGTTTTGTTGAGACAATGCTATTAACACATTCTGCTATTTTATCTTTATGACACTATCTTTTTTTTATTCATGGGCAATGGGCGTCGCTGGCTTGCCAGCATTTATTGCCCATCCGTTGTTGAGAGCCAACCACATTGCTGTGGCTCTGGAGCCACATGTAGGCCAGGCCAAGTAAAGAATGCAGATTTCCTTCTCTAAAGGACACTAGTGGGTTTTTCCGACAGTTGACAATGGTTTCATGGTCATCTGTAAATTCTTAATTCCAGATATTCTTTTTAAAATTCCACCATCTGCTGTGGTGGGATTCGAACATGGATCCCCAGAATGTTAGCTGAGTTTCCAGATTAATGGTCTATTGATAATACCACTAGGCCATCGTTTCCCCCCATCAGCACATTAACACTCGTGTCCATGACATCTTTGTCAAATCTCTCCTGAGTTCCCACCTATCCATGGCCTATTGTGCTCCACCACCTCTTAAACAGTATAAAATTCATCACATTTCTTCTCTTTAGCTTTGAAGAAGTCATACAGACTTGAACCATTAACTCTGTTTCTCTCTCCCCAGATGCTGCCAGACCTGCTAAGTTTTTCCAGCATTTCTATGATATTATTTTTAAAGGTTTTCCCAGCACCAAGGTTAAACTGGCTGCGCTGTTGCTGCGTTTATCCTTGCACTTATTTCGAACAGTGACGTAACTAACGTACTCTTCACTAATCTGAAACCTCCTCCTATATCTAAATGTGATTGGGAGATTGTGGCCAGCATCTCTGCAAGTTCCATCCTTATTTCCCTCAGCATTCCCAGATATATCCCATCCAGTCCCAGTGACTGATTCGGCCAGCCTTTCTTTTACCCCTGCTTCATCAATTTTTAGCCCATCTTCTATCTTAACTGCTTTCTCTTTCACTATGATTTTGGTAGCATCCTCTTGTGAAGACATTTGTAAAATGTTCATTTAGTGCCACGCTTGTGGCCTCTGCTCCCTCATATTGGTCTCCTTTCTTGATCCCAAATTGGTCTCACCACTCTTCTTAATACTATTTACTGTTTATGTGCCTATGTGGCCTGATGCTACTCTTTCATTCTTCTTAGCAGCTACAGGCAGCTGAAAACAGTTGTGGCAGAACGCAGTAATCAGGTTACCATGGAATTGTACTCCACGTGATTCATCTTCCTTCTCTTGAAAAGAATCACCTTGAAAATTTCATTGCGAGACTTTGATTCCACAAGAGCATGACACCACCATTGTCGTTTGATGTTAGTGGTTAGCACTGCTGCCTCACAGTGCCAGGGACCCAGGTTCAGTTCCGGCCTTGGGTGACTGTCTGTGTGGAGTTTGCACGCTCTCCCCGTGTCTGCTTGGGTTTTCTCCCGCAGTCCAAAGATGTGCAGGTTAGGTGGATTGGCCATGCTAAATTGTCCCTTTGTGTGTGTCAAGATACATAGGTTAGTGGGGTTAATGTGTGAGGTTACGGGAATAGGGCCTGGGTAAAATGCTCTTTTGGAGGATTGGTGCAGACTTTATGAGCAAAATGGCCTCCTCCTGCACTGTGGGGATTCTACAACATTGATGTAATGACTGACTTGCATGTTCAGAAACATTATATTCAGTTCTCAAGTATTAACATTTACAAATCATCATGTATTCTGAGAGTCTCTGCCTGTTAGCATCATGTTGCAATACTCTGCAGGCTGGCTTTGATCTTGGTAAAGTGTAATTATGATTGGTTGTAGAAGTAAATGACATGTTAGAAGTGTGGAGTCAGAATTTGACAAAATAGTAGGCACTATTGGCTATTGTTCATGCATTGCAAAGTGGCAATTACAAATCAAACAGAGCAATGTATTTTATTGTCAGATCAAAGTACAAGTTTGTGTAGGGCGCTGTTCAGCCTGCACATTGAATATATTTATTCTCATCATTGAGATGCAACAAAACATTAAAGTCCTGGAATTTTAAAATTCGTTGGCGAAAGAATCAGGTGATTTGAAGGAAAAACATTTTGTATAGTAAATTATGATCTGGAATACACTGCCTGAAAGGGTGATGGAAGCAAATTAATAATTAAAAATTAATAACTTTCAAAAGGGAATTGGATAAATACTTCAGGGGGAAAAGAATTGCAGGGCTGTGGAGAAAAGAATGGGGAGTGGCTTTAATTGGATACTTCTTTCAAAGAACTATCACAGATATGTGAGCGGCATGGCTTCCTTCTGCACTGTAGGGAATCTGATTCTGTGGATAAGGAAAACTCAGTACAAACCTTCTGCTGGAGTAAAGAAGCTTTGTTTGCATAGCTTCAGGCAGAGAAAGCTCTTTGTTCCATCTATCCTCATTACATTGGTACATTTAGTACATTTATAATAACCCTGAACCTATTCAGTTGACAAAATCCTATTGAGTCCCTTCTTGAAATCCATCAGCACGAAAACAGGCTGTTAGGCTCAACTAGCCTGTCCTGGTGTTTGTATTCTGTATGAGTCTCCTCCCATTGCAACCACCTCATCTCAACCTTCCAGCATATCTTTCTGTATTCTTTTCCCTCTCATGTACTCTGGTTTTGAAAGTATGTAAGCTATTTTGTTCAATTACATCCTGAGATAGTGAGTTTTACATTCTAAAAATTATTGAGTAAATTTCTCCTTATTTCCCAATGGATTTATATGTAATCACCATGTATTTATGGCTCCTAACATCGGGATTCTCCTTCAAGTTAAACATTCTCTCCACAGCTACCTGTCCAACCCATTCATATATTTTGAGACCTTTATCAGGGCATCTCTAAGTCTTTTCCTTTCTGAAGAGAAAAGCTCCAGTCCTGTTTAATCATAGAATCCCTACAATGCAGAAGGAGGCCAATTTGGCCCATCGAGTCTGCATCGACCACAATCCCACCCAGGGTCCTATTCATGTAACCCCACATATTTACCTCGCTAATCCCCCGACACTAGGGTCAATTTAGTAAGGCCAATCAACCTAACCTGCACGTCTTTGGACTGTGGGAAGAAACCGAAGCACCCAGAGGAAACCCAAGCAGACACGGGGAGAACGTACAGACTCCGAACAGGCAGTGACCCGAGGCTGGAATTGAATCCGGGTCCCTGGTGCTGTGAGGCAGCAGTGCTAACCACTGTGCCACCATGCCGCCCCTGTTGGCGACTGTTGCTAGTTCCATCATTTGCAGCTCCACTATGTTCATACTCACCACCTTCACTTAGGAGTTTTGATATTGACTTCAAGTCCTGGGAGAAGCTTGCCCAGGATTGCTGCTTCTCGCACAACTGGTTTAAAAGTTGCAGTCTCCTTTGAAAGCAGGTGCCGTGTCAGAGACAGAGAGAAAATGCAAGGAGAAAAAGTCTTGAGCCAGTAACCCTTCCAAATAACGGTCTGTAGTATCCTATCCTCTTTGGAGTAGAACCTTCTGGGCAAAGAATGGCCTTAGCAGCCACCTTACACACCCACCAAAACCTGACCAAAACATCTTCAGATGATGTCCTTTGTCGTCTTGTGCCAGCAGTTTGCTATTGGTAGGATTTGAACTTGTGACCTTGTGTTGCTAGTCCAGTGTCATAACCACTGCACCATAACTTCCTCCTTTTCTCTCTTACACATTTACCTTAAAGATGTACTGGGGAGCAGCTCTATTGTCCTGACAGTCAAAGTTGTCATTTTTTATGTATGAGGCCAACAGCGATTGTCAGTTGTTGTCTGAGCATGGTGGATTCTATCAATTATGCCTGATCCTGTTCTTGCCTAATACTCTCACCCTGACTTTTCAGTAGTATTCACCAGGTAATCATCACGAATGGGAATCAGAGTTTCCCTTTCTTCATCCAACCCATCCCCTCCGCTTTTTTTCTGTATTGTTCTCTCCCTACCTTAGCATTCTGGGGCCAGAACTACTGCCCCACTGAAAATGAGATTGCCGGGCAGGAACAGACCAACATCAAGCCTTCCCCACAATCATGATGTCTGGAGCCATCTAACCATTCTCTTCCCTTCCCTTGCAACCCCTACCCCTGGAATGATGTGGAGAAGTGAATAAACTCATTTGATTGCACTCCTCTACTTAATTAAAGAACATAATGCTAGTAACAGGAAGGAGTATGTCTAAAAGATAGAAACAAAATCTATATAAATTGAGATGAAAGGACAGGAATGGATTGGTGGCCTATTCGGGGTATAGTGCAATCCAGCAAATAGTGGAAAGGAAATGGAAGGAGAAATATGTGGCAAATATATGAAATAACAAAAAAAAAAGAGGTATTTCAACTTCTTTGAAATAAAAGTGACAGGAAGAGAGAGGAAAGAGTGGAGTTTTTACAATATGTACAAGACTTTGTTGCGATTTAATGTGTAGGAAACCTAACCAAAGAGACACTCAGAGAGGTTTTCATAACCACTGAATGTCTCAAAAGTGCTTTAGAACTAATGAAGTACTTTTGAAATGTAGTCACTGTTGTAATGTAGGAAACATGACAGCTAACACGCGCACAGCAAATTCCCACAAACGGCAGTATGATGATGACCATGTAATCTTTTTTTGTGAGGTTGATTCAAGGATA
Source organism: Mustelus asterias (assembly GCF_964213995.1). Classification (NCBI taxonomy): domain Eukaryota; kingdom Metazoa; phylum Chordata; class Chondrichthyes; order Carcharhiniformes; family Triakidae; genus Mustelus; species Mustelus asterias. Next base: position 166,154,517 of record NC_135801.1, read on the forward strand.
AATATTGACATGGACACACGAGAACTCCTCTGCTCCTCTTCTCATATTGATATTGAGTATGTTGATAGACCTCAATATAGGTAATTAACTAGCTGTGGAGTAGTGAACACAATATAATGAGATTCAAGTTAATTGTCAGAGATATAGATTATACAGTCAAACCTATTTAAATGGAAAAACTGTTAAACATAAAACGTTGGAGAACAAATAACCACGCGTAAATCCATTTTTGATCTTTTCCAATGATTAATGACTGTTAAATCAATAATGGTCAAATGAATGAAGCATATGAATTAATTTCAAAAATATTCATTTTAATCATAGAATCCCTACAATGCAGAAGAAGCCATTCAGCCTTTTGAGTCTGCACTGACTTTCTCTTATGTGGAGATGCTGGCGTTGGACTGGAGTAAGCACAGTAAGAAGTCTCACATCATCAGGTTAAAGTCCAACAGGTTTATTTGGCAGCACAAGCTTTCGGAGTCTCGCTCCTTCAGGTGAGTGAGGAGTTGTGTTCACAAACAGGGCATATATAGACAAACTCAATTTACAAGATAATGGTTGGAATGCGAGTCTTTACAGATAACCAAGTCTTAAAGGTACAGACAATGTGAGGGTTAACCTGTGCTTAACCCTCTCTCCACTCAAATTGTCTATATCTTTAAGACTTGATTACCTGTAAAGACTCGCATTCCAACCATTATAAATTGAGTTTGTCTATATATGCCCTGTTTGTGAACACAACTCCTCACTCACCTGAAGAAGGAGCGAGACTCCAAAAGCTTGTGCTACCAAATAAAGCTGTTGGACCTTAACCTGGTGTAATGAGACTTCTTACTGACTTTCTCTGACAAGAGTACCTGACCCAGGCCCTTTCCCCCACTCTATCTCTGTAACCCCACACATTTTACTATAGCTAATACGTCTAACCTACACATTTTGGGACACCAAGGGGCAATTCAGCATAGCCAATTCACCTAATTTGCATGAGGAAAATGTGCAAACTCCATACAGACAGTAACGCAAGACTGGAATTGAACCTGGGTTCTTGGCGTTGTGAGGCAACAGTGCCAACCACTGTTAGCGTGCTGTGGGCTGTCTTGCTAATGTTGATGTGTTGAGCCTCACTGGCAATCAATGTGTTAAACTCCTTTCACAGGTGTCTTGGTCCAGACATGAAAATTATCTAATTATTTTAGCGATAATTAAAATTAAAACCACAAAATGTTGGAAAATATGAGTAAGTCGGACATTATTTGTGAAGAGAGGAACCTTTCAGGTTAATGATCTTTCACCAAAACTGGATAAAAGATAGAGAATTAACAATTTTTAACTTGTTTCAGTGATTGATGTTTGAATCTTGGATCGTTAAGTGCTAGGGTACTATTGTTTTAATGTGAAATCCACTTGCCCAGGTGCTACTGGCTTAAGCTTTGTGATGTTTGTAACTTACCCATTTAGAGATAACTTGCCATCTTTTTAAAGGTCCTTTTGAAAATTTTTTAACAATTTGCTCTGCTGCTATTTGAGTCCTGAGTGTAGTCTTAAAGTTTATTTATTCTATTAGTGTCAGAAGTAGGCTAACATTAACACTGCACTGAAGTTACTGTGAAAACCCCTTAGTCACCACATTCTGATCCCTGCTCAGGTAAACTGAGGGAGAATCTAGCATGGCTAATGCACCGAAACAGCACATCTTTTGGACTTGTGGGAGGAAACCGGAGCACCCGGGGGAAACACACATAGACACAGCGAGAACATACAGACTCCGCACAGACAGTAACCCAAGCTGGAAGTCGAACCCGGGTCCCTGGCGCTGTGAGGCAGCAGTGCTTGCCACTGTGCTGGGGCTCCATACTACACTGTAATGTGTATATTGTAATAAAGCAAATACCATGCAACTCATGATGGCTCCAACTGTGTAGCACTGAGGGTGTGCTGCACTGAACTGTTAGCCGAGACTTTTTTCCAAATCTCTGGAGTGGACTTGAACCTACAACCTTCTGACTCTTAAGGTGAGGGAAATTGAGAGACAAATGTATTAGGACTTTTTTTGAGGGTATAGCTAACCAGTTAGATAAATGGAGTCGCAAAGGAGATAGTCAAGCTAACCAGATAGATAAATGGAGTCGCAAAGGAGATAGTCATCGACTTCAGGAAATGTAGTGGAGGTCATACCCCTGTCTACATCAACGGTGATGAAGTGGAGATGGTCCACAGCTTCAGGTTTCTAGGTGTCTAGATCACCAACTTGTCCTGGGTCACTCCACACTGACACTCTAGTAAGAAAGCCCACCAATGCTTCTATTCTCTCAGGAGGCTATGGAAATTCAGCACGTCTGCTAAGACTCTCTCAATTTTTACAGGTGTACCATAGAAAGCATCCTTTCCGGATGTTTCACAGCTTGGTATGGCTCCTGCTCTGACCAAGACCACGAGAGACTACAAAGCATTGTGAATGTAGCCCATTCCATCATGCAGCCTCCCATCCGTTGACTCCCTCTAACTTCCTGCTGCCTCAGAAAAGCAGCCAATATAATTGATGATCCCACGCACTCCCGGACATGCTCTCTTCTATCCTCTTCCGTCGGGAAAAAGATACAAAAGACTGAAATCATGTACCAACTGAACTCAAGAACAGCTTCTTCCCTGCTACCAATCAGACTTTTGAATGGATCTATCATGTATTAAGCTGAACTTTCTTTACACCCTAGCTATGACTGTAACACAATATTCTGCACCCTCTCCTTTCCTTGTCTGCATGTCCTCTATGCACGGTATGTTTTGTCTGTATAGCGTGCAAGAAACAATACTTTTCACTGAATCCAGTACATGTGACAATATTAAATCAAAAATGGATTTAGTATATTTGGATTTTCAAGAGGCATTTGATAAGGTGCCATAAGAAAGACTGTTACCGAAGATGACGATCATGGGGTTTGGGGGTAACATAGAAACACAGAAGATAGGAGCAGGAGGGAGGCCATTTGGCCCTTCAAGCCTGCCCCGCCATTCATTACGATCATGGTTGATCGTCCAACTCAATAGCCTAATCCTGCTTTCCCTCCCTTATATGGTTGCATGTTTGTTTGCAGGAGAGTGAATGGAAAGTGAGAATAAATCGGTCATTTTTAAATTCACAGGCTGTTACTGTTGGATGCCACACAAATCAGTGTTAGAGTCTCAGCTATTTACAATCTAATGATTTGGGTAATGGTAAGTGATTGGTTGGTGAGAATTTTTCATCTCTCTCTCAGGGCAATCATTCAAACTAGGAGCTGAGAAATTAAAGACTTCAATCGGGCCAGATATATCAGTAACTAAGACAATTCAAATTAACAGTTTGAGGAAAATATTATCTAGATGGTTTAAAAGATGGAATAAACCAAAAAATAACCAAAGCCAAGTTGATTAACCTATTATAATCAATGCTCAATTATGCAAACAGACCTAGAGAATAGAGCTAAAGATTATTAGGGGATAGTAAAACTAACACATTCTGAACTCTCCATGAAATTAAAATTTAAGGCTTTTAGATGAAAGTAACACATTTCCCTATAAAATAATGACAACAGCACAGGAGAAGCAGCTGATGGGTGAGTCTTTTTTAATTTAAGTATTAGATAATAGTCTTAAAAGTAGAGATATTGAGGAGTTTGAACCCATGAGTGCACATCTTGTTCTTTGTGGGAACTCCAGGAAGCTTCTCATGTCTTGGATAACCACATGTATGGGATGCATTGTCAGCTGGGGCTCTGGGTTTTGGGGTTGCGTATTAGCTGGTGTCACTACAGCGCATCTGTGAAGTTGAGATTTAGTGTGGCATATCTATAGATGTGATCATCTCACAGCTTAAAAGATATCCTGGCAGAGAGAGAATGAGTGACTACCAGGCAGTCAAGAAGGACCAGGGGGCTAGTGCAGCAGTTGCCTGACTGCATCTTGTTTTCTAACCAGTATTACATTCTGAATACTGGTGAGAGTGATGGCTCCTCTGGAATGTAGCCAGAGTCCAGTCCACAGCACAACAGCTGGCTCAGCTGTCCAGGCGGGGATGAGGAAGTTTGGAAAATAAATCGTGACAAGGGATTTGATAGGGGAATAGCCATGCTTTTCTATGGTAGCAATTGTGAATCCAGGACGGTATATTTCCTCTTTAGTACCACCACAAGTTATATCACCAAATGACCACAGAGCATCCTAAGGAGGAAGGCTGAACAAAACCAGTTTTGGTCCATATTGATACCAACAACATAGGTAGAAAGAGGGATGAGGTTCTGCAGGCAGAGTTCAAGGAGCTAGAAAATAAATTAACAAGCAGGACATCAAAGGTAACCTCCCAATTACTCCTGGTACTATGTGCAAGTGAATGTAGACCGTAGGAATTAGGAGTAAGCCATTCGGCCTCCAGAGCTTGCTCTGCTATTCAACTAGGTCATGTCTGATCTTCACCTCAGTGCCATTTTCCTGTACTATCCCCATATCCCTTAATAGCTTTAAGATCTAGAAATCTGTTGATTTCTACCTTGAATATGCTGAATAACTCCAACTCTCGGGGGTAGAGAATTCCAAAGATTCACCATCCTTATGAAGGAGGAAATTCCCGCTCATCTCCAAATTTGTTGAGTGTATTCAGGAGGAATTTCTCATTCAGTATGTGGGTGGCCCGACTAGAGAGGGGGCAAAACTTGACCACCTCTTGGGAAATAAGGAAGGGCAGGTGACAAAAGTGTTAGTGAGGGATCACTTTGGGACCTGTGACCATAATTCTATTGGTTTTAAGATAGCTATAGAGAATGATGGGTCTGGCCCAAAAGTTAAAATTCTATATTGGGGCAAGGCTAATTTTGATGGTATCAGGCAGGAACTTTCAAAAGTTAATTGGGGGAGTCTGTGGGAAGGCAAAGGAATGTCTGGTAAGTGGTACGCTTTCAAAAGTATGTTAACCAGGGTTCTGGGTAAACACAGTCCTCTTAAAGTGAAGGGCAAGACTGGCAGAAGTCAGGAACCTTGGATGACTCAGGATATTGAGGCCCTGGTCAAGAAGAAGAAAGAGGCACATGACATACATAGGCAGCTGGGATCAAGTGAATCCCTTGAAGAGTATAGGGGGTGTAGGAGTAGAGTTAAGAGAGAAATCAGGAGGGCAAAAAGGGGACACGAGATTGTTTTGGCAGATAAGGCAAAGGAGAATCCAAAGAGCTTCGACAAGTACATAAAGGGCAAAAGAGTAACAAGGGAGAGAGTAGGGCCTCTTAAGAATCAACAAGGTCATCAATGTGCGGATCCACAAGAGATGGGTGAGATCCTAAATGAATATTTCTCATCAGTATTTACTGTTGAGAAAAGCATGGATGTTAGGGAACTTGGGGAAATAAATAGTGATGTCTTGAGGAGTGTGCATATTAGAGAAGGAGGTGCTGGAAGTCTTAAAGCACATCAAGGTAGATAAATGCCTGGGACCTGATGAAGTGTATCCCAGGATATTGTAGGAGGCTAGGGAGGAAATTGCGGGTCCCCTCGCCGAGATATTTGAATCATCGATAGTCACGGGTGAGGTGCCTGAAGATTGGAGAGTGGCAAATGTTGTGCCTTTGTTTAAAAAGGGCTGCAGGGAAAAGCCTGGGAACTACAGGCCAGTGAGCCTCACATCTGTGGTGGGTAAGTTGTTGGAAGGTATTTTGAGAGACAGGATCTACAGGCATTTAGAGACGCAAGGACTGATTAGGGACAGTCAGCATGGCTTTGTGAGTGGAAAATCATGTGTCTCAAATTTGGGGAAATATTTCAAAATATGGATGGGGGGATATATATTTTGAAATATTTTCCCAAATTTTTGACTGTCAGCCGTTTTTAGTTCCTGCGATTATAATTTTGACATTATCTTCCAAAGGGAATTCCTCTAATTCTGTGCAATGTTCAGATGAAAACAAGATGAAAGAAAGGATCCAAGGCTGCTCCAGAGGCAGATTAGCTGCACCCAACGTTGCCCGTGCAAATCACATTCATAAGTCCAAAGATGTGTGGGTTAGGTTGATTGGCCAGGTTAAAAATTGCCCCTTAGAGTCCTGAGATGCGTAGGTTAGAGGGATTAGCGGGTAAATATGTGGGGGTAGGGTCTGGGTGGGATTGTGGTCGGTGCAGACTCGATGGGCCGAATGGCCTCCTTCTGCACTGTAGGGTTTCTATGGGTTTCTATAAGTAGGGGCACATCTGCCATGGAATGTGAGAGAAGAGTTGCCAATACAAACTTCTTTTCACTATGGTTGATTTCCCAGATCTCCTTGAATCTTATTTCCAACCAAGTTCCACCACGGGGACAATTCTTCCAAGTTCACCACATGACTCTGAACATTTGAGCACCTGGCTCATGGCTACAGGGACATCAACAATCTAGTTGCAGATCACAAATGTATTATACAGGTCACTAATTGCTCACTAGGACACTGTAGTTTAATTACCTTTCCCATAGATAATTAGGCAGCACAAAGAAGATGCTACATTATTTTCAGTTTGCAAGATTCTCAAGTCCATCCCCCCCCGCTCTCTCTGCTGTTTTTTTTCTTTTGCGCCCGGGCGCGCTGCTTCTGATGTTTTTTCGAACTGCGCATGCGCAGTTCAGAACTCCGATCGTTCCGGCAGCGCTAAGTACCGACCACTGCGCGGATCGGACCGGAGCCGGCAAAAAGCGTATGGGCGCGCTGCAAAGAGGATTCCGGGCTTGGATCTCTATAACGCCCGGATCCGACCCTTAGACTCCAAATGGTAAAATAGGGCCCATTGTATTGCATAGCCAGACCCATCCTTAAATTATACGTTATGTAATCCCGATTGTTAATTGTGAATGGATATAGATAATTCCTGTGCAAATGTACATCATTTGATTGGTATGTGCTGATTTTTTGTTACTGGATCTGAAGTATAACTGTACAATTCTTAAAATCATGGCTGTCCCTGGTGTACCACTAGTTGGAGCACTGGGGCCAGCCTGTACTATAGTACATGATAAAGGTCTTGTCTGAAACTCCAAGATTCATTGTCTAGTTTTCTCGAGAGTGAAGTACACTATAGCCGAATAGCTGTATTTTTCTCCCTAACATTATCTAAATAGTGAGAGGGTGCAGAGGGATTTGGGTGTTCTAGTGCATGAATCATAAAAAGTTAGTATACAGGTATCGCAAGTAATTGGGAAAGCCATTAGAATGTTATCATTTACTGTGAAGCGAATTGAATGCAAAAGTCGGGAGGTTATGCTTCAGTTGTACAGGGCATTGGTGAGACCACATTTAAAGTACTCTGTATGGTATTGATCTCATTTAAGGAAAGATATAAATGCGTTGGAAGCACTCCAGAGAAGGTTTGCTTATGTACTTGGATTGGGTGGACTGTCTTAGGAAAGGTTGGAGAGGCTGGAGCTTAGAAGAGTAAGAGATGACTTGCTCGAAACATGCAAAATCCTGAGGGGCCTTCACAGGGTGGGTGTGGATGCTTCCCCTTGTGGGAGAATCCAGGACTGGGGGCCACTGTTTAAAAATAAGGGGTCAGCCATTTAAGACAGAGGAAGAGTTTTTTCTTTGAGGACCATGAGTCCTTGGAACTCTTTTCCTCAAAAGACAGTGGAAGCAGAGTTTTTGAATATTTTAAAGAGCTGGGTAAGTTCTTGATTAACAAGGGGGTAAAATGTTTTTGGGGGTAGGCAGTTTTGAAGAGTATGAGGTGACTTGATTGAAAAATACAATATCCTGAGGGGTCTTAACTGGGTGGACATGAAGAGGATATTTCTCCCTGTGAGAGAACCTGGCACTCGAGGCCATTGATTAAAAAAAATAATATTCACTTAGGGCAAGAGGTTAGGAGAATTTTTTTCTCAGATTTGTGAGCCTTTGGAATTCTCTTCTTCAAGAGGCAGAGGAAACAGAGTCTTTGAATATTTTTTAAGACAGAGGTAGATAGACTTTTGATAAGCAAAGGGATGAACGGTTATTGGGATAGGCAGGAATGTGTAGTTGAGGTTACAATCAGATCAGCCAGGATCTGGTGAAGCAGATTGAAGGGTTGACTGGCCTACTCCTAATTTGTAGATCCTTCAGATCGAATCGTCTCCTTTGGTGCTATAAGATTCAATGGAAGAAACTTGTTTAATTAATGAACTGAGGTGTTATTTGCTTTATTTTTTATTTAGGTTCTAATTAAAGCAATGATGGTGTAAGCTGAACAGATACTTTGGACGAGTAGGAGATGGGTGCAAATAGCAGCAGCATTGCTGAGCTTGCAAATAACAGTTACCTTCAGCGTCTTGCTGGCACAGAAACCATCTCCGAGAATGATCCATTCTGGAATCAACTTCTGTCGTTTTCCTTCACCACACCGACCAATGGGTAAGAAAACTCCAATAAATGGATATTACTGGATGCAAATAAACCTGAAAAGCTGCAAGATTCCTAATGAGGCCTTTTTCTGACATTTTAGTAGCCAGTTAAAATTGTTGGTCAGATGCTTATGTTCCCTAATTCTGACTTGCAAATTATATTATAAGCTCTGACGAAGGGTCATCCAGACTTGGAGCATTAGCTCTATTCTCTCTCCACAGATGCTGTCAGGTCTGCTAAGATTTTCCAGCATTTTCTGTTTTTAATACGAATTATACTGTTGCCTTCAGTCTGAGTTTCATAGCTTTTTTTGGTAATTCCACTGTAAACTGTACTGAATACAGTGTGTTTGTTGCAAGCGTAGCAAATGAATTTGTAGCTTTCTCTCTGACCTCTTTTTCTGTGAACATAGCCAGAGCCCTCATGAAGTGGTTGAGCAGTTAAGGTAATGGATTGCTAGTCTATTGTGCTTTGCATTTGTGAGTTCAAGTCCCATCCTCGTTGGTGTTGCATCGTTTCTTGACCTTTTGGCAAAGACCAAACATAGGCACCCAGGGTAACTAATGAGGTTAAACTGAAGTTTCACCTGATGCAAAGCCATCTGGGCCTTTTGGTTAAGATGAAGCTCAGATTGAGCTCGGGAGGGGGTGTTAATGCCTCATCCTGTCAGCTTGGATCTTGTTTGATTGAGCCCAAGATGGGATGTCTTATGAGCTTGGATCTGGTTTGTCTCTCGTGGGGACTCTGGACTTAATTGGCTTTTTGATTAGGAATAAAGTACCAAAAGGTACCAAAGAAAATTACTCTGTCTCCATATTGGTCCATTTATTGAGAGAGAACGGATGATTTGTTTAGTGTTTATGACGAGTTGGCCAAGAGATTAAGGCAATGGACTGCTAATTCATTGTGCTTTGCATGCGTGGGTTCCAATCTCATCCTTGTTGGTGACGCATCTATCTCCATATTGGTTCACTTATTGAGGGTGGAGCCTGGGCAACTCAGTCAGTCGTGCATCAGACTTTTAATCTGTGGGTCCAGGGTTCCAGTCCCTGTCTGGGCACTTCTTTCAATTAAATATTCAATTTTCATGAAACCACAAAAAATGATCGTGGTTTTGGGTGAAAGAATAGCGATTTAAAACAGAAAATCCACAGGTAGAATAACACTCTACAATAGTTGCACACTCAAACTTGTGCAAATAAGTCATCTGGAAGTCCAGTAATAGTGCATCTACCCCATTACCTTAGAAACATAGAAGTGTAGAAAATAGGATCAGGAATAGGTCTTTCAGCCCTTGAGCTACACTGCCATTAAATACGATAACGGCTGATCTTTTATCTCAATGCCACACTCCTGCACTCTCCCCTTATCCCTTCACGCCTTTAATGTCTAGAAATCTATTTCCTCAAATATATTCAGCAACTTGGCCTCCCTAGCCATCTGTGGTGGAGAATTCCACAGGTTCATCACCCACTTAGTGAGGAAATTTCACCTCATCTCAGTGCTAAATGGTCTACCCCATATCCTGAGACTGTGACCCCTTGTTCTAGACCCCAACCAGAGGAAGTCTCATCCCTGTATCTAGTCTGTCCAGCCCTGTCAGGATTTTATGTTTCAATGAGATCCGCTCTCATTCTTCTAAACTCAAGTGAATATAGGCCTAGTTAGCTCAATTTTTCCTCATACGACAACTCATGTCATATCAGGAATCAGTTTGGTGAACCTTCGCTGCACTTCCTCTATAATAAGTTTATCCTTTCTTGGGCATGGAGACCAAAACTGTGCACACTTTTCCAGATGTGGTTTGACTAAAGCCCGGTACAGCTGCAGTAAGACATCTTTAATAATCTCTGATACTTCATCAATTAATTCAGTCAAATTAGACCGTATATATCATGATCAAATCCACATGGATTCTCCTTGATTATTCCATGCGTTCTGAAATGAAAGTTTATTTTGTCCATGATAATGGGTTCCAATAATAGTTTACACAAATTTCTATCAACTGATATGACTTCCAATTTCTTTCTTTATCCCTCTCCTCTTTCCTCCCTTCGATAATATGAGCAACCCTCTAATACTATTCCTGTATCCATTGAGGATTGAATGATTGTGATCAATACTTCTACTATTTCTATCACTCACCTGACGAAGGAGCAGCGCTCCGAAAGCTCGTGCTACCAAATAAACCTGTTGGACTTTAACCTGGGACTTCTTACTGGGCCTATCCCAGTCCAACGCCGGCATCTCCACATTAGCTGATTGTTTCATCCACAGCAGGTGATTTATCAACTTTCAGTAACAACTTTTTAAAGCAAATCTTCTATTATTATTCTGTCCATAACTTCCCTCTTTTGTTGTAAACTTCACATCATCTGCCTACTTTTGTCAAGACAGTTGTAAAGTGCTCATTTAACATTTAGGATGTCCACTGTCTTTACATTTAAAAAAAATTCCTTTGGGTGTTTAATAGATGCAAAGTTTTCCCAGGTAATCGCTTCCATTTATGGCTGGAATTCTCTGATGTCGTACGCTCTGTCACCATTGCCAGTGAGAACGGAGAATTTGGCGCTCAGCCAAATTTCCATTTACAGCAGCGGGACTGGAGGATCTCAGCTGCAGGCAGGATTGGAAAATTCTGGCCTGTATCTTTATAAAATATTTTGAGGTTTAATTTAATGTTGCCTGCTCATCTTTTTTTTGTAACCTCCCTTCGCCTCCTGTGTTAACTTTTTCCATTCCCTCTTGTACTTTCCAAAATCATCTTGGGGGCGGCACAGTGGTTAGCACTGCTGCATCACAGTACCAGGGACCTGGGATCAATTCTGGCCTCAGGTCACTGTCTGTGTGGAGTTTGTACGTTCTCACCATGTCTGCATGGGGTTCCTCCCACAGTCCAAAAATGTGTGGGTTAGGTTGATTGGCCATGCTAAACTGACCCTGCTAATCCCCCTTAGTGTCAGGGGGATTAGCAGGGTAAATGAGGGATTACAGGAATAGGGCCTGGGTGGGATTGTGGTAGTGCAGACTTGATGGGCTGAATGGCCTCCTGCACTGTAGGGATTCTGATTCTTCTATGGATTCTATGATTATTAACTGAATCTTGCTCCTGCCACTTATTATACTTATAAGCCTGCTTGTAGTTTTTTTGTAACTTTCATTTATTTTGTCATCCAGTGTGTACTAGCTTCAGATGCCCTATCTTTTCTTTTCAAAGGAACAAGAAGTGAAATGTCTCTTCCTTGAATCCCCTCGTTTGTTCTGTTACTGGTTTATCCTGCAGTCGCTGTTTCAATGTACCTGTGTTAAGTCCCTTCTTAAATCACTGAAATTAGTATTTTTCCAGTTAAGCATTTTTATCTTTGCTATTTTATAGTCTTTCCATTAATACTTTAAACCAAATTATGTAGTTGTTACTGTTGCTTGATGATCTCCAACTACACCAATCTGTGCATACCTTTTGTCCCAGAACCTGATCCAACACTGCTGCCTTCCTTGTTGGACTGGAGACATACTGTTCGAGGAAGTTCTCCTGTGCACATAGCAGAAATTCTTCTCCTTCCCTACCCTTCACACTATGTTTTCCCCAGTCTATATTAGGGTAATTAAAGTCTCCTAATATTACTACTCTATTTTTGTTAGACGCCTTTGAAATTTGCTGACAAATTTGCTCATCTGTCTCCTCCCTGTTTGCAGCTCTAGTTTTTAAAAAAAACTCCCAACAATGTAACAACTCCCTCTCTGTTCCTCAACTCAGGCCAAATGGATTCAGTCCTAGGAACATATATGAAATCCTTTCTGTTTAGAACTGTAACATCATCCTTCATCAATACTTGACCCCTTCTCTTTTTCCTTCTCTAACATTCCTCAATACTTGGTAACCAGGCATATTAAGAACTCATTCTTGGGCCATCCCTTTATTAATATAACTATGTCATAATACCATGTAGAATTAGTTTGCCTGCATCTCGCTGGTCTTATTAGCTACATTCAGACATTGACCTATATACAATTTAATACTTTGTCACTTGCTATTTTTGTCAATCTGGTCAGTGCAATTTTTGTGATGTTTCTAATTTTATTGCTGTTTATAACCCTCTGTCCTTTGAGGTCACTCCACCTCTCTGCTATTTTCTGATCCCCCCTCCTGCTGCCAAATTAGATAAAATTTTCCTCAATAGTACTAGTTAACCTCTTAGCAAGAACATCGGTTCTAGGTTTGTTTGGATGCAACCCATCCATCTTGTGCAGGAGTTCCTTTCCACAGGGCTGGTCCCAATACCTACCAATTTGATTATTTGGAAGTTTTATAGCTAGATGAATGCAATGTGATTGACAAGGCTGTTGTTATATGTAGTAATTTAATGCACATCTAGCCAGAAGAGGGCACTGATGTTCTTGTTTTGTACTTTCTTTCAAGCCAGGTTATGGATTTTCTCCGTGGCTATTTAGGTACTGCACACTATCGTCTCAAAATAATAATGTTCGACAGATTCTTGATCTACAAGGGAGTTTAGAGTTATGGGGGGTGGGCAGGCAGCAAAGTGGAATTAAGGACATGATCTTATTGAATGATGGTCCTTTACATAAGAACATAAATAAAACAAAATTACTATTGTGAATGAATGTGTGCATGCGTTATGTAAAGAACAGATAACTGAATCACCTCTGAAATGGTAAGGTAATCTTGAAATTCAAACTGTATTTAAAATGGGATAGTGATTTTAGGTGATGTACATACTTTCTCAATTTCCTACTCACTTCCCTGAAAGCTCTAATTTGTATTGGGATGCAGTTTCCCTTAATGTTGGCAGCATGCAGACTGTTCACCCGTTGATGCTTGGCTGGAATTGATCCTGCTGGAAAAACTCAGCATCAAAACATAGAAAATAGAAGGAGTATGCCATTTGGCTCTTCGAGCTTGCTCCGCCATTCATTTTGATCATGGCTGATCATCAGATTCAATATCCTGATCCCGCCTTCTCCATCAGCATCTGTTGTGTGAGAAACAGAGTTAAAATTTCGAGTCCGCATGACTCTTCAGAGCATTCGAGACATACGGAATCAAAACATTAAGTGGGATTTTCTGCGCAGTGCACTGCATGTTTTCCAGCAGCCGAGGCAGCCTGGAATCTTCTGGTCCCAGCATTGTCACAGGGATTTCCGTTGAACGCACCTCTCGCTGCTGGGAAACCATGGGGGGAGTGAAACGCCAGCGGCACTGGAAGACCCTGCTGGCGTGAACCACCAGAAAATTCCAGCAGTTTCTCCCTCCACAGATGCTGCCAGATCTGCTGAGTTTTTGCAGCATTTTTTCTTTTATTTCAGATTTCTAGAATCTGCAGTGTTTTGCTTTTATTTTACATCCACAACTGTGACTTTCCAATAGGAGTCGCTGGATAGTGATTAGGGGCTGTATTGATTTTTCTTCCCTGTTTGCTCCAGCCTTTAGTCAGGAACATTGAGACCAGTTATGGGACCCATACTTGCCCTGGCTAACCTCTTGTAGATTAAACATTGAATCTCAAACCTTCTTTTATATATATCTTGGTGCTGTAGCATATTATATGGCATGGTCACTCGTGTCTTTGGAAAGTTATTGAACGTTTTCATTGGAACTTCAAGAATATGTAATTATCAGGAGCTCATCGATAGTTAATCTATATTTATAAATTCATATCCATTAATATTTTCAAATTTTAAAAAAAGTATTCATTTACAGCATTTGCACTTTCGTGGCAATACCAGCATTTGTTGACCCACTGCCCTTGAACTTGTTAGGCCATTTCAGAGGGCAGTTAAGAGTCAACCACATAACTGGATCTGGAGTCACATAGAATACAGACTATGTAAGGGTGACAGATTTTTTTCTTTAAAGGACATTAGTGAACTAGACTGATTCATGCTCAGCCTTTCAAAGCCAGATTTTATTAATTGAATTTAAATTTACATGATGGGATTTATAGATTACTAGTCCAGTGACATTACCACTATGCCACCATATTCCCCTTGTGCCCCTCAATTCTGCTCAGTAAGTAATAGGTCCATGATTCTGTTTTTTTTAGGCTGATAAAACTCTGTAGGCGTATATGCCATCAGTCAGTACACTTGCCCCCTGTTCATGTATGGTAATTGAAAACTGATTACCAGAGCATCATTTCTGTGAATTTAGGTTTCATGGTGTTTACAGGTGCTCATAGGATAGTTTAATATTATGCATGGAACATCCCTATAGCCTACCACTTCCAATAGACATTAAACAAAATCACAAAAGGATACAATGCCCATAGTGGCACGTGGGTGGCATGGTGGCACAGTGGTTAGTACTGCTGCCTCGCAGCGCCAGGGACCCAGGTTCAGTTCCCGGCTTGGGTCACTGTCTGTGTGAAGTTTGCATGTTCTGCTCGTGTCTGCATGTGTTTCCTCTGGTTGCTTCAGTTTCCTCCCACAGTCCAAAAGACTAGCTAGTTAAGTGCATTGGCCATGCTAAATTCTCCTTCGGTGTACCTGAATAAGTGCTGGAGTGTGGCGACTCGGCGATTTTCACAGTAGCTTCATTGCAGTGTTACTGTAAGCCCACTTGTAACACTAATAAATAAACTTTAAAACTTCTATGACTACACAAGGTATTTGTGGCTCTCTAAAAATTAGCAAGAAATCTTGAACTTTTACAAGTAAATATTAACTCTTGGTTCTACACAGAGTATGCATACATGAAGTAAGTTAAAGGCTGTAATTTAATCTCTGTCTTATCTGAGCTCCTGAATTGGTCATTGCCTTGTTGACTTTGTCACTTACGTGTGTGTATGGTGTATTAACTTTTTCACTTGCATTTGTGTATGGTGAATTATGTAATAGACATACACTTTAGAATTCCACCCTGAAGCTAGTTTTCTAAAACTGGTAGCTACCTATTTTACAACAGGCATACTGCAAACCAACAAACTGGAGTTAAGTGGAGAATCCCATTCAGAACATTTGCTTCTTTGCTCCACAATTAAGAGCTTCAATTATTTGACCTTTGTACATTTGATTGAAACTGATTTTTTTGTTATCCTTTGTCTTCCTTCCCCAAACCAAATTCTAAGCATTAATTAATTAATGTCTTTTAACTACTTTGTTTGTTCTATACTATTCAGGAATATAGAAAGAAATAAAGAACTTGTATTTATAAAGTCCCTTTCCCATCCTCAGGACATCCTAAAGTACTTTGCAGCTAATAAATTACTTTTAAAGTGTTTTCATTGTATATAGACAGCCATTTTGTGCACTGCAGTATCCCAAAAACTATAATGTCTTTGCATTATGGATGGGAAGAAGACGTTGGCAGGGAAGAACAAAATCAATAGTATTGAACTTATTACTACAGTTCATAAAACTTAAAAAGATTGTTTTCCTGGAATGACAGTGGAGGCCAGCAATAATAAGACATGGGTACTGCAATGTTTGTGTCTAAGGCATAGTCATTCTTATAATAACATTCACAGAACGACATGGATGCCACAGATTTTTCCCACACTTTGACTAGAAACCTGAGCTTGGTTTTTTACAGATTTTCCATTGTGCTCCCAGCCCTGGCTGTTTAACACCAGTCGTAATTTATCAGTGATTGTACAGCAAGACTCCAGTGGGCAAGGAGCCTTTGACCTAGCCCAAAACAAATATAATTGTTTGCTGTCCCATAGTTAATGATCTAGATATCATAGGTCAAATGCAGAAAAAGATCATTTTATTTTGTCTGAGAATCACGTGATGCAACTCCATGGAATTCAACTTGAGCAGAAATAGTGAGGAAATGGAAAAATGATAAGATTGTTGACATCTCGTTTTCTAGTCTTTTTTTTAAACATGACCTTTAAACTTGATAGAAATGAATCTCTACTTTGCTGCTTGAATTTTTGGCAGAAATTATACAAAAGGAAAATGTGTTTCATTACAGCCATTTGGACTATAACTTGTTTTTACTCCTGTGAAGCACACCTGGATGCTGTGCTCCATTAACAACAGTGACTACATTTTAAAAGTACTTGTATATGAATTAGGATTCGGGGTAGACTATTCAGCCCTTTAGCCTGCTCTGCCATTCAGTAGGATCATGGCTAATCTGATTGCGGCCTCAAATGCGCTTTCATTCCACAGTGGTTAACGCTGCTGCCTCACAGCACCAGGGACCCGGGTTCGATTCCTGGCTTGAGTCACAGTCTGTGTGGAGTCTGCACTTTCTCCCTGTGTCTGCATGTGTTTCCTCCGGGTGCTCTGATTTCCTCTCTCAGTCCAAAAGACATGCTGGTTGGCACATTGGCCATACTAAATTCTCCCTCTGTGTAGCCGAGCAGGCGCCGGAGTATGGCGACTAAGGGATTTTCACAGGAACTTTTTTTATTCACTCGTGCGACATGGGCGTCGCTGGCTGGTCAGCATTTACTGCCCATCCCTAGTTGCCCGAGGGCTGCTAAGAGTCAACCACATTGCTGTGGATCTGGAGTCACATGTAGGCCAGACCAAATAAGGATGGCAGATTTCCTTCCCTAAAGAACATTAGTGAACCAGGTGGGTTTTTCCAATAATTGACCGTGGTTTCATGGTCATCAGTAGATTCTTAATTCCAGATATTTTTTATTCAATTCAAATTCCACCATCTTCCGTCGTGGGATTCGAATCTGGGTCCCCAGAACATTAGTTCAGTTTCTGGATTAATAGTCTGGCGATAATATTACTAGGCCATTGCTTCTCCCTAATGTAGGCTTATATTAACAATTCATTGCAGTGTTAATGTAAGCCTACTTGTGACACCATTGAATAAAAAAAATACCCTTTGACTCCCTTGTCAATCAAGAAACTATCCAATTCAGCCGTACAAACATACAGTGACCCTGCCTCCACTACTCTCTGGGGAAGAGAGTTCCATAGACTTGGGGTCTTTAGAGAAAATATTTCTCCTCATCTTTGTCTTAAATGGGGATCCCTTATTTTTAAATTATTCCCTAGTTCTAGTCTCTCCTGCAAGGGGAAATATCCTTTCAGCATCCACTCTTATCAAGTCCCTTCAGGGTCTTATGTTTTTCAGTTGTGTCATTTCTCAATCTTCTAAACTCCAATGCAAACGGGTCCAGTATGGGCTGCATGGTAGCACAGTGGTTAGCACTGCTGTTTCACAGCTCCAGGGACCTGGGTTCGATTCCCGGCTTGGATCACTGTCTGTGTGGAGTTTGCACTTTCTCCTCGTGTCTGCGTGGGTTTCCTCCGGGTGCTCCGGTTTCCTCCCACAGTCCAAAGATGTGCGGGTTAGGTTGATTGGCCATGCTAAAAAATTGCCCCTTAGTGTCCTGAGATGCGTAGGTTAGAGGGATTAGTGGGTAAATGTGTAGGGATATGGGGGTAGGGCCTGGGTGGGATTGTGGTCGGTGCAGACTCGATGGGCCAGATGGCCTCTTTCTGCACTGTAGGGTTTCTATGATTCTGTGATTCAATCTTTCCTCTTAGGATAACTCCTTCATTCCAGAAATCAGTCGAGTGAACCTTACTTGAATTGCTTCTAATGCAATTATGTATTTTCTTAAATAAGGAGATTCAAACTGTACGCAGGGCTCCAGATGTGGTCTCACCAACGCCCTATACAATTGTGGCAAAATATACCATATATATTCCATGACGCTTGCAGTAAATGACAACATTCCGTTTATCTTTCTAATCACTTGCTTTACCCTGCAGACTAACATTTTGTGATTCATGTACTAGGGTACTCAGATCCCCCCTGCACCTCAGAATTCTGCAATCTCTCTCCATTTAAATAATCTGCAGCTTTTTTACTTTTCCTGCCTGCCATAGTGGGCACGTTCACATTTTTCAGTATTATATTCCATCTACCAAATTTTTACCCATTCACTTAACCTACCTATATCCCTTTTCAGACTCCTTAAGTTCTATTCACAACTTACTTTCCTACCCATCTTTGTGTCATCAACAAACTTTACAACCACGTGTCCAAGCCCGTCGTCCAAGTCATTAATACAGATTGTAAATAGTTGAGGCCCCAGCACTGATTCCTGTGGTTTTCACTTGTTACATTTTTGCCAACCTGAAAATGGCCCACTTATGCCTACTGTTTACTGTTCATTAACCAATCCTCTGGCCATGCTAATATGTTACTCCCTGCACCATGAGCTTTTATTTTGTGTAGTAACCTTTGATGTGGCACTTTGTCAAATGCTTTCTGGAAATCTAAGTAAGCCACATTCACAGATTCCACATTTCTTGTTACATCCTCAAAGAACTCTAATAAATTAGTCAAACATGATTTCCCTTTCACAAAAACATGTTGATTTTGCCTGATTGTATTGAAATTTTCTAAGTGACCAGCTACAATCTCCTTAATAATAGACTCCAAGGTTTTTTCTGTGACAAATAGAAAACATTTGGGGTGGCACAGTGGTTAGCACTGCTACCTCACAGCTCCAGTGACCCAGGTCCGATTCCTGGCTTGGGTCACTGTGTGGAGTTTGCACATCCTCCTGCATGGGTTTCCTCCCACAGTCCAAAGATGTGTGGGATAGGTTGATTGGCCAAGCTAAATTGCCCATCATGTCCCGGGATGTGTAGGTTAGAGGGGTTAGCGGGATAAATGTGTGGGGTTGTGGGGATAGGGCCTGGAGTGGGATTGTTGTCGGTGCAGACTCGATGGGCCGAAAGCCCCCCTTCTGCATTGTAGAGTTTCTATGATTTCTAGATGTTTAGCCAACTGGTCTATACTTTCCTGCTTTCTGTCATCTCCTTTCTTGAATAGAGGAACTTTTTTCCAATCTTTGGACCTTTCCAGAACTTGGGAAATGTTGGAAAATTAAAACCAATGCATTGGTTGTAGACCATATGCTGGTCATGAATGGCATCGAATAAATGTGTATCAAGATGTTCTATAGTTAAATAATTGTTGTAGTCTGTAGGAACTTTTAAATGACATTGAGCATATATTTGAAGGGCACTAATTAGTGTGGTTAAGGGGGAAAAGTTAGGGTTTGGGATTAAATTGCACAGCTTTTTCATGAGCCAGCATAAGCATAATGGGGCAAATGGTGCTGTAAGATTCAATGATTCTGGTCCATACAAAGAATTGAAATTTTGTTTTCAGATTTCTAATGTTTGCATAAAATAGGAAGATAAAAATCAGGGCAATAATTTAACACAGTTTTATGTCTGGTGCAGCAATAATAACTTTTTTATAATGCCTTTAATACAAGAGAAAGTCCTAAGCGCTTCACAGGAGCATAAGCAGCCAAAAATTGGCTTTAAGCCAAAGAAGAAGACATCAGGAGGAGAACTTAATTGCTTGATCAAAGCGGTAGATTATCTGTATGGTCTTAGAAGGGGGAAAGAGAGAAGTGGAAAGGTTTCGAACAAGTATTCGAGAGCATGTGAAATATATGTTCATAAGCACAGGGATGATGAATGCATGAAACTTGGAGTAAGTTAGGATATACGTAGCAGAGGTTTGGATAATCTTAGGTTTATGGGTGAGGGGAGACCCACTAGGAGAGCAGTTAAATAATTAAGTCCCAAGTTAGCACAATCAAAAGCGAAATTTTGAGAGGGAAATGGAATGAGGAAGAGGTGGAGAAGAGCGATATTAACAGAGATGAAGGATGTGTTTTATAATGGGGAAAATGTTGGGGTTGGAAACATGGTCAAATACAGTAGGTTATGAACTTGATTGTCTGAGTCAGTGGCCAGAAATAGAAATAGAATCAATGATGAGGGTAAAGAATTTGTGGTGAATTGAAGGCGATGACTTTGACGAATGTTAATTGGAGAAAATTGTGGCTCAAAACTTGTGTAATGAAAATACTCTCCACCTGCCTGGATGAGTGCAGCTCCAACAACAATCTAGAAGCTCAACACCATCCAGGACAAAGCAGCCCGTTTGATTGCTACCCCTTCCACTAACATTCAATCCCATCACCACCAACAATCAGTGGTAGTAGCCTGTACCATCATACAAAATGCACTGCAGTAACTCACCAAGGCTTCTTAGGCGGCACCTTACAAACCAACGACCACTACCATCTAGAAGAACGAGGGCAGTAGGTACCTCAGAACACTACACCTGGAGGTTCTCTTTCCCAAAAAGAGGGCATGGGTTTCCTCAGGGTGTTCTGGTTTCCTTCCACAATCCAAAGATGTGTGGGTTAGGTTGATTGGTCATGCTAAATTTGCCCCTTAGTGTCCTGAGATGCGTAGGTTAGAGGGATTAGTGGGTAAAATATGTAGGGATATGGAGGTAGGGCCTGGGTGGGATTGTGGTCGGTGCAGACTCGATGGGCCGAATGGCCTCTTTCTGTACTGTAGGGTTTCTATGATTCACCATTCCAATCTTGATAATCCCCTTGAACCCCACAATTCAGAATTTTTTTGTGCTCTAATTCTGGCCTTTGAGTATTCCTGATTTTAATCACATAACCATTAGTGATTGCATCTTTAGTTGCCAAGGCTGAAGTCTGGAATACCCTCCCTCATTTTGTTGCCTCTCTACCTCGCTTTCCTCCTTTAAGACACTGCTTATTTGACCAAGCTTTTGGTTATCTGATCTAATATTTCCTCCATGTGGCCCGATGGCAAATTTTGTCTTGGAGCACTCCTCTGAAGTGCCTTGGGACATTTTATTAAGGGGCATATGATATGTTGTTGCTGTACAACTAGATAATTAAGATTGGAATTAGGTGGGGACAGCCCCATAGTTGATGAGGGTTGTTAGAGAAGAATAGCGTGGTTGGCCATGTCAAAGGCTGCATGGAAGTCAGAATGAGGAGGATTTCATTTGTGACTTTGATTAGGGCTGTTTCAGTGTTTTAGCAACAGTGAAAACCTAATTACAGGAGTTCCAGCCTGGAGCTGCAGGAAAAATTGGCTTTGATTTGGGAGGTGACTTTGGCTAATAAATTTGGAGAGGGCATAATTTGCAAGGACAGGATGATGACAGTAGATTTCAAAGGACGTGGACAGGAGCACCAGAGGAAAAGAACAGTCGACTATGTTGGTCAGCAAGGGAGGCTGTTTTGTGGGAATTGGGTCAAACAAGCAGAAGGTGGATCTCTTGGACATAGTGATCTTGCAAAGAGAGTGAGGGGAGCTGATAGATATTTGATCAGTAAGGGAATCAAGGGTCATGAGGAAAGGGCAGGAAAGTGGATATGAGGAATAATGGATCAGCCAAGATCCCATTGAATGGCGGAGCAGGCTCGAGGGGCCGAATGGCCCACTCCTGTTATTTCTTATGGTCCGATGGTAAGAAAGTCTGAACCATCTGAAGACTACAACTTAAATCAGAGTATTGAATGGTTCCCAGTGCATGCAATTGCGCAATTAAAATTTGAACTTGCAAGATAGTTGCTGTGCAATCCTTACATGAGGACTTCCGGAGGGTGCCAGTGCATCTTTGAGATACCCGCTAAGATGTCCTAGAGATCAAAAGTTATGGGTCAGGCAATTAAAAAGATAAACAAAGTACCCACCTTTTATCTAAAGGGATTATAGTTGAGAAGTGAATTGGAACCTTTGTTCTGGAGTACTGTGTTGACAGTTGGGTATTATACCTCAGGAAGGAGAAACTGGCTTTGGAGTTGGTACTGTGCAGTTATATTGGGCTTAAAGGTTTAAGTGGTACAGATTGCATAAATTTGATTTATATTTTCTTAAGTTTACTCCCACTTGGAGTACTGCACGCAGTTCTGGTCACCTCATTACAGGAAAGATGTTGAAGCCATTGAAAGGGTGCAGAGGAGATTTACAAGGATGTTGCCTGGATTGGGGGGCATGCCTTATGAGGATAGGTTGAGGGAGCTTGGTCTCTTCTCCCTGGAGAGACGAAGGATGAGAGGTGACCTGATAGAGGTTTACAAGATGTTGAGAGGTCTGGATAGGGTAGACTCTCAGAGGCTATTTCCAAGGGCTGAAATGGTTGCTACGAGAGGACACAGGTTTAAGGTGCTGGGGGGTAGGTACAGAGGAGATGTCAGGGGTAAGTTTTTCACTCAGAGGGTGGTGGGTGAGTGGAATCGGCTGACGTCGGTGGTGGTGGAGGCAAACTCGTTGGGGTCTTTTAAGAGACTTCTGGATGAGTACATGGGATTTAATGGGATTGAGGGCTATAGATAGGCCTAGAGGTGGGGATGTGATCGGCGCAACTTGTGGGCCGAAGGGCCTGTTTGTGCTGTGGCTTTCTATGTTCTATGTTCTAAAAGGTTGGGGCTATTCTAATCGAGGTGTTGAAAATGCTCAGTTTTATTTCCTCTGGTGCGGGTGATCCAGAACAAGAGACCAAAATAAAATTAAAATTAGGGGTGAAATCAGAAAGCATTTTTTTCAAACACTAAAGGCTGGTGGAAATCTGGGTCTCTTTTTCCCAAAGGGCAGGGCCAAGACTGGGATTGATTACATATGTTGGGTAAGGGTTTCAAAGGTAGATGGAGAAAACGGGAGTAAATGGAGTTGAGGTGCAGATAAAGCACCATTTAATGGAGTGGTAGAACAGGCTCAAGGGCTGAATGGTCCATTCCTAATGCTTAAACTGAAATTCTTTGTCTGTCTTGGTTTTTGTTACATTTTTTGCTATTGAAATTACATACTGGGCCTGATTTTACCATTTTCATTCTAAGTGCTGAATCTGGGCTTAATTCAGATCCGACTTGGAAAATTGTTCTCAGTTGCTCCCATATACACTCAGCCTGAAAAAAAATCACGGGTCTGAATCGCGCTGTGGGGCGGGGCTCAGTGCGCCCAAAACAATCGGAGCTCTGAACTGCGCATGTGCAGTTGGAAAAAATTTGAAAAAGAGTGCCCATGTCAGATTGCTCCCGGGCCGGAGAAAGCGGCTCAGGAGCGAAAAGCGGGAATGATGGCCCCCACAGACATCACTGTCCCCCTTATCCGCCCGCCCGCCCCCCCGCCCGCCCCCCCCCCCCCCCCCCCCCCCCGCTATCCAGACCGATTGCGACTCCCTGCCCCCCCCACCAGAGATACATCTTATCCGACCCCCGACCCCCCCCCCCATTACATCATTAATTCAATTGAAATACATGCAAATGTATTTAAATCGCCGTTGCGCCCGTTCCGGGTGCGAATCGGATCGCCGCCATTCCCGGGTTTCGGTAAAGTGGCCATCTGCGTGGACACGGGCGCGGATCGCGTTAATAGCCTCACACCCGACTTTACTATGTTTGGGCGCGACGCAATGGTTAAATAGGGCCCACTATCTCCTCCTTCCCCAGATGATTATTAGATTCAAAGAACTTAACTTGTGTGTGGTTTGTTGAGTCTAAGAAACAGATTTTTACATAATTCCTTTTTGAACTACCCCTGTAGCTACAACTGTGGTGAGCGTAAATAAGATAGAATGCAAGAGACTTAGAACAACAACTAGTAGCAGAAATGCTGATAGTATTGTGTGCGCCAGAGCATGTTTCATCAGGCCAGATATAATCAGTTATGGGCTGCTTGGTGATCCCTCTGAATACTGTTCTTGAGCTGGCTGATCAGCGTGCAGGAGCAACTGGGTGTTTGCTACTTGTGGATCAAGATCAGAATGAGCATGTTTTTTAAATCTTTTGCAGCTTGGGCTCTGTTGGAAAGAAGGTTTTGGATGAGCTGATTGGTCTCTTTTGATATCACATTATTTTCTTCGAAGCTACCCTGCATACACAGCTTGCTCTAATCTGGGATTGAATAACATGGAACTGAATTTGTATTATGGAATGACAAATTTGTACAGTGAATACATTTACTCTTTTGGAATATACCCCTCTCATGATTGCACTGATGGAGTTGGAGTTGGAGTAGTCTGGAGTTGGAATGTAATATCTTGGAGCTGCTTATATTGAACAGATCTTAACAAACCTGAAACTATAGGAGATTTTATAGACTTTTTTTTCTCATTGTAGCTGCTTTCCACTCCTCTTTTCCCCCCTGCCCCCGTGCCATTCCCTCCTTGAACCCCATGAGATGAACCCAATTGTTGGTCGTTAAGATTAGTACCAGGACTGCAATGCAACCTTGTAATGCAATGTCATAGTTTTTCTTATTCCCGTGTAAAAGGCATTTTTCAGAGGTGTTACCTCTCACGTCAAATCCGATTTCAAATTCAGCTCCCAATATTTTTGTTCCACTTCTGTGCAAGTTCCAAAAATTATTTTTTCATTAAACCCTGAGAGAGGATTTTTTTAATGCAATGAGTTATGATCTGAAAGAGTGGTGGAAGCAGACTTAAGTAACTTTCAAAAAGGAATTCAAAGCACACTTTTCACAACTTCATTGTAGTGTTAATGTAAGCCTACTAAAACTTTAAAAGAAAAATATACTATGGCTATGGGGACTAATTTGATAGCTTTTTCAAATTGCTGGCACAGACATGATGGATTGAAAGGGATTCCTTTTGCGCTGTATAATGTTGACTCTGGGCAACATCTAGAAGATACGCTAGTATCTTCAGTGGTGTGAGAGCAGTTTGTGAGAGTATCCTGGCCTGACTTGCCTATTATAAGTTCAAAACAAAGTGCTGGAAAATCTCAGCAGGCTTGGTAGCATCTGTGCTGAGATGCTGTGAGAAAGAGTTAACATTTTAAGCCCAGAATGATTCTTGAGCGTTAACTCTGTTTCTCTTCACAGCTGCTGCTAGACCTGTTGAGATTTTCCAGCATTTTGTTTTTCAGATGTTCAGCATCTGCTGTATTTTGCTTTTATGATTTGCCTTTCATATTCTTTATCCTATTGCCCTCTAATTTATGTGCATAAGCAACTCCATACACTCTTCAACAACACAGCTCTTGTTGATAACTCTTTGTAGAGAATTGTGAGCAGGTGACACTATCACAGCAGAGAATGTGCTATCTTGCTACACATTTTTATTAAAGATAACATTTAGACTCCTTGGATATCTCAATTTCAGTTGGTAAAGACAATTGATGGGATTTTCCGGCCATGCCCCCCCCCCCGGAAACTTCGCCCCAGTGAGTAACTACGATATTTGATCAGAATTTCAGATAAGTGTGATTTGTGTTCAATTCTTGATCTGAGCAGACTTGTCAGTAGAGAAAAAACAATTGGCCTTAGTGCCCCTGGGGTATGAAGGCCGCAACTTAATACCCTCTCTATCCCCCAATCTTCAGTTTCTGTCCTTTAACCTTTGACTTTGTGTACAGTGGACAAGGACCATGTGAGGTTGCTAATTTCATTTTTATATTTATTCATTCACAAGTTATGGGTGTCACTGGCAAGGCAAGCATTTATTGTTCATCTCTAGTTGCCCTAGGGAGAGCAGTGGTGAACTAGCTGCCAACTTGAATGACTTCGTGTGGTGAAGGTACTCCGACACTGCTGTTAGGTAGGGAGTTCCAGGATTTTGATACAGCGTTGATAAATGATTAAACAAAGGACAAAACAGCACAGGAACAGGCCCTTCGGCCCTCCAAGCCTGCGCCGCTTATGTGCCCAACTAGACCATTCGTTTGTATCCCTCTATTCCCAGTCTGTTCATGTGGCTATCTAGATAAGTCTTAAACGATCCTAACGTGTCCGCCTCAATCACCTTGCTTGGCAGTGCATTCCAGGCCCCCACCACCCTCTGTGTAAAATACGTCCCCCTGACATCTGTGTTGAACCTTGCCCCCCTCACCTTGAACCCGTGACCCTTTGTGTTCGTCACCTCCGACCTGGAAAAAAGCTTCCCACTGTTCACCCTATCTATGCCCTTCATAATTTTATACACCTCTATTAGGTTGCCCCTCATCCTCCGTCTTTCCAGGGAGAACAACCCCAGTTTGCCCAATCTCTCCTCATAACTAAGACCCTCCATACCAGGCAACATCCTGGTAAACCTTTTCTGTACTCTCTCCAAAGCCTCCATGTCCTTCTGGTAGTGTGGCGATCAGAACTGGACGCAGTATTCCAAATGTGGCCTAACCATCGTTCTATACAGCTGCAACAACATATGCCAACTTTTATATTCTATGCCCCGTCTAATAAAGGCAAGCATGCCATATGCCTTCTTCACCACCCTCTCCACCTGTGCTGCCACCTTTAAGGATCTGTGGACTTGTACACCCAGGTCTCTCTGTGTGTCTATACTCCTGATGGTTCTGCCATTTATTGTATAGCTCCCCCTTACATTAGATCTACCGAAATGCATCACTTCGCATTTATCTGGATTAAATTCCATCTGCCATTTCTCCGCCCAATGTTCCAGCCTATCTATATCCTGCTGTATTCTCTGACAATGTTCATCACTATCCGCAACTCCAGCAATCTTTGTGTCGTCCGCAAACTTACTGATCACACCAGTTACATCTTCCTCCAAGTCATTTATATATATATATAAGTCATTTATTTATATATATATATATATATATATATATATATATATCACAAACAGCAGAGGTCCCAGTACAGAGCCCTGCGGAACACCACTAGACACAGACCTCCAACCGGAAAAAGACCCCTCCACTGTTACCGTCAGTTCTATGGCTAAGCCAGTTCTCCACCCATCTAGCTAGCTCACCTTTTATCCTGTGAGATTTAACCTTTTGTACCAGCCTGCCATGAGGGACCTTGTCAAACGCTTTACTAAAATCCATATAGACGACATCCACGGCCCTTCCCTCGTCAATCATTTTTGTCACCTCCTCAAAAAACTCTACCAAATTTGTGAGGCATGACCTCCCTCGTACAAAACCATGCTATCGCTAATGAGATTATTCAGTTCTAAATGTGCATATATCCTATCTCCAAGAATCTTCTCCAACAATTTCCCTACCACGGATGTCAAGCTCACCGGCCTATAATTACCCAGGTAATCCTTGCTACCCTTCTTAAATAACGAGACCACATTTGCTATCCTCCAATCATCTGGGACCTCACCTGTGTCCAGTGAAGAGACAAAGATTTCTGTTAGAGGCCCAGCAATTTCATCTCTTGCCTCCCTGAGGAGTCTAGGATAGATGCCATCTGGCCCTGGGGATTTGTCTATCTTAATGTTTCCTAAAAAAATTTTTCTAACGGGTCAACACACCTCTCTGAGACACTACCAGTCAACATGTCCCCCTCCTTTGTGAATACTGATGCAAAGTATTCATTTAGGATCTCTCCTACTTCCTTTGGTTCCAAGCATACTTCCCCTCCTTTGTCCCTGAGAGGTCCGATTCTTTCCCTAACAACCCTCTTGTTCCTAACGTATGTATAAAATGCCTTCGGATTCTCCTTAATCCTATCTGCCAAGGACATTTCATGACCCCTTTTTGCCCTTCTAACTCCCTGTTTGAGTTCTTTTCTACTTTCTCTGTATTCCTCCAGTGCTCCATCTGTTTTTAGCTGCCTGGACCTCATGTATGCCTCTTTTTTCTTTTTGATTAGACGCACAATTTCACTGGTTATCCACGGCTCCTGAATCCTACCTTTCCTATCCTTCCTCTTTACAGGCACATGCCTGTCTTGCAGTCCTATCAACTGCTCCTTAAAAGACTCCCACATGCCAGATGTGGATTTACCCTCGAACAGCCTCTCCCAATCAACAGCCACAAAATCCTGCCTAATCCGGCTGTAGTTAGCCTTCCCCCAATTCAGCACCTTACCCATAGGACAACACTCATCTTTTTCCATTACTATCCTAAAGTTTACAGAATTGGTGATATATGATGGTTGATTTTTTAAAGTTTATTTATTAGTGTCACAAGTAGACGTATTAACATTGCAACAAAGTTACTGTGAAAATTCCCCAGTCACCACACTCCCGCGCCTGTTTGGGTACACTGAGGGAGAATTTAACATGGTCAATTGCACCAAAGCAGCACATCTTTCGGACTGTGGGAGGAAACTGGAGCACCTGGAGGAAACCCACACAGACACGGGGAGAACATGCAGACTCTGCAAAGACAATGACCCAAGCAGGGGATCGAACCTGGGTTCCTAGTGCTGTGAGGCAGTGGTGCTAGCTACTGTGCCCCCCCGTGCGTGGTTTGGAGGGGAGCATGCAGGTGGTGATATTCCAGTGCACTTGTTGCCCTTGTCTTTTCAGCTGACAAGAGGTCATAAATTTGGGAGGTGCTGTCGAAGAAGCCTTGGTGAGTTTAAGGAAATGTCTTAACATTAATTACTTTATCCAAAGTGATATGACACTGTTATTGGAAGCTGGGTACCATTTGAAAACTTCATGCATTTGTGGACCATAAATAGCAAGAAAATTGGTGGTTGAGTAAACTGAGGATAAATACTGGATGGTTGTCAGGGAGGGGATTAAAAGACTGTAATCTAATCGAGGAGTTCAGATAACATCACAAACTGCGAGACCAAAGCTCAAGTAATTTGCCAGCTGAACTGCGAGATTAGGTTACCCCTGTAATACTCTGACAGACAACTAATATTTATATTATATATAGAGCTACTTTTGAAACATTTGACAACAGCCGCTTTTGATATTGCTGGTTAGTATCAAGTGATATTGTACATCCCAGGATATCTGGTTATTTCAGTGCATGGAATTCACCATCCACATCATTTTATACAAGAGTATAACTTGATTTATATTTTCTGAACTAATTATGTATGTTGTTCTGCTGTTCTCACAGTTTAATTTCATATGTTGAACTAAATAATGTACTACCCCCATGGCTCATTAATAAATTTGCTGCCCAGGGTGGAGCTGAACCACAGAGATCAGGAAGGTTCAGGTTCACTCCCCCAGTCTATGCTCAGTTAACTGACCTTGGCTGCAAAGGTGGTGGGGAGTTACAATTGGCCTCTGTGTCATAGAATTAGGGAAGAGAAAATGGACTAGGCTTCCAATTTCAAATTTCTGTTGTGTGACACTTTCTGGCAAATATGCAGAACTGGATGTTTGATTCAACAGGGCTGTGATGCGTCTGTTGTTAAATCTGTTGTTGCTTACTGCAGTCACAGATATGCCAACTCTTGTGAAATTGACGCTGGACACAATTTCTCAGCAAAATTAAGCGCACGGCATATGATTTTATAGAGGGCTCTGAAGTCTCAGGATTTTGCAAAACCTTTTAACCTCTGTGCAGTTCAGATTCAACTGATGTTCTTAATTAGCTCTTTGCTACCAGACACATGGCTACCAGAGGCGGATTTATGCTTTGTGGGGCTCCGTGCTCATTGTCATTTCGGGGCTACCTCCAATGATGTCACTCCCCTCCTGACTCCACCCACCCTCGCCCCACAGAACACAAAGGCACAAGCCACAAAAATACCCAGATTGATCACTGCTTAACTGCTGTAGTGCTTTTTAGCTTGTAAAAACATGCCTGTATGAATAATGCTGAATTGAAATCCAAGCTTATTGTCAATATTGTGATGTGTGTGTTGGAACTTGCTGATGACCAATGAGATGGAAAAAAAATCAGCCAATGACATTGCAGCAGCACAGGTGAGAACAGGAGCAAATACTCCAATTGACAAGATGTATACACTGCCATTCTGTATATTTCACAGTATCATTTAGTTTCAAAAATTAACTTGCTTCTCCTCACAAAATCAAAGGAGTTATTGCCATAAATTCACATGAGTGGAATGTCCAATTCCAATGTCAGTGGCTCTGTCTGCAGGATTCTGTTCTTTGTCCTGAAGAGACTTTCTGAAGGCTAGTCTCAGGAGTGATGATAGTGAGGACTATCAGCATATGACCAGCCATTATATCAGATCAGCAATAGTCCATTTTGAAAAACAGAATTTAAATAAGAGATGAACAGATTTTTAAGATTTTCTTGCTTCATCCCTTGTTGGCATGGCAATTTAGATAGCTTTTCGTCTACACTTTTTCTTCACAAAAAAAATCACTTACATCATTTGTGGGTAAAATCGTGGGTGAAGATGCGCTTTCCATCATCGATATTAATGAATTTGTCAAATGTTCCTGTACTTAGCAAATAATTTTTAACTCTTTTCAATACAGAAAATGAACGCTCACCAGAAGCATTTGTGACAGTAATGGTTAAAGGGTGGCATGGTTAGCACTGCTGCCTGGGACCAGGGTTCAATTCCCAGCCTTGGATGACTGTGTGGAGTTTGCTCATTCTCGTGTATGCATGGATTTTCTCCAGTGTTCTGGTTTCCTCCCACAGTCTGAAGATGGGCAGGTCAGGTGGATTGGCCATATTAAATTGTCCCTTAGGGGGATTAGCAGGGTAAATGCGTGAGGTTACAGGAATAGGGTGGGGGTGAGAGCCTGGGTAAGATGCTCTGTTGGAGAGTCAATGCAGACTCAATGAGCCAAATGGCCTCCTCCTGCACTGTAAGGATGCTATGGTTAAAAATATTTGCAGAATGGTTTCCCCATTTGGAAAGATTGCCTGCAAATCATCACATACTAGTCTGTACAAATCAGCTAGCGATCTCGAAGCACAGAGCTCATCATTACTGATGAAATGAATGAATTGTTTCACTTCATCTTCAAAAGGATCTGAGTCTATGTCCTTACGGTAGAATTCACTTAATTTATTACTGCAGTGGCTTTTGGTATTTTCATCCAAACCTCTGTCGAAAACCATGCAAAAAAAAATCAACCGTTTTCTTCAGAGATTCGCTTCTCTGCAGTTGCACCATTATTGTGTCACAAATAACATTGAAAGCCTCAACAATGACGTTTTCCCCTTTTACAGTGATGTAATTATTTCTAGTTTCATCTTCCAGTGTCTTGGACTCATCATCAGAGGGACTTGTATTTTTTGTCAGTGTCTCTGCTTTCGCCAAGCAATGGTCATTTCAGACTTCTATGACAAAACTTTTAACTGAAGCTAACAATTGTGCAGCATTCAATAAAGTTGTATCAACATTTTGCAGTGATTTGCTG
This sequence comes from Mustelus asterias, assembly GCF_964213995.1. NCBI lineage: Eukaryota > Metazoa > Chordata > Chondrichthyes > Carcharhiniformes > Triakidae > Mustelus > Mustelus asterias. The sequence continues at coordinate 166,185,726 of NC_135801.1, forward strand.
ACAGTATTAATCCTTCAGGTCAGATTGATTGGCCATGATAAAATGCTATGATTCTATGATCCTTTGAAGTAAATGATTCCACAAAAGAGTGAAAAAAGCAACATAGAAAAAACATAGAAAACATCTTTTACTTCATTAATGAATTGGTTTCTGAATTACTCTGCCATTATAGTAATAAAGTGATTGCAGGTTTTGTGTGTTTAAAAAGTTGGCCTTTCCTGTGTAAACAATATTGATAACTTTTCAAATGCTCTTTGAGAAGTTCATCAAATTCAATGATATTCAAGGCAGACTAAAAAAAATTACCTCTTTGAGTTGACTTTGATGACTCATCATGTCTTCTTAGAGGTCATCCCAAAGAAGACAGCAGTTTGACTGTGGCAACATCTGCTTTCCTCCAGTAAAAACACTTCTTTTCAAACTGAGAGTCAATTCCTCCAGATAATGTACATCTTTAGACAAACTCATACATAGCTTTAATATGAGTTTTGGACGTTTCATGATCAGCAATATATCTTCCAACAATTCTCCAGTTAGTGTATCCGTTGATGAAGGGTCAGGGAATAATTTGCAAATCTAACAGTAAACTACCTTAGAGGTTACTGAAAAAAAAATCAACCCATTTCTAATTTCTGTCATTTCCCTTCTCTTCACCTACAGCAAATGGGACTTATGAAGACATCTAACCTGCTCTGGTCTCAAACTCTTTTCTCAAGTTTTCCATGTTACCTAAGTTTTTTGATTTACTTAGTACAAAATATTCTATCATACCTAGTGGAACAGATTTTGGTAGGTTTCTTCCCTCACGTCAACAGAAGAACTATCTTGTAGTTCTATTGCCATGTCAGATGCTACTTCTTGTTCAACTTTTTCAGGTGATGTGATTCCTCTGGAAATCAGCAAGACTAAGTCATCAGATAATTTATCCTTACTTTTGATGAATGAGGATGAAAGGGTCGTTTGTGCATTGATCAATACTTCAAATTTTTAAAGTAAAATGACAAACTGTCTATTTGCCTAGCTTTGTCCTCTTGCCGCACCTTCAATTTTCTGCTTTTTTGACTACCAGATTGATGGTGTCGCTTCATATTTCATTATCTTGATTTTAATAAATTTTCTGAAATGGTAGGCTTTTGCCATCCTCAGCCCAAGAGATTGAGTTGTCCCTGCTTCCTTCGCTGCTTGAAGGCTGCCCCAAGTTCTGACCGGTTGGTTCACCACCTTGTAGCATTTTCTCCTGACCCCAGCGGTGCCTTGCATCTTGCCTTGATGTTGTTGGCTGTCTGGTTGGCCTACCCTACTCAGCCCTCGGGGTTGGGTGCCACTGCTCCCTCGCTGCTCTACAGCTGCCCTAAGTCCCGACAGGCTGGTTCATCATCTTGTGACCTTTTTCGTTGGGCCCCGGAGGTGCCTCGCTCTTGCTGACTTGTCTGCCGCCCTCAGTCCTGGGGGTTGAGCCTCTGCCCCTCTCGCTGCTCGACAGCTGCCCCGAGTCCTGACTGGCTGGCTCACCATCTTGTGACTTTTCTTGCTCGGCCCGAGCGGCACCTTGCCTCGCTGTTGTTGGCTGTCCGGCTGGCCTGCCCGGTTTGCCCTTCTCAATCCTGACGGTCGAGGCATCCTTGCTGAAGGCTGCCCCAATTCCCGACCAGCTGGCTCACCACCTTGGGTCTTTTTTTGCCCAGCCCCAGCAGTGCCTCACTCCTAACATTGCTGTTGCTGGCTGCTCAGCTGGCCTGCCCACCTCAGCCCTGGACGCCGAGTCACCCCTGGTCCCTTCGCTGCTCAACAGTTATCCCAAGTTCCAATCAGCTAGCTTGCCACTTCATGACTATTCACGCATGGCCCCGGCAGTGCCTCACACCCCACATTTACTGACTACCTGACTGGCCTCCTGTCCTTAGTCCTGGGAGTTGAGTCATCACTGCTCCCCTTGCTGCTTCCCTAATTCCCACCAGGCTGGCTCACCACCTCATGACATTTCTCACCCGGTCCCAGCAGCACCTCACCTTGCTGTTGCTGGCTGCCTGGCCGGCCTGCCCCTCCTCAACCCTGGGAGTTGTCGTCCCTGCTCCCCTTGCTGCTTGACAGCTGCCACGAGTCCTGATGGGCTGGCTCACCACCTTGTGGCTTTTTCACCTGGCCCTGGAGGCACCTTGCATCTCATGTTGCCTCACTGTTGCTGGCTACATGGCTGGCCTGTCCTCCTCGGCCCTGGGTCGAGATTGAGAAACTTGCTGTCTGCGTTTTTTGCAAAACTAGATTAAGTAAAACACAGGATCTTTGCCTCTGCGGCCTCTCACCCTCCTAGTCACCTCAACCAACGTTCAGACCAGCGTTTTCCCGCTCTAAGGGGACTTGACCAATTGGAGTCTGATGTCATTACATTGCTGATGGGCTAGGACAGGGACCTGTGCCTAGGCATAGTGTGTTTCACTATAAATCTGCCTCAGCTGCCTTCTTTGTTCAAGTTGGAATTTCAGCAACTTCATTTTTGAAGTAACCCAGTTGCTTGAAGGAGAAGCTGGAAAAAGGTGACTTGTGCCAAGCCACACTACTTATAAGCTTCAGTGCTTCAGTTGGCTAATCTCCAGTGAGATATTGTGTAGGTTCCTCAGTCTTCACCATTCATCAAGTATTTGGAATACTGCGTCCAGTTCTGGTCGCCACACTGCATTTGGAATACTGCGTCCAGTTCTGGTCGCCACACTACCAGAAAGACGTGGAGGCTTTGGAGAGAGGACAGAGGAGGTTTACCAGGATGTTGCCTGGTATGGAGGGGCTTAGTTATGAGGAGAGATTGGGTAAACTGGGGTTGTTCTCCCTGGAAAGACGGAGGATGAGGGGAGACTTGATAGAGGTGTATAAAATTATGAAAGGCATAGATAGGGTGAACGGTGGGAAGCTTTTCCCCAGGTCGGTGGTGACGTTCACGAGGGGTCATAGGTTCAAGGTGAAGGGGGAGAGGTTTAACATAGATATCAGAAGGACATATTTTACACAGAGGGTGGTGGGGGCCTGGAATGCGCTACCAGGCAAGGTGGTGGAGGCGGACACACTGGGAACGTTTAAGACTTATCTAGATAGCCCATATGAACGGAGTGGGAATGGAGGGATACAAAAGAATGGTCTAGTTGGACCAGGGAGCGGCACGGGCTTGGAGGGCCGAAGGGCCTGTTCCTGTGCTGGATTGTTCTTTGTTCTTTGACAAGTAGAGTCTAGGAATACCACATAAGAAGAAACAGGAACAGAAATTGGCCATTCAGCCCCTTCAACCTGTTCACTTTGGTAACATTTCATTCAGTTGGCTGGTATGAGGAATGGTGGAGTAATCAGGTATGGCTAACGGGTGTGATTTTGAAAAGTTTTTTATGAAGATATTCAGATGCAATAATATAGTCATTGTAAAGAACTTTGACCTGTTAAAGATTAAGTAAGCCACTAATAAGGTTTATAAACTATCAAATACCAACTGTATTGGTTTATGTTTGGAGAAAAAAAAGCTACTTACGATTTTTTACAAAATCTCTTTTTTTTTCTAAAGAGTTTATCTCTTGATTTACAAGACTGTGGGGTTGGCATTGCTGCACTCATCAGGTCAGGAGCGTATAGAATCATAGAGGTTTACAGCATGAAAACAGGCCCTTCAGTCCAACTTATCCATGCCACTACTAAGCTAGTCCCAGTTGCCTGCATTTGGCCCATATCCTTCTATAGCCATCTTACCCATATATGGAGGGAGAAATAATTCATGTTCCAGGTTGATCTTCCATCAGAACTGGAAGAAGTTTTTAAAATTCTTTCACAGGATGTGGATGTTGCTGGCTAGGCCAGTGTTTGTTACCCAACCCTAATTGCCCTAGAGAAGATGACGGTGAGCTGTTGCCTTGAATCACTGCAGTCCATTTGTTGCAAGAGTGATTTTGAGGTGGAGTGAAGTGTGCAGCGTGCCCAGAAATGGATGCTGGAGCCTCAAGCTGTTCTACTTTTATCAATTCTACCTGACATTAATGGTTTAGATTCAGAACTCAATATAATTTTGGTAAATTTTCAGAACCACGAGGGAGCAGTTGTGTCTGATGGCCAACTGAAGATGTAGAAATGAACTCAGTAAAATGTGTAAGTGGATGGTACAGTAACAGAAAATTCAGTAGGAGTAGATGTTTACTGCTGCAAATCACTGGAATAAATGGGCAATTCAATGTAGATTGTGAAGGGTATTTAACTAGCTGAGAAAAAAAATTTGCATCTATATAACACCTTTCATGCCCACAGTGTCTCCAGGTGTTTTACAGTTAATTAAGCACTTTTGAAGAGCAATCATTGTTGTAATGTAGCAAACAGAACTACCAATTAGCACAACAAGCTGTGACAAAGAAGTAAGTAGTAATGACTAGATAATCTGTTTTGTGATATTGATTGAGGGATAAATATTGGCCAGAACACGAAGGATAAATCACCAACTTTTCAAAATAGTGTCATAGGATTTTTTATGCCACTGAGGGACAAACAGGGACTCAATGTTTCATCCGAAAGGCAGTATCTAGTGCAAAACTTCATTTTAATATATCTTTGTAGTTTTATACTTCCAACCAATTTGCTTATTATACCATCTTTTTGTCATTGGCAAACTTGGATAGTTGAATTTCTATCCCATTGTCTAAGTTATTAATAACTATGTTGAATGGTTAAGTCCCCAACACATTCCTGGGGAATGCCACCAGTCACAACTGCCAATTATAAAGTACCCCAATATTGCTACCCACTCTCCAGCCACTTAGCCAATCTCTAAGTCAATATTGTATGTCCTCAATTCTATGTGCTGCAGCTTTAGCTAGCAATCGCTTTACTGAATGCCTTCTAGAAGTCCACATAAATAACATCCAAACATTTCCCTGTCGCTACTTTAAATAATTTGATTGGATTCGTCAGGCAGAACGTACCCATTAAAAAAAAATTTGTTTCCTAATTAGCTTAAAATTGTCAAGGTATTTAGTCACCTTATCCTTAATTATAGACTCTAGTAACTTCCTTACAACAGATGTTAGGTTAACAGACCTATAATTTTCTGGTTTCCCCCTCTCACCTATCTTCAATAAAAATGTCATGTGCAATTTTCCGATCTAAATGAAGCGTTATGTTCTGACAGATTGCATAAACTAGGATTGTCTTCCCTCAAATATAGAAGATTACGGGATGATTTCAAGAAGGCTTTTAGGATTTTGAAAAGGAATTGATACAATAGATAAAAACTTTTGCACCTGAGGGACAATCTTGAACAAGTGAAAATAACCTTAAAATCAAAACCAAGCCATTTAAAAGTTAAACATCACTTCTTCATGCAAACACTCATAAAAAGCTAGTTCAATTAATAATTTTAAAATATGAAATTAAAAGAATTTGATGACCAAAATTGTTAAGGAATTTATAGCCAAGGTCAAAATTTGAATTAGGATGCAATTCAGCTGTATTCTTACTGAAAGGTGGAACGGGCTTAATCAGCTGAATGGCCTACCTCAGCTCCTCTGTCTGAGGCTGAACCAGACTCTCTTCATTTTGGTTTAGGAACCGAGCTTCCTACCCTTTCTGGTGAAAGATCATTGACCTGAAACATTAACTCTGTTTCTCTCTCCTCATATACTGCTTAACCTGCTGAGTATTTCTAAGGTTTGCTGTTTTTATTTATAGTAATCAAGTAGCTGTCCCATGGAATTAGAAGAATGTTAGTATTTTGAAATGTAGTATTACCAATGGCACAAATTTATTTGCACTAAGGTAACCTTGGGATACAGGAGCGCTTCAGAAAGAGCCTTAGTAATTACTGGAATCGGGATTAATGCTTAGGGGAGTTTTCAGACTCTGGGGGCACTGGGAAGAAGTATCAGAAATGCCAACAGTGGAAAAGGTCCCATGATTATTGTGGAAGGATCTTGTGATCTAAGAGAATTGGGGAAGGCATTCTTGAGGTGTGAGATTCTGGAGGAGGGAAATGTTTTGTGAGCATGAGAAGGGAGCCTTACCATTTGGGGGTGAAGGAAGAATCGAACAGTTCCAGTGGCAGGGCCCAACAGACCAGAAGCCAGGTGGAACAGATTCTTGTTGTCCTTTCTGATTGCCTGGAACTGGAGGCTTTTGGGTGGGATTCAGCTACTTTCTGGAGTGAAGTTCCCAAGCAGTTGGGTCCCAAACTGCCTTTATCCCTTTTGTCCACCAGATGCCATTTCCCACTTCAGTTCACACATCAGCTGTCTGCCTATGAAAATTCTGCTGACTATTTAATGCTCTTGGGTTACCCCTACTCCTTTCACATCATTAGCAATTCTTTTCTCTATGTCCCTGCCATGCAGCATTTAAAGCTAAACCCTGTGCTTCTACTATCTTTATGCATGTCAAGTGCACATTGAGGGAAATTGAACATCCAAAGCATGAGATGAAAAGCCACAAACTAGGCTACGTGTTTTTGCACGTTTTCCTGATTGTGTGTTCTGGTATGGGCAGGAATAACAAAAAAACACCCTTTGCTGCGCTAAGGTTTGAAGGCTGTTTGAGTATAGTTTCCATGCATTTATATGCAAATAGAAAAAAATTAACAGCAAGCAACAATCATTCAGACAAAACTTTAACTGAAATTTTTACAGAATTAACTGGTGTTTGTCTTTGAAAAATAATTCTCGGTAATCAATCTCTGGTTTCTTGACAATATGATGTGGAGATGCTGGCGTTGGACTGGGGTAAACACAGTAAGAAGTCTCACACCACCAGGTTAAAGTCCAACAGGTTTATTTGGTAGCAAAAACCACTAGCTTTCGGAGCGCTGCCCTTCATCAGGTAAGTGGGAGTTCTGTTCACAAACAGGGCATATAAAGACACAAACTCAATTTACAAAATAATGGTCAGAATGCGAGTCTTTACAGGTAATCAAGTCTTAAAGGTACAGACAATGTGAGTGGAGAGAGGGTCTTGACAATAAGCATACAAACAGATCACTGATACTGTTGGCTCTTGATGTCGGTCTGTGAACAGTTCATAACAGAAATGCGCAGTTGTCATTTTTTTCAAATAAATCCACACATTGTGGATTAGTTGGTTAAATATATTTTTCAATACAAGGTCGTAATGGAATTTAGGGACTTCAGAAACTTCCTTTGCTGACACTTGTTTACAAACAGGATTTCCATTTCAAGTTTCTGCACTTGCAGATTCAGTATTAACCATCAACATAAAAATTAGATGAAATTTGTTAAAATGTGTGATCCTTAAAAAAAAAAAATTTTGAATTATAGAAATTTCAGCAAATAAGAATAATGGAGACATCTTTTCCAGATTATTTTAAGCGGGTTAATTGGATTAAGAAAATGTGATGACCGTGTTCTGCCATTACAGATATTTATGTAAGGAATTCTATTTGAAATCTTTACTTCTAATTATCAATATTACAAAAAGTGTGGCATAAAACTGATGAGTTTGAAATTTGACCTTCTTGCGTTTGTCCTGATTGAATGCAAGGTGGAAAGCTTTGGCAATATCCCTCTTTTCAGCATTATTCATATTCTATAAGTAATTTTTCTTAATATCTCCATAAGATCAGCAAAGTAAATGTACACTTGTTGACGGACAATACAAAATTAAATGTTATAATTTCCTTCACTTGCAGTGCTGATACACAGCTCTTGGAAGAGGCAACACTTTCGATCTGCAAATCACTAAGTAAGTGTATTCATATCTTAAATCATATCATATCAAATCTATTGACTTGTATTTCGTAACTTTCCAATTCTTCTTGATATCGTCATTGTTTGCAGAAATGTAATTAAACTTACTGGTTCCCTTTTGGTTTCCTGATGTCAGAGGTTTAATCAGAAGATCAATTTGAAATGTTCAAGTTCAATCCACAAGTCATGCTCAGTGTAGTGATTTCACATGAAGCAGAGTGGAACCTCTAGGAAGTCAGAAGAGAGTTCCAGGGGATATGGGGGGAACATGGGCATAGTGATGGCCAAGATTTCCAAGGGTTCCATTCGCTACTAATCCCTGTCGGAAAGCATACATGCAGATGTTGTCCACTGTCCTCTTTGTTCAAATAGTCTATTTTTATTGTTCAGTTTTGTGCAAGAAAAATCTTCATTTGAGCAACGTATGGCTGTAGCACTGTAACCCATTGTGTTGTGCTGTCCATCAAAAAAAGGAAATTTTAACTCTTTATCCTTATGAAATCCTCTGAGAAACATCTAATTTTCATTTGCTATATTCATTTAAATTAGAAAATATTTAGGTTGCATACTGTGAATTTGGAATGTTTATAAATCTGTTCTTGAATAAGCACGTTAACTTTCAGAGCTTTTTCTGAATAAAAACTTGCATGTTCTCAATGTTCATTAAATGGGACTGAGTTTTTGTATTTTTCTTTCAGTTGAGAACAATTCTCGCACAGAGAACTTACAAGCTCTTGTTAAGATTTTCCTCAGTAGAACCAACGAATTAAAAATCTCAGCTGAATGCCAAGAGTAAGTCACGGAAGTATTATTAATGTACAAAGCTGTCAAAGTTACTTAAGTAAAGAAAAATTGACAGATTCTGCACCAGCACTATTACTGCTCTCAGTTTCCGTTAGAATAACTTTATTTCAATCTGTTCAATCAAAATTTTGCCCAGACGTGCACTCTGGTGAGGGCACTCCAGTTTTGTAGAGCCTGAAATATTTATCTTGTTCCATGCAAATCTTGCTTCCAAGTTAATGTTAACGTCCATTTCATTCATGGGAACAGATGTCATGTTGAGGCGACTTGACCAACTTCTCCAGTGGTGCTTAACCCTGTCTTTCAACAACAATAACCCACCCCCACTCCCCCAGGCAGCAAATGGTTGCCAGATCTACAACTAATTCAATAAATGAAAGCCTCTAAAATGAGTGGGACAACTACAGCTTTCATTCTTTTACACAAGCACATAAAATGGTTATTGTGAATGTTCTATTTAGTTCAATGAGCTTTGAGGACTTTTGACCCAGAAGCAGTAGTGAGGAAAATTTGTTCTTTCATTTAAAATGTCAAGGAAATTTAAAAATGGGCAACAACTGTTGGCCTAGCCAGCGATGCCCACATTCTGTGAAATGAATTTAAGAAATCTATAATTGTTTTTTAGAATATTTGGAAATTACTTTTAAGAATTTGCAATTGTTGTAAAGGGATCAATAGTAATTTTCTTGGATAATAAGAAATTTTGATCTATCTATCTGGTGACCCTTAACCTGGAAGCATCACTAACTAGAAAGTAAGATATTAAAAAAAAGTTGTTGTGGATGGACGCAATGAAAACAGACAAAGAAGCTACTGCTGAAGTGAACAGAGGGGAGAACAGAGAAGGCACATTTAAAATGGGTTGTCTGTGCATATAATGCAGTTAAACAAGACAAAAAGCTGAAGATAGCGTTAGAGCAGAAATGAACAATTCTGTGGCTTTGCTTCAGTTTTGCCAGAACCAGGCTGACCAACTGTTCTGTATGTTTTGGGACTGTCCTGTAATTTAGTTTTCTGCCCTGGGCTAGGTTGTTTTCCTGGATTTCTTATGTGTCTGCACTTCTGTTGCTGTACATGTGGCACCCTCTGCCCTCAAGGTCTCATCAGCACCCCACCTCCCCCAACAGCAATGTGTCTCTTATTTTATTCACCGATAGTTGGTCATCTTGTCTGCCATATAGCAAGGAAAAAAAATCAGCTAGAGTTCTTACTAATAATCATTGTTAACTACGTTTTTAAAATACTCAAGTGTATGGAATCAGCTCAGCTTGATAGTACCATAGTACCAAATACCCTGCCAATATTCAATGTTTTGGTTTGCGCATTTAGAATAGGTACTTGATTCAGATACTGTCTGGCTTTCTGCAAGAATTCATGTGCCCAGGCACTTGGAAAGGTTGGGAAGATAGCTAAGAATTAAATTCATTTTATGGCATGCATTTTGTGTCTTCAAGTATACTTAAAGCACTTCGCAATCAGTAAATTATTAAGTATTGAGACTTGCTGTGCAAATGCAAATTAATGCACAGCAAGGACCCATGAACAGCATTGAGAGTAAACGTAAACTAACACTGAATTCAAAGACATTACCAGTTATATTTATTTAAGTTTTACTTTTTTTGCCAAATAACCATTCTCTGAGAGAAAGGCAACTTCCTTCAACATCCTGTTTACATGGAACATGCTATTAACAAGTGGAGCTGCAACTGCTTTGTAGTAAAATGCTCTCCTCTTCCCACCCCTCCCCCACCTCTTATGTAGGCTGAAAGAACTGCGCTGAATTTGTGAATCTGATGTTTCTGAATCAAAGCTTCCATTTCCTTAAAATGCATACTGCTACCTACAGAGACAGCAGTCCAGTGGTTAGCATCCATTTCCTGTGCGAAATGGTGGGAATGTAGCCATAGAACTTTGGGGAGGCCAGATCAGATCATCTGTTGTACTTTTGATGGCTGGAAAGGCAGAATCTGTCACAAGTGGCACACGTGAAGTTGTTCCTTGCTAATGGTTTGGGGTGATTCTTGCTTACATCTTGTTTGCAGGGTTGGCATCTGTTTTGGATCTTCTGAAAAACATGTTGTCATGTTGGTGAATTCCACAACTGGAGTCACCACTCACATCAACAGTCAGTTGGCGTTTACCACCTGTAACGATTGGTGTTGAGGGTTTTCATGACTCTTGACAGCATCCTTGAATTGGAACTTTGGGTGCCCAAATGTCTCTTGGAAGGTCGACCTCCCCCTAAAATATACCCTTAAGGATGAGGCCATTTTCCATCCTAAGCACACGCCCAAACCAGCAATGCCTTCTTTGGTTGATTAGTACTAGCATGCTCAGCATGTTTGCTGTAGAAAGAACTGCTTCATTGTTGACTTTGTCTTTCCAAGTGATGCTGAGAATGTGGCATTGACACCACAGATGGAAAGGATTGAGCCTTTGTTCTTGATAGGTGTAATAGTCCAGGCTTCACTACCATACATTATTTTGTATAGGAACCCCATAGTGTAACACTAAAAAATCCATCTGTGAATACTTTGCTTAAAACTTCCTGGTGTGCACTTATTATTTCCACAATTTTGAATCATCAAAAATGTAAACTCATTTTGCATAAGTAGATGCCATTATTGAGTCACTGTAGTTAAATGCATAACAGTTGTGGAAAAGAATTTGTTACTGGCATGTACTATTCAGTATTTTCTGGTGTGATTTATATTAACTGGTTGTAAATTGCATATTCATAATTCTCGTTTGTGTTTTGCCCCATCAGCCAGCTGTTTATTTGGCAAGCCCACAATGCCCTGTTCATCATTCGCTGTTTGTTGAAAGTCTTTGTCAGCCAGATGCCTGAAGAGGAGCTGCAGCTTAATTTTAGTTATCAAGAGAGGGCACCATTATCTTACGGTATGCAAAACAAAGAGGAAAAATTACAAACTTAAAATCTTTAAATAGCTTTATACTGTATATTTATCTCTCGAGTTATGTTCATGAGTTTTACTTGGGACTTAAATTTAAATTTTATTGTTCAGGTATTCCTTAAAATAATCTTCTAGTCTCTCCTGCATTTGTTGACCACTTTAGGGTTCATTTTTGTAGCTCTTATCTGTGTTAATGTTGGAATCCTGTTACAATGAAGTGCATGTTTTTGTTTGTAAGTGAGACCAGCTGATACTAATTGGGAAAAGATTAGAGAATTATTCTTAAAATAGGGGTAGTTTACATTACGAAATATGTTCATATGATTATAGCTTCTTAAAGGGTGCTTGTTTCATTTACCGTGGGCGGCACGGTAGCACAGTGGTTAGCACTGCTGCTTCACAGCTCCAGGGACCTGGGTTCGATTCCCGGCTTGGGTCACTGTCTGTGTGGAGTTTGCACATTCTCCCCGTGTCTGCGTGGGTTTCCTCCGGGTGCTCCGGTTTCCTCCCACAGTCCAAAGATGTGCGGGTTAGGTTGATTGGCCATGCTAAAATTGCCGCTTAGTGTCCTGGGATGCGTAGGTTAGAGGGATTAGTGGGTAAAATATGTAGGGATATGGGGGTAGGGCCTGGGTGGGATTGTGGTCGGTGCAGACTCGATGGGCCGAATGGCCTCTTTCTGTACTGTAGGGTTTCTAGGATTTCTATAATCTTGGGTGACAGGTGAACTGAAGTCACTTTGAATCTTCTAAGTATATATCTGTACTCTGAGGATCAATACCACCCACTCTCTGTGTCTAATTGTTAAAAGCTATCCTGTTGTTTCCACAAACCAGTTTTTAACAATTATTAAACAATTATGCAGAATAAAATATATACGAAGTGGTTTAGACCTCCGTAGGGTGAGGAAAAGGGGAGTCTCATAGAATCCCTACAATGCAGAAGGAAGCCATTCGGCCCTTCAGGTCTGCGCCAACTCTCTGACAGAGTATCTTACCCAGTCCCTATCCCCATAACCCCATATATATGCCTATTAATCCCCCTAACCTACACATCCTGGGACACTAAGGGGCAATTTAGCATGGCCAATCCACCTAACCTGCACATCTTTGGATTGCTGGAGGAAATCGGAGCACCCGGAGGAAACCCATGCAGACACGGGGAGAACGTGTAAACTCCACACAGTTACCCAAGGCTGGAATTGAACCTGGGTATGTGGCGGCGTGAGGCAGCAGTGCTAACCACTGTGCCACTCAACACGTAGCTATGCTCTATGGTTTTGTGAATAAACCTGTGTTAAGGAAAAGACTGACTCCATATTTGTCTTTTACTCAATGTATGAGTCATAGAGTCATAGAGGTTTACAGCATGGAAACAGGCCCTTCGGCCCAACTTGTCCATGCCACCCTTTTTTTAAAAACCCCTAAGCTAGTCCCAATTGCACTCATTTGGCCCATATCCCTCTATACTCATCGTACCCATGTAACTATCTAAATGCTTTTTAAAAGACAAATTGTACCTGCTTCTACTAATACCTCTGGCAGCTTGTTCCAGACACTCACCACCCTCTGTGAAAAAATTGCCCCTCTGGATGCTTTTGTATCTCTCCCCTCTCACCTTAAACCTATGCCCTCTAGTTTTAGACTCCCCTACCTTTGGGAAAAGATATTGACTGTCTAGCTGATCTGTGCCCCTCATTATTTTATAGACCTCTATAAGATCACCCCTCAGCCTCCTACGCTCCAGAGAAAAAAGTCCCAGTCTATTCAGCCTCTCCTTCTAACTCAATCCATCAAATCCCAGTAGCATCCTAGTAAATCTTTTCTGCACTCTTTCTAGTTTAAAAATATCCTTTCTATAATAGGGTGACCAGAATTGAACACAGTATTCCAAGTGTGGCCGTACCAATGTCTTGTACAACTTCAACAAGACATCCCAATTCTTGTATTCAATGTTCTGACCGATGAAACCAAGCATGCCGAATGCCTTCTTCACCACTCTGTCCACCTGTGACTCCACTTTCAAGGAGCTATGAGCATGTACCCCTAGATCTCTTTTGTTCTGTAACTGTATGAACAGTGACTTTAACAATCTGCCCAGGTATCTTATCCCCAGTGACCCTGTAGAATAAGTAATCGCAGGTGGTGCCAAAGCTGACTCATCTTATTGGAAAATGCAGGGGCATTGACATCAGAATCTCTAGCTGCTTCCGCTAGCCCAGAGGCACCAAAGCTACATTTTAGTACTCTTGACTGTAGAGACCTTTCTGCATAATGTGTTCAGAAGCAATCTTTGCTAAAAAGATGGAGGGAGATGCTGCTGAAAGGTTGCTAGAACTTGTATGAGGGGAAAGAATGATAGTGGAAGTAACCGTATGACAGTGAATGACGTTAAAGTGCCTGAATACACTGAATCAAATCACAAAATGTCAGGTCTAGGGTTATGCAGGAAAAAATGTTTTTCAGGATTCCAATGTTTGTCACTTAAAATGCAAATACATTTTTTCCTGTCTATATTGCTTATTTAAATATTTCCAAAGTTGTATTTATATTCAATTTAGTGGGTTGCTAGGGCTTTACTGTCATTTTTATATTTATGTACTTCATTAAATCTCTTTCAGGGGCTGAGGCAGAAGATCTTCTGGAGGAATTGATATGTAATCTAGTACATCTCATTATTGAATTACCTTTGTTGTAAGTTTTCTTTACTAATATACCATATAGCTTGAGCTGTATGTTTTTTCCTGACATGTATTTGATATTTAGTAATATCTCCAATTTCAGTACACTTTACTCTGCCTTCTTTTCTCCACGCTGTTTATAGCGGTGATCTGGTGAATGTGGTGGAACATTGGGTTAGTGCACTAGCTTTTGTCCCCAGGATTTGGGTTCAAGTCCAACTTAGTGTAATGTGATTAAGATTTTCCTTGTCTGTTTGTTTTGGAAGGTTGTTTGGGAAATCTAACCCTGCTCTTAGAAGGCGTGAACTCATCGGGCAAAAGCGCCTCCAATCTGGCAGTCGATTGGCAATGTCACACAGGATAGTTTGTGTGCGATTGATTCAGTAGATTGAGTTCTTCTGAGGTCAGAACTGCGAAAGTGGTGGGCAGAAAAAAAAAATCATAAAAAAGGATTTTAAAAAGCACTGATGCTAAATAGAGGCCTGGAATGTCTCTTTTCGGGGAGAAAGATCAATCTGTGAGTTACCTCCGTCTGTGAGTGTGTGTGTGCCTGTACAGACCCCATTAAATCGTTTCTCAATCTCCACTTACAAGCTTGTATAATTTTCTTCCAAGTGACAGCATCAAGCCGTTCCAGGTTAATTGCAAGAAATAAGACAATAGTTTGAGTCAATTTCCTTGTACTGTACCTCAAATATATATGCTTTAAATAAACTAAAATGCCAGAATAAAAAAACCAAGAACTTGCTGGAGTATCTGTGGGAAGAAACGGAGTTAACATGTCGGGTCTAAATGATCTTTTGTCAGGTGATAATCTTTCAGCACTTGATTGGGCAGGAAAGTGGAGTTGAGGTCGAAGATCAGTAATGATCTGATTGACTAACAGAGCAGGTCGGAAGGGCCACATAACTGATTCATGCTCCTGTTTCTTTTGTGTTTATTTGCAGGACTAATTAATAGATTCATATAATTTATTAGGAAATGTCAAACTTTTAGGACATTAGAATGCATTAAAACCAGTGAAGAGAGTGTCGTCTATTGAAAATAATAATTTATTTAATCATTCAACAATTAGTCTGGCTCATTCTATCCAATGTCAGATGAGGGAGTGTTCTTTTGGTGACTTATTTCTTAGCTTCCTTTTCAATACCCAAAGATTTCAGGACTACTTATACTAGTGCTTAATTCACATCTGTAGCAAAATGAAGTAGAAGCTAAAATATAGCATATAGCAGCAACTTTTTCCATTTTGATTTCTTTCATACCGTCCAAATGGTCACTTTGTTGAAACAACTGCATTGAGGTGTAGGGTTGGTAAGGAGATTGGAGGAAAGGGGGAAATCGGCTGTAGCCAAACAAAACTAGTTGGGCAAACTGGATGTTCCGCATTGCTTCGAAATACATAAACCATTATGTGGCCATAGCCATGTAACGTACGGCTTCATCAGCCATGTAACGTACGGCTTCAGCTATGTATGTTGATGCTTGAGTTTAAAAGGAATTGAACCCTTGTTGGCTGGCTGAAATAAGTAGGCAGGATCCATTGCTGCTTAACACTGCTTAACATTGCTGTGAAAGTAAAGATAATTACTGAATTATTTCCTTGGCTTTTACTTCGTCGTAAGAAGTCTCACAACACCAGGTTAAAGTCCAACAGGTTTATTTGATAGCACAAGCCACTAGCTTTTGGAGCGCTGCTCCAGCCGCCTCCAAGTGGAGACATCTCCACATCATGGCGACCATCGACACCGCAAACTGCCGGCTCCAAGTGGAGACATCTCCACATCATTTTACTTCGTCAAACAGTTTTTAACTTTTTAAATATTTGCTTATTCACCAAGTTCCTAATATTTCTTTCTTAAACATTGGTTCTGTTGTGCATTCCAATCAATTCCAAGCACTTTTTATTTCAAGTAATCAGATGTATGCTTTGCTGATGTTCAAGAAAGCATGTTAAAGAATTGTGTATAGAGCAATTATAAATGCACTTTATATGGTGATGTGACAAAAGTCAATAAATAGGAAGAAAAGTAAAGATTAATTTATTTTGGGGCAAAATATTATCTCGAACTGAAAATCTAAACTTGTAAATGTTTTCTCTCTACCCTAAAATTTTTGTGGATAGTGAGTTTTTCGCAGCGATCACATAAGAGACTATATTCTACAATTGGATAGCAACATATAAATATAGAAAATAAAAACAGGAGTAAACCATTTGGCCCTTAAAGCGTGCTCCGCCATTCATTATGATCATGGATGATTATCCAACTCTGTTCCTGCTTTCCCCCCATATCACTTTGTCCCGTTAACCTCGAGCTATATCTAACTCCTTCTTGAAAACATACAATGTTTTGGCCTTAACTGCTTTCTGTGGTAGAGAATTCCACAGGCATACAGCTCTGCAAGTGAAGAAATTTCTCCTCATCTCAATCCTAAATGGTTTACCCTGTATCCTTAGACTGTGACTGTTGGTTCTGGATTCCCTCACCATTGGAAACATACTTCCTGCATCTGCCCTGCCTGTCCTGTTAGAATTTTACAGGTCCCCCCCCCCATATTCTTCTAAACTCCAGCAAACATTATTCTAACCGACTCAATCTCTCCTCATATGTCAGTCCCGCCATTCCAGGAATCAGTCTAGTTGACCTTGGCAGCACTCCCTCTTTAGCAAGAACAGCCCTTCCCCGAAAAGTAAGGAGACCAAATCTGCACACACTATTCCAGATGTGATCTTACCAAGGTCCTGTATAACTGCAGCAAGACATCCTGCTCCTGTACTCGAATCCTCTTGCTATGGAGGCCAATATATTTGCAACATTTGCCGCCTTCACTGCCTGCTGCATCTACGTGCTTACTTTCAGCGACTGGTGTACAAATAAGGTGGGTGAACTTGCAGCATGGGTTGGTACCTGGGATTTCGATGTTGTGGCCATCTTGGAGACATGGATAGAGCAGGGACAGGAATGGTTGATGCAGGTTCCAGGGTTTAGATGTTTCAGTAAGTGCAGGGAAGGTGGTAGAAGAGGGGGAGGTGTGGCATTGTTAGTCAAGGACAGTATTACGGTAGCAGAAAGGACATTTGATGAGGACTCGTCTACTGAGGTAGTTTGGGCTGAGGTTAGAAACAGGAAAGGAGAGGTCACCCTTTTGGGAGTTTTTTATAGACCTCCGAAAAGTTCCAGAGATGTAGAGGAAAGGATTGCAAAGATGGTTCTGGATAGGAGCGAAAGTAACAGGGTAGTTGTACTGGGGGACTTTAACTTTACAAATATTGACTGGAAAAGCTATGGTTCGAGTACTGTAGAGGGGTCAGTTTTTGTCCAATGTGTGCAGGAAGGCTTCCTGACACAGTATGTAGATAGACCAACAGGAGGCGAGGCCACATTGGATTTGGTACTGGGTAATGAACCAGGCCAGGTGTTAGATTTGGAGGTAGGTGAGCACTTTTGTGATGGTGACCACAATTCGATTACGTTTACCTTAGCAATGGAACAGGATAGGTATATACCGAAGGGCAAGAGTTATAGCTGGGGGAAAGGAAATTATGATGTGATTAGGCGAGATTTAGGTTGGGGAAGGAAATTGCAGGGAATGGGCACAATTGTGATGTGGAACTTGTTCAAGGAACAGCTACTACACGTCCTCGATAAATATGTACCTGTCAGGCAGGGAGGAAGCAGTCGTGTGAGGGAACCATGGTTCACTAAAGAGGTTGAATCTCTTGTGAAGAGGAAGAAGGAGACTTATGTTAAGATGAGACGTGAAGGCTCAGTTAGGGCACTTGAGAGTTACAAGTTAGCCAGGAAGGACCTAAAGAAAGAGTTAAGAAGAGCCAGGAGGGGACATGAGAAGTCTTTGGCAGGTAGGATCAAGGAAAACCCTAAAGCTTTCTATAGGTATGTCAGGAGTAAAAGAATGACTAGGAGAAGATTAGGGCCAGTCAAGGACAGTAGTGGGAAGTTGTGCGTAGAGTCTGAAGAGATAGGAGAGGCACTAAATGAATATTTTTCGTCGGTATTCACACAGGAGAGGGACAGTGTTGTCGAGGGGAGTACTGAGATGCAGGCTGTTGGACTGGACGGGATTGAGGTTCATAAGGAGGAGGTGTTAGCAATTCTGGAAAGGGTAAAAATAGATAAGTCCCCTGGGCTGGATGGGATTTATCCTAGGATTCTCTGGGAGGCTAGAGAGGAGATTGAAGAGCCTTTGGCTTTGATCTTTGGGTCGTCATTGTCTACAGGAACAGTGCCAGAAGACTGGAGGATAGCAAATGTTGTCCCCTTGTTCAAGAAGGGGAGTAGGGACAACCCTGGTAATTATAGACCGGTGAGTCTTACTTCTGTTGTGGGCAAAGTTTTGGATAGGATTTATAATCATCTAGAAAGGAATAATTTGATTAGGGGTAGTCAGCACGGTTTTGTGAAGGGTAGGTCGTGCCTCACAAACCTTATTGAGTTCTTTGAGAAGGTGAGCAAAGAGGTGGATGAGGGTAAAGCGGTTGATGTGGTGTATATGGATTTCAGCAAAGCGTTTGATAAGGTTCCCCATGGTAAGCTTTTGCAGAAAATACGGACACATGGGATTGAGGGTGATTTAGTGGTTTGGATCAGGAATTGGCTAGCTGTAAGAAGACAGAGGGTGGTGGTTGATGGGAAATGTTCATCCTGGAGTTCAGTTACTAGTGGTGTACTGCAAGGATCTGTTTTGGGGCCACTGCTGTTTGTCATTTTTATAAATGACCTGGATGAGGGCGTAGAAGGATGGATTAGTAAATTTGCGGATGATACTAAAGTTGGTGGAATTGTAGACAATGCGGAGGGAAGTGGCAGGTTACAGAGGGACATAGATAAGCTGCCGAGCTGGGCTGAGAGGTGGCAAATGGAGTTTAATGTGGAAAAGTGTGAGGTGATTCACTTTGGAAGGAGTAACAGGAATACAGAGTACTGGGCTAATGGTAAGATACTTGGTAGTGTGGATGAACAGAGGAATCTGGGTGTCCATGTGCATAGGTCCCTGAAAGTTGGCACCCAGGTTGATAGGGTTGTTAAGAAGGCATACGGTGTGTTAGCTTTTATTGGTAGAGGGATTGAGTTTCGGAGCCATGAGGTCATGCTGCAACTGTACAAAACTCTGGTGCGGCCGCACTTGGAGTATTGCGTACAGTTCTGGTCGCCGCATTATAGGAAAGATGTGGAAGCGTTGGAAAGGGTGCAGAGGAGATTTACCAGGATGTTGCCTGGTATGGTGGGAAAATCGTATGAGGAAAGGCTGAGGGACTTGAGGTTGTTTTCATTAGAGAGAAGTTGTTTAAGAGGTGACTTAATAGAGGCATACAAGATGATCAGAGGATTAGATAGGGTGGATAGTGAGAGCCTTTTTCCTCGGATAGTGATGGCTAACACGAGGGGACATAGCTTTGAATTGAGGGGTGAGAGATATAGGACAGATGTCAGAGGTAGGTTCTTTACTCAGAGAGTAGTAAGGGCGTGGAATGCCCTGCCTGCAGCAGTAGTGGACTCGTCAACATTAAGAGCATTCAAATTGTTATTGGATAAACATATGGATGATATTGGAATAGTGTAGATTAGAGGGGCTTTAGATTGGTTTCACTGGTCGGTGCAACATCGAGGGCTGAAGGGCCTATACTGCGCTGTAGTGTTCTATGTTCTAAGTAAATCCAGGTCTCGTAGCAATGCCCCCTCTCAGTTTCTAGCACTGGAGCGGGTCCAGCGGAGATTCACACGGATGATCCCAGGAATGGTAGGCCTGACATACGATGAACGTCTGAGGATCGTGGGATTATATTCATTGGAGTTTAGGAGGTTGAGGGGAGATCTGATAGAAACTTACAAGATAATGAACGGCTTAGATAGGATGGACGTAGGGAAGTTGTTTCCATTAACAGGGGAGACTAGGACGCGGGGGCACAGCCTTAGAATAAAAGGGAGTCACTTTAGAACAGAGATGAGGAGAAATTTCTTCAGCCAGAGAGTGGTGGGTCTGTGGAATTCATTGCCACAGAGGGCTGTGGAGGCCGAGACGTTGAGCGTCTTCAAGACAGAAATTGATAAATTCTTGATTTCTCGAGGAATTAAGGGCTATGGGGAGAGAGCGGGTAAATGGAGTTGAAATCAACCATGATTGAATGGTGGAGTGGACTCGATGGGCCGAATGGCCTTACTTCCGCTCCTATGTCTTATGGTCTTATTCAGATAATCCCTTCCTGTTTTTGCTACTAAAATGGATAACCTCATATTTATTCGCATTATACTGATTCTGCCATTTATTTTCCCACTCACTTAACTTGTCCACTGAAACACCTCTGCAACCTCCTTACAGCTCACTCTCTCACCCGGCTTTATGTCATCTGCAAATTTGAAGATATTACATTTACTTCCCTCATCTAAATCATGAAGATACACTGTGAATGGCTTGGGATCCTAGCAGTGATCCCTGTGGTACCCCACTCGTCACTGCCTGCCGTTTGGAAAAATACTCCTTTATTCCTACTGTTTGCTTCATGTTTGCCAGCCAGTTTTCTATCCCAACTCAGTACATTACTCCCCCATCCCATGCGCTTTAATTTTACACGCTAATCTGTATGCCTCTTCCTTGGCAGATACTATCTAATACTATCTCTAATTTCCCTTTTAAGCAATGGTTTGGCCACCTTCCCGTTTTATTTTTGCTCTAGATAGGAATAAACAATTGTTGCAGTTCACCCCTGCCCAGTTCACCGCTATTCCTCTCTGGTATTGCCATTGCCTACCCATTGTTATCCCTTTAAATAACAATCCTCAATCCATAATAGCCACTTCATGTCTCATGCTATTGTAGTTTCCTTTATTTGGATTTAGGGGCCTAGTCTCAGAATCAATTATGTCACTCTTCATCTTGATGAAGAATTTTATCATATATGGTCACTCATCCCCAAGGGACCTTGTACCACTAGATTGCCAATTATTCCTTTCTTATCACACAATGCTGAGTCTTTGAAGGGCTGTTCTCTAGTTGGTTCCTCAATGTACTGGTCCAAACAAAATCGTAGTAAGAAGTTTCACAACACCAGGTTAAAGTCCAACAGGTTTATTTGGTAACAAAAGCCACACAAGCTTTCGGAGTTTTCAGGGCTCCGAAAGCTTGTGTGGCTTTTGCTACCAAGTAAACCTGTTGGACTTTAACCTGGTGTTGTTAAACTTCTTACTGTGTTTACCCCAGTCCAACGCTGGCATCTCCACACCAAAAAAAATCCCCATACATATTCAAGGAATTATTCCTCTCTGATATTGTTACTAATTTGATTTGCCCAATCTACATGCCATCAAGTACACCTTACTTGAGGAAGGATATACTGGTGTTGGAGGGGGTGCAGAGGAGATTCACTAGGTTGATTTCGGAGTTGAGAGGGTTGGCTTATGAGGAGAGACTGAGTAGACTGGGGCTATACTTATTGGAATTCAGAAGAATGAGGGGAGATCTTATAGAAACATATAGGATTATGAAGGGAATAGATAAGATAGAAGTAGGGAAGTTGTTTCCACTGGCGGGTGAAACTCGAACTAGGGGGCATAGCCTCAAAATAAGGAGAAGCAAATTTAGGACTGAGTTGAGGAGAAACTTCTTCACACAAAGGGTTGTGAATCTGTGGAATTCCCTGCCCAATGAAGCAGTTGACGCTACCTCATTGAATGTTTTTAAGGCAAGGATAGATAAATTTTTGAACAGTAAAGGAATTAAGGGTTATGGTGAGTGGGCGGGTAAGTGGAACTGAGTGCCTGAAAAGATCAGCCATGATCTTATTGAATGGCGGAACAGGCTTGAGGGGCCAGATGGCATGCTCCTAGTTCTTATGTTCTTATCCTTAACATCACCATTACGATTTGGGGGTCAGTGTACATACAACCCTTACACCCTTTTGTGTTGGAAAGTGTCTCTTAGCTCTATCCATACAGATTCCACATCGCCGGAGCTAATCTCCTTCCTCACTATTGCATTAATTTTCTCTTTAACCAGCAATGTGACCCCATCATCTTTTCCTTTTTGTCTGTCCTTCCTAAAAACTGAAAACCTCTGGATGTTCAGTTCCCATCCCTGGTCACCCGGCAGCCATGTCTTCGTAATCCCGACTATATCATACCCAGTTACATCCATTTGCGCAATCAATTCATTCACTTTATTGCGAATGCTCCACGCATTAAGGCACAAAGCCTTGAGGCTTGTCTTTTTAATATTCCTTGTCTCGTTCCCATTATTTTTCACTATGGCCTTGTTTGATTCTGGCCCTTGATTTCTCTGCATAACATTTTTCTCATCCTCCTTTCTTCCCCTAGGACATCAATCCTGGTACTGCCCAGGTATAACTCATCCAGTTTGTACTGGACCCACCTCCCCCAGAACTGGCTCCAATGCCCCAGGAATCTGAAACCCTCCCTCTTGCACCATCACTTCAGTCACGTATTTATCTGTTGTATCCTGCCACTTCTGCTCTAACTACCGTATGGCACTGCTAGTAATCCTGAGATCACTACTTTTGAGGTCCTACTTTTCAACTTGCTTCCTAACTCCCCATGTTTTGCTTTTAGGACCTTATCCCTTTTTTTCTCTGTGTCATTTGTATCAATGTGTACAGTGACCATTCGCTGTTCACCCTCCCCCTCCAGAATGACCTTTAACCGCTCTGACCCTAGCACCAGGGAGGCAACATACCGTCCTGGATTCTTGTTTGCGGCTATAGAAACTCCTATCTATTCCCCTTACAATTGAATCCCCTATAACTATTGCATTCCCACACTTTTTTTTACTCTTCTCCCCTGCAGCAGAGCCAACCCTGGTGCAAGTGAATTCTCAACCTACAGCGAGACCACCTTTCTCTACTTGCTATCCACAATACTCTCCATCTAGTGGATGCTCCACAGTGTCTCCATCTGCCACTTGAGTTCCAAAACCTGGTCTTCCAGGAGCTGCAGTTGGAAACACTTCCTGCACGCATGCTGGGCCTGGGCACTGGAAATATTCCCAGCTTCCAACATGGAGCATGAGGAGCACACCATGGCTTTGAGCTTTTCTGCCAGGACCTACCCCTTTTAAATTAAGCATTTTGATAGATATTTGAAATCAAATACTATTAATTACTCTCGGGCCCTTCTTCCCTGGTTCTCAATACTACAGAATATAGCCATATAGACCACAGAATAAAGTCCTGACAAACTATAAGTGATAAAAAAAATTAAATACTTACCCAACTGTACTGACCCAATCAGCTACCTCCACTCGCTCTGTGTCACTTTTGAATCCTGACGTCACCTCAGGAGCTCCAAACTCCAGGCTAGCACTCACATTTCTCTCTCGCTGTTTTCAGTCTCCCAGCAATCCGCTCTCCCTTGTAGCCTCTTCTCCAGCTCTAGGTGCTGCTTGGATGTGTAACCCACCAAAAAGGTCATTTGTCTATGGATGTGGAAAATGTGGGTATGGTTCTTTAATGACTCCTTTCTGTCTGTTTCCACAAAAGAAAGGGACAAAACGGATGTGTATTTGAGGAGGTGTATGAAATATTGGATAGGATAACACGAGGGAGGAAATATTAAGGTGTTTAGAATCCTTGAAAGTGGATAAATTACCAGGCTTGAATGAAATATAGTCCAGCTGCTAAGAGAAGCAAGTGAAGAAATAGCTGAGGCTCTGATCATTTTCCATTTTATGGTGTATACTAACTGAGCCATCAAAAGAGATACAGAAAGAATAAATAAACATGCAGTTATGTAGTGCTGTATCAAATTTTACCCAACTGTATTCTGTCAGTTCCTAAAACATTGCATTCTCTTAGAGTAAATACATTGAGATGGCTGACTCATTCCATGTACTGTTGCTCCAATCTCCATAGTAACTTGTAGCCTGAAGTGCGACACCAACAGAGGAAAGCCTCTTCTCTCTTTAAACAGGCATTATATCCTGTTTCTTATCAATGATTGCTTGCTGTTTGGTGCTTGGAGGCGACTGCATCCCTTGCTTGAGCTCTTAGTTAACCTTTTTCTCGAGTAATTGATCTTCAGGAAGGATAGCCTTAAAGCCTGGTTCCTGCATGATTTTTAAAAATTTATTTATTTAGAATTACTACTTTGGCAACACTCGGTGATTTCATAAATGTTTCTTAAGGTTAACTTCTGAAGGGGGAAACGGTGAAAACTCCTCGATTTGGGGAATGTTTGAAGCGTAGATGTTGGGGATATTCGACTTGCAAGTTTGAAAGTTACAGAGTAAACCTGGCAGTCTGTATTTTCTTTTGGACCACATCTCTACCTAAGATTAGCTTTCATCTTCCTATTATTTTTGCACTTTAAGCAAAATTATTACTATTGCTACCTTGAACACTCTCCAGCACTACAATGTTCACCTTAATTCTGCCTCCCCTCCCCATTTATTTTCTTTCCTATTGTTCCTGAACAAATTGTATCCAGGAATATTTAATACCTAGCTCTGCCCTTCTTTGAGCCAGACCTCTGTTAATGCCAAAACATGCTGTTCCCACGTGGCGATCTGTGTCTGCAACTTGCTAGTCTTATTTACAACAGTCTGTGCATTCACATACGTGCACAGTAACCTTGATTTGGTCTTGGTTCATTTCCCCTTTACACTCAACTTGCCCAACACTCTACTAGTTTCTGCTCAAGTACTATTTGTTTCTCCCAATATCCTGTGCACTTTGATATTCCTTTCTAGTATTACCTCCTTAGTTTAAACTCTCCCCGATAACACTGGCGAATTGCCTAACAAGGAAATTGGCTTTGTTTAAATGCAATCTGTCCGGCCTGTACAGGTTCCATTACCTCAGAACTGGTCCCAGTGTCCTGGGAAGCTAAAGCCCTTTCTCCTGTACCATCTCTCCAGCCACATATTCACCTGCTTTATCTTCTTATTTCTATACTCGTGTGGTTCATATGAGGAGTAATCCAGAAGTTACTACTTTTGATGTCCTGGCTCCCTAAATTTGGACTGCAGGACAACATCCATTTTTTCCCCTATTATCATGAACCACACTGATGTTACCTGCTTAGGTGTCCCAACTGGAGACACCAGTTTGTGGTGGTGTATAGGTTTTTTGGAATATTGTGAGGAGCCACGTAAAGCTCCAGTCAGGAACCAGTCCAGCCGTCAGTTTAAGCAATTATTTTAAAATATTTATTAATTTGAAAAGAAAAATACAAAATGAAAGGGCTACAATATTCTAAGACAACTAAGTACATGAATAACTGAACACAAACAGAGTTTATGTAGAAATTACCCCTTGTTCCAAAGTACATATCTACAATCCCTGAACTCACTAAGTCTTCACTTTCCCACACAACATCCAAATTAAACAAACTCCTAAATTAAATCCACCTTATAGTTACTGCACAATACAGAGCTGATGATCAAGTCTGGGAAACGTCTTTTCTTGGTACAGCGAAGATATTTAAAACTGCCTTTATGAAGGCTTTCTTGCAGTGCCTTGGCTCTAAGACTTAGATGCAAAATATTGCATCTTTAAGAAGTAAAAAATATTACAGGGCCCCTTGGCTGTGAGTTGTGGATGGGCTTCTGGCTGTGAGGTCTGGACTGCCTTTCTGCTTCTGAGCAGGTTAACGGTCAATGCTGTTTCCGCTTTTGTTATTTGAAACAAAATGGGTGCTTTTCAAATTGGCAGGCAGTAACTAGTGGGGTGCCACAGGGATCACAATATATATTAATGATTTGGATGAGGGAACAAACTGTAACGTCTCAAAGTTTGCAGATGGTACCAAGTTGGGCGGGAGGGTGAACTGTGACAAGGATGCAGAGATTCTTCAGAATGATCTGGACAAGTTGGGTGAGTGGGCTAATCAATGGCAGATGCAGTATAATTTGGACAAATGTGAGGTTATTCACTTTGGAGCAAAAACAAGAAGGCAGAATGGCTGTAAATTGGGAGAAGGGAGTGTGCAGCGGGACCTGGGTGTCCTTGTGCACCAGTCACTGAAGGTAAGCATGCAGGTGCAGTTGGCAGCAAAGAAGGCAAATGGCACGTTGGCCTTCATTGTGAGAGGTTTCGACTATAGGAGCATGGATGTGTTGTTGCAATTATACAGGTCCTTGGTGACGCCACACCTAGAGTATTGTGTGCAGTTTTGGTCTCCTTTTCTGAGGAAAATGTTCTTGCTGTCGAGGGAGTGCAGCGAAGGTTTACCAGGCTGTCTCCGGGGATGGCGTCACTGATGTATGAGGAGAGATTGACTAGGTTAGGATTGTTTTTGCTGGGATTCAGACGAATGAGGGGGGATCTCACAGAGACTTATAAAATTCTAACAGGTCTAGACAGGATAGATGCAGGGAGGATGTTCCCGATGGTGGGGGAGTCCAGAACCAGGGGTCACAGTCTGAGGATTCGGGGTAGACCATTTAGGACAGCGATGAGGAGACATTTCTTCACCCAAAGAGTGGTGAGCCTGTGGAATTCATTACCGCAGGAAGTAGTTGATGCCAAAACATTGAATGCATTCACGAGGTGGCGGGATATAGCACTTGGGGCAAATGGGATCAAAGGTTATAGGGGAAAAAGCAGGATTAGGCTATTGAGTTGGATGATCAGCCATGATAATGAATGGCGGAGCAGGGTCGAAGGGCCAAGTGGCCACCTCTTGCTCCTATCTGCTATGTTTCTATGTCTGAACTCGAGAATCAGTTGTCTACATATCTCAAATTAGTTGCTTTTGAAGAGTTTAACATTTCTATAGCCCTGAAGCACCCAGTCATTTTGGTAAACAGTTTCTGCTTGGGGAACTTAACATTTATATTGCAGCCATCTAAGTGATCTGTTTCTACTCTGAGAGTAATTCATACTTGATCCTCTTTAGACGCTCTCAGGCCTTTGGGATGCTCTGATCACTTTTAGGGGCTTGCCTGGAAATGCTGGCTGTTACTGTTGCTAGGCAACTTTCTACCATTCAGGCCTTTTAAGATTCTTGTTACTGTTGCTGCTAGGCAAATTCTTGACGCTGTATCATTTGTACCGATGTGGGACATGACAGTTGGCTACTCACTCTGCCCACTCAGGGTGTTCTGTAGCCATTTACTGATATCCTTGTTCCTGACATCAGAGAGACAACAACCCATCCTGAATTAATCTCTGGAGCCATAGGAATGCCTGTTTGGTTCCTAACTATCAAATTTCCAGTCACTGTTGCCCTCTGTCTTCTTTGTGCGCTCCTGTACAGCTGAACCCGTCATGTCATGGACTTGCTTCTGCTTGCACTCTCCAGATGAACGATCATCCTCCCCTGTATTCACAACTGATGCTAGTTGGAGAGTGAGATGTACTCTGGGGGTTCCTGCACCACCTGCTAGTTCCTTTTTAACTGTCTGGCAGTCACCCATTCCCCCTCTCCCTGCACACTGTTAAGCTGCAGTGTGGACCACATCCAGAAACCCACTATCCAGGTAATTCTCAACCTCACAGATGCAGCACAGTGACATTAGTGATATCCAGTCTGAAGCTCAAGCTACTGCAGCTGATGACACTTCTGCACAAATGGCTATCCAGGACACAGGAAGGATCCTGGAGTGACAGAAGTATTTAATAAGTACTTTTCACTTCTCTTTAAGGTGAAGGATATTAACATAGTAATTCTGATTCGTTGAGTGAGATGAGATGTATCATAGATATTCATCATGTCTGTGCCATCCGACAAGTAGCCTTCTAGCTTAATACCTTTGTCTAGTTTGGTCCGCAGCCCTATAGGTTATGGTGCTTCAAGTGCATATCCAAGTACTTTCTAAATGTTACAATGTTTCTGCCTTTACCACGCTTTTAAACAGTGATAGCTTACGTGAAAGTATAGGCTATTGTTTGATAAATCTAATGAAGGCAAAGTGGAGACCGAAAGCTTGTATCATGGGCAGTACTATTAGATTAAATATATATATATTAATAGCATAATCATAATGTGAGACATTATGTTTAGGAAGTATAATTGGCAGCATATTGATTTTAAACTCTCACTTTTTATCTTGCAGAGATATTACATACAGCATTCTTCTTGAATCCGTGACCACGCTTTTAGTACTACTGTCATACCAGCTATTCCAGAAGGAAATCATTCGAGAGAGTTTAATATACAAACATTTGATGAAAGGACAATGGTATGTCATATGATTTGATGTTTTAAAACATTGCCTATGTGTACAGCAAGGTTTGGCATATCACAGCAAGGCAACATACATATCTTAAAATAAATGTTAATCTGTTGTAAGCCAGAATAGTGACCCCGAGGTACAGGAGAACTTAATCACTGCTGCATGGGTGTCAAATCTATCCTATTGGATGGAGCTTTTCCTTTTGAGTAAAGTTCTCAGTGGAGCAAAGGATAGAAAAATGAACAGGATTACAAACAAGAATAGTCATAAAAAGATGTTCCCTGCTGGTTTGGTAATGTGGGCTCCAAATGACTATATCAGTACTTAAAGCATCAAGGAAAGCCAGAGAATTTTTTCATAAAGTGTAAGATATGGAATACATTACTACAGATGATTATTGAAGTTGAATTACCTCTGGTATTTAAGAAAAAATTAGATAAACATTTGAACCACAAAAATATTAAAGGATACTGGGAAAGAAGATGCACAAGTTTTATTTGAAGAAAAAGTTATGCACTTTGAAATATTGTAGTTCTTATACTAACACAGTTATGCAGCTTTCTCATATTGTTGGTTTTTGATCACAGAATGCCTGATATTTTTGCAAGTAAGTTTACTTTCTGCAGAAAATTTCTTCTACAACCGCTTTTGAATTTTATGGCGCAACTAAATTGGAGTCAGTTTTTTACTGTCCTCTATATAGCAAAGACACTAGTCCATTTTATGCTTTTTTTGGTACATTATATTTGCCAATAGATGGTGCTAGACACTGCATTAGTTGTCAGTTTTCTCACAGAGATTGAATACCAGTGCAATCACTATTTCTTCAGGAGGGAGGATAGAAGTAATGTTGCTGGATTAGTAATCCAGAGGCTCGGTCAATGCTCTGGGGAGCTGGGTTCAAATCCCACCACGGCAAATGATGGAATTTTAATTCAACTAATTAATGAATCCAATTATTATTAAAAATTTGGAATTGAAAGCCTGTCTTAGTAATGTGTCCATGAAACTATCACTGATTGATTGTTTTTCGGGTTTACTGATGTTCTTTAGGGAAGGAAATGTGCTGTCCTGGCTGGTTCGGCTGGCATTTGAATCCAGACCCATAGCAATGTGATTGACTCTTTGGTGCCCTCTGAAATGGCCTAGCAACCCATTCAGTTGCCCTGTGAGTCCTCAATCTTGACTCTGGATCCTAGGAAATCTCATGGCATCATGTCAAATGGGCAAGGACACCTCCTGCTGATCTCAACCTTCTGTTGTCCCTCAGCTAATGAATCAGCACTCCTCCATTTGAATACAATTGGAGGAAACACTGAGGGTGACAAGGGCACAGAATCTAATCTTAGCAGGGTCTTCAACGTCCATCATTGCAGGTCATACCTGCAGACTGGGCCTGTGCAGGTATGACCTGGTGAGAGTCGTAATGGACATGCCAAATTTCCAATGGAAGAAGGTGGAAAAGAGAACGTCCAGGGTGCCTAGGGTCCTTAAATATGCTGGCTGTTTTTCCGAGGCAGCAGGACATGTAGACAGTGACAATAGATGGGAGGCTGGTTTGCGTGATGGACTGGGCATCATTCACAACTTTGTAGTTTCTTGCAGTCTTGGACAGAGCAGGAGCCATACCAAGCTGTGATAAAACCAGAATGGTTGCTTTTGATGGTGCATTTGTAAAAGTTGGTGAGAGTCGTAATGGACATGCCAAATTTCCTTAGCCTTTGAGAAAGTAGAGGCATTGGTGGCTTCTTCTCCTCTGTCCACAACCAACACCCCTGCTCAATTGTACTTTCGGTAAAGCTTATTGTAAGTTTGTCTTTCGGATTTCTTTCGGATTTCAGGATCCACTAGTTCTTTTTAAATTATGCAGATATATTTATCCCAGTTCTTGTCATCCATTCAATGCCTATGTCATTGTCCAGTGTATAACATCAGTATCCATTCATCCAGCATACAGATGTTTGCATTAAAACTTTGGCAACTTGTCCAAAAATATGCAGTATTCTGGAAGGACACGAGCAGCACGGTGGCACAATGGTTAGCACTGCTGCCTCACAGCTCCAGGGACCTGGGTTAGATTCCTGGCCTGGGTCACTTTGTGTTAAGTTTGCACATTCTCCCCGTGTCTGCGGTGATCCGATTTCCTCCCACAATCCAAAGATGTGCAGGTTAGGTGCATTCGGTCATGCTCAATTGCCTCTTAGTGTCCCGGGGTGCGTAGGTTAGAGGGATTAGTGAGGTAAATATATGAGGTTATGGGGATAGGGGCTAGTTGGGATTGTTGACGGTGCAGACTCGATGGGCAGAATGGCCTCCTTCTGCACAGTAGGGTTTCTTTGATTCTATGACAGACAACAAAGAATAAGAGGTGGAGTTGCTCTATTGGTTACAGATGACATCAAGGCCGTATTCAGAAATGATATTGGCACTGGAATGTTAAATCAGTCTGGGTAGAAGTAAGAAGCAAGGAAAGAAACACATTGCTAGGAGTAATTTACAGGCTCCTGAACAGTACTTTAGAAGTCGGACATAGTATAAATCAGGAAATGAGGAGGGCTTGTGAAAAGGGCACAATGGTAATTATGGATGATCTTAACATGCATATTGATTGGATTTGCCAACTTGGCAAGGGCAGCCTTGAGAAAGGTTTATAGAATGTATGACGGACTGTTTCTTAGAGCAGCATGTTATGGAGCCAACCAGCGAACTGGCTGCTTTAGATCTGGTATTATCTAATGAGGAAGGATTGATTAATGGCCTTGTATGACATGTTGGGGTAATAATAGGAAACTCTGAGATGGCAGAGTCACTAAACCAAGATTTTGTCTCTGTCTTCACAGTAGAAGATGATAATTCTGTCCCAAAAACTGCGGTTAATACAGTGGAACTTGGAGGAATTAGTATAACCGGGGAGAAGGTACTCAATAAACAGGTTTAAAAGTAGATAAGTCCCCAGGCCCTGATGGCCTATACCATAGGGTGTTAAAGGAGGTGACTGCAGAGGTAGTGGATGCATTAGTTATGATATTCCAAAATTCCCTGGATTCTGGAAAGGCAGAGGTGGACTGGAAACATATTAATGTGACGCCCTTATTCAAGAAAGGAGAGGGGCAAAAAGTGGGAAACTATAGACCAGTCAGCTTGACTTCTGTGGTGGGAAAGTTGCTGGAGTCAATCATTAAGGAGAAGGCGATTGAGCATCCGGAAAAGCAAAGCTCGATTCACCAGCGTCAGCACGGTTTTGTGAAGGGTAGGTCTTGTTTGACAAACTTGCTCGAGTTCTTTGAGGAGGTAACTGCAAGGCAGATAACGAGGATCCTGTGGATGTGATCTATCTGGACTTCCAGATGGCATTTGATGAGGTGCTACACACGAGACTGACCCAGAAAGTTAGATCCCAAGGGGTTGGGGTAGAGTAGTGGCTTAGATTGAGGATTGGCTGACTGATAGAAAGCAGAGGGTTGGGATAAATGGGTCTTTCTCCAGTTGGCAATCTGTAATTAGTGAGGTCCTGCAGGGTTCAGTTCTCGCGCCACAACTATTTACAATCTATATCAATGATCTACAAGCAGGGACAGAGTGCAACACAGCAAAATTTGCTGGCGACACAAAAATACGTGGGAAAGCAGGCTGTGATGAGCAGATTAAAAAGTTTACTAATGGACATTGACAGGCTAGGGGAATGGGCCAGAATCTGGTAGATGGAGTTTAATGTGGATAAATGCGAGGTTACCCATTTTGGCCGGAAAAATAAAGGGCAAATTACTATTTAAATGGGAAACAGATTCAAAAGGCGTCTGTGTTGAAGGATCTGGGTGTCCTTGTGCATGAGTCTCAAAGTGGTAATTCAGGTGCAGAATGTTATAAGGAAGGCAGATGGAATTTTGGCATTTTGGCATTTATTGCAAAGGATCTAGAGTGTAAAAGTAGAGAAATGTTGTTACAATTGTATAAGGCATTCGCGAGGCCACACTTGGAGTATTGTGTTCAGTTTTGGTCTCCTTTGAGGATGGATGTGGTGGCACTAAAGGATGAGGTTCACTAGATTGATTCCAAGTTTGAGGGGCCTGTTGTATGAGGAGCGGTTGAGTAGCTTGGGCTTGTATTTGCTGGAGTACAGAAGAATGAGGGGGGATTTGATTGAGATATATAAAATACTCAACACGATTGATAAAGTAAATGTTAACCAAATGTTCCCCTTCTAGAACAGTCTAGGACAAGAGGTCATAGCTGTAGAGTAAGAGGGGGAGGTTCAAGACCGAGTTAAGGAGCAGCTACTTCTCACAGAAGGTTGTGAATCTATGGAACTCACTGCTCCAGAGTGCAATGGATACAGAATCAATCAAAGGATTCAAGAAAGAGATAGATAAGTATTTGATCAAAAGTAGGGAAAAGGCAGGAAGTGGAGTTAGGATGAGATGGAGATCAGCCATGATCACATAGAATAGCAGAGCAGACCCGAGGGGCTGAATTGCCTACTCTTGCTCCTTGTTCCAGTGTAACTTCCATGCAAATCAATTGAACTGACCTGTGGCAATCGACAAGACCACATAACTGTTCCTGCACCAGCATATTTTCTCATAATTCCTACTTGTGTCGAAGGCTCTGCAGTTTTTATGTAACCGGACCCTCAATTTATTTCCATCAAATACTTCATGCAAGTTCCCACAAGAACTAGTGATGACAGATGAATTTGAGCATAAATCTGTAATTTAAAAACAATGAAACACAGATGTAATGAGAGTGCCAGGATTTCATTTGTTCGTTTTTTAAAGAAAATTCAGTATTTTAAAAAGAAATTCCAAAGTGAATTGGGTTAAAAATTTCCATTGTGTTCTGCTGCTGAAAATGTTCGGCAATTTCATAAGTTTTCCGCACTGTGTATGTGTATATACTAAACCATGGAGAGTAGCATGGCATTGAGTATGATTAGTGAAAGGTGAAGGAACTGGGGGCACAGATTTAAATTAATTGGCAAAAGAAACAATAGCAACAGGGGAAGAATGTTTTCACATGGCAAGTGGTCAGGATCTGGAAAGCACTGAATGACAGTATAAATTTAGTAATTAATTAAGGAGAAATGGCTGGGCAGGTGGGTATGCTGTAGCTGTATGATGTGGGAGCTGACAGATCCCATTGTGAGCTGCAGTGACCACATCTGCAGCAAGTGTTGGTTGCTCGAGGAACGTCGGCTCAGAATTGATAAGCTGGAGTCTGAGCTTCAGACACTGTGGCACATCTGGGAGGGGAGAGTTACCTGGAGGCTTTGTTTCAGGAGGTGATCACACCCAGTGGAGTAAGTACCTCAAATTCGGTCAGTGGTCACGGAAAGCAGGGTGTGATTGCAAGTGAGGCAGGTAGAGGGATACTGAATTCAGGAATGGAGGAACCTCCGTGCTTTACCTTGTCCAACAGGTATGAGGTACTTGCTTCCTGTGTGAAATGAGGAAAAGGACTGTAGAGAGGATGAGCTAGCTGACCACTGCACCATGGTACACAAGGCCATTCAAGAGGGGGGAGCAAAAAGACAGGTGGTAGTTTTAGAGGATTCTATAATTAGGATTGATAGCATTCTTTGGAAGCAGGATCAAGAGTCCCGCATGCTATGTTGCCTGCCTGGTGCCAGGTGAGGGACATCTCTGACTGGCTTGAAAGGATATTGGAGTGGGAGGGGGAGGATCCAATTGTTGTGGTTCAAGTTGGGACAAACAACATAGGCAAGACTAGGATAGAGGACCTGTTTGAGGATTATCAGACACTAGGAACTAAATTAAAGAATAGGTCCTCCAGGGTTATAATCCCTAGATTAATACCTGAGCCACATGCGCATTGGCATAGGGGTGAGAAAATTAGGGATGTAAACACATGGCTAAAGGAGTTGTGTGGGAAAGAGGGGTTCCATTTCATGGGGCATTGGCATCAGTTTTGGAACAGGAGGGATCTGTTCCGTTGGGACGGTTTTCACCTGAACCGATTTGGGACTGGTGTTCTAGCGGAAAGGATGACGGAGCAGCGCTCCGAAAGCTCGTGATTTCAAATAAACCTGTTGGACTTTAACCTGGTGTTGTGAGACTTCTTATAAGGATTTTAAACTAGCAAGTGAGGTGGAAGGGAAGGGTAAAACTACGGGAAGGATAATGGTTAATGGGAAGCAAAGCAGCAGGTTAGCACGTGGGAAAGAGGGTTGGTTCATCCTAGTTAACCTCTTCTGCACCCTCTCCAAAGCCTCCAGATCCTTCCTGTAATATGGCGACCAGAATTGAATGCAATGCACTAAGTGCAGCCTAACCAAAGTCTTATAAAGTTGTAACATGACATCCTGACTTTTGTACTCAATGCCCCAACCAATAATGGCAAGCATGCCATGCGCCTCCATTATCACTCTATCTCCTTGTGCAACCACTTTCAGGGACTATGGACTTGAACCTCAAGATCCCTCTGTACATCAGTGCTGTTCAGGGTCCAGCCATTAACTGTATACTCACATTTTCCCAGATTAAACTCCATCTGCCATTTCTCCACCCATATCTGTAACTGATCTAAATCCCACTGTATCCTTTGACAATCTTCTACACTATCCACAACTCCATTTATCTTTGTGTCAGCTGCAGTCTTACTAACCCACCCAGCTATGTTTTCATCCAAATCATTTATATAAAATTTATATAGGAACACCACTAGTCACGGACCTCCAGCCAGAAAACACCCTTCCACCACTATGCTTTGACTTCTATGGGCAAGCCAATTCTGAATCCAAGTGGTCAATTCACCGTGGATCTCCTGCATCATAATCTTCTTGATGGGCCTACCATGTGGGACTTGTCAAAAGCCTTAAACAAGAATGAGAATTTTAAAACCAAGGCTTTGCTTGATTGAGAGTCAATGTAGGTCAGTGAACACAGGGATGATTGGTGAACGGAACTTGGTGTGAGTAAGTATATAGGTTTGGATGACTTCAAGCTTATGGAGGTGGTCTTCCTAAATTGCCTTGAAATAGTCAAGTCTAAATGTTTTTGAGATTCACTCATGAGACCAAATAAGTAATGCTAAATGCACAGTACCAAGTGGATAATTTTGAAGTTAGTGTTCAGTGCATCAGCCTGATTTTAAAAATTGATTATTGATTCTTCCTGCATGAACTTGATCAAGAGGTTCTTGTGTGTGTGTGTGTGTATATATATATTTTCCAGGATTAATTCTATAACTAACTGTTTCTAGTTATTGATTATGCCAGGCTTATTACGAATCTGATCTGCTTAATTCTTGGAAAGAGATGAAATAGAGTTCCAAAATCTCTCAGAAATGGCCATGAGAATCCTGATTTTTACAACTGTGATTATAGTGTGACAATGCTACCTAGTTAGTGATAAGACTGCATTTGTGTAGTAGAATATCTCAATGGGATGTACAGGGAAATTAAAGAATCATTGCTAAGTTAAGAGGGGCGAATTCAAGTGTTAGCCCTTAAATTCAAATAAAAATGATGAGGAATTTTCCATGATGTGGTCTGGGAGTTTGTCTAAATCAGGCTTGTTTAAGTCAGAAAAGCCTTTTTTTGGGAGGAAGATTCTTGCTGCTGAAATCGACCTATATCATAGAATCCTTACAGTACCGAAGAGGCCATTTGGCCCATCAGGTCTGCATCGACTCTCTGACAAAGTATCTTACCTAGGCCCTCTCTCCCACCCTATCCCCATAGCCCACCACATTTCCCATGGCTAATCCACCGTACCTACACATCTTGGGACACAAAGGGGCAATTTAGCCTGGCCAATCCACCTTGCCTACACATCTTTGGACTGTGGGAGGAAACTGGAGCACCCAGTGGAAACCCTGCAGACATGGGAAGAATATGCAAACTCCTCACAGATAATCACCCAAGGCTGGAATTGAACCCAGGTCCCTGGAGCTGTGAGGTAGCAGTGCTAACCATTGTGCCACCATGCTGTGACCAATATTGACCTCATCAATTAAATCTGCTATCTAATGTAGCAGATTTAATTCAAGATGCCCAGCATCTTGTTGATGGAACTTTGAACTACATAGAGACCCAGCAACTCTTCACCTTAACAGTTAGAATTAATGACTGGTGGGACATATGATGTTCATGACTGGGCGGCACGGCAGTAGGGCAGCACAGTGGTGTGGGGCAGTACAGTGGTTACTGCCTCACAGAGCCAGTGACCCAGGTTCGATTCCCGGCTTGGGTCTGTCTGTGTGGAGTTTGCACCTTCTCCCCATACCTGAGTGGGTTTCCTCAAGGTGCTCCGGTTTCCTCCCACAATCCAAAGATGTGTGAGTTCGGTGGATTGGCCATGCTAAATTGCCCTTTGCTGTCGGGGGACTAGCTAGGGTAAATGCATAGGGTTATGGGGATTGGGCCTGGGTGGGATTGTGGTCACTTGAAGTCTTGATGGGCCAAATGGCCTCCTTCTGCACTGTAGGATTAAAACTCTGCATAATTTTGAAAATATGGGCATATTTTATTAACTCTGTTTCTGTGGAGGCAATGTAAAGTTTTAAAGAAGCAGCATCTTCAGAAAACCAAATTGCATTACGAAAGCTGTGTGTTTTCAGCTCAGCTTTCAAGTCTTCCAATGGGATGGCAATTACAGCTTTTTTTTTATCACTTGGATATCTCGTTTACTGAACTAAAACTGCACTGCATCCAATGTAATCTGAGGTGCCCATCTGTGAAACTTGGTGTGCTGTTATTGAAATGGTTGACATGATTGCATTGTGATACTTATTTACAGAACCTTTGGACAGCGAGGAATTAATAGGAAAGAAACATAAAATCTTAACCATTAGCAGAGAGATTAAGAAAAATCTAATTTGTTGTATGCTGCAGTTCTCGGTGAAAATCAGATTTTGTTGTGAAAATAATGAAAACACTGGAATCTGAAAATACAGCTATGGTCAGTAAATATAGTTGGTTTTGATGTGTAACTATTTGAGTGCATTTCTGACCTTTTAATTTAAACAGATCAGTTTTGATGGCAGTTTTTAGAGCTTTGCCCACCATCCATTACGAGAACACTATGATGAATGGGCATATCAATATCATAAGTCTATTGTGCCTTTTGAAATAGATGTCATTTTGCTCCATTATCAGCACTCATTCTTGACCTATGTGAAAAGAATGATTTTTACCAAATTGTAAGGTTTCTGCATGAAGTGCTTGAAGTTTTCTGGGTGCCTTGCTGAGTCCATCCCTGCAAACAGAGACTTCCAAGTTTAACAGTTGTGGAAGCCAAAGCATCAACTGTGACGGATGGCATTTTTGTTATTTTTGCCCAAAGATTTGAAGAGTTTTTTCTCTGCCTCGGTTAGTCCGGCTGAATAAAAACTGAAAATGCTGGAAATACACAGCAGGCCTGGCAGCATCTGCGGAGAGAAAAGCAGAGTTAATATCTCAGGTTAATCACCTTCAATCAGGCTTCAACACATCCACAATATTTTGATTTTGTTGAGTTGGACTAATGGCTTGTTGGTTTGCTGCAGATGCAATGTAATCCGATAAAAAATCTTTGTTGGTCAGGAAGAAGGAAATAACCTATTTCAACAGTATTCCGTTTATGAACAATTACTAGGTCACTGATTTGCTGTTGGTGAGAAAGACAAATTTGGTTTTATTACATGACGGCTTTCACGATTTTCCCATTTTTTTTGGGTCACATTCTGCAATTCCAATCATTTTTCCATAATACACGAAGCTGGTATCCTTGACAAGTACAGATTCTTTTCATTTATTGTATGATTCTTTTACTGTTCAACCACTCATAAAATTGACTGAAATGTTCTAAAGCTAAATTTTATACAGATTCTGTTTTAATAAAATGTGAACACATTGGAAAAGAACACAACTTAATAATACTGAAGAATTACTTTAAATCCTACCCTGAGAAAATACTAATATTTTGGTCAGTGCTACTATAGAACATAGAACAGTACAGCACAGAACAGGCCCTTTGGCCCACGATGTTGTGCCGAGCTTTATCTGAAACCAAGATCAAGCTATGCCATGCCCTATCATCCTGGTGTGCTCCATGTGCCTATCCAATAACCGCTTAAATGTTCCTAAAGTGTCTGACTCCACTATCACTGCAGGCAGTCCATTCCACACCCCAACCACTCTCTGCGTAAAGAACCTACCTCTGATATCCTTCCTATATCTCCCACCATGAACCCTATAGTTGTGCCCCCTTGTAATAGCTCCATCCACCCGAGGAAATAGTCTTTGAATGTTCACTCTATCTATCCCCTTCATCATTTTATAAACCTCTATTCAGTCTCCCCTCAACCTCCTCCGCTCCAGAGAGAACAGCCCTAGCTCCCTCAACCTTTCCTCATAAGACCTACCGTCCAAACCAGGCAGCATCTTGGTAAATCTCCTTTGCACTCTTTCCAGCGCTTCCACATCCTTTTTATAGTGAGGTGACCAGAACTGCACACACTATTCCAAATGTGGTCTCACCAAGGTCCTGTACAGTTGCAGCATAACCCCACGGCTCTTAAACTCCAACCCCCTGTTAAAAGCTAATACACTATAGGCCTTCTTCACAGCTCTATCCATTTGAGTGGCAACCTTCAGAGATCTGTGGATATGGACCCCAAGATCTCCGTTCCTCCACAGTCTTCAGAACCCTACCTTTGACCCTGTAATCCACATTTAAATTAGTCCTACCAAAATGAATCACCTCACATTTATCAGGGTTAAACTCCATCTGCCATTTTTCAGCCCAGCTTTGCATCCTATCTATGTCTCTTTGTAGTCTACAACAGCCCTCTACCTCATCCACTACTCCACCAATCTTGGTGTCATCAGCAAATTTACTGATCCACCCTTCAGCCCCCTCCTCTAAGTCATTCATAAAAATCACAAAGAGCAGAGGACCAAGCACTGATCCCTGTGGCACTCCGCTAGCAACCAGCCTCCAGTCTGAAAATTTTCCATCCACCACCACCCTCTGTCTTCGATCAGATAGCCAGTTACATATCCAATCCGCCAACTTTCCCTCTATCCCACACCTCCTTACTTTCATCATAAGCTGACCATGGGGGACCTTATCAAATGCCTTACTAAAATCCATGTATATGACATCAACTGCCCTACCTTCATCAACACACTTAGTTACCTCCTCAAAAAATTCTGTCAAATTTGTGAGGCACGACTTGCCCTTCACGAATCCGTGCTGACTATCCCGGATTAATCCAGGATTAATACTATGATAAGGTAATTTAAAAAATGATTTGCATGATTTGAGTATTCTCTCATCATAGACCTTCCTTTTCTCTAATTGTTATTATTCTATTAAAAGTATACAAATAACTTGTCAATTTAATTCATTATAATAAGACAGACCAGACATAGAAAATTGTTGCCATTGGTTACTCTATTTGGCATTGTACATTTCTTGACTTCAGAAGTTGGAACTATTAATAAAGATATCTGTTGATTTTATTTTTGGAGTTGGGAGGGGGAAGGTAACAGTTAGCTGACCTCCTGAGAGATTAACAGAGTAAGGCAGGATGGATGCCATCTTAATCTATGATGGTGTTGCAATTTATTCATGGCTTACAAGTCAGCAACGTTACCATGGATGTGAATCGAAGAGTTCTTTACGTTTTGTTCAAAAGACATGGGTGGCGCAGTGTTATTCCATAACTTTGCCGTCTTTGCATATAACAGCTCTGAAGAAAATTGAAGAAAAAGCAGAGAAGTGTTCCTGTCCCAGCCAAAGTGTATCCATCAATCGGGTACCAAAAGCAAATTAATTGGTCAATCATGTTATTGTGTTTGTGAGACTTTTTGGTGTGCCAATTGATTGCTGTGTTTGCCTACTAAACAATTAGTTACAAAGTATTGGAAAGTGGTTTGGAACATAGAATCGCTACAGTGCAGGAGGAGGCCATTAGGCCCATCGAGCCTATACCAACAATTATCCCATCCAGGCCCTATCCTTGTAACCCCATATATTTACCCTGATAATCCGCCTAATACTAATGGACAATTTATCATGGCTAATCCACCTAACCTGCACATCTTTGGACTGTGGGACGTATTAGTGAGAGGCAACATGGTTTTGTGAAGGGGCGGTCATGTGTCACCAACTTGATCGAATTTTTCGAGGAAGTGACAAAGATGATTGAGGGTAGGGTAGTGGATGTTGTCGACATGGACTTCAGTAAGGCCTTTGACAAGGTTCATCATGGCAGACTGGTGCAGAAGGTGAAGTCGCATGGGATCAGAAGTGAGCTGGCAAGGTGGATACAAAACTGGCTCAGTCAAAGAAGACAGAGGGTAGCAGTGGAAGTGTGCGTTTCTGAATGGAGGGCTGTGACAAGTGGCGTTCCTCAGGAATCAGTGCTGGGACCTTTGCTGTTTGTAATTTATATAAATGATTTGGAGGAAAATGTAACTGGTTTGATTCGTAAGTTTGCGGATGACACAAAGGTTGGTGGATTTGCGGATAGCGATGAGGACCATCAGAGGATACAGCAAGATATATAGATCAGTTGGAGACTTGGGCGAAGAGGTGGCAGCTGGAGTTTAATCCGGACAAATGTGCGGTATAGCATTTTGGAAGGCCTAATACAAATAGGAAATGTACAGTAAATGGCAGAACCCTTAAGAGTATTGATAGGCAAAGGGACCTGGGTGTACAGGTACACAGGTCACTGAAAGTGGTAATGCAGGTGGAGAAGGTAGTCAAGAAGGCATACGGCATGCTTGCCTTCATTGGCCGGGGCATTGAGTTTAAAAATTGGCAAGTCATGTTGCAGCTTTATAGAACCTTAGTTAGGCCGCACTTGGAATATAGTGTTCAATTCTGATCGCCACACTACCAGAAGGATGTGGAGGCTTTGGAGAGGATACAGAAAAGAATTACCAGGATGTTGCCTGGTATGGAGGGCTATGAGGAGAGGTTGGAGAAACTTGGTTTGTTCTCACTGGAACAATGGAAGTTGAGGGCGATCTGATAGACGTCAACAAGATTATGAGAGGCATGGACAGACTGGATAGTCAGAAGCTTTTTCCCAGGGTGGAAGAGTCAATTACTAGGGGGCATAAGTTTAAGGTGCGAGGGGCAAGGTTTAAAGGAGATGTACGAGACAGATTTTTTGCACAGGGGGTGGTGGGTGCCTGGAACTCGTTACCAGGGGAGGTAGTGGGAGCAGGCACGATACTGACTTTTAAGGGGCGTCTTGACAAATACATGAATAGGATGGACTAGAGGGATATGGTCCCCAAAAGAGTTGGGGGTTTTAGTTAAGTCGGGTAGCATGGTTTGTGTAGTCTTGGAGGGCTGAAGGGCCTGTTCCTGCGCTGTAATTTTCTTTGTTCTTTATTCTTTGAAACCGGAGCACCCGGAGGAAACCCACACAGACACGGGGAGGATGTGCAAACTCCACACAGACAGCGACCCAAGCTGGGAATTGAACCTGAGTCTGTGGCACTGTGAGGCAGCAGTTCTAACCACTGTACCACCGTGCCACCCATAAACATCATGACTATATAAATGCAAATTCCGTCCGTCCTTTCTTTTCTTTCCTGCAGACTAGCTGGGTATTAGATCTATTCGATACTAAGCTGGGAAGAATAATACTTTTTGACATCAACGTCATTAACAACACAAATATATGCTAATAGTGATCCATTTCTTGCAACCTTGCTAACCTTTTCTTTATGCCATTTCAATATATTACTCCTGATGTATCTTTACTCTCTAATTCTGGCTTCATGAGCATCCCCAGTTTCAAATTTACTGTCATTAGTGACTGTACCTTCAGCTGAATAGGTCCTAAACTCCGGAACGCTGTCCTTAAACCTTTCCACCTCACTTTCCTTCTTTGAGATGCTCCTTAAAAACCTACCTCTTTTCCAAGCTCTTTGGACTATCTGCTTTAATATCACCTCATGTGGCTCAGTGTCAAATTTTGCTTTATAAGCCTCCTGAGACTTCTTGGAACACTATTATGAACATAGAACAGTACAGCACAGAACAGGCCCTTCGGCCCACGATGTTGTGCCGAGCTTTATCTGAAACCAAGATCAAGCTATCCCACTCCCTATCATCCTGGTGTGCTCCATGTGCCTATCCAATAACCGCTTAAATGTTCCTAAAGTGTCTGACTCCACTATCACTGCAGGCAGTCCATTCCACACCCCAACCACTCTCTGCGTAAAGAACCTACCTCTGATATCCTTCCCATATCTCCCACCACGAACCCTATAGTTATGCCCCCTTGTAATAGCTCCATCCACCCGAGGAAATAGTCTTTGAAAGTTCACTCTATCTATCCCCTTCATCATTTTATAAACCTCTATTAAGTCTCCCCTCAGCCTCCTCCGCTCCAGAGAGAACAGCCCTAGCTCCCTCAACCTTTCCTCATAAGACCTACCCTCCAAACCAGGCAGCATCTTGGTAAATCTCCTCTGCACTCTTTCCAGCGCTTCCACATCCTTTTTATAGTGAGGTGACCAGAACTGCACACACTATTCCAAATGTGGTCTCACCAAGGTCCTGTACAGTTGCAGCATAACCCCACGGCTCTTAAACTCCAACCCCCTGTTAATATCCTGGCGGGAAGGTTGGCTAAGGCTACTGGAGAGACTTTAAACTAGAAAGGTTGGGGGGAGGGAATCGAAATGAGGGGACTGAGAGCGAGGAGGTTAGCTCGCAAATAGATAAGGAATGTAAACAGGGTAAGAGGGAGGTTAGACGAGTGATGGAGAAGGGAAGTGCTCAGGCTGAAGGTCTGAGATGTGTCTATTTTAATGCCAGGAGTGTAGTGAATAAAGTGGATGAGCTTAGAGCGTGGATTGCTGCTTCGAATTGTGATGTGGTGGCCATTACGGAGACTTGGATGTCTCAGGGACAGGACTGGGTGCTTCAGGTGCCGGGTTTTAGATGTTTCAGGAAGGACAGGGAGGGAGGCAAGAGAGGGGGGGGGAGTGGCACTGTTGATCAGGGATAGTGTCACGGCTGTAGAGAAGGTGGACGCCGTGGAGGGATTGACTACGGAGTCTCTGTGGGTGGAGGTTAGGAACAGGAAGGGGTCGGTAACGTTGCTGGGTGTTTTCTATAGGCCGCCCAATAGTAACAGAGATGTTGAGGAGCAGATGGGGAAACAGATCCTGGAGAGATGTAGGAATAACAGAGTTGTCGTGATGGGAGATTTTAATTTCCCAAACATAGATTGGAATATCCCTAGGGCTAGGGGTTTGGATGGAGAGGAGTTTGTTAGGTGTGTCCAGGAGAGTTTCCTGACACAGTATGTGGATAAGCCTACTAGAGGAGAGGCTGTACTTGATCTGGTGCTGGCTAATGAACCTGGACAGGTGGAGGATCTCTCGGTGGGTGAGCATCTTGGGGATAGCGATCATAATTCTATCTCCTTCACGATAGCATTGGAAAGAGATAGGATCAGGCAGGCTAGGAAAGTGTTTCTCTGGAGTAAAGGGAAATACAGTGTCACCAGGGAGGAAATTAGACGGGTAAATTGGAAGGAGGCATTCTTGGGGAAAAGTACCGAAGGAAAGTGGAGGATTTTCA
This sequence comes from Mustelus asterias, assembly GCF_964213995.1. Lineage (NCBI taxonomy): Eukaryota > Metazoa > Chordata > Chondrichthyes > Carcharhiniformes > Triakidae > Mustelus > Mustelus asterias. The sequence continues at coordinate 166,229,542 of NC_135801.1, forward strand.
AGGAATGTTTGTCTGGAGCTCTGCATGACAACGTTCCGATGAGACAGGGGGGTGTTGGTAGGGTACGGGAACCGTGGTGCACGAAGGTTGTGATGAACCTGGTGAATAAGAAAAGAGAGGCGTACAGAAGGTTCAGAGAGCTAGGAGGTGTTAAGGATTTAGAGGAGTATACGGGATGTAGGAAGGAGCTTAAGAAGGAAATTAGGAGAGCGAGAAGGGGTCATGAGAAGGCCTTGGCGGGTAAGATTAAGGAGAATCCCAAGGCTTTCTACAAATATGTCAAGAGTAAAAGGATGAGATGTGAAGGCATAGGACCCTTAAAAGGTGAAGGGGGAAAAGTTTGTGCGGAACCGTTAGAAATGGCGGAGCTGCTTAATGAATACTTTACCTCGGTATTCACGGTGGAAAGGGATCTGGGTGGTTGTACTGCTGGTTTGCGGTGGACAGAAAGGATCGAGCATGTGGACATAAAGAAAGAGGATGTGTTGGAACTATTGAATGGCATCAAGGTTGGTAAGTCGCCGGGACCGGATGGGATGTACCCCAGGTTACTGTGGGAGGTGAGGGAGGAGATTGCGGAGCCTTTGGCGATGATCTTTGCATCGTCGATGGAGATGGGAGAGGTTCCGGAGGATTGGAGGATTGCAGATGTGGTCCCTATATTCAAGAAAGGGAACAGGGACAGCCCGGGAAATTACCGACCGGTGAGTCTAACCTCAGTGGTTGGTAAGTTGATGGAGAGGATCCTAAGAGACAGGATTTATGATCATCTAGAGAAGTTTAGTATGATCAAAAGTAGTCAGCACGGCTTTGTCAAGGGCAGGTCGTGCCTTACGAGCCTGGTTGAGTTCTTTGAAAATGTGACCAAACACATTGACGAAGGAAGAGCGGTGGATGTGGTCTATATGGACTTCAGCAAGGCGTTCGATAAGGTCCCCCATGCAAGACTTCTTGAGAAAGTGAGAGGGCATGGGATCCAAGGGGCTGTTGCCCTGTGGATCCAGAACTGGCTTGCCTGCAGAAGGCAGAGAGTGGCTGTGGAGGGGTCTTTCTCTGCATGGAGGTCAGTGACCAGTGGAGTGCCCCAGGGATCTGTTCTGGGACCCTTGCTGTTTGTCATTTTCATAAATGACCTGGATGAGGAAGTGGAGAGACGGGTTGGTAAGTTTGCTGACGACACCAAGGTAGGTGGTGTTGTGGATAGTTTGGAGGGATGTCAGAAGTTGCAGCGAGACATAGATAGAATGCAAGACTGGGCGGAGAAGTGGCAGATGGACTTCAACCCGGATAAGTGTGTGGTGATCCATTTTGGCAGATCCAATGGGATGAAGCAGCAGTATAATATGAAGGGTACCATTCTTAGCAGTGTAGAGGATCAGAAGGACCTTGGGGTCCGGGTCCATAGGACTCTTAAATCGGCCTCGCAGGTGGAGGATGCGGTCAAGAAGGCGTACGGCGTACTGGCCTTCATTAATCGAGGGATTGAGTTTAGGGGTCGGGAGATAATGCTGCAGCTTTATAGGACCCTGGTTAGACCCCACTTGGAGTACTGCGCGCAGTTCTGGTCACCTCATTACAGGAAAGATGTTGAAGCCATTGAAAGGGTGCAGAGGAGATTTACAAGGATGTTGCCTGGATTGGGGGGCATGCCTTATGAGGATAGGTTGAGGGAGCTTGGTCTCTTCTCCCTGGAGAGACGAAGGATGAGAGGTGACCTGATAGAGGTTTACAGGATGTTGAGAGTTCTGGATAGGGTAGACTCTCAGAGGCTATTTCCAAGGGCTGAAATGGTTGCTACGAGAGGACACAGGTTTAAGGTGCTGGGGGGTAGGTACAGAGGAGATGTCAGGGGTAAGTTTTTCACTCAGAGGGTGGTGGGTGAGTGGAATCGGCTGACGTCGGTGGTGGTGGAGGCAAACTCGTTGGGGTCTTTTAAGAGACTTCTGGATGAGTACATGGGATTTAATGGGATTGAGGGCTATAGATCGGCCTAGAGGTGGGGATGTGATCGGCGCAACTTGTGGGCCGAAGGGCCTGTTTGTGCTGTGGCTTTCTATGTTCTATGTTCTAATAAAAGCTAACACACTATAGGCCTTCTTCACAGCTCTATCCACTTGAGTGGCAACCTTCAGAGATCTGTGGATATGGACCCCAAGATCTCTCTGTTCCTCCACAGTCTTCAGAACCCTACCTTTGACCCTGTAATCCACATTTAAATTAGTCCTACCAAAATGAGTCACCTCTCATTTATCAGGGTTAAACTCCATTTGCCATTTTTCAGCCCAGCTTTGCATCCTATCTATGTCTCTTTGTAGTCTACAACAGCCCTCCACCTCATCCACTACTCCACCAATCTTGGTGTCATCAGCAAATTTACTGATCCACCCTTCAGCCCCCTCCTCTAAGTCATTCATAAAAATCACAAAGAGCAGAGGACCAAGCACTGATCCCTGTGGCATTCCGCTAGCACCCTGCCTCCAATCCGAAAATTTTCCATCGACCACCACCCTCTGTCTTCGATCAGACAGCCAGTTACCTATCCAATCGGCCAACTTTCCCTCTATCCCACACCTCCTCACTTTCATCATAAGCCGACCATGGGGGACCTTATCAAACGCCTTACTAAAATCCATGTATATGACATCAACTGCCCTACCTTCATCAACACACTTAGTTACCTCCTCAAAAAATTCAATCAAATTTGTGAGGCACGACTTGCCCTTCACGAATCCGTGCTGACTATCCCGGATTAATCCACATCTTTCTAAATGGTCGTAAATCCCATCCCCAAGGACCTTTTCCATCAATTTGCCAATTAGATTAAAACTACTATATAAATACAAGTTGTTGTTGCTTGATAAGAGCAGTAGATATGTCTTGAAAGCTTTTAATTTTTGACCAGGAAGATGGAAGCATTTGAAAGGATAGAGTCATAAAGGTTTACTTGTCCGTGCTGCCTTTTTTTTTAAAACCCCAAAACTAATCCCAATTGCCCGCCTTTGGCCCATATCCCTCTATACCCATCGTACCCGTGTAAGTGTCTAAATGCTTTTTAAAAGATAAAATTGTACCCGCCTCTACTACTACCTCTTGCAGCTTGTTCCAGACACTCACCACCCTCTGTGTGAAAAAATTGCCCCTCTGGACACTTTTGTATCTCTCCCCAATGTTTGCTGTGTTCATCAGCTTAAATTTGCAAGGTACACCAGTCAAGACTGACTTTGCAAGACCATAAGAAATAGGAACAGGAGTAGGCCCTCCTTCAGTCCTTTGAGCCTACTCTGCTATTCAATATGACCATGGTTGATCTAACCTTCATTAAGTCTACTTTCCATCGTTAACTCTGTAGCCCTTAATTGCCTGACTGATTAAAAACCTATTGATCTCCACCTTAAAAAATTTGATTTATTATCACATTTACAGAGAAAAGTATTGTTTCTTGCGCGCTATACAGACAAAGGATATCATTCACAGAGAAGGAAAGGAAAGGAGAGGGTGCAGAATATAATGTTACTGTTATTTCTAGGATATAGAGAAAGATCGACTTATTATGAGGTAGGTCCATTCAAAAGTCTGATGGCAGCAGGGAAGAAGCTGCTCTTGAGTCGGTTGGTACATGATTTCAGACTTTTGTATCTTTTTCCAGACACAAGAAGGTGGAAGAGAGTATGTCTGTGATGGATGTGGTCTTTAATTATGTTGGCTGCTTTTCTGAGGCAGCGGGAAGTATAGGCAGAGTCAATGGATGGGAGGCTGGTTTGCATGATGGACTGTGCTTTGTTCACAACCCTTTGTAGTTTCTTGTGGTCCTGGTCAGAGCAGGAGCCATACCAACCTGTGATACATCCGGAAAGGATGCTTTCTATGGTACATCTGTAAACGTTGGTGAGAGTTGTAGCAGACATGCCAAATTTCTTTAGTCTTCTGAGAAAGTAGAGATGTTGGTGGGCTTTCTTAACTATAACGTCGACGTGGAGTGACCACGACAGGTTGTTGGTGATCTGGGCACCTAGAAACCTGAAGCTCTCAACCATTTCCACTTCATCCTTGTTGATGTTAACAAGAGCATGTTCTCCATTACGTTTCCTGAAGTCGATGACCATCTCTTTCATTTTACTGATATTGAGGGAGAGATTATTGTAATCGCACCAATTCACCAGATTTTCTATCTCTTTCCTGTACTCCGACCCTCTACAGTAGCGTCATCAGCAGACTGGAAAATGGAGTTGGAGGGGAATTTGGTCATACAATTATAGGTGTATAAAGAGTATAGTACGGGGCTGAGGACACAGCCTTGCGGGGCACCAGTGTTGAGGATAATCATGGAAGAGGTACTGTTGCCTATCCTTACTAATTGTGGTATGTGGGTTAGGAAATGTTCAAGGATTCAGCCTCCATTGTTTCTTGGGGTAAAAAATTTGCAAGCTGCAGTGGATCAGCAAAGCATAGAATGGAAGCATTTGGCATTGTCTTTTTTCAGTCTGTATCAGTCATGTGGAATTAATTAATTGAAAGGAAAAGTAACTAGATCAACAGTGGAACCGTTTCACACAACTGACAAAAGACCTCAAAAAAGGCATGCGTTATCACTTCAATGTTTTTTTAGGACTGATCCTTCTGATTTTTAGATATTTCCAGTTACGAAATTTCCACAGTTTGATGGATGGGTAGGACAAACGTGAAAAGCATGATCTAATATGGTCCCCTCATGTTTATCATTGTTTGCCATAGCAACAGAAAATGGTCACCATGTAGGTATTTACAGATGTGAATAATGTGATGTTTCAAATTAGAACTTATTCTATTAAAGTTTAAGTTTTCCATGGTTACATTTGTTGATTTGTTAGGTGATTACTGGTGTGCTGGCCACTAATTATTCTTCAATCCAAATCACAAACAGATTTTTTTGGTCACTTGCATATTACTGTTTGTCGAGGCGTGTTGTTATCAAATTGGCTGCTATGTTTCCTGCATTACAACAGTGATGAACAACTCTTCAGAAATACCTTGATAATCTAATGTTTGGTCATCAAACACCCTTCTGCTGCCGGTCCACCAGGTAGATTACTTGTTATCCATGCAGACTTGCCAAAGCTGTATTTCAATATACTGAAGCAGTAGGTGGGAGACCTGTTGTATGCAGTTAGTCTGGCTGCTGTAGGTATATCATTGACTGCCAGTGGTCCAGATATGTGCTCTCCAGGATTCTGACTGATGAGATATTCGTGGTCACCCTGTGTCGATTTTGGCAGTGAGCAGGTGTTTATTGCTTTTCTTTGGTATGTGATGTTGCACATGCTTTTAATTTGGTTAGGTTTTCTGTAACCTCTGGTCGCACCTACGGAACCAGATTTCCTGTATTGGCATGCCCAATACCCTTTTACCCTGCCTGACTTGCAAATGTGTTGGATCTCAGGGCACTTTTGTGGTGGGTGCAGGAGACTGCACTTCCCATATAGCTTGCTTGGTTTCTGATTTGGCTACTACACTAATACTTGTGCCACACTCGTTGCTTGCAGGAAAAGCTACTTTCTTTCTTAGGATTTTTTTTAACCTGCAGATTGAGTCTTTGCCATACTTTGTCCTGTTGCACTGTTTAGCATGCTTCTCGTCCTTTGTCCTGCCCACAATGTTGTTTTGCATGGGAATAACACCCGAGGACACCTTAATGGCTCTTCAGCTTTTCTGTCTCACTCAAGACCAGTGGGACTCTGAACTAACTTGTTGTTCCCACTCACCACTGATTCATCTACCTTTGAAATCAGGTACTTTTTGTTATGCTGAATATTGTTTGTAGAGGGACTCTGCCTCTCAGTTTCAATGTGCACACACCATCTGCGTTTGCTGCAGACAATCTGTACTGTGCTAGATCTTGTCTGTAGCTCCTCCTGTGATATTATGAATATGTTCAGTTTAATCTCTGCCCTGGTCTTCAAATTTGTACCGCTGCCCCCATGTTGCAAGTAAAATTCATAATATCACAGGAGGAGCTGCAAACAAGATCTGGCACAGTGCAGGTTGTCTGCAGAAGGAGTTCCCGACAATCGACAATGGTTTCATGGTCATCAGTAGGTTCTTAATTCCAGATATTTTTTATTGAATTTAAATTCCACCATCCGCTGTGGCGGGATTCAAACCTGGGTCCCCAGAACATTAGCTGAGTTTCTGGATTAATAGTCAAGCGATAATACCACTAGGTCATTGCCTCCCCAAATCTTCAATGAGTGACCTTGTGTTGCAGTATGCTGTTTACTAAAGATCATGGTGGGCAGTATCATATATACAAAAAGGCAACATGGGAGTAACAGAGCACATTGATGGTTTCCTCTGCAGTAGGTTCCTAATTTCAACCATGGCATTTTGTGAGGAGCAAAGTAGAGATCAATTATTTTCTTACAGAGAGGGATTGCAAAAATAAATGTCTGTAAAAGGGAAACAGGAGTGGGATCCATTCATTCCATACTGCATTTGTTCAACTCAAAATGGCTAGTTTTGAGTGGCAAATCCAGAGGCGTGGGCTTGCGTTGTTTTCCCTTTGAAGAGATGAGTAGAATTCTTTATTTAAAAAATCAACCTTTTGGACATTTATTCATTAATATTCAAGTGCTGTCAGGCAACTCACAAACATACACTGCTTGAATGCTGCTCACTGAAAAAAATGAACTTGAACTATGCTGATCATCATGCTGTTTGATAATGATGAGAGTATATGGAACAATGCTAAAATATGGCTTTATGTTGCAAGGTATAATTACTCTGCATTCTTGAAGTTAATGCCTGAAGAGGTTACAGGTCAGATTTCAGACTAGAACGCTGGATCATTTTGTGGGAAATCCATTAAGAAGCTGCAGTCATTCTAGCTAAATTATCACTTAAGTGCGATGGAGCAATTTGCATTGTGCAGTGTGTGTGATGTCGAGTGTTGACACACTGGCCAAGAGATTCTACTTTGGAGACAATCGGTGATCCAGGCATGAATTGTTACTCAAACTTAGGATATTTTTACAAAGTGAAATTTTTGCTCAAGTTTCTGTTCAAACTCACTTGCTTATTGCTGAAAATCTTAGATGAACGAGCGTAATTGGGCAGCCTTTTCAAACATTTTTTTTGAGTTGGATTTAAAATATTCTTTGGCATATTTAAGAGTGGTAACTTGATGTTTTCTTCCAGTTTAAAAAAAGGACTGATCGCCATAAGCATTTTCAAGCAATGCCCGGTTCACCATTTGAGAGTGACAAGATTTTAAATAACCGCAAATGATTTCTATAAAACCATTAACTAATCACAGTGGTGTGCAGTAATCAGTTTATTAGTAAATTTTTAAAAAGTAAAAGCTTTTTAAAAGGTGCCTATTAATTTTAGAGTCTCCTCAAAGGCCTTTCAGTGAATGAAATTCGCAGAAATTCACCATGGTGATTCATTTGATGTGAAGGTGTGGCCGGTTTTGTTGGTATGGCCTGGTGGAAGAGATTGTGTGCAGGGCATAATTTTTGCTTGAACTTCCTTGATCTTTTGAGGTAATTTAGCCAATTTTGGATGCAACCTAGTGGAAACTCAACCACTCTTTTAAGGTAGTAATAGATGGGAATTATCAGTAATACCTATTTGAGCTTTTTTTCTTCTTTTCACAGCCACCAGCATACCAGCAGAATTGTAAAAACATTACTTTACAACTTCATTAGGCAAGAGAAGTGCCCACCTCGAGGGACTCAGATTTTTGAGCAGACATCTGAAGGAAGTGGCTTGCTATATGGCTTAGCATCTGGTGTGGCATGTAAGTATGTTGTGTTTGATTAGTAAGTTACAAGTACATATTTTTAAAGTGGAATAAGATCAGAGAATATTTGCAGCACAGAATGTGGCCATTTGACGCCTCAATCCTTGCCTGCTCTCTTCAATAGCAATTCAGCTCATCCCACTTGCCCATCCTACCCCTGTAGCCCTGCAATTTTTAAAATTCCCTTTTGAAAGTCACAATTGAATATGCCTCCACCACATTGAGGCAGTGCATTTCAGACTTGGTGCCTCATGTCACCTTCGGCCCTTTTGCTAATCACCTTAAACCTCTCTCCTCTGATTCTCATTCCTTTTGCCAATGGAAACAGTTTCTACCTATCTGACTGGACCTCATGATTTTGAATTTTACACTTTATTGAGGTGTTCACCAAGGAGAGGGGCCATGTTTTTGAGGATGAGTGTGAGATACAGGCTGATAGGCTGGAGGAGGTGGATGTTCTGAGGGAAGATGTATTAGCAATTTTGAAAAACCTGAGGGTCGATAAGTCCCCTGGGCCAGTTGGGATATATCCTAGGATTCTTTGGGAGACAAGGGATGTGATTGCAGAGCCTTTGGCTTTGATCTTTGGGTCCTCACTGTCCACGGGGATAGTGCCAGAGGACTGGAGAGTGGCGAATGTTGTTCCTCTGTTCAAGAAAGGAAATAGGAATGACCCTGGTAATTATAGGCCGGTTAGTCTTGCTTCGGTGGTCGGTAAGTTAATGGAAAAGGAGTTGAGGGGTAGGATTTATGACCATTTGGAAAGATGCAGCTTAATCTGGGATAGTCAACACGGATTCTTGAAGGGTAAGTCTTGCCTACCAAATTTGATTGAATTCTTAGAGAGGGTAACTAAGTGTGTAGATGAAGGTAGAGCAGTTGGTGTCGTATACATGGATTTTAGTAAGGCGTTTGATAAGGTTCCCTTTGGTCGGCTCATGAAGAAAGTAAGGAGGTGTGGGATAAAGGGAAATTTGGCCGATTGGATAAGTAACTGGCTATCTCATAGAAGACAGAGGGTGGTGGTGGATGGAAAATCTTCAGACTGGAGACCAGTTACCAGCGGTGTACCACAGGGATCAGGGCTGGGTCCTCTGCTATTTGTGATTTTTATCAATGACTTGGAGGAGGGGGCTGAAGGGTGGGTCAGTAAATTTGCTGATGACACCAAGATTGGTGTAGTAGTGGATGAGGTGGGAGGGCTGTTGTAGGCTGCAAAGAGACATTGATAGGATGCAGAGCTGGGCCGAAAAATGGCAGATGGAGTTTAACCCTGATAAGTGCGAGGTGATTCATTTTGGTAGGACAAACTTGAATGTGGATTACCGGGTCAAAGGTAGGGTTCTGAGGAATGTGGAGGAACAGAGAGATCTTGGGGTTCATATCCGCAGATCTCTGAAGGTTGCCACTCAAGTGGATAGAGCCGTGAAGAAGGCCTATAGTGAACAAAGAACAATACAGCACAGGATCAGGCCCTTCGGCCCTCCAAGCCCGTGCCACTCCCTGGTCCAAACTAGACCATTCATTTGTATCCCTCCATTCCCACTCTGTTCATATGGCTATCTAGATAAGTCTTAAACGTTCCCAGTGTGTCCGCCTCCACCACCTTGCCTAGCAGCGCATTCCAGGCCCCCACCACCCTCTGTGTAAAATATGTCCTTCTGATATCTGTGTTAAACCTCCCCCCCTTCACCTTGAACCTATGACCCCTCGTGAACGTCACCACCGACCTGGGGAAAAGCTTCCCACCGTTCACCCTATCTATGCCTTTCATAATTTTATACACCTCTATTAAGTCTCCCCTCATCCTCCGTCTTTCCAGGGAGAACAACCCCAGTTTACCCAATCTCTCCTCATAACTAAGCCCCTCCATACCAGGCAACATCCTGGTAAACCTCCTCTGTACTCTCTCCAAAGCCTCCACGTCCTTCTGGTAGTGTGGCGACCAGAACTGGACGCAGTATTCCAAATGCGGCCGAACCAACGTTCTATACATCTGCAACATCAGACCCCAACTTTTATACTCTATGCCCCGTCCTATAAAGGCAAGCATGCCGTATGCCTTCTTCACCACCACCTCCACCTGTGACGTCACCTTCAAGGATCTGTGGACTTGCACACCCAGGTCCCTCTGCGTATCTACACCCTTTATGGTTCTGCCATTTATCGTATAGCTCCTCCCTACATTATTATTTCTACCAAAATGTGTTAGCATTTATTAACAGGGTATTTGAGTTTAAGAACCGTGGGGTTATGCTGCAACTGTACAGGACCTTGGTGAGACCACATTTGGAATATTGTGTGCAGTTCTGGTCACCTCATAAAAAGGATTTGGAAGCATTGGAGAGAGTGCAGAGGAGATTTACCAGGATGCTGCCTGGTTTGGAGAGTAGGTCTTATGAGGAAAGGTTCTCTTTAGAGCGGAGGAGGATGAGAGGCGACTTAATAGAGGTTTATAAGATGATGAGGAGGATAGATAGAGTGGACGTTCAGAGACTATTTCCTCGGGTGGATGTAGCTGTTACTAGGGAGCATAACTATAAGGTTCATGATGGGAGATATAGGAGGGATGTCCGAGGTAGGTTCTTTACTCAGAGAGTGGTTGGGGCGTGGAATGGACTGCCTGCTGTGATAGTGGAGTCGGACACTTTCGGAACTTTCAAGCGGTTATTGGATGGGCACATGGAGCACACCAGGATGATAGGGAGTGGGATAGCTTGATTTTGGTTTCGGACAAAGCTCGGCACAACATCAAGGGCCGAAGGGCCTGTACTGTTCTATGTTCTATGCATCTGTTTATAAAGCTCAGGATCCTATACGAATGGTCATCCAGACTTGAAACATTAGCTTTATTCTCTCTCCACAGATGCTGTCAGATCTGTTGAGATTTTCCAGCATTTTCTGTTTTGTTTCAGATTCCAGCATCCACAGTAATTTGTTTTAATCAGGATCCTGTATGCCATTTTAACCACTTTCTCAATCTGCACTGCCACCTTCAATGATACGTACACACATATCCCAAGTATCTCTCCATGATAGTTCTCCACTCCAGGAAGCAAGTAATCAGCAGTCGCCTTTCGAACACCCATTCAAACTTCCAAGTTTCTCTCTTCTCTGGATCTCTACCCACATTGACATGTTTACTGCACTCAAGGGAGGAGTACTTGGCTAGGAATCTGAGGCGAACATTAAAGGAGCTGTTGTAAAGGTGAAATATTCTTAAAGAATAGGTTCCGGAGGAGTGAATAGGCTTGATGGGATTCGTGTAGTGTAAGTGTGTATGCAAAAATGAGTCAGGATGAGTTTTCAGGTTTGAAAGTGAATAATTAGGTTCAGTGCCGGCAGTCTTGCTGTTGTAGCCATTACTTTAATTATATTTCTTTATTGAAATGGCTGCATGCACTCAACAGTTGACATTCCCTCATTTTATGTGTAATTGTGGGGGAGCAGAGGAGAAGAAGAACAAGAAATTAAAATATGCCATTTAGGCTTGTTTACAAATAAGGTTGTGTTCCAGCCACAGTAACATTTGGATCAGTGATTCATGCCACTAACGTGTAACTCTGAGCTTACAACAGAGAAGAGCACAAGTACGTCTAGCGAATAAACAATTGAAAGATTAGGTACCTATCAGTTTCCATGGGATGAGTCGAATGTCTGTACTGTTGAGTGTCAGGACATTAACGCTAGACCTTATAAAAGAGCACTCTTTTTAAAAGTGACTGTTTGGATATCAGTCTCATCTTTAAGTCCCCATACCAATAACAAACAACGTCTTACATTTAAAAGTAGTAAATGTCCTAAGGCACTTTGACACTGAACCACATGAGATATTAGGAAAGATGACCAAAAGCTTGGCTAGAGATGGATTTTAAGGAACATCTTGAGAGAGACAGAGAAGTTTAGGGAATGAGTACCAAAACTTGGGACCATGCAGCTGAAGGCACGGCTGTTGTGGTGAAGCAAGTAAAATCGAGATATGCAAGAGACCAGAATTGGAGGAGCACCAAGAACATGAAAAGTACTAGATTTGGAAATAGGAAACGAATGAACACTGTTCCATATCAATGTTTAACTATATCCAATTTAACTATTTCACCTTTAACAAAGGGAATGCCTTTTGCACTCAAGTAGATCCACCTAGTGAAATAATAGGCTTGTTAGCAAAATTGAAGCCCATAGGATTAAAGAGATGGTGGAGCTGCGGATGTAAAATTCACAAGACAGAAATCAGTAGAGAACGGCTATTTTCAGACTGGAGGCAAGAATGCACAGCTGTCCCTCATTTGCAACCTCATTCCACCCATCAATTTGCACACTGTTCTCATCCCCCACTCACCCTCTGGCATTTGCGATCCCTTTGTCATCTCATCTCCTCTCCACTCTTCCTCCTCAGTCATTTGCGATCTCTCCCGCTCCACCAACCATTTATGTTCCCTTCTCCCACACCTCTCCCCCATCCGTTTACATTATCCACTTCTCTAACTATTTGCAATCTCCTTCACTCAGCTCTGCAATTTGAGATCTCTTGCCTTGTCTCATACTCATCTGCGATCCTTTCTTCATCTTCCTGAGCACACCTCACCAATGTCTAATCTCACTCTAAGGACTGTTCCCAGTTACTGCTTTGTACCACAGGCATCTAATCAACTGCATAATTTGTCAGTCTGCCCAGTGTGAAATTGAGGTAACAATTTCTAATGACGTCCTTTCATTAAACTAAGCCTTCTCAATATTTCCTGAAATCCCTACCCCTGATGCATTTCTCTGCTTCCTTCTTGCCTTCTCGCATATATCATGGCCATAAGAGTCCAAAACTAAGGAGATTATGCAAAATCCTTTCTATATGGTTGAAATAAATGACCAGAGAATTTGTTTACATGGCATTGGTTTAGTGGTACATATTGGCCAGAACACTGGGAATAACTTCCATGCTTGCCTTTGAAGAGTACAGTCAAATCTTTTACAGCCACTTGAGAGGGCAGACAGGAGTTGGGTTTAATGCCTCATCTGAAAAATAGTACTTTTGACACTACAACACTCTAACTACTGGACTGAATTATGCATTATTTATCCCTTCAATTGGAGAAGTGTAGACATTTTTCCAAGGATGTTGCTAGAATTGAGAGGATGCAACTATCTGGAAGGATTGACCAGACTTCTGCTGTTTTCTCTGGAAAGAAGACCTGATTGAGGCTTCTAAATCATGAAGGATCATGAAGGATATGTGGAGAATTGTTTCCATTTGTGGTCATGTTATTGGACTAACAATTTAGGAGCCTGGACTTGTAACCCTGTGTTCAAATCCTATCATTAAGTTTTTTAAAAGATCTGGATTAAGGAAATTGGTATGCGTAAAAGTGATAATGCAGCTGTCAGATTGTTGTAAAAACCTGTCTAGTTCATTAATGTTTTTTAGAGAACAAAATCTACGAACCATCGAGATTTACAATGTGGTTGACTCTTAACTATCCTCTGAACTGGCTTAGTAGTGTTATCCTTGAACACCTGGGTCACAAAGACACTTGAAATATCAGGCTCCTATTTATTGGCTATAACTCAGCCTTCAACACCATTATCCCAACAAAACTCATGTCCAAACTCCATGGTCTAAGACTCAACTCCTCCCTCTGCGATTGGATCCTAGACTTCTTAACCTACAGACCGCATTCAGTAAGGATAGGCAATGACACCTCCTCCATGATTAGCCTCAACACTGGTGCCCTGTAAGGCTGTGTCTTCAGCCCCTTACAATACTCCTTATACGCTTATGACTGTATGGCCAAATTCCGCTCCAACTTGATTTTGTCTACATCAACAGGGATAAAGTGGAAATGATCGAGAGTTTCTAGGTGCCCAGATTACCAACAACCTGTCCTGGTCCCTCCATGCCAACATTGTAGTTAAGAAAGCCCACCAACGCCTCTACTTTCTCAGGAGGCTAAGGAAATTTGGCATGTCCACTACAACTCTCACCAAATTTTACAGATGCACCATAGAAAGCATTCTTTCTGGTTGTATCACAGCTTGGTATGGATCCTGCTTTGTTCAAGACCGCAAGAAACTACAAAGGGTCATGAACGAAGCCCAGTCCATCATTCAAACCAGCCTCCCATCCATTGACTCTATCTACACTTCCCGCTGCCTCGGAGAAGCAGCCAGCATAATCAAAGACTGATCGACTCCAGGCAAACCTCTTCTATCTTCTTCCATTGGGAAAAAGATACAAAAGTCTGAGGGCACGTGCCAACCGACTCAAGAACAGCTTCTTCCCTGCTGCCATCAGACGTTTGAATGGACCTACCTCATATTAAGTTGATTTTTCTCCACACCCTGACTATGACTATAACACTACATTCTGCACCCTCTTCTTTCCCTCTCTTTGTTCAGTGTGCTTTGTCAGTATAGTGTGAAAGAAACAATACTTTTCACTGTATAGTAATACATGTGACAAATCAAAACAAATTTTCAAGTTTAATGATGACACCACCGCACTGGGTCGGATCGCAAACAATGACGAGATGGAATACAGGAAAGAGATGGAGAATCTGGTGAACTGGTACGATGACAATAATCTCTCCCTCAATGTCAGTAAAACGAAGGAGATAGTCATTGACTTCAGGAAGCATAGTGGAGGACATGCCCCTGTCTACATCAATGGGGATGAAGTGGAAATAGTAGACAGCTTCGTGTTTCCACGTGTCAAGATCACCAACAACCTGTCCTGGTCCCTCCACGTCGACGCTACAGCTAAGAAAGTCCACCAACGCTTCTACTTTCTCAGGAGGCTAAGGAAATTCGGCATGTCCGCTACATCTCTCACCAATTTATACAGGTGTACCATAGAAAGCATCCTTTCCAGATGTATCCCAGCTTGGTATGGCTCCTACTCTAACCAACACTGCAAGAAACTACAAAGCGTTTGACGAAGCCCAGTCCATCATGCAAGCCAACCTCCCATTCATTGACTTTGTCTACACTTCCCACTGTCTCGGAAAAGCAGCCAGCATTATCAAGGACCCCACGCGCCCCAGACATACACTCTTGAATCTTCTTCCATTGGAAAAAAGATACAAAAGTCTGAGATCACGTACCATCTGACTCAAGAACAGCTTTTCCCTGCTGCCATCAGACTTTTGTATGGACCTACCATATATTAAGCTGATCTTTCTCTATACCCTAGCTATGACAGTAATACTTTATTCTGCACTCTCTCATTGCCTTCTCCCCTGTGTACTCTATAAACAGTGTTTTTTTTCTGTATAGCGTACAAGAAACAATACTTTTTGCTGTATCCCAATACATGTGACAATAAATCAAAGCTAATCAAAAAGCACCATGGACGTTCCTGCAACAATTGTACTGCAGCGGTTCAAGATGGTGGCTCACCACTATCTTCCCGAGGGTAATTAGAATTGGGCAAAGGCTGGTCTCCTCAGCAGCGCCCTATTCCATGAATGAATGAATAAATAAAGAGAAGTATTTAGAATCTTAGTTTCAGGTGTCAGCAATCATCAATTAACTGTTCTATCAGTTTACAGAACGCAAGTGAGATAATTAGTTGACTTCGACATTCTTCTTTATAAACTTAATAAATAACAGACGAAGACATTCTCTCTTCAATCATTTGTATCTCTCCTCTTCTCCTGGTTAAGTTATAAACACAAGTTACAACAGTTGCGTGATTCGTATTATTTTTCATGCTCTCATTAAATGTCTATTTTAAAACTGAGAGATTCAATGAGTTTCTGAAGCATTCAGTTCTGCAGAGGTAAAGTTCTGGGCACTTCTACCAGCAGGAATCACAATAGAAGCTGACGACATGTGTACAGTTTGATGGGTTTTCTGCTGCTGGAGCTCCAACATGATCTGCTGGTGATTATTCTCCCTGAATAAAGCTTTCCACATACAAGCTTGCTCTCAACGAAGCTTTTGAAATTTACTCTTATTTTCAAAATGTTTGAGAGGAAATTAAAGAAAGATTTGCATTTTTCTAGAGCCTAAAAAATACCTTGAGTTCTGAGGATTGTTTCATATTAGAATATAGAACATTACAGCGCAGTATAGGCCCTTCGGCCCTCGATGTTGCGCCGACCGGTGGAACCAATCTAAAGCCCCTCTAATCTACACTATTCCAATATCATCCATATGTTTATCCAATAACCATTTGAATGCTCTTAATGTTGACGAGTCCACTACTGCTGCAGGCAGGGCATTCCACGCCCTTACTACTCTCTGAGTAAAGAACCTACCTCGAACATCTGTCCTATATCTCTCACCCCTCAATTTAAAGCTATGTCCCCTCGTGCTAGCCAACACCATCCGAGGAAAAAGGCTCTCACTATCCACCCTATCTAATCCTCTGATCATCTTGTATGCCTCTATTAAGTCACCCCTTAACCTTCTTCTCTCTAACGAAAACAACCTCAAGCCCCTCAGCCTTCATACGATTTTCCCACCATACCAGGCAACATCCTGGTAAATCTCCTCTGCACCCTTTCCAACACTTCCACATCTTTCCTATAACGCGGCGACCAGAACTGTACGCAATACTCCAAATGCGGCCGCACCAGAGTTTTGTACAGTTGCAGCATGACCTCCTGGCTCCGAAACTCAATCCCTCTACCAATAAAAGCTAACACACCGTATGCCTTCTTAACAACCCTATCAACCTGGGTGCCAACTTTCAGGGACCTATGCACATGGACACCCAGATTCCTCTGTTCATCCACACTACCAAGTATCTTACCATTAGCCCAGTACTCTGTATTCCTGTTACTCCTTCCAAAGTGAATCACCTCACACTTTTCCACATTAAACTCCATTTGCCACCTCTCAGCCCAGCTCTGCAGCTTATCTATGTCCCTCTGTACGCTGCCACTTCCCTCCGCACTGTCTACAACTCCACCGACTTTAGTGTCATCCACAAATTTACTAACCCATCCTTCCACGCCCTCATCCAGGTCATTAATAAAAATGACAAACAGCAGTGGCCCCAAAACAGATCCCTGCGGCACACCACTAGTAACTGAACACCAGGATAAATATTTCCCATCAACCACCACCCTTT
This sequence comes from Mustelus asterias, assembly GCF_964213995.1. Lineage (NCBI taxonomy): Eukaryota > Metazoa > Chordata > Chondrichthyes > Carcharhiniformes > Triakidae > Mustelus > Mustelus asterias. Next base: position 166,246,389 of record NC_135801.1, read on the forward strand.
GTTTTCTTACAGCTAGCCAATTCTTGATCCAAACCACTAAATCACCCTCAATCCCATGTGTCCGTATTTTCTGCAAAAGCTTACCATGGGGAACCTTATCAAACGCTTTGCTGAAATCCATATACACCACATCAACTGCTTTACCCTCATCCACCTCTTTGGTCACCTTCTCAAAGAACTCAATAAGGTTTGTGAGGCACGACCTACCCTTCACAAAACCGTGCTGACTATCCCTAATCAAATTATTCCTTTCCAGGTGATTATAAATCCTATCTCTTATAATCCTTTCCAATACTTTGCCCACAACAGAAGTAAGGCTCACCGGTCTATAATTACCAGGGTTGTCCCTACTCCCCTTTTTGAACAAGGGAACAACATTTGCTATCCTCCAGTCTTCTGGCACTGTTCCAGTAGACAATGACGACCCAAAGATCAAAGCCAAAGGCTCTGCAATCTCCTCCCTAGCCTCCTAGAGAATCCTAGGATAAATCCCATCTGGCCCAGGGGATTTATCTATTTTTACCCTTTCCAGAATTGCTAACACCTCCTCCTTATGAACATCAATCCCATCCAGTCCAACAGCCTGCATCTCAGTACTCCCCTCGACAACACTGTCCCTCTCCAGTGTGAATACCGACGAAAAATATTCATTTAGTGCCTCTCCTATCTCTTCAGACTCCACGCACAACTTCCCACTACTGTCCTTGACTAGCCCTAATCTTACCCAAGTCATTCTTTTACTCCTGACATACCTATAGAAAGCTTTAGGGTTTTCCTTGATCCTACCTGCCAAAGACTTCTCATGTCCCCTCCTGGCTCTTCTTAACTCTTTCTTTAGGTCCTTCCTGGCTAACTTGTAACTCTCAAGCGCCCTAACTGAGCCTTCACGTCTCATCTTAACATAAGTCTCCTCCTTCCTCTTCACAAGAGATTCAACCTCCTTAGTAAACCACGGTTCCCTCACACGTCTGCTTCCTCCCTCCCTGCCTGACAGGTACATATTTGTTGAGGACGCGTAGTAGCTGTTCCTTGAACAAGTTCCACATCACAATTGTGCCCATCCCCTGCAGTTTCCTTCCCCAACCTATGCCAGCTAAATCTCGCCTAATCGCATCATAATTTCCTTTCCCCCAGCTATAACTCTTGCCCTTTGGGATATACCTATCCTTTTCCATTGCTAAAGTAAACGTAATCGAATTGTGGTCACTGTCACCAAAGTGCTCCCTTACCTCCAAATCTAACACCTGGCCTGGTTCATTACCCAGTACCAAATCCAATGTGGCCTCGCCTCTTGTTGGTCTATCTACATACTGCGTCAGGAAGCCTTCCTGCACACATTGGACAAAAACCGACCCATCTAAAGTACTCGAACTATAGCTTTTCCAGTCAATATTTGTAAAGTTAAAGTCCCCCAGTACAACTACCCTGTTACTTTCGCTCCTATCCAGAATCATCTTTGCAATCTTTTCCTCTACATCTCTGGAACTTTTCGGAGGTCTATAAAAAACTCCCAACAGGGTGACCTCTCCTTTCCTGTTTCTAACCTCAGCCCAAACTACCTCAGTAGACAAGTCCTCATCGAATGTCCTTTCTGCCACCGTAATACTGTCCTTGACTAACAATGCCACACCTTCCCCCTCTTTTACCACCTTCCCTGCACTTACTGAAACATCTAAACCCTGGAACCTGCAACAACCATTCCTGTCCCTGCTCTATCCATGTCTCCGAGATGGCCACAACATCGAAATCCCAGGTACCAACCCATGCTGCAAGCTCACCCACCTTATTCCGGATGCTCCTGGTGTTGAAGTATACACACTTCAAACCGCCTGCCTGCCTGCCAGTACACTCCTGCGACTCTGAAACCTCATCCATGACCTCACTACTCTCAACCTCCTGTACACCGGAGCTACAATTCAGGTACCCACCCCCCTGCTGAATTAGTTCAAACCCTCCCGAAGAGCATTAGCAAATTTCCCCCCAAGATATTGGTACCCCTCTGGTTCAAGTGCAGACCATCCTGTTTTTAGAGGTCCCACCTACCCCAGAAAGAGCCCCAATTGTCCAGGTATCTGAATCCCTCCCTCCTGCACCATCCCTGTAACCACGTGTTCAACTGCTCTCTCTCCCTATTCCTCTCCTCACTATCACGTGGCACGGGTAACAAACCAGAGATAACAACTTTGTTTGTTCTAACCCTAAGCTTCCACCCTAACTCCCTGAATTTCTGCCTTGCATCCCCATCCCTCTCCCTACCTATGTCTTGAGTGCCTATGTGAACCACAACTTGGGGCTGGTCCCCCTCCCCCTTAAGGATTTCGAAAACATTGTAGCAAAAAATTATAGCAAAATTGTAGCAAAAAATGGCAGCCAATGTGAATACAATATACCCCCACAAACACCAATTTGACTAGATATTCTGTTTTGGTGATGTGGAGAGATGAATGTTAGCCAGGGCATCGGGAGAACTCTCCTGCTCTTATTCGAAAAATGATCTTTTGATTCCATCTGAGAGGGCAGATTTGGTTTAATGTCTCATCCAAACGATGGCAGCTGACATTGCAGCACTTTGTCAGCACTTACACTGGAGTGCCAGTTCGGATTATGTGTTGAATTCTCTGAAGTAGGGTTAGAATTCCAAACCTTCTATCACAGAAACAAGAGTGCTGCTACTGACACAAGATATGGACCCAAAGGAAGCTACTAGGCAGAAACTGTTTGAAGCTAAAAGAAGCATATTGCAGCAATATATCTGACTAAACTACTGATATGTCATTAAAAATCAGGTACCCTTCACATGCTGAGGCTGCATAATTCAAATTCAACTCGCGCAATCGCATCTCTGGGCAAAAGTATCAGTCTTGTTCAGAGGCATTAGTAGAAGGCTTTCAACTGGAAACTTCAATGAAAATGTCAAAAACAGTTCAATGGATATTGTTTATGATTTTGTTTTGGAATGTCAAATATTGAATTTAAAATGTTGGCAGTTTTCAGCTAGAGATTGATTAATTTGCTCCACAGTACCACCCAATGGTCAATGTTTGCATCTTTTAAGACTCATTCAAGTTCTTTTAGTGAGTGAATTGTATCATTTTGGGGATTTTGAGAGTCAGGAAATGTGACTGGGTGAAATGTTTTAAATGGGACATTTAAAAAAAATTGCATATGTCACAGACAATTATAGATGTTAACAAGAAACATCCATGAGAAGTGTTTCCAGTTGACATAGTTGTATAATAAATATGGAATGATGGATGGAATTATACAGCAGGCAGCATAGCACAGTATCTAAAACAGATTTATTTTTCCTTAGTCAATACACTGTTTTTTCTCATTTTTGTTCTTGTATCATGCCCTATTTCTTATCGCCTCTGTGCTCCCAAATAGCCATTCTTCCAGTGTAATTCCAGGTGCTGATTCTTGCCAGTTACTGAACTTACTGAATTTACTGCATCATGACTGAGCCCGTTTCAGTTCTTAGTTGAAGTTTTTTCTTGGAGACAATGAACAGGAATCCTGGTTAATTTCATCACCCTCCTCCAAGCTGACGGGGGCTGTGATTACTGTTGTACCATGAATCACAGAATTGTTACGGCGCAGAAGGCAGCTATTTGGCCCATCGTGTCTGCACCAGCTCTTCAAAGGAATATCATGGCTTAGTGCCGTTCCCCATACCCCTGCACATTGTTTCTATTCAAATGATCATCCATTGTTTTCTTGAATGCTTCAATTGAACCTGCCTCCACCACTCTTCCAGGCAGTGCATTCCAGACCTGAACCACTCGGTGTGTGAAAGTTGTTTCTCACATCGCATTTGCTTCTTTTGCAAATCACTTTAAATCTGTGCCCTCTCACTCTTGATCCTTTTATGAGCAGGAACAATCTCTCCCTACCTACTCTGTCCATGATTTTGATTTTGGATATCTCTATCAAATCTCATCTCCGCTTTCTTCTCTACAAGGAGCACAGTCCCAACCTCACCAAACTATCCTCATAACTGAAGTCTCTCAACCCTGGAACCATTCTTGTAAACCTCTTCTGCACTCACTCCAATGAGTTCACATCCTTCCTACAATGTTGTGCCCAGAACTGTACGCAATATTCCAGCTGAGATCTAACTACTGTCTTGTATAAGTTCAGCATAATCAACTTGCTCTTGCACTGTGCCTCAATTAATAAAGCTCATAATACTATATGCTTTATTAACTGCTCTCTCCACCTGTCATGTTGCTTCCAATGATCTGTGCACATATACACCCAGCTCCCCCTGCTCCTGCACCCCTTTAAGAATTTTCCCCCTTTTTTTGTATTGTCTTTCCATGTTTCTCCAAAAAAAATGCATCACCTCACACTTCTCTGCATGATCTTCATCTGCTACCTATCTGCCATCTCCACCAATTTGTCTGACCTTTTGAAGCTTTACACTGTCCTCTTTACACTTTACAATACTTTTGTGTCATCCTCCAGCTTTGAAATTGTCCCCTGCGCACCAAGATCGAGATCATTAACATAATATCAGGAAAAGCAGGTGTTCCAATTCTGACCCCTGGGAAACACCACTACAAACATCCTTTCAGCCCGGAAAAATATCGATTGACCATTACTCTCTGATTATTCAGCTACTTTTGTATCTACGTTGCTACTGTCCTTTTTATTCCATGAGCTATAACCTGCTGTAGTATTGTATTGAATGCCTTCTGAAAGTCCATGTAGACCACATCAGCAGCATTACCCTCATCAACCCTTTCTGTTACCTCAAAAAAACTCCAGCAACTTAGTTAAATGCGATTTCCCCTTTAGAAATTCATACTGGCTCATTCTAATCAATCTACATTTTTCTATATGACTACTAATTCTATCCCGAATAATTAGTTCTAGAAGCTTACCCACTACTGATGTTAATTGATGTTGATTGTCAGCCAGCCTCGAACAGTAGACCAAACAATGATCATGGACATATCTGGCCTGGTCCAGTTCTTATACTGAGCCACAAAAAAGCAGGCGTGCTTTTTGTATCAGCTTTGCTGATTTACAGGGCATTCTATGGGCATTACAGAGGTGAACTGATGCACTTGAATGCAAAGACAGAATCCTCTCTCAAATATTTCATCATAACCTCAATATTGTGTTTTTTTAATAAGAGCTACAGTGTAAACAGAATGTGAAAAGTTCATTGAGCAGAGTATGCGATGACTACCAGCAAAACCTCGGAACGTAGCGTTGCAGTCTGATTGTGTAACTAGCTGTCGCCCCCACACTAACATTTTCAGATATCTTAGTCTTATTAAACAAGTAAAATGTTTAAAACCAAACCCCCTTGCTAAATAATCCATGTCTACAGCATGTGCTGAGTGGTTGCCAGCCTAAGTAAGTTAACTGTGTCATATGACTGGCACCAGAGCGGCTAGACCGAGGTTCCTGTATGACTGGACTGATTCCCAGAGCCTTTGGCTCTCCTTTTCTGTGCTTGGCTAGCCCTTTCTTTTCCTTCTTTCTCTCACTCTTGGCAAGGCAGCTATCTACAGCCAGGCTGGGCTGTAATCCTCACTGCAGACATACTGTCAGCCAGTTCTGTTTATCTTGAAAAGTAAATTGTAAAAGAATTTGAGGTTTTATCTGTAGTAATTTGTGAACGCACAGGAGCTTTGGTGCCACCCTATCACAGTGTATATTTTTGCTGTTGATGAAAGAGTTGTAGAGTGCATTTAACTGTTGAATAAGATTGAACTGATGTGGAACAGCAATTCCATATACAATCACACAAGACACGGAGTAGCAGCTTTCTATTTGAATTGCATGATTATCCTAATGTTCTAAATCTCTCGGGTTGGAATTACTAACTAATAACATGTTTGTGTTTTGCATTTTCCCACACTTTAAAAAGCTCAAATGTTTTGCTATATTGTAAATATTCAACCAATGGAGGTCTTTGTTGTCCTCCTTTGTAAATAGTTCTTTCCGAATAGTGTGAACCACTGTAGTAGGCAGGACTGTACTGTGTTTGTATCTGGGCTTCTTGTGTGGTTATCCTCTGGTTTTACTTCATTTTGGTGTTATATTTCAGTTTTCTTTTTGAGGCTCAAAAGATTTTATGCTGTCATTGTGATTTGTCAATTTTGCCTTCACTGGCATTTTAATCCTTAATCCTAGAGTCATAGAGGTTTACAGCATGGAAACAGGCCCTTTGGCCCAACTTGTCCATGCCGCCCTTTTTTTTATAACCCCTAAGCTAATCCCAATTGCCTGCATTTGGCCCATATCCCTCTATACCCATCGTACCCATGTAACTATCTAAATGCTTTTTAAAAGATAAAATTGTACCCGCCTCTACTACTACCTCTGGCAGCTTGTTCCAGACACTCACCACCCTCTGTGTGAAAAAATTGCCCCACTGGACACTTTTTTGTATCGCTCCCCTCTCACCTTAAACCTCTAGTTTTAGATTCCCCTACCTTTGGGAAAAGATATTGACTATCTACCTTGTCTATGCCCCTCATTATTTTATAAACCTCTATAAGGTCACCCCTCAGCCTCCTATGCTCCAGAGGAAAAAGTCCCAATCTACTCAGCCTCTTCTTTATAACTCAAGTATAATCCATCAAGTCCTGGTAGCATCCTAGTAAATCTTTTCTGCACTCTTTCTAGTTTAATAATATCCTTTCTATGGTAGGGTGACCAGAATTGCACACAGTATTCCAAGTGTGGCCTTACCAATGTCTTGTACAACTTTAACAAGGCATTCCAACTCCTGTATTCAATGATCTGACCGATGAAACCAAGCATGCCGAATGCCTTCTTCACCACTCTGTCCACCTGTGACTCCACTTTCAAGGAGCTATGAACATGTACCCCTAGATCTTTGTTCTGTAACTCTCCCCAACGCCCTACCATTATCTGAGTAAGTCCTGCCCTGGTTCAATCTACCAAAATGCATCACCTCGCATTTGTCTAAATTAAACTCCATCTACCATTCGTCAGGCCACTGGCCCAATTGATCAAGATCCCGTTGCAATTGGAGATAACTTTCTTCACTGTCCACTATGCCGTCAATCTTGGTGTCATCTGCAAACTTACTAACCATGCCCCTTATATTCTCATCCAAATCATTAATATAAATGACAAATAACAGTGGGCCCGGCACTGATCCCTGAGACACACATTGGTCACAGGCCTCCAGTTTGAAAAACAACTCTCTACAACCACCCTTTGGCTTCTGTCAAGAAGCCAATTTTGTATCCATTTAGATACCTCACCCTGAAACCCATGAGATTTAACTTTATGCAACAACCTACCATGCGGCACCTTTTCAAACAATCCTGTTGTTGCTTCTCCCCAGCCTTCTAATACTTGAAGTGTGAGGACCCACAATGATTTTCCTTCCTTCACTTAGGACCTTTTCTTGATGTTCTTGATGAAACAAAATGCTGATTCGTCACCAATTTTATCTTTGTAATGTCCTAACTCTGTTAGGGGTTGTGGGTATTAACAAAAAGAAAAGATGTGATTTGCACACACCGATTCAAGCTAACAGCAGAATTATTCTCGGAGGTCTTGCCTGTACAGAGTATAAACTGAAACTGAAGCACCCTAATTGACATCACCATCAAGTCTGAAAGATGTGCTGGTTAGGTGCATTGACCCAAACAGGCGCCGGGGTGTGATGACTCGGGGAGTTTCACAGTAACTTCATTGCAGTGTTAATGTAAGCCTTACTTGTGACTGATAAATATGCAGGTCTCGTCACCACACTATTGGAATGATGCGATTGCATGAGGGGGTACAGATGATGTTCACCAGGATGTTGTCTAGGATGGGACATTTAAGCTATAAGGAGAGACTGAGTAGGCTTGTATTGTTTTCTTTAGAGCAGAGAAGGCTAAGGGGGGAATGATTGAGGAAGGCATAGTTTTAGGGTAAGGGGCAAGAAATTCAGAGGAGATTTAACTCGGCTCTTGAAGCAATCTGAAACCACTTAAATATATAACAGATCCTCAACAATACATTTCGGCAGACGGCTTCAACCGCTGTTCCCACCTCCTGTTCACACCTCCCTTTTTCTTGACTGCTACTATGGCAAATTGTGTGTGTCCTTTCATCTTCCATGATGAAGTCTGTTAACTCAGCACCAGAGTTCAAGCTTGCTATAATATTGATTTGTATGGTTCATTATCATACCAGGCCATTGTTGTTCAGATCTGGTTATGTTCGTTTAACAATTGCTCAAATTCTAGAAAATATTCAATGAACTCTTGTTGTGGTTGGCATCTTCCTGCTTTCCTCCTACTTCTAGAGTTATACAGAATCATACAGTACAGAAAAGACCCTTTGGCCCATCGAGTCTGCACTGACAATAACTACCACTAAAGGTGCACTAATCCCATTTTCCTGCACTTATCCCATATCCTTGAATGCGATGATGTTTCAAGTGCTCATCCAAATTTTTTTTAAAGGCTCTAAGGTTTCCGGCCTCCACAACCTTCCCAGGCAGTGGATTCTAGATTCCCCCCACCCTCTGAGTGAATGTTTTTTCTCAAATCCCCTCTGAATCTCTTGCCCCTTACCCTAAAACTATGTCCTCCTCAGTCATTCCCCCCCCCCCCCCCCCCCCCAGCCTTCTCTGCTCTAAACAAAACAATCCAAGCCTATTCAGTCTCCCCTTATAGTTCAAATGCTCCAACCTAGGCAACATCCTGGTGAACGTCATCTGTACCCCCTCTCATGCAATCGCATTGTTCTAATAGTGAGGTGACCAGACCTGCATACAGTACTCCAGCTGTGGCTTAACCAATGCTCTGTACAACTCCAACATTACCTTCTTGCTCTTATACTTTATACCATAACTGATGAAAGCAAGTGTCCCATATACCTTCTTAACTATCCTATTAACCAGCTCTGTTGCCTTTAGGGATCTGTGAATAATTACCCCAAGATCCCTCTGTTCCTCTGAGCTACCCAGTGTCCTGCCATGCATTAAATATTCCCTCGTCTTGTTTCTTCTTCCAAAGTGCATCACCTTGCACTTATCAGAATTAAACAGTCTGCCACTGTTCAGCCCATCTGACCAACCCATCTATATCTTCCTGTAACATACGACCATCTTCACTATTAACCACCCCACCAATCTTGGTGTCGTCTGAAAACTTGCTTCACATTCCCCTCACATTTTCATCTATATCATTTATGTATATAACAAACAGTAAGGGTCCCAGTACTGATCCCTGTGATACACCGCTGGGCCCTGACCTCCAGTCACTCAAACATCCTTTTACCACTATCCTTTGTGAGCTATTACTAAACCAGTTTCTGATCCATCTCCCCAAGTTTTCCTGAATTCCATGTGCTTTAACCTTCCCAATCAGTGTCCTATGTGGGACCTTGTCAATAGCTTTGCTAAAATCCATATAAACTTCATCATCTGAACTTCACTCATCCACATACTCGATCACAGTTTTGAAAAATTCTAGCAAATTTGTTAAGCATGACCTCCCTCTGACAAAGTCATGCTGATGACTATTCCTAATTAACCCATGCCTTTCCAAGTGGATATTAATTCTCACCTTCAATAGTTTTCTCCAATAGTTTTCCTACCACTGATGTGAGACTCACCGGTCTATAATTTCCTAGTTCATCTCTGCCCCCTTCTTGAAAAGTGGAACCGCATTAGACATCCTCCAGTCCTCTGGCACTCATCTGAAGAAGGAGCGAGACTCCGAAGGCTTGTGCTGCCAAATAGAATTTGGACTTTAACCTGGTGTTGTGAGACTTCTTACTGTGTTTACCTCAGTCCAACGCCGGCATCTCCACATCATGACTTTCCTTATGGCCGGAGAGAAATTAAAAAATTGTGTCAGAGCCCCTGCAATTTCCTGCCTCGCCTCCCACAGCTGCCTGGGATGCTATTCATCATAGCCAGGGGATTTATCCATTTTTAAGCCTTTCAGAGCCTCCAATGCCTCCCCGTTTCCTATGTCAAACTGTGCAAGTTCCTCACAACCCCTTTTCCTGAATTCCGTACCCACTTTCTCCTTTTCCAGAGTCAAGACTGATGAGAAGTATTCATTTAACACCCTTCCAGTGTCCTGCGGCTTCACACAGACTTCTTCTTTGGTCCCTGATGAGCCCTACTCTTTCCCTGGTTAACCTCTTCACTTTAATGTATTTATAAAGTATTTTAGAATTCTACCTAATCCTGTTCAGAAGTCCTTTTTCATGCTAAAGTAAGAGACCTATATTTGTCAGTTTCCAATCAGTTGTCGGTGGGAGGCAGTTACCACCACTACCTAAAAGAGTGAAGAGGACTGGTGACATTAACCACCATCTAGAAGTGTGAAAGAGGTACAATGATGCCATTAACAGTGATAGAGGAGCAGTGGGGCCTTTCACAATGAGAGAGGAGCAACATGGCCGTTAACGGCGCACTTGCACTTTATGAATCCCAGGGAGAGAGGTCCTGTGGGGACAGGAAGGGACGACAGTAGGCATATGTATGCTTGTATATCCCAGGCCTAAACAATGAAGCTGGGTCTCCAGTCATCTTGGACCCCGTTGCCACTGGACCAAGGCCTTGCTCCATCAAGTCCATGGTCCATGGCTCATGCAATGCAAAATTGACATTGCTGTCCTAAGTGAGACCTGGTGGGCAGGGGAAAGCCAGGTCAAGCACAAGTTGGTGTTTACACCTTCTCGAAAGGTAAACCAGAAGAAGAACGGCGCCTCCATGGGGTTAACTTCACTATTAAAAACAAACTAGTTGGCTGTCTCGGAGATATTCCTTGCAGGATAAATGAACACCTGATGACTCTTAGGCGCTCTCAGCCTAGAACCAGTGTGCTACATTCCTTGGTGCATAGACCCCAACACTGGAAGCTACAGATGAGTCCAAAGAGTAATTTTACTCCAGCCTCAAACAATCGTTGGCTCGCATCCCAACAGGTAACAAGCTGATCCTCCTTGGCAAATTCAACACCAGAGTTGTAAAGGACACAAACCTCTGGTGAGGTGTAATTGGCAGAGAGGGGATAGGGAAATCTAATACCAATGGTACCCTGCTGCTGACATAGAACATTACAGCGCAGTACAGGCCCTTCGGCCCTCGATGTTGCGCCGACCAGTGGTACCAATCTAAAGCTCCTCTAATCTACACTATTCCAATATCATCCATATGTTTATCCAATAACCACTTGAACGCTCTCAACGTTGACGAGTCCACCACTGCTGCAGGCAGGGCATTCCACGCCCTTACTACTCTCTGAGTAAAGAACCTACCTCGAACATCTGTCCTATATCTCTCACCCCTCAATTTAAAGCTATGTCCCCTCGTGCTAGCCAACACCATCCGAGGAAAAAGGCTCTCACTATCCACCCTATCTAATCCTCTGATCATCTTGTATGCCTCTATTAAGTCACCTCTTAACCTTCTTCTCTCTAACGAAAACAACCTCAAGCCCCTCAGCCTTTCCTCATACGATTTTCCCACCATACCAGGCAACATCCTGGTAAATCTCCTCTGCACCCTTTCCAACGCTTCCACATCTTTCCTATAATACGGCGACCAGAACTGTACGCAATACTCCAAATGCGGCCGCACAAGATATCTAAAACATGGCCTTGTCATAACTAACACCTTGTTGCATCAGAGAGGCAAGTACAAGTAAGATTTATGCATGAGCAGTTGGAAGAGAGCTCCATCCTGAGTGAGACACAGCCAGAGTTGTTTGTGTGTATCTGGGAATTTGGAGCTCTGGGAATTCAGAGCAGAGTGGAAAGAGGTGCTTTTTGCTGTTTTTGATTCCTGACATTTTAATCTTCAGTGTGGTCTTACCCTGCTGCGGTAGAGGCTACAAGGTCCATCACGCAAACCAGCCTCCTATCCATTGACTCTGCCTATACTTCCCGCTGCCTCGGCAAAGCAACCAGTATAATTAAGGACCCCACGCATTCTCTCTCTCACCTTCTTCCGTTGGGAAAAAGATACAAAAGTCTGAGGACACTTGCCAACTGACTCAAGAACAGCTTCTTCCCTGCTGCTGTCAGACTTTTGAATGGACCTACCTTGCATTAAGTTGATCTTGCTCGACACTCTAGCTATGACTTTAACACTACATTCTGCACTCTCTCATTTCCTTCTCTATGAATGGTATGATTTGTCCGTATAGCGTGCAAGAAATAATACTTTTCACTGTATACTAATACATGTGACAATAATCAAATCAAAACATAATGGATAAATTGTTTTCCCCAATTTAAAGCTGTATTAGGAAAGGTGAGAGTTCTAGCTTTTTAAAATAACTTAAATAATTTAAGAGACTTTTTAAGCAACCTCTATACCAAGTCACCCACCAATCCACAGTGGCACTACTCATATTAGCAATGACCAGAGTAAAAGATGCTACAAAGTACATACCACCATTATAAATGCAGGGACTATAAGAAGAAAGAAAACGGATAAAAATCACATCGCCTTAGTGCCATACAACTTAGCCAGTGTGCTCCTCAGGCTTTTAAACCAATAGGATTCAATTTTGACATAGGACCAGAAGCAGTCCAGGTCGTCCACCGTGCCACTTTGCACCCCTGGCACAATGAGGATATAGTAGGATCAAATTTGTGCCTTAAGTTTTGAGTAATTAAAGGAACATGCTGAGGGCTGCATTCCATTATCGACAAATGGTCATCCCTGGTTTTCAAAGGATAGCATGTGAAATTCACCTCAGTGCTCATATACTAAATCACCGTATCAACATGGTAAATATCATCACAAAATCAAAAAAGGAATGCAACGACAAAGGCTAAAGTCCAGTATTAGTGATGAACCACAGATTATGACTCCAAATTCTTGCCATCCACTGTGTTCAGAGAAGCCAAAGCCTTGTCAACCAGCCTTAAGGGTCCGTCAGATATCACTCTCGGTAGCAGGATAAAGTAGCGCAATCTACATTCAGATAGCTTTCAATTACTTTCCAGCTTCATCAAAATCCCTGTGACTGAAGCTATGAAAACACATGATTACCGGCCGGGGGGGGGGTCAAGCCTTGAAAACAGGATACGTCATGCCCCATCAAGTTTGATATGCCCAGCCTTTGTGTCGAGATTAAGGAAATGTGGTAGCCAGTTCTCAAAAAATCTATCTAGGTGTTGGCCCTCAGCTCCTTCTGGAAAGCTGGTCACATGGACACTCCTCCTCTGGCCCTGACCGTCCAGAATGATCAGGATATCTGACATACACCATTTAGTTGATTTTCCAAGGATTGAAAGGGGGCCTCAACTAAGGAAGCTTCATTCTTGACAAAGATTCTTTCCTCCGCTTCATCAAGCTTCTTTTCGGTATTCTACAATTCAGCAATATGAGCACTGAGATTCTGTACCAAAAAGCCAGCTTTGTCATCCAAAACCTTAATCATATTGGCAATGATCATTTACAATGCCTTTGACGTTGCTGTGTCGAGAGCCCGCTCACTGCCCAAATCCACCACATTGACGGCTCGGCTCCACCTCAGCTATTTCTGACTACTTCTTTCCATCGAGGATTTTCATGACTTTGCTCAGCACTTTGTCCCAAAACTTAACCAGAAATCTTTAAGTGATATGGAGTTTTCACTCCAAGATTAGTTACTTATGGGCTGTGCATGAGGATAAATTAAAGGATTAAAAGATGAGTCACGCCAGAACTCCTGTCCTCATATCACATGATCCCCCATCTTAACTTTGATATCCTGCTTCAGGTAATATGGTTGCTGTATAACCTCCTGAGGGCTATGATTGGGCAGGATGGAGTCATTCGTATGGTTGACCATTAGCCTCTGATTTTCTGAAGCTATCAGGAAAATCATGTTCTCAATTTTCCAGCAACTGCACTAAATCACGGTGTGAATCTGTTCTCACTTGAGACTAATTATAACTGTTTTGACTTACTGTGAGTATCATGTCTATAATAATGTGAGGATTTACATTACTTCCTGCTGGTAAAACTGCTCTCGTTTTGCAATGGATTATTTTTCAACAACAAATAGAAAAAGTCAACTTATTTGCTTGCTATTTGCTACTGTGGAAAGTGGTGTCTTTTTAGGTTGGGGGAATGGGAATTGGCTGGCATTCCACGTGGTAACATAGTGGTTAGCATTGCTGCCTCACACCCCCAGGGACCCGGGTTCAATCCTGGCCTCAGGTGACTGTGTGGAATTTGCACACACTCCCTGTGTCTGCATGGGTTTCCTCCGGGTGCTCCAGTTTCCTCCCACAGTCCAAAGGTGTGCGGGTTAGGTTGATTGGTCCATGCTAAATTGACCCTACTGTCAGGGGATTAGCAGGGTAAATATGTGGGGTTACGGGAATAGGGCCTGGGTGGGATTGTGGTTGGTGGAGACTCAATGGGCCGAATGGTCTCCTATGATTCCTGGCTAAGGGGAACATAAGATTGGGCTTTGCTATGAAGATGACATTTATTTAATTTTTATTTATTGCTCAGTGTTCCAGAAACCAACATGGAAATTGTCTCACAGAATTGCTTTCTTGACATTGAATTCATTCTAATGTAAATATGTCTTTGCTTTGGTCTTGATCTGTCCTAAATAAACAGGTGATATGTTTCTGAGTACAGTCATCGTCACTTTTACCAAAAATGTTAAATGGCTTTTTAAATAACTGTGAGCTAGAAAGAACGAGTGGATACAAGACAATGGATTTATGAAGCTCTGAGGACACACTCACATTTCATTTCTCTTTCTCTTCAACAGCTGGCCTCTGGACAGTTCTTACCTTGGGAGGAGTTGGGAGTAAGGCAGCCCAGCAAGGGGATCTGTCATCTCCACTGGCTAATCGAAGTCTTCTGCTGCTGCTTGTTTTGTCTAATCTGAGCAACGGACCAGAAAGCCCAAATCCATATAGACAGTCGATAATGTCCTTCAAGAATACACAAGGTTTGTATTAAGCCTACAGATTCAGAAGAATTGTTCACCTGCTAACTATCAAACATACTTATTGCATCAACGACTTGTAAATTGTTTGCGTAATTAGGCCACACCCGCATCAGGGCACTGTTGTAGTATCGTGCTACACATGTTTGATGAGGACAGTGGCAGAACCACTTTAAATCCATTTGCTTATTACCAGAGAGTTGTGGGCCCAAGCGGCAGTTTACCAACCCTGGGAGGTGGTGTCAACTGAAGTTATTTGGGGAAGTGGGATATCATCTGAGGGGGACAAACTGGTCATCAGCAGCTGGATGCAATGTGGATCACTGATTTAGCTGCCGAGCACTTGAAGAAACTAATTGCAACATGCCAGGTTCCTGCTGTGGTGAACAAACAGTTATTGCAATGGAAGCCTCAAATCAGCGTTCGGTCTGTTATATATTTAACTGGTTGCATGATTGCGTTAAGAGCTGATCGCATGATTTGCTGGTGATGCACTGGAGTTTCACCGGTCCCTGCTTTTGAATAAAGAATTTGAATAATTTAGAAGCAACATTGAAACACCTTCAAGCATGTGGTCTGTGTATCAAGAAAGAAAGGTGTGAATTTTTCCAGACATCAGTTCAGTATTTGGCTTCTGTTATTGTAGTAAAGACCTTCATAAAACACCTAATACGATGGATGCTATTTTAGCATTATGTCTGATGAATGTAATGCAATTGAACTTCTAAATTATTAAGTTATAATTATAATTACTAAATTATTATGTCAAATTTGTTTCTAACTTAGCTACATCATTGCAGCCATTGCATTCTTTACTATGTGTGATACCATCATGCGACTGGTCAACAGAATGTGTGAAAGCATACAAAAATGTCAAAGATGCTTTGCGGAAGTCTGAAGTATTGGTTCATTTTAATCCAAAGCTACCATTATTGCTTGCTTGCGATGCTTCACCTTATGGAGTAGGGGTGGAGGTTTCACACATTATGCCTTCTGGAGACGAATCACCAAAATCCTTTGTTTCACATACTCTTGACTAGTGCTGAATACAACTATGCTCAGCTAGAAAATGATGCATTGAATATAATTTTTGATGTACGAAGGTTTCATCATGATTTATATGGTCGCCATTTCACATTCTTGACTGACCATCGACCCTTCACCACTACAAAGAACAGTACAGCACAGGAAACAGGCCCTTCGGCCCTCCAAGCCTGTGCCGCTCCTTGGTCCAACTAGACCAATCGTTTGTATCCCTCCATTCCCAGGCTGCTCATGTGACTATCCAGGTAAGTCTTAAATGATGTCAGCGTGCCTGCCTCCACCACCCTACTTGGCAGCGCATTCCAGGCCCCCACCACCCTCTGTGTAAAAAAACGTCCCTCTGATGTCTGAGTTATACTTCGCCCCTTTCAGCTTGAGCCCGTAACCCCTCGTGATCGTCACCTCCGACCTGGGAAAAAGCTTCCCACTGTTCACCCTATCTATACCCTTCATAATCTTGTATACCTCTATTAGATCTCCCCTCATTCTCCGTCTTTCCAAGGAGAACAACCCCAGTCTACCCAATCTCTCCTCATCGCTAAGACCCTCCATACCAGGCAACATCCTGGTAAACCTTCTCTGCACTCTCTCCAATGCCTCCACGTCCTTCTGGTAGTGCGGCGACCAGAACTGGACGCAGTACTCCAAATGCGGCCTAACCAGCGTTCTATACAGCTGCATCATCAGACTCCAGCTTTTATACTCTATACCCCGTCCTATAAAGGCAAGCATACCATATGCCTTCTTCACCACCTTCTCCACCTGTGTTGCCACCTTCAAGGATTTGTGGACTTGTACACCTAGGTCCCTCTGTGTTTCTATACTCCTGATGACTCTGCCATTTATTGTATAACTCCTCTCTACATTATTTCTTCCAAAATGCATCACTTCGCATTTATCCGGATTAAATTCCATCTGCCACCTCTCCGCCCAATTTTCCAGCCTATCTATATCCTGCTGTATTGCCCGACAATGCTCTTCGCTATCCGCAATTCCAGCCATCTTCGTGTCATCCGCAAACTTGCTGATTACACCAGTTACCCCTTCTTCCAAATCATTTATATATATCACAAATAGCAGAGGTCCCAGTACAGAGCCCTGCGGAACACCACTGGTCACAGACCTCCAGCCAGAAAAAGACCCTTCGACCACTACCCTCTGTCTCCTATGGCCAAGCCAGTTCTCCACCCATCTAGCCACTTCTCCTTGTATCCCATGAGCCTTAACCTTCTTAACCAACCTGCCATGTGGGACTTTGTCAAATGCCTTACTGAAATCCATATAGACGACATCCACGGCCCTTCCTTCATCAACCGTTTTTGTCACTTCCTCAAAAAACTCCACCAAATTTGTAAGGCACGACCTCCCTCTTACAAAACCATGCTGTCTGTCACTAATGAGTTTGTTCCGTTCTAAATGCACATACATCCTGTCTCTAAGAATCCTCTCCAACAACTTCCCTACCACGGACGTCAAGCTCACCGGCCTATAATTTCCTGGGTTATCCCTGCTACCCTTCTTAAACAACAGGACCACATTCGCTATCCTCCAATCCTCAGGGACCTCACCCGTGTCCAAAGAAGCGACTACGTTTGGGCCGTATAAAGGATTACGGTCGTGAACTCCTAGCCGAATATAAAGAGGGTTACTGATGTTATCTACACATGCATGCATGTTTATGCATATGTATGTTAAATTGGATAATGATGGTACCCCACATTACATGCCAATTGTGATCTATAGCTGGTGGTCTCAGTCTCAGGTTCATTAGGATAATTGCCGGTACGGAGGACTTGTCTTATCAGGAAAGGTTAAACAGGTTGGGAGTCTACTCATTGGAATTTAAAAGTGTATGAGGTGATCTCATTGAAACATATTGGATACTCAAGAGGCTGATGGTGAAATGCTGACAGGATGTTTCCTCTCATGGGAGAGTCAAGGATCTGTCTATCTCGGAAGACAATGGACTGTGCCCTAGTTGTGTATCACTTCTGGATTGCACGTTTTGTGTTGTGGCTGTCCCTTCTACACAAGGCACAGGTGAATGGCGTCGGTCGGAGATCGACTGATGCTTTTCCTTTCAGAGGGCTCTCTTTTCTGCTATTCAATCATTTCTTTTGATCTGTGTTTTCCTTACCGTGTAAGAGTTTTAACAACACCAGGTTAAAGTCCAACAGGTTTATTTGGTAGCAAACACCATTAGCTTTCGGAGCGCTGCTCCTTTGTCAGATGGAGTGGAAATGTGCTCTCAAAAAGGGCACAGAGACACAAAAATCAAGTTACAGAATACTGATTAGAATGCGAATCCCTACAACCAGCCAGTTCTTAAAGATACAGACAATGTGGGTGGAGGGAGCATTAAGCACAGGTTAAAGAGATGTGTATTGTCTCCAGACAGGACAACCTGCAAGTCCAGGAGGCAAGCTGTGGGGGTTACTGATAATGTGACATAAATCCAACATCCCAGTTTAGGCCGTCCTCATGTGTGCGGAACTTGGCTATCAGTTTCTGCTCAGCGACTCTGCGCTGTCGTGTGTCGTCACACGTCACAGCTTGCCTCCTGGACTTGCAGGCTGTCCTGTCTGGAGACAATACACATCTCTTTAACCTGTGCTTAATGCTCCCTCCACCCACATTGTCTGTATCTTTAAGATCTGGCTGGTTGTAGGGATTCGCATTCTAATCAGTATTCTGTAACTTGATTTTTGTGTCTCTGTGCCCTTTTTGAGAGCACATTTCCACTCCATCTGACAAAGGAGCAGCGCTCCGAAAGCTAATGGTGTTTGCTACCAAATAAACCTGTTGGACTTTAACCTGGTGTTGTTAAAACTCTTACTGTGTTCACCCCAGTCCAATGCCGGCATCTCCACATCATGACTACCATTTTCCTTACCCTTCCTGCCTTCTTGCCTCCAGTCAGCAGCAATGACTTCCATGCATTGACTTTGATCCTGATCAACTTGAGGTCTCGCATGAATTGCAGATGTGGGTGACCTGTTGGTCTCAAGCCAATAACAATGTCGCCATAGAGCCTGCTTTTGGGGATGCAGCCATAATTCATTTGGCGCACATGACCCAACCATTCGGTCGCTGCTGAACTGAGAGCAAACATGCTGGTTATCTCTGTACAGTGGTGTAGTTCCATATTCAACACTGTCGATGCTTCACTACTATAAAGGAGGCTGCTGAGGACATAAACCTGATACATACGCAGCTTTGTATTTTTGGTTAGTTTGCTGTTGCTGCACACTTGACCTCTTCAACATGACAGCTACAGCCTTGGCAATCTGGTGCTGATTTTGGCATCAAGGGACAGGTCGCAGGTAATACAAGGTATATGAAGCTATCAATGACCTCCATGAGCTTCCTGATGTTGATCGAAGGTGGAGTCTCAATGATGTGGCCCAAAACTTCTTTGATGCTGATTGTCAGTTCTAACTCCTTGTAGGCCTGGGAGAACCGATTGACAAGCTGCTGTAAGTCAGCTTCAGTATGGGATACTAATGCAATGCACCTGCAAACAGCAATTCATGGGACAGGACATAATGTACTTTGGTCTTGGACACAGTCTTGTCAAGTTCATAGTCATATAGGTATATAGCACATAAAAAGGCCCTACAACCCATCACATCTGCACCATTCAAAGCCAAACCGCCCAGATATTTTAGTCCCACTTTCCAGCACTAGGCCTATTGCCTTGCATGCTTTGGCATCGCAAGTGCACGTCTAAATACTTCTTAAATGTTATGAGGGTCTCTGCCTCAACCACCCTTTTAGGCAATCAGTTCTAGACTCTCACCACCCTTTGAGTGAAAAGGTTTTTCCTCACATCCCCTCTAAACCTCCAGCCTTTACCGTAAATCTATGCCCCTAGTCATTGATCCCTCCACCAAGGGAAATGTTTCTTCCTGTCAACTCTGTCTATGTCCCTCGTAATTTTATACAGAGTTTATATAGTTTGATAAATTGAACATCACAAAATAACATTGCAACTACTAGTGCTCTAAATTCTGCTGAGCATTCAGTGTACTTGCATAAAGTTTAAGGTATGTCAATGCAGCTAGACCATGTGGAATGTGCATCCTGCAGGATGCAAGTGCAAAGTTTCCTTGATGAGTACATGTGCAGGAAATGAAACCAGTTGCAGAAACTTGAGTTCCGGGTTGCAGAACTCGAGCAGCGGTTGAAGTCTTTGTGGTGCATCCACAAAGCTGAGGATTAAATGGATAGCATCGTTAGGGAGTGGTCATACCACAACAGACAAGTACACAAATCGAGAGAGAATGGGTGACTTCAGTAGAGAAACAAGCAAGTAGTGCAAAAATCCACTGAGACTATCTCGCTCTCACCATTTTCCATTCTGGGTACTGGTGAATGAGATGCTTCCTGAAAGGACTGTAGCAAGAGCCAGGTTCATGGCACCATAGGTGGCTCGGCTGTTCAGGAGGGGAGGAGGAAGGCGGAAATGCTATAGTGGTTGGAAATTCCATAATTAAGGGAGCAGCCTGGGATGGTGGGACTCAACTGCACTCGCCACATTAGCACAGTGGCTACAAGAGCAGGTCAGAGTCTAGGAATACTGTGGCGAGTCGCTCACCTCCTGACTCCCCAAAGCCTATCCACCATCTACAAGGCACAAGTCAGGAGTGTGATAGAATACTCCCCACTTCGCTGGATGGGTACAGCTCCAACACCACTCAAGAAGCTTGACACGATCCAGGACAAAGCAGCTCACTTGATTGACACAACATTCACAAACATCCACTCCCTCCACCACCGATGCTGAGTAGCAGCAATGTGTACTATCTACAAGATGCACTGCAGCAATTCACCAAAGATCCTCAGACAGCACCTTCCAGACCCATGACCACTTCCATCTAGAAGGACAAGGGCAGCAAGTACATGGAAACATCACCACCAGCAAGTTCCTCTCCAAGCCATTCACTGCCCTGACTTGGAAATATATCGCTGTTCCTTCGCAGTCATTGGGTCAAAATCCTGGAATTCCCTCCCTAATGGCATTGTGGATCAATCCACAGCACATGGATTGCAGCGATTCAAAAAGACGGCTTACCAGCACCTTCTAAAGGGCAACTAGGGATGGGCAATAAATGCTGGCCAGCCAGCGACACCCAAGTTTTAGAAAAATTTGTTTGTGGGACATGGATGTCACTAGGTGGCTAGCAATTATTGCCCATTCCTAGTTGCCCGAGGGCAGTCGAGAGTCAACCACATTGCTATGGCTCTGGATTCACGTAGGCCAGACCAGTTAAGGATGGAAAATTTCCTTCCCTAAAGGACATTAGTGAACCAGATGGGTTTTTCCGACAATCGACAGTGGTTTCATAGTCATCAGCAGATTCTTAATTCCAGATATTTTTTTATTGAATTCAGATTCCACCATCGGCCGTGGCCTGATTCGAACCCGGGTCCCCAGAACATTAGCTGAGTTTCTGGATTAATAGTCTCACGATAATACCACAAGGCCATCAACTCCCCACGAATGAATAAAAAAAGAGAGATCGAGTCAGTTTGGATTTTAGTTTCGCTAGAGTTCAAAAGAATGAGGGGAGATAGAAACCTAGAAAACTACAGCACAAACAGGCCCTTCGGCCCCACAAGTTGTGCCGAACATATCCCTACCTTCTAAGCCTACCTATAACCCTCCATCCTATTAAGTCCCATGTACTTATCCAGGAGTCTCTTAAAAGTCCCTACTGAGTTTGCCTCCACCACCACTGACGGCAGCCGATTCCACTCGCCCACCACCCTCTGTGTGAAAAACTTCCCCCTAACATTTTCCCTGTACCTACCCCCCCGCGCCTTAAACCTGTGTCCTCTCGTAGCAGCCATTTCCACCCTGGGAAAAAGCCTCTGAGAGTCCACCCGATCTATGCCTCTCAACATCTTATATACCTCTATTAGGTCTCCTCTCATCCTACGTCTCTCCAAGGAGAAAAGACCGAGCTCCCTCAGCCTATCCTCATAAGGCATGCCACTCAATCCAGGCAACATCCTTGTAAATCTCCTCTGCACCCTTTCAATCTTTTCCACATCCTTCCTGTAATGGGGCGACCAGAACTGCGCACAGTACTCCAAGTGGGGTCTGACGAGGGTCTTATATAGCTGCATCATTATCCCAGATCTCATTGAAACCTATAAAATTCTAAAATGACTAGACGTGGTTGATGCGGGAAGGATGTTCCCGGTGGTGGGGTGTCCAGACCAAGGGATCATAGCCGAAGGCTACGGGGTAAACCTTTTTGGATTGAAATGAGGAGAAATTAGAGTGGTAAGCATGTGGAAATCTCTACCACAGAAAGCAATTGAGGCCAAAACGTTGTACGATTTCAAGAATGGGCAAAGGGGATCAAAGGATCTAGTGGGAAGATGGGGATCAGTCTATTGAGTTAGATGATCAGCCATGATAATGAATGGTGGAGCAGTCTCGAAAGACTACCCTCGCCCCTATTTTCCATGTTTTATGTATATGTAAATGTAGATGCGACTCCAGGATGGTATGTTTCCCCCCTGGTGCCAAGGTCAGGGATATCTGAGCAGCTGCAGGACATTATTTTGGGGACAGCTGATCAGCCAGATGTCGTGGTCCAATGACATACATAGGAAAAGGGATGAGCAGATTTTGGGGAATTAGGAAGGGAATTAAAAAGGAGGACCTCGAGCAGTAATCCCAGGAATACTCCCACTGCCATGTGCTGGTGAGCAGAAGACAGGAAGATTGAACAGTTCAACACGTGGCTGGGGAAATGGAGTAGGGGGGAAGGTTTTAGATTTCTGTGGCTTTAGGACAGGTTTTGGGGCAGGTGGGACCAGAAGGATTACACCTTAACAGGAATGGGACCAATGTCCTCGTGGAGAGGTTTGCTTATGCTGTTGAGGAAGGTTTAAACTAGATTGAAAGGGGAATGGGAATTGAGGGGAAATTCAGAGTGGAGAGGAGAAAAACTGGCAGTGGGAGTAGAGATAATTAAGCAATATGGAGGATATATCAGAGAATTGTGCCAAAGTAAACAAAATACGCAAAGTGCTTGATAGCATTAGAACAGGCAATAGTAAGTCATTAGATTGGGCCAGAGATAGGATGAAAGTGAAAAAGCCCACATCAGGCTCAATGTGTATGCATTTCTTTAAATTTGTTCAAGGAATGTGGGCTTCACTGTCTAGTCCAGCATTTATTGCCCATCCCAAGTTGCTTGTGACAAGGTGGTGGTGAGCTGTCTTATTGAATCACAGCAGTCCTGCGGTGTTGGTACACCCACAGTGCTGTTAGGAAGCGATCCAGGATTTTGACCTAACCACAGTGAAGGAGTGGCAAAATGTTTCCAAATTAGGACGGTGAGAGATTTGGAGGGAAACCTCCAAGTGGTGGTGTTCTTGTGCATCTGCTGCCCTTATCCTTCTAGATAGTAGCGGGTTATGGGTTTGGAAGGTGATGACTGAGAAGCATTGGAGGGATCCTGCACGTGGTATACACACACCTGACACTGTGTGTTGAAAGTGGAGGGTGTGAATGTTTGTGGATAGGGTGCCAATTAAGCGGACTGCTTTGTTCTGGATGGTGTCAATCTTGAGTGTTGTTGGAGCTGCACTCATCCAGGCAAGGGAGAGTATTCCGTCACACAGCTGATTTGTGTCTTGTAGATTGTGGACAGACTTTGGGGAGTCAAGAGTTGAGTTACTTGCTGCAGGACTCCTTGACTCTGATCTCTTGAAGCCGCAGTATTTATATGGCTAATCCAGTTCAGTTTCTGGTCAATGGTAACCCTAGGATGTTGATGATGGGGGATTCGGTGATGGTAATACCATTGAATGTTAAGGGGCAAGGGTTAAATTCTCTCTTGCTGGACATGGTCATTGCCTTGCATGTGCGTGGCACAAATGTTACTTGCCACTTGTCAGTCCAAACTGGGGATATTGTCCAGGTCTAGTTGCATCTGCTTCGCTATCTGAGGAGTTGCAAATGATGCTGAACATTGTGCAAACATCAGCGAACATCCCTTCTTCTGACCTTGGGATGGAAGGAAGGTCGTTGATGAGCAGCTTAAGTGGTTGGACCTAGGATGTTATCCTGAGGATCTCCTGCTGCGATGTCCTGGAATTGAGATGATTGACCTCCAACAAATACTACTTCCTTTGTGCTAGGTATGAGTCGAGCTAGTGGAGAGTTTTCCCCCTGATCCCCATTGACTCCAGCTTTGCTAAGGCTCCTTGATGCTATACTTTGTCCTATGCGGCCATAATATCAAGGGCAGTCATTCTCTGGTGTGTCAGCTCTTTTGTCCATGTTTGAACCAAGGCTGTAATGAGGTAAGAGCTGAGTGACCCTGGCGGAACCCAAACTGACTGTCTGCGAGCAGGTTATTGCTGGGCAAGAGCACTTGCTTGCACTGTTGATGACCCCTTCCATTACTTTAGTGATGATTTAGTGAAATGGGAGAGTAATTGGCTGGGTTGGAGTTGTGCTGCTTTTTTTGTGTACTGGAAATACCTGGGCAATTTTCCACTTTGCCGGGCAGATGTCAGTGTAGTAACTTTACTAGGACAGCTGGCTAGCGGTGCGACAGGTTCTGGTGCACAAGTCATCCATTATTATTGTCGCAATATTGAAAAGTTTACTTATTAGTCACAAGTAAGGCATACATTAACATTGCAATGAAGTTATTGTGAAATTCCCCTAGTCACTATAGTCCGGCACCTGTTCAGGTCAATACACTGAGCTAGCACATCTTTCAGATTTTGTGAGGAAACTGGAGTGCCTGGAGGAAACCCACAGAGCCCATGCCTTTGCAGTATTCAGTGCCTTCACTCATTTCTTGATATCACAGGGAGTGAATTGAATTGGCTGAAGACTGGCATCTGTGATGCTGGGAGCATCCATAGAAGGCTGAGTTGAATGCAAATGCATGGGGTGTGTAAGGTTGGCCAGCTCCAGGCACAGGTTGACAAATTGACTTGGATGCTATTGCTGTAAGAGTGAGGGAGAAAGCGGCACAAAAATCAACAGGAAGAGAGAAGAAAAACATGAACAGGTTGAGGGTTTAAAAAAACAAAATTCAAAATGAACATGCAAGAGATGCACAGTGTATTCATCCATCTGGATGAAAATGCAGTGCCACAGGGTGCTTGCACTGTTCTCCTCTTCCACCCCAACAGCCTGTGTATTTGTCCAGCCATTTTCCACCACCTATAAAATAGTCCCATGCATTTCGAGCATATTTCTCCAGTATCTATCCCTTCCTCAGATTTCTGTTGAGGTTTGAAGCCTCTGTTATAAACATAGGAAATAGGAGCTGCAGTAGGCTATTTGGCTCTCTGACTCTGCTCCGCTATTCAACTTGATCATGACACATATCTACTTCAACGCCATTTTGTTTCTCTCATTTAACAACTCTACTTTTAGATGCCTTTCAGTTGACACCTTGCATTGGAAGTAAGGGGGATGTAATACCTGTCTATTTATTTCCTTCCATAGCAGGTTCACAAAGTGTCTTCCCTGCATTGGGGTTACCAAACATGCACTAAATTACTAATTAACTGAGGTGATAATATGATGTGCTAACTATGTAGTTTTTCATTTGTACTAATAGCAGTATAAAATTACAGTCAAGAACAGTGTTGAAGTCCCATTTTGCCCGATACTTTTTTTAACTTGTCGTAATCCTTCATTTCAGATAATACTGCCATTCAGTCACCAAACTCCTACTGCTTCCAGATAAATTTCAACAGTTTGTACACAGCACTGTATGAGCAGCAGAAATCTGACCAGGCCACTCTTCTGCTGTATACCTTGCTGCATCAGAACCCGAATGTGAGAACATATGTGTTGGCCCGTACTGATGTAGAAAATCTGGTGAGTGTGCTTTAGACTTTGTGCAGTCACAGATTAATTATGCTGTTCCTGAATTTCCTTTCCTCTGATAGTGCTAACTCTCCCTAGAGTTGTATGGGCTAAGGCCAACTCGGGCTGAAATCAGTACAGATGAGAAATAAAGCTTATACCTTCTATTCAGCATGGCCAGATGCGACACTACTTGATGTCTTTATCCACTAAGCCATGGGGCTCATTGCATTGTCGGTGCAGTCCTAAATATGTTTCTAGTATTGGCAGGCTGTGGTTTTAAATCTGATGGGGTTAATTCTGGATATTTTGGAGGATTTCATTTAGTGGTTATGGCTTTGCTTTTGTTTTCATTTTGCAGAATGGAATCATTTTTGCTGTAAACTGCTGATGTTGGGAAACGTAGCCAAGCTTTATATACTCTAGCTTCTTCTGTCTTTCTACTTTGATTCACACTCTCATCAACAGAACATGTATGAATTACAAACTACGCACTCTGATTAAATTCCTTTTTTTCACAAACATTATTTCTTGTTCACTTTTATTGAAAAAACATAATCTTGTATTTCCATTCCTAATTCTCCCAGATTATAGAGATTACAGAGTAAACCAGAATAACAAATTTACCATATCTCATAGAACCATAAAATAGAACCATAGAATCCCTACAGTGCAGAAAGAGGCCATTCGGCCCACCGTGTTTGCACCGACAACAATTCCCACCAGGCCTTATTCCCGTAACCTCATGTATTTACTCTGACACTAAGAGGCAATTTGGCATGGCCAATTAACCGAACCTGCATATCTATACTTGTGTTCCTCCTATTTCTACTTGTTTGGTTTTTTTTGCTTAAGGACTTTTAAATTCAGACATGTTTCTTAAGGTTAAATGTAGACATGAACCTTGCCCACAGCACACATTTTACCAAAGACAAATTTGGGTCATGTCATTGAGACATTGTTCCTCCCATGGTTTAACTAAGATCTCTCAAATCAGCGTATTGTATGTTTGGGCATCCTTCAGAGCCAGGGTACTTAATTCATGAACACATGAAAAAGAACATGATAAAAAAACTGTCTCAATAAATTACCATGTGGCGATGCCGGCATTAGACTGGGGTAAACACAGTAAGAAGTCTCACAACACCAGGTTAAAGTCCAACAGGTTGCATCTTTGTAGAAACTTGATGTCTGTGTCGATATGCGTGATCTTCTTGAAGATCCTGTTGGACTTTAACCTGGTGTTGTGAGACTTCTTGCTCAATAAATTAACAGCAGCGAACGTCAAATTCTGACTGATAGCTGATTGGTTACTGAAATTATGTTGTTTGCAGCCTTTTAGTTTGATTGGAATCACTTTCACAATTGATTGATGTCCAAAATTGAATGTAAACTTTTAATTTTGTATTATCCGGTTTATACATGATGCAACAAATAGAATGAGTTAAATGAAGAGAAGGGTTTCAATATTGACATTACGTTGGATGGGCTTTCAAATTTATAGTTTATAAATATGCTGGGTTGGCATTTACTTGAACCACTGAATTTAGCTTTATTTTGAGAATAACACATACTTCCACTAAATAGGACCCATCTTTGGCTTCCAAGCTTTCATTGTTCTATCAGAACTAATATCACCAATGTCCATCACTCCTTAGGAGTATAAGAACCCTAAATTTGTGCAAGAGTACCAGAACTTATAAGCATTTCAACAAATATTTTTTGTTGATCTTTCAAATACCTTGTCTCATTTTTTTCTCCCAAAAACTCTGTTATCCCTTATTGGTTCAGTTTATTGATGTCTGGTCATTGTTTTGTTATGACCAGGTTAAGAGGTGAATTGACATCTTTATTTGCTCCACTCATGATTTGGTTATAACAGAGTTTGATTTAAAAGGGACGTCATATTGTCAATTCCATATAAATATTTGTCTGTGTATAGCTTAGTGCAAGGAATAAGCCAACCAAGTCCCTTAAGTTAACAAGTAAAGAGTTGGTTTTTCAGATAAAGATGCAGAAATTATTTGGGTTTAAAATGTACAATTGGGTCTTAATATCTATTAATGCAAAAACAACACGCATACAATTCCCTCATGCACGCAAAAAAGTAAAACTCTGCAAAGTATCGGATATTAAAAACTTGGTCAAAGCACAAGTAGAGGAAAAAAATATTCAGGTAGTGTCCGAATGGTTGTTCACAACTGAAGGGTCCTGGTCCACAGCAGCTAGTTCTTGAGGTTTTGTCACTGGAGGCAGTGGTGTTAAGAACTCCCAGCTTGTAGCAGTGAGGTCTTCTGATGGGTTTTTTCGTATCACAAATAGCTAAGCTTTGATGAGAGGCTTTAGAAGAAAGAGAGATGGGGTAAGCATGTTACCCCTATGATAGTCTCACTGTCCAAAAATCCACTATCTTTTTTACACCCAAGAGTTGGATCATGTGACTTCTCTGAGAACTCCACTGAGTCTGTCTCTACAAAAGCAGCTTGTGTCCTTCGCAAATGCAACAATGTAGCTGCTGTGTGCTAGTTTCCTTTGCTTAGGAAAAGTGTTCTTTTCAATATGTATGTGGCCAGCTATAAACTAATATCTTCCTAATGGTTTGCTTTTGAGCCTGGTTTAAGGGTGTTAGGAGGCTTTTCAGAACATGAGCATCATATTGAATCTCAATCTCCCGTGCACTCTTTCCAGCAGCTGTCACAGGCTGGTGATCCAAATTTTGTTAGATTTCTTTTCCACTCATGTTCAGGCTTGGTTGCAAGATTCTTGTGGATGAGAAAGGTATTTTGATTCATACTTTATCGAGAAAGATTGTGCAGTCACCAAGCATCCCCCCACCTGATCCTATTGCTGCACCTAACTGTTTCTTAAATTATTCCAGGCATTTTGTCTCCAATATTTGGAAACCCATTCTAAAGTTTGATCACTCTCATGAAACACTAGATAATGCACAACACAGTTGGGAAGAGTTCATTAGTAATCTGGACTGCACTCACTCCAGCTGGAAAGGTTGGAGACTGGTCCTGCAACTAGCTGCTGGGCAGCAACCTGCAACTTCCAATTGGAGCTGCATTCTGCTGAGCGCAGTGACCAGCCACCTTGTCAAAGGTGGCAGAACTCACACCAGAGCGAGCCATAGACACAACATTGCTATGGAATGGAGATTCTTCAAAATGGAAAAGAGTTCAAGACCAGGCCAAACAGCCGAAGGCATAAACAGAGATGAAATCCAATCAACAAGTTGAAACCTGGCAAAGCTGTGGGTTACAACCAAATCTACACTGAATTTCTGAAGCACCTTGGCCCCATGGTGACAAAATGACACACTCTATTCCTGACCAGAATCATCCAGGAGAAGCAACTGCCAAAAGTTCAGCACTAGGCTAAGATCATTGCAATCCCCAAGCCTGGCAAGAACCCTAAAGAAGCTTCCAGTTACAAGATCAATCTCTCTTCTACCTATGTGTTATCAGCTGCTAAAGAGGATAATTTTGTATTATATTCAACCAACTATAAACGATGCATTATCCATAGACCAAGCTGCATTCTTAAAGGAGCGCAGCGCCAAAGATCAGGTACTTATCCTCACCAACCACATCAAAAATGGCTTTCAGAAGTATCTGAAAACAGGGGTCATCTACCTCGATCTCACTGTAGCCTACATCACTATTGATTATGCCTGTATTTGCTAAGTGCTTAGGAGTCAACCATTCAGCTCATTGACACCTAAGCTAATTCACCAAAGGTGTTTGGCACCAGCTGAAAAACTACCCAGAAAAAACTGTAGCCTGAAAAACTGTACCAGGGAAATAGAGAAACAACTTGAAGAGTTTATAGATACAGAACCTACATTTGAATCATGTAACTGATCATATGATGATTTGTTGAGAATGTTGAATAGTTGCAGGCAGTGATGCAAGGAGGGGTTCAGAAGGACCTATTGAAGGCTTTAACAGAAAAGTAAGAAGTTTAACAACACCAGGTTAAAGTCCAACAGGTTTATTTGGTAGCAAAAGCCACACAAGCTTTCGGAGCTCTAAGCCCCTTCTTCAGGTGAGTGGGAATTCTGTTCACAAACAGGGCATATAAAGACGCAAACTCAATTTACATGAATAATGGTTGGAATGCGAATACTTACAACTAATCAAGTCTTTAAGAAACAAAACAATGTGAGTGGAGAGAGCATCAAGACAGGCTAAAAAGATGTGTATTGTCTCCAGACAAGACAGCCAGTGAAACTCTGCAGGTCTAGGCAACTGTGGGGGTTACAAATAGTGTGACATGAACCCAATATCCCGGTTGAGGCCGTCCTCGTGTGTGCGGATTTAGCTTGTATTTTTAGCCTGTCTTGATGCTCTCTCCACTCACATTGTTTTGTTTCTTAAAGACTTGATTAGTTGTAAGTATTCGCATTCCAACCATTATTCATATAAATTAAGTCTGTGTCTTTATATGCTCTGTTTGTGAACAGAATTCCCACTCACCTGAAGAAGGGGCTTAGAGCTCCGAAAGCTTGTGTGGCTTTTGCTACCAAATAAACCTGTTGGACTTTAACCTGGTGTTGTTAAACTTCTTACTGTGTTTACCCCAGTCCAACGCCGGCATCTCCACATCATTTTAACAGAAAAGACCAGCTATCTGAACTATTATCAGGGAGAGAGACATAATAAATTATTTTTTCTAAAGTTTGAGACTGTCATTGTCCTCTGACTAAAAGATTAATTGCAGTCGATTGCCTCTGATCTCTCATAACTATTCTAGTTTCTGGTGGTGGATAGCTCTCTTTTCTGTCCCATTTCTCTTCCCACTTTCCGGACTGTACACAGCATTCATGTTTGGGAGCACATCCACGATTAAGACCTGGGTGAAGGAGTGTAATTTTTTGGTTTTAACCTACATTCCACCTCGATGTACCAGTGTGCCTGTTCTTAAAATGTTTGTTTTCCAGCTTAAAATGTTGATGCATCCTCTACTCTCACTTGGATAATTGGCACCTGGGCCAAAACAAAATGGAGCTTAAGTCATTGCTTTCAGAAGAGGGAAGGTAGTGGTAATGGAAGATGAGTTTACAGGTTAATTCTGGAAAATTAAATCCTTTATTTAAAAAGGGGATAAATGGATGCAAGGTCAGGTGGGTAGGAATATAGAGTAAGAATCTATTGTATGTATATTTGACTCCAAATGTTGTTTTGCTCTTTGGTCTGTAGGTTCTTCCAATTCTTGAGACTTTGTATTGCGTTGAAGAACGGAATTCTCATCATGTGTACATGGCACTTATTATTCTTCTAATCCTCACTGAGGAAGATTCATTCAACCGTTCTGTTCATGAAGTGGTGAGTTAAAGCTGATTTACTGCATCCAATAATAACTGATTTGTTGAGCTCCACATGTCTATACCTCAGTGTAGTTTGCTTGTGATAGCTTATTTCATAACATAACTGGATGTTCAAGAAGGTATGAAGTAAATCAGGCTAACATGCTAATTACAATACAAGTTTAAAAGTATTCCTACCATTTTTCTAAGGATGTGATGCTGATTTAAAATAAGTTGCATTAAAATGAAATTGTATGTTACCAGTCTGTCCAGTTAGTGTAAGTGCACTAACCGTATGAAACTGAGAAGTACGCACCAGTAAGGTTCAGACTGAATTCAGTTCTGCACTGGGGTTAGCTGACTTCTACAACTGGCTTCAATTGGCACTTGGTTAGAGTGATGTGATGCGATAGGGAAACCAAATATGTGACAGAGAGGAAAACAGGGCTTTCCCCAACCTCAACCTATCCCAAAGCACTTTGCAGGTTACATTGTAGAAACTGCCATCCAATTTGCACACTGCAAGCTCCCACAAATTTAGACCACAAAGTGGTCTGCATTTCACCATCAGCAAACTATGTAGTAAAATGCACTGATTATCCTTCACTTTTGATTATATTTTGTAGAGAGCAAAATAAATTGGGATATGCACATGGGATCAGTATAGCAGCTGAAAAATCATAAAGACGCTTATTTTAGAAATATGTGGATTTTTCTTTAGCATAACAGCAACAATTCATAAATAAAACTAAAATTCACTTTTCAGTGCCATTAAGGTTGTTTACTAATTATGAACACACTACTCCATTAAAAATCCAGTTACACCTCATTTCACAAGTAATTTTTTCAAGGTTTTTTGAAGTGCGTCTAATAGGGGAAATTTCTTGACAGTTCAGTGATTTCTAATTGATTGCAGACTAAAGGGATTTCAACAGGGCAGATGCATAGAATTACAGACACCTGCTCGATTTCCAAGTTTAACTGTGCACGTGTGAATTCCAGAGTTTACTGTCAGTTTCAAAAGAGTCTGGCTGCAAACACTGACAATCTAGACCAATCGCTTTGGTGGAAATTGTAAATGAAAATTTCAAGGAGGGACAAAATCAGGGTCAGATATGACGTTTCTCGTTGTTGAATACTTTGCTCACCTTCAGCTCAAGTTCATGCATGCAAAATGACCACTTCATCCAGTTACTGCCACCCATGGGACCATTGTTCAGGAGGGTTGAAAACTTGCACACGAGCAATGGGAGAGAGCGTATCCCGAGTGAGACACAGCCAGAATGAGTGTGGGTATCTGGAATTTGGAGAACAGTGGCAATTCGGTGCAAAGAGGCAGAGGTGCTTTTTCCTATTTTGCGTTGCTTTCTAACTTTTTAAATCTTCAAAGAGTGGTCTTGTCCTGTTGCAACAGTAGAGGCTACAAGGGAGAGTGCTGATTGGTAAGTAGTGGGTAAGGTTGAGTAAGTATTTACTACTTTAATCGCTTATAGTTCGTAAGGGCTATGTTCTGTAGTAATGAGGGCCAGGAAAAAAGAGCCCCAGAGAAATTGATATTGTCTGGGGAATTAATAATGGGAAATAAGGACATGGCCGATGCACTGAACAGATGTTTTGTCTGAGTTCACTCCAGAAGATAACATCCCAGAAATAATTGTAAATCAAGAGGTGAAGGGGAGGGAGGAACTTAAAACAATTACAATCACCAGGAGAAGGCTACTGAGAAAATAATTAGAACAAAAGGCTGATAAGTTCCCAGGTCTTGAGGGACTTCACCTAAGGGATTAAAAAGAAGTGGCTGCTGAAATAGTAGATGCATTGGCTTTAATTTTCCAAAATTCCCTAGATTCTGGAAAGATTGGAAAATAGCGAATGTAATGAGAGGGAAGACAGAAATCAGGAGACTGCAGGCAGCAAGCCTAACATCTGTCATCCAGGGTAATGCTAGAATCTATTATTAAGGTGGTTATAGCGGTGCACTTCAAAAATTTTTAATGAAATCTGGCAGATTCAACGTGGTTTTGTGAAAGGGCAATCATGCTTGACTAATTTATTAGAGTTTTTTGAGGAAGGAACTGGCAATGTAGATAAAAAGGAGCCTGTTAATGTGATGTACTTGGATTTCCAAAGGGCATTTGACAAGATACCACATCAAAGGCATTGAGACAAAATAAGGTCTCATGTTGTAAGGGGTAACAGATTAGCAAGGTAGAGGATTGGTTAGCTAACTGGAAATAAAGTAAGGATAAATGGATCACTTTCAAGTTGGCAAGATGTAACCAGTGGAGTGCCGTAGAGATCAGTACCGCGGCCTCTACTATCTACCGTCCTATGTCAATGACTGGGATGATTGTATGGTTACTGCCTTTGCTGATTACACAATGATAGGTAGGTGGATCCATTGTAAAGAGGATGTAAGGAGTCTGCAAAGCAATATAGATAAGTTAAGCGAATGGGCAAAAATTTGGCAAATGAAGTATAGTGTGGGAAAATGTGAACCTGTCTACTTTGTCAATAAAAATAAAAAAACAGCATAATATCTAAATAGAGAGAGGTTGCAGGATTATGCACTGTCCTAGTACATGAATCGCAAAAAGTTAGTATGCAGTAGCAAGTGATTAGGTAGGTTAATAAGGTGCTCTCACGAGGAGACATAGGTTTAAGGTGAGGGGCAGGAGGTTTAGGGGGGATGTGAGCAAAACCTTTTTACCCAGAAGGTGGTGATGGTCTGGAATGCGCTGCCTGGGAGGATGTTGGAGACGGGTTGCCTCACATCCTTTAAAAAATACCTGGATGAGCACTTAGCACATCATAACATTTAAGGCTTTGGGCCAAATGCTGGTTAATGGGATTAGATGGGAGGTCCGTTGTTTCTTGCATGCCGGTGAAGACATGATGGGCCGAAGGGCCTCTATGATTCTAAGAATAAATCAGATTTGTGGATACATATGTCAATATGGAAGGATTGTGCTTGGCTTTAGTGCTTCAGTTAATAGCCTGTTAAGGCATATCTTACAGATTCATTTGAAGAATGGACACGTAAGTGATGTTCTGAAATAGTGCTGGTCTGTGGAACTTTAACTTGGCATAAGTGTGTGCCTTCAAAAGAAAAAAGGAGAAATATAAAATTAATAGGTGGAAGCCACTACACAATGGAGCAAAAACCTTTTTGAACTGATTTAATCTAGCCATTTATATGATTATATGAAACCATTATAAATGATACATTTGTCTGGAACAAGGTGACCCAGTCTTTTAGTAGTCTAAGTAATCTAGATATCAGCAAGTTATAATTTCATCAGTTGGCTGAGAGTAGAATGTCACTTTGTTTACCTGCTGGAGAGGATAATGGCTGGCCCTATCCATATGCTTACTTTCAAATAAAAGAATGAATTGACATGTATGCCATGCTCATCATTACATGGGTGACAGTTAAGTCTGGGAGGATACCATTAGATTAACCACAGAGTAATGTGTCTAAATTCCAAAAAGGTGGCTGATCATTAGATGACCCCCTTCTGAAATTCCATGTCACAGCACCCCCATCCACCCCTGCACAAGCAGTGGCTCCAGATTTTCTCCCTGAAACCCAATTGCCCCCTTTATTCCCCCCACACTTTCCTTACCTAGCCTGCGCTAGAACCCCTTGAACTTATCTTGATCAATGATGGCCAATTTGATTGGCCAGCTGCTCTAAAGGTAAGAAAGTCTTCCCAAGTGAGGAGAGGATGTCCTGCCTGCAGCCATTTAATGCTTGTTTGAGTATGAAATGGCTGTCGGCACTCGGAGTTGGCAGGGACCCGGGATGGTGGGAAGAGAGTCTTCGCCTTCTGAAAAATCCAAGACACATTCTTATTTCCTTTCAGTACAATAATGGAATTGGTTGTCAGGTGTACATTGGTAGTTCATCTGTACAATAATAACCTAATAAACAACGATCAACATGGATTTGGAAGGGGAAGAACCTGATTGATCCACCTCGTTTGATGAAGTGACAACTCCCATGATGATGGAAAACCTCTGACGCTTTATTGTGGAACTTTCTTGAAAGGCAGTTAGTTAATCTCAAAAGTTGTGGGATTCTTGGTAAACATTGGCAGTAGGGTAGAAAATAATTATTTTTTACAAGATTAATAGATTGGGGTTAAGTACTGAACAAAGTTAGCAGCAACTCCTCAAGGCTCCTTCCACAGCACCATCCAAACTTGCAATCTCTGCCACCTAGAAAGACAAAGGCAGCAGATGCGTGGCAACATCACCACCTGCAAATTCCCCTCCAAGCTACATAACCTCCTGACTTGGAATTATATCGCTGTTCCTTCATTGTTGCTGAATCAAAATCCTGCAACAATGTCCACATCCTGTGAAAGAATTCCTGAACTTCATAATTGAAGCCACTTTTTTCTAATGTGCATAAATGATCTGAATTCAGAAATTCAAGAGCGGTCACGTTTTCAGATAATCAGAGAGCCAGTGGAATTTTAGGAGAGAGGTTAGAAACTACTGAATGAATTAGATGTAGGCGTTTTGGTAGTCTTGATACTCAACACATATAGCATTTGGAGCTGCATCAACAGAGCCAGCAGAATGTTGAGCCATATCCATGTGCATACCATTTTCCATGCCTTAATGTTTTCAACAAACTTGGCAAGGTGACATTAGATTTCAATTTTCAGGTTACTAATGTAGATTATAAACAGGATCAAGCACCTACTCTTGTGGTTTCCACTCTACATCCTTTATATTCCCAGCTGTAGCACTGCACCTTTTATATTTATTTGAACTAGTAATTTATTGATGTATGCCAGGATAATAAATTGCTTGCTGCAGATTTTTTTGTTTTGATTGTTCATTGCTGGCATACCTGAGATGTTTCTGGGGGTGTGGGGGGATTGGGGGTGGTGGTTATACCTTGATTTGGGAAAAAAAATCAATTTAGAGAGAATGTTGTGGCCTTGATATTGTAGATAATGCTGAAAGATTGCATGCTATGATTAAAATACCAGTGTGTTTTAAAAAAAAAAATTGTACTTTTTGTTTTCTTTTGAAATGGTTGTTTAGACTAGCCAGCTGGCTTTGACTAGCTTTGCCTTTGCTGCATAATTTTTAAAAAATTATTTTGTTTCCCACTCCCCAGGTACTAAAGAATATTACTTGGTATGCTGAGCGCGTTTTGACTGAAATCTCATTGGGAAGTCTTCTTGTTCTTGTGGTGATACGAACTGTGCAGTACAACATGACCAGAACCAGGGTGAGGACTTTTAAATTTCTGACCCCACTCTTTTCTTCCACTCCCCTCTTCGCCTCTTAATTGTTTTTAAAACCCCCCTGCACACTGTCCTCCTGAAGGGGCTCCCCTGGTTTTATTGTTTTATACCTTCCATATACTATTTTTTTCAAACCCTCGCTATCCCTTGGCATCCAGGGTTTTCTGGACTTGCTGCCCTTACCCTTCACTTTTAGAAGAACATGTTGGCCCTGAACACTCACCATTTCACTGTTCAAAGATTCCCACTTTCCAAATGTAGAGCAAGTAGCTCCTTGAAAATATAGAGTTGTGGCCACGATCCCCAAAATGCTCGCCCACTGACTCTTCGACCACTTTCTCAGCTTAATTTCCTTCAGATTAAGTTTAGCACCCCCCCATCCCTAGTACTGGTGCAAAAAGCTCTCCTGGATGCACTCAAAAAATTCCACCCCATCTAATCCCTTCATACTAAGGCGATTCCAATTAATATCGGCCATGTTGAAATTCCCTTCTACTATAACCCTATTCCTTTCTCACCTCTTTGTGATTTACCTACATATCTGTTCCTCTATCTCCCATTGACTGTTGGGAGGCCTGTAGTATAATCTCAGCAAAGTGATTGTTCATTTTTTATTTCTAAACTCCACCCAAATGGCCTCATTTGAAGAGCTTCTACAACATCTTCTCTCATTACTGCAGTGATGATCTCTCTTATCAATAATGCGATGTCCCCACCTCTCCTACATTGCCTCCTCCCCATCAAGCCTGAAACTTCTATATCCTGGAATGTTGAGATGCCAGCCCTGCCCTTCTTTCAACCATGTCTCAGTGATTCCAACAATATCATATTTCCACATGCTGATTAACGCTCTAAGTTCACCTTCCTTACCAAACAGGCTCCTTGCATTAAAGTAGATGTGATTTAGCCCTCTAATCCTCCCATATGCTTCATCAGGCCCACGTCTTCTCTGCCTGCTGGACTGACCTAGTTTTCCTTCTATGTCTGACTGAACTTCACTCCCAACTGTACATCCACTCTGTGTTTCATCCTCTGCCAAATTAATTTGGTCTTTTTCTGGGATGTGAGTGTCGCTGGCAAGTCAGCATTTGTTGCCCCTCCCTAATTGCCCTCAATTTAAGTGGTTTGCTAGACCATTTCAAAACGCAGTTAAGTGTCAACCACATTGCTGTGCGTCTAGAGTCACATGGAGCCATAGAATCCCTACAATGCAGAAGGAGGCTGTGCAGCCCATCGAGCCTGCAACTACAACAATCCCACCCATACCCTATCCTTGTAACCCCATGTATTTACTCTGCTAGTCCCATTGACACTAAGCAGCAAGTTAGTATGGCCAATCCACCTAACCTGCACATCTTTGGAGTGTGGAAGGAAACCGGAGCACCCGGAGGAAACCCATGCAGACACGGGGAGAACGTGCAAACTCCACACAGATAGTGAGTGACCAGCAGAATTGAACCCAGCTCCCTGGCGCTTTAAGGCAGTAGTGCTAACCACTGTGCCACCGATCCGCCCCTCATATAGGCCAGACTGGGTAAGGATGGTAAATTTTCTTCCCTATACAGGACATTAGTGAGCCTGATGGATTTTAAAATCAATTAGTGATGGTCAGCATTATTCAGACTAGCTTTCAGATTTACAGATTACAGATTTTATTAATTGAATTTAAATTCCACCAGTTACCATGATGGAATTTGAACCCATGTTCCCAGAGCATCTGGGCAACTGAATTGCTAGTCCAGTGATATTACCACTATAACATTGCCTCCCCAGTCAGGCACAGTTTTATCTTTAACATGCACACTTTGATAGGAGAGATGGCAGTCAGAAATGTCTTTGATTGTTTACCAGATGCTGGACACATACCCATGTAGCAAGACAAAGTTTGCCTGCACTGGGTAGCAGAGCAGAGGTGCGTGTGTTCATGTTTGGAAGTAATAGCAGGTCTGTACTTCAGTATCATAAATGAGGCTTGGCACTTACATTTGAAATTAGTTAGCTTGTGACACGAGTGCCCTTACCCATTGTGATGGAAGAATTGCAGTGGAGAATAATGTGGATGTAGTAGATGCTGATTGGAGAAAATACTTAATTGGGGGAGAGTTAATTTCAGTGGGATGAGAACTGATCTGTCCCAGGAAAATTTGAATCAAAGATTGGCAGGCAAAACTGTGACAGAACAATGGGCTACCTTAAGAGGAGATTAATTTGGTAGCGTTGAGATATGTTACCGTGGCAGAGAAAGGTAGAGCAATCAAAGCCAGAGCTCCCTGGATGACGAAAGAGATAAAAAGTAAGATGAAACAGTAAAATGCGGCATATGATGAATGTCAGGCTAGTAGTATGTGTGAAAGTTAGGCTAAATGTGCATAGTTCAAGGGAGGAGTGAGAAAAGAAATTGTATGGCAAAAAATTAATGCCATAGTGTGAAGTGATACATTTTGATATCATGAACTAGGAAAGGCAGTATAAAAGGAAGGGTACAATTCTAATGGATGTTCAGGAACGGAGATGATGGGGCGGTTTGAATAAGTAGTTAAAAAGGCATAAGGGATTCTGGGCTTTATAAATAGGGGCATAGAGTACATAAACAAGGAAGATATGATTAACTTTTGTAGAACACTGGTTCAGCATCCACTGAAGATTTGTGTCCAATTCTGGGCATTTTAGGAAAAATTTGAAGGCTTTAGAGAGGATACAGAAAAGATCTACGAGAATGGTTCCAGGGATGAGGGACTTCAGTTCCGTGGACAGATTGTGTCATATCCCAGTATATTGTGAACTTGCAACCAATGTTTTTAAAATTAGACACACCATTAAAATGGCTGCTGGAAGTCTTGTGACTGTTGGTATTTTGAACTCAAAGTTCTAAGTCTCAATCAAATACCCAATTAAATATGGGCATCCACAGCCATCTGGGGAATTCACACATCCCTTTGTTTAAGAATGGATTATCCACAAAAAAGCTATAGAACTTTATCCGGCCTGTATCTGCTATTTCACCCTGGACAAAAGGGAACATAGAAACTCAGTTGTGTAAGATGGATGAGAAAGTGTCCTATCAACTGTATTATGATAGTTTCCCCTATCCAAACTAGGTTGGGTGGCAAACAACACCAAATGATCGGAATCACCATGCACATCATTATACATTTGGAAAAAGGACTTTGGGTTTATGCAAGTCATGTGATGGGAGAACCATTTTTGTCGTCTGCTTTTAAAACCAGCAAGAAACTACTTGCAAACAGAGTTCCACCCAACGCCATCAAACTAGTTGTAAATCATTCAAGCAGTAATAAAACAGCAACACCTTGAATTTGGAAGATCCTGACACGGAGGGAAGGACTCTCCAACCTGTTCTAGTTAAAGTTTACCTGAGAATCAACCTCCTGGAAATTCAACTACAAAAATCTTTACAACTTATGAGAATCCTTCACTTTACCAGACCTTCCCTTCACCTAAAGCACTAAAAAGCTATAGGCCTGCCATGAAAGAGACTGTGATAATTATAAACTGTAACAGTATATTACCTTAATCTAT
This sequence comes from Mustelus asterias, assembly GCF_964213995.1. Taxonomy (NCBI): domain Eukaryota; kingdom Metazoa; phylum Chordata; class Chondrichthyes; order Carcharhiniformes; family Triakidae; genus Mustelus; species Mustelus asterias. The sequence continues at coordinate 166,286,322 of NC_135801.1, forward strand.
CTAATCTTTGTATGTCTAAGTGTGAATGAGAGGAGTGAGTGAAATTATTGCATTAAAGTCAGGGTAAAGGTTTGAGAAATAATAACTTTATTTTAAAACTCATTTTTGTGAGTTAAAAAAAAACACCACCTACATGTGAAAATACCGATCATGGGCAGTAAAAAGGAAACATATAAATTATCATAAATTAAAATAGATTAGCGCTGCTGCCTCACAGCGCCAGGGATCCGAGTTCGATTCCCGGCTTGGGTCACTGTCTGTGTGGAGTTTGCACATTCTCCCTGTGCCTGCATAGTTTCCTCCAGGTGCTCCTTCACAGTCCAAAGATGTACAGGTTAGGTGAATTGGCCATGCTAAATGTGAGGTAATGCATTTTGGATGGTCTAATGCAGAAAGAAAACATACAGTAAATGGCAGAACCCTTAAGAGTATTGATAGGCAAAGGGATCTGGGTGTGCAGGTACACGGGCCACAAAGTGGCAACGCAGGTGGAGAAGGTAGTCAAGAAGGCATATGGCATGCTTGCCTTCATCGGCTGGGGCATCGAGTTTAAAAATTGGCAAGTCATGTTGCAGCTTCATAGAACCTTAGTTAGGCCGCACTTGGAATATAGTGTTCAATTCTGGTCGCCACACTACCATAAGGATGTGGAGGCTTTGGACAGGATACAGAAACGTATCCAAAGATGTGCGGGTTAGGTTGGTTGGCCAGGTTAAAAATTGCCCCTTAGAGTCCTGGGATGTGTAGGTTAGAGGGATTAGCGGGTAAATATGTGGGGGTAGGGCCTGGGTGGGATTGTGGTCGGTGCAGACTCGATGGGCCGAATGGCCTCCTTCTGCACTGTAGGGTTTCTATGAATCTTTCTATGAAAAAGGATACAGAAACGATTTACCAGGATGTTGTCTGGTATGGAGGGCATTAGCTATGAGGAGAGATTGGAGAAACTTGGTTTGCTCTCACTGGAACAATGGAGGCTGAGGGGCGACCTGATAGAAGTCTACAAGATTATGAGAGGCATGGACAGAGTAGATAGTTAGAAGGTTTTTCCCAGGGTGGAAGAGTCCATTACTAGGGACATAGGTTTAAGTGCGAGGGGCAAGGTTTAAAGGAGATGTACGAGAATTTTTTTACACAGAGGGTGGTGGGTGCCTGAGCGCGCTGCCGGGGGAGGTAGTGGAAGCAGATATAATAGTGAGTTTTAACGGACATCTTGACAAATACATGAATAGGATGGGAATAGAAGGATACGGTCCCCGGAAGGGTAGAGGATTTCAGTTAAGTCAGGCAGCATGGTCGGTGCAGGCTTGGAGGGCTGAAGGGCTGTAATTTTCTTTGTTCTTTATTCTAAATTCAGGAACCGACCTAGAACATTCTCTGCTTTGCTTCTAATCCAATTATATCCTTGCTTAAATAAGGAGACCAAAACTGCACTTCGTCCTCGAGGTGTGGTCCCACCAACGGTTGAAAAACTTCCCTACTTATATATTTTTGTGCATTGAGTGTTGAGGATCTAGAATGCATTGCTTTGGTGTGTGTTGGAGACAGATTCAGCTGTGGTTTTCAAAGGGAATTGGCTAAGCATCTGAAAAGAGAACATTTGAAGGGCTATGGGAAAAAGGATGGGGCAGTGGGATTGGTTTGGTTACTTGCAGAGGGCTGGCATTGACACAATTTCTGTGCTGTTACCATTCTATGATTCTATAATGCTTTAGATTTTCCTTCTCGGCAAGTATTAAATAATGAGGTACTGAGGCTGGAGTGGGGTCTAGGAATGAATGATTGTCATTCCTGTTTCTGACTGGAAACCAATCCATGTCAAATCTGCCTTTACTTTTCCAAAGGCCTACCAATGAAAGGACTGATCTAATAGTCCGCTCTCAGCAAACAGAAACTATCCTAACACCTATATTCCTAACTACAGAAAGAGACAAAATAGTCATGTAATTGTTCTTCGCCAATAGGATGGCGAAAAAGCAACACCACAACCACGATTACAATTGATTAATGAAATTGTTTGAAAACTAGGCCTTTTTTGCTGAATGTGTAGTTTTTTTATCTTGTTCTACCTTTGGAGATATGTTCTGTTTTACTTCATTATTTTGCCCACTTAATGGCCGACTTACAGCAAATGCTGCATTTCGTTGCACCGATCAATTTCCTATTTGTTTTCAAAATTGAACATCATTCTATGTGAATAGGTCATATTTTTAGTAAACTGCTTTCCACTGCACCCAAGGTGGGGTACATTAAGACATGATGGCTCAGCATAGGCTGTGATAGGGAGATAAAACTGATTGCTTCATATTGATTAAGTACACTACATGTTCTATCACGGGTATCATTAAAAAATTAGCGACACTTTTAAGCCAGATATTTTAAATTTTGGTACGCGTATCATTTCCCCACATTTAAATGAATTGTAAAGCTGATAACACTGTTCTATTTGCAGGGTTTAAAAGTATCAGTTTATATCTCAGATTTTACCCTGCTTTAAGAGATTTATTAAGGTATTCTACAAATAATTGAAAATTTAGGGATATTTAAGTCCCAATTGCTATCCAACTACTTGGTTAGTATTATTCTAGCTGGTTTTAATATGAAAGATTTGTCTGTCATGGAATTTTTGTGGTACCCACATAATGGGCTGGATTTTTGCTTCTGAGACACAGAGCTTGAGTCGGGAAATTTCTCAGTTCATCGCACGCATCTTGTATTGGTCATAGTTTTGTGTAGATTTAGAAGAGTCTTCAATATGGATGATACAGTTGATTATATTTTTATTGAATGTGTCCTTGGCTTGTATTCTGAGAGCTGCGTGGATTTTGTGTATCTCCTCCCCATTCCATCTGCCCTCTATTTTGCCCTACAATTGGCTGTCAAGCCTTCATTCCCTCTCCCACATCTTTTCCTTTAAGATGTTTCTTTAAATCCACCTCTTTGAATAAACTTTGGCTGATGTCTATTAATACCATTTTTGTCTGATTTGTACATCTATGAATCACCTTGAAATGTTTTTCAGTGTTTAAAGCATTGTAGTATAATATATCTTTTAAAATTCACAACTTTTTAGCTTTTACTTCTCATTCACTTTTTTTTATTAGGACAAATATCTCCATACAAATTGCTTGGCAGCATTAGCCAACATGTCTGCTCAGTTTCGTTCACTACATCAGTACGCAGCTCAGAGAATTATAAGGTAAGCTTTTTCTGATATTCTTGCAGAATCTGTGATCATCATAGGATTACATTCCGCTAAGTTTTAAAATAGCTTGTTCTTAGCCATTTTGGCTTCAATAAGTACTCGGGTGTCTTTCAAAAAAATTATTGGTTCAGTTGTTCTCATGTTATGAAGGCATAACGTTTTGAGGGAGTTGATTTGTGACAAAAAAGCAGATGCAAAGTTCTGGAGATATAATTTAGAAAATAAAGACTTTAGAAGAAAATACTTTTCAGAAAAGTACTTACTTTTGTTAAATACACAGTGGTGCAATTTATGACTTGGTGCGGTAAGGATAATGTTGGGTTAGCTTCCAATGAAAAGTATGCAAATAGATTTTTCCATCATCATTTCCAAGTCCCACCTCTGTAATAGACCTGTGGACTAAAAGCTTAGTTGACTATACTTTCTCAAGATGACCAGGATTGGCAATCATTGTGCTTTGCCAGCATTTCCCAGGACTTTTTTAAAGAATGGAGTTTAAGATGCTCCGTGTCCTATTTGACATGCTTATTAGCTGTGCATGGCTGATTAAAATTGCAAATCATCAGTTTGCCTGATGCAGCCTTTCTTTAATATTGTATGTAGATAGAAGTTAAATCAGAAAATCTAACCTATACACTGGACACATTCCCTTTGTGCTAGGTATGACTTTTTGTCTTCTGAAATGTGTGTACCTGCAAGTCAGAATACCTGAAAGGAGTGGTTATCCTGGAGAACCTAGCAACATGGAGCTTTTGCTGTTTCATGCTCCTGTCAGGGTACTTTAACCTGGTGTTGTGAGACTTCTTCCTGTCAGAGTACACAGAGCAGTGCCCAGTCCTGTGGCCTTCCTTACTTCAACTTAAGAATGAGTTCTCTGGAATTTATATCTGTAATCATGAACTCTACTAAATTGGACTGTTTTAAAACAAAAAAATGGAACCCAGGATCAACAGTCAGAATTATTGTTAACATGAGCATTGAAAGAGAAAAAGGAACATCTAGTACAGAAGTTAGATTTTTCACTCAAGTGAGGCAACACACATTTACAGAAACCAGATAATCTAGCTAAACTAGAAACAACTATTGGTCAGATTAAATAGCATTTGGTACTCCTGCAATGTACCACAGTGTATTTAACATTAATCGGTGCTTTTCTGCAAAGCACCTTCTCCAGTTCCAAAGAAGAGTCATATTGGATTTGAAATGCTGGTTGCGATTTTTCCGGCCTAGTCACACCTGGCGCAGATTGCTTTGGGGTTGGAGAATCATGGGTGAGGGGTCTAGCATGTTTAATGCTAGCGCAAAACCATGTTGGGATCCTTCCAGCCACCATGCCTGGACGTAATCTGGTTCCTGCCCAGTGAGGGTGGGAACAGATTAGCATATTTAAATAAAATAAATTCAATTGTGGCCAGGTTCTCCCTGCTCCCGGGATTCTCTGACACTCGGGTGCAGTGGGAACCCGGCAAGAATTACTACTGGTCTTTGCAAATGGAGACCTGGTGTGATGGACACGCTGGGGGAGCCATTGAAGTCCCTGGGTGGTCGGGGACATGGCTGGGCTGTTCCTACCTGTCAGTGCTAATCTGGCAGTGCCAACTAACAGTTTGACACTGCCAGATGGATGGTGCCAGGTTGGCACTGCCAAATGGGCATTGCCATGGTGCTGAGGCCAGGGCCTAAGAGGGTGGGACTTGAGGGAGTATAAAGGGGGGGGCTTGAATGGGATCAATAAATTGGGTTGGCATGAAGGGGGAGCCATTTGGAGGGCCCCGATGCCTTCAATGAGGAGAGTTCCCAAGTCTGGGGGGGGTCTTCAATTTCATTTTGATGGGATGCCCTTTAAAAACGGCACCTGTTCTCTGTGAAGCTGGGCTTGCCGGGGTGTTTAGGCCTCGCCCCTCTCAGAACCAGTGCAAAACTCTCTCCTCTTCGAAAAATGATGTGGGAAAATTGCGATCTGTTGGCGCAGACATGTCGGCGCAAAACACACCGGTTTTCTCACCCAAAATAACACTCATTTATTGGAACATTTCCACCGATTATCTCTGTTTCTCTCCTCACATATGCTGCCAACCTGATGGGTTTTTCCAGGACTCTGTTTATATTACCACCTTCTAAAACCTTTCTTTTCAAAAATATATTTCCAATATTTTTTGCCTGCTTTTTGGCACAAGTCAGATTTAAGTCCCTCAACTTGGTTGTTCACTAATATGAGATCAACAGGAAAAAGAAGACAAAAGGAAATTATTGCAGATACTGGAATCTGAAACAAAAACAGAAGATGCTGGAAATTCTCAGCAGATCTGACAGTATCTGTGGAGCGAGAATAGAATCAACATTTCGAGTCAGGATGACCCTTCGTCAGAGTCATGCAGATTTGAAAAGTTAGCTCTGTCCCCTCTCCATAGATACGGTTAGACCTGCTTAGATTTTCCAGCATTTTAAAGAAGGCACCTGTGAGTACTAAATGAAGCAAAAAACATTGCTTTAGTTGATGAAGGTCTGAGAGGTGTTGTTGATGAAACTGTAGCAACTTGCTGCAGTGCATTCTGTAGCTAGTATGCATTCCAGTTGTAGTACACTCATGTTAGATAGTGTGAATATTTAAGCTGGAGGAAAGGTTGCTGATCAAATAGACAGTTGTTTTTGTACAATGTGATCTTTGAGTGTAATTGCAAACTATCCAAGTAAGCTGACAGTTTTCCATCACACTCAATTTTGCCTAATAGGTTGTGGAAAGACTTTGGATAGTACGCAAAATACCCACACCTTGACCTGTTGTAGTGACAACGTTTATTCATGTGGCCAGTGTCCCTCCCTGCATGTTCTTCTACACATCTCATTAAATAAACATTGACCATCTAGCTTTATAATGACGGAGGAGTGAGAGATATGTGGGCCATGAGATTATAGTTGTGATGTTGAAGCCCCACCTCATCTCAAGAAGGCACAGTTCTTGAGCTACTTGATTTGATAATCTACTTCACGTGTGGTGACAAGTATCCTGTGTGAACATTGGACCTGGTCTCCTAAAAGATGGAGTGATGGTCATTCCCACCAATACTGAAACATCTAAAATAGACTGATTGATGAGGTCAGATAGATTATTCCCTTGTGTTGCTTCTATCACCTCCTGCTGCAAATTAAACCTTGCAACTTTGATCTTCAGGACTCAGCCAGCTTAGTCAGCCAGTGGTCGATATCAATTATGTGGCATTGCTATCTCCAGTGTTTCCTCCCAGTGGTGTTCAACATGGAAAAGTGCCAATTCATGAGGCGGGGAAGTAGGTGGAAGAAGTTTCCTTGCTTTAATGTAACCTGAAGACTTCATAGGATCAGGAGTCATGTTGAGGACTCCCAGGGCAACTCCCACCCAACTGTATGTCATTGTATCTCCACCTCTCAAGGGTTAGTCCTGTCATTGGGACGGGATGTACCCATAAATGCTGGTGTTGGAGTCTAATGTTATAATTCAAAGTGTTTTATGAAGTCCGCCTGGATTATAAGTTTTGCACTTTAAACTTGACAAGGATAAGCATGAGATGTTTCACTCCAGGTATGATTCAAATGACCCACTAGGGAGCTTTTATTGAACAAAGTTTATTTAAGAATACAGTTAACTTATAGAAAGAAAACTAGCAATAGCTTTTCCTAATTACAAACAAGAAAAAAAGAACCATGATATTCTATAAACCTTAACAACTAAATGCACTGTTCCAATACAACAAAACCACCTTATAAACATACATCTGCCACGGGTTGAACACAGAAAATAAGAATGCTCCCGTGATGCTTTAATTTAGTCCTTTGGTTGGAGAATTGAAACTCTGACTTCTCCGTTCTGGAAACTCCCAGCACCTTGAGGTAGAGATAATGCCACTGCTGGCTTCTAGCTAGTAAACCACCAACATCAGAATTTTTCATTCCAGGAAGGCAAGAAGAGCTGCTTCCAATATAACAGAATTTCTAATACCAGGGTGAGAGACACAGAAATATTGCCTTTCAATCTGAAGTCCAAACACCGTCTAACTAAAACAGCAGCCAAAACAGAAAGTAAGTACTCTTGGGAGTGAGAGAGAAACAATCTGTCCCACCTAACCTGTCAATGATTCTTCCCACAACACTTCAAAAAGGTTGTAAACTCCCAGAAAGTGCATTAGGCCCAGATTAAAAGTAAACAAAACCCCATTTAAACCATTTAAGCAGCAGTAAATGGACATCCAAGAAGTCAGCCGGTGCCACAATGAAAAACAAAAAAAAACAAGGCCTGCTTTACAAACTGCAGAGAATATCATTTAAAAAATACAGTTCTTACAGGCACAGTACCATCACAGTAGGATCTTGGTTGTTAGCCATGATCCAATGAGTGCAGGATAGCTCTTCCGATGTTGGTACCATCAGTCCTCAGAAGCTAGTATGTAGGACCTTGTAGAATTAGGCTTAATCTTTGTAGATGTTTCTTACAACCGAATGGTTTGTTGAGAAGAAATTGTTGTGGAACTGAAATCACATATAGGCAGACCAGAAACAACAGGAGTTTTCTTTCCTTTGGGTACATATTTTTAAAACAACAATCCGTCCACTTCTCGGATTTATTTAACTGAATTCAAATTCTCAAACTGTCGAGATGAAATTTGAACGTTGAATTTATGTTCTATGGCTTATTAGTCCAGGTCTCTGGATTACTGGTCCAGTAACATAACCACTCAGATGATATGCCCCATCCAATACTGATATTTGCTCATTTTGATCTAATTAATCCAAGAGTCCTGTGGCTACCATATCACAAGAAATGTTAAAACACCTTCTGTGGTTAATGGTTCCTGTGAGAAAAAGGCTTATTTATTTTAGAATGTTTTTCCGATTTAAATGAGCCATAAACAACGTCCAGCAGGATATTGCAGAAATCCCAATTTATTTGTCTTGAATAAACTGGTGAGTGCCTTATAGATTGTTAGGGTGGACTTGGCATTTTCTGAGGAAGTAGTTGTATTTCTCATGGGTGCACCCTCTTCTCCATTAGTTTTACTTCTAATTTTATTTAGTTTTTTTCATAACATCAGAAATGTTAATAGAGAATCAGTATCTAGTTGCAGAATTCTCAGTTCATCTTATCCATATCTAATCTATAACTAACTGTCATCTCTATACATTCCCAGAACCGATATGGTGAAGCCTAAACCATAGAACGTTCTTCACTAACATAAAACATGATAAAACACAATGGATGACGAGGTTATCAGTGGTCAACTTAGAGCGTCAGCGACTTAATCACTGATGTGTCCTCTCTCTCTATTCAACATTATAACAACAGTAACTTATATTTTTATTGAGCCTTTAACATAATGAAACACCCCAAAGCTACAGAGGAGCACTATAAAATAAATTGTGACATTCAACCATAAAAGGAGATATTAGGTGAGATCACAAAGTTTTGTCCAACAGGTAGGCTTCAAAGAATGCCTTAAAAGAGAAAACTGAGGTGGAGAAATATATTCCAGAAATTGGGACATTGGCAACTGAAGGCACATCTATCAATGGTGGAGCAATCAAAATTGAGAATGAACAAGAGGCTAGAAGAGTGCAGATATCTTAAAGTGGGTGATCTGGATAAGATTATAGAGATAGGACAGGGTCAAGGTCATTGTGAGTATTTGAAACAGAGGGTGAGAAATTTAAAATCAAGGTGTTGCATGATTGGGAGCTAATGTCGGCCAGCCAGCACAAGAGTGATGGAGGAACGGAGCTTACTACGAATGACCTCAAGCTTACAGAGGGTAGAATGTGAGACCAATCAGTAGTGCGTTGGAACAGTTAAGTCTAGAGATAACAAGGGATGAATGAGCGTTTCAACAGATGAGCTGAGACAAGTGATGTTATGGAGGTAGAAAAAGATGGTCTTAGTGAATGACTGATATGGAAACTCAATTTGAGATCACATGTGGCATCAAAGTTGCAAACTGGCTTAATCTCAGATTTGTCAGGGAGAGGAATGGAGTCTGTAACTAGGGGAAGGAGCTTGGATGAGGTCGGAAAACAATGGCTTTTGTCTTCCCAATATTTATTTGGAGGACATTTCTGTTCATCCAGTATTGGATGCCGGCTGAGTGGTCTGATAATTTGGCAACAATGAAGAGTTAAGGTGGCAGGGTAGAGCTGGCTGTTTTTTTAAATTAATTTTTTGGATGTGGGTGTCACTGGGTAGGTCAGAATTTATTACCTATCCCTGTGTTGTAGCTGTACTGAAATAGCTTGGCTAGGCATGTGGCAAGTTATGGAGCAGAAGTCTTCAGTGGTATTGCTGGAACATTGTCAGAGCCTTTGCAGTATCCAGTGCCTTCTACCATTTCTTGATATCAAGTGGAGTGAATTGAATTGGCTGTGGAGGCATCTGTGATACTGGAGGCCAAATTGGATCACTTGCTTGGCACTTGTGTTGTCAGTGTACTTATGAAAACTAATGGTCTGCTTTTGACTGATGTCAGGAGACAACGTGTAGATGAGAAATAGGATAAGGGCCAAGGATATGTCCTTGGAGAACATCAGAGGTAATGGTGTATGGGCAGGTAGAGAAGCTATTTCAAGTGACTCTCTGGCTGTGATTAGATTGATACAAATATAACTAGAGTTGTGCCCACCAGCTGGATGATAATGAAGGAGGATAGTGTGGTCAATTGTGTCAAAGCCTGCAGACAAGTGGAGAAGGATGAAGAGAAAACTTTTACCTTTGTCACAGTCATATAGATGGTGGAAGGATTCAAACATAAAGTTCTGGGAAAGATGGGAACAGAATTGTTTAGCAACAACCTGCTCGAGGACTTTGGAGAGGGACGAGAGGGGATGATAGTTTGCAAGGACAGTGGGGTCAATGTTTGGCTTTATGTGGAGAGGGGAAATGTTGCCAAATTGAAAGGAGAGAGGGACAACACCTGAAAAGAGAAAAATGTTTACAGTATCGGCAAATATGGAGGTCAGTTGAGGAAATTGGGTGAATAGTTTAGCAGGAATAGATTTGAAGGAACAAGATGTGGGTCACGTGGACAAGATGAGCTCAGAAAAGGCATGAGGGAAGTTAGGAAGGAAATTAAGGGAAGGTGCATTGTTCATGATTAGGGTGGGGGGGAACATTAATGGAAATTTGGCCAGGTGAGCTCGTGGAAGGAAAGAGATATATATTTCTCTTCGTGACAAAGAAGTCTATGAACTCCTTGTGCTTCTATACATTCCTCATGGGAATGTATAGAAGCTTCAAAAGTAATGTTGCATTTGTTAACTTCAAAAGTAATGTTGCATTTTGGAATTGAATGGTTTTTATTTAAAATAATAATTCAAACAACTGTTATTGCCAACAAGATTTCCTTATTCCAGTTTTGAAAAAGCAGTTGGAGTAGCCTGATGAATGGAGTTTTCATTCTTTCACATCTGAGTGTGTGTTTCTTAAAAAAGAAACTTCAGTTTAAATAATATGAAACTCATCTTGTAATTCATAAAGTATACTGCAGGAAAATGGGATAGGAAAAGTTATGTACAAAAAATTGTTTAGCATTGGATCAAGTGAACTGCAATAGCCCTTCCAGGTAAATAGTTGAATCCCAAAGTACCTTCTGTATCAGATTAATTGAAATAAAGTCAGGATATGAACTGGTATCCTTTTGGAGGTAATCAGTAGATAACCTGTAAATTGAAGTACAGTATTAAGAGATTGAATCATAGAATAACATGCACAGAAGCAAGTTATTTAGTCCAGCTCTTTGAAACAGCTATTGTGTTGATCCCACTGTCCTCTGCTTTGTATTTTATTCCCAAATAGTTAATATTACACTTTAATTCATATCTGTTGGTTATCCTTGTGCTTGAAATACATATGCTGCAATTGGTTTGGAACTTGGATGCCTGTGTATACAGATACTTATCCATGTGCATTTTACCCATTCGAAACAGTTAACTTCAAAAGTAATTTAAACTTGGCATGCCATTCTTTCATATTTTTTCTTTTTGCGTTGCTTACCTGATCTATAATTAATTTCATGACTCCTTAACATGATCTACAATGTATATTTGAACCCATCAAAAGTATGCAATGTCTTAAGATTCTGCTTGTCTGAATTAAACTATGTGATGAGATAAATACAAGGAAAATATGTTTGTAGGAACATGCATTGAAAGGTTGATGAGCTATTGCATTTATAAAAAATACTGTTTCTGTGTTTACCTGTCAACATGGCTTTGATATCTTTATGAATAAGTGTTTGGAAAAGTCTTTAGTGTCTGTTTGCAGGCAGATCACATTAAAAGCCATCAACTTCCCATGATATAATAAATGATACTTGCTGTTTTTTCTCCATAATCAAATGCTTTAAGGAAACAATAATGATGAAAAATAATGCCTTTAACATCAATTCTTAGCTATTATTGTTGAATAAATAGATGCTACCTTGGCTAATTGTCTGGACTCAACATTTAAGATGATTTTGGGTCAAGATATTTTCATATTTTCAACTGCAAAAAAACAGTTAACATGAATATTATAGCAAGATAGAAAATTGGTTCATGTGTTTCAAAAATTCAATAATTGATTTATCAGACCCATGCCAATCTGTCAAGCTGGTATCTGTTGAATCCATCCAATGTTTTACGAGTTAAGCTCCCATCTTGCACCTTTCTTAAACTGAAGCACATCTAAAACTTTGTTGCGCTTATCTGCCAACACCCCGATTTTAAAATTCTCATTTCGGTATTCCAATTCTTCTGAGACCTCTCTCCCTCTACCCATGTAACTTCCTCCAGCCCCACCACCCTCCAAGGACACTGCATTTCACTGAAAACACAAAACATATGTAAACAAAGTTATAAAGCGCATTCTCTTTGACCATGTTATAGTTGCCCAGTGGCCGCCTCCTCCTCCTCCTTATTCATCTGCTCGTATATTTGATTTGAATAGATTTATTATTGTCACACGTATTAGCATACAGTGAAAAGTATTGTTTCTTGTGCGCTATACAAAGCATACTGTTCATAGAGAAGGAAACGAGAGAGTGCAGAATGTAATGTTATTGTCATAGCTAGGGTGTAGAGAAAGTTCAACTTAATGCCAGGTAGGTCCATTCAAAAGTCTGATGGCAGCAGGGAAGAAGCTGTTCTTGAGTTGGATGGTACGTGACCTCAGACTTTTGTGTCTTTTTCCCAACGGAAGAAGTGGAAGAGAGAATGTCCGGGGTGCGTGAAGTCCTTAATTATGCTGGCTGCTTTGCCGAGGCAGCGGGAAGTGTAGACAGAGTCAATGGATGGGAGGCGTGATGGATTGGGCTACATTCACAACCTTTTGTAGTTTATTGCGGTCTTGGGCAGAGCAGGAACCATACCAAACTGTGATACAACCAGAAAGAATGCTTTCTATGGTGCATCTGTAAAGGTTGGTGAGAGTCCTAGCTGGCATGCCATATTTCCTTAGTCTTCTGAGAACGTAGAGGTGTTGGAGGGCTCGTAACTATAGTGTTGGCTTGGGGGGACCAGGACAGATTGATGGTGATCTGGACACCAAAAAACTTGAAGCTCTGACCCTTCCTATTTCGTCCCCATTGATGTAGGCAGGGGCATGTTTTCCTTTACGCTTCCTGACGTCAATGACAATCTCCTTTGTTTTGTTGGCATTTGAGGGAGAGATTATTGTCGCCACACCAGTTCACCAAATTCTCTATCTCATTCCTGTACTCTGTCTCATCATTGTTTGAGATCCGACCGACTACGGTGGTATTGTCAGCAAACTTGAAAATCGAGGGGAATTTGGCCACGCAGTCATAGGTGCATATATATGTATGTTATTAAATAGCTTGGTCAGAGGCGTGCCTTAAAACAGGAGAGAAAGGTGGAGAGGTTTATGTAGCAATTTGAGTTCATGTAGCAATTTGAACACAAACACAAGGCCTTTTGGCAGTTTGGAAATTTGGCATGTCAGCTACGACTCTCACCAACTTTTACAGATGCACCATAGAAAGCATTCTTTCTGGTTATATCACAGCTTGGTATGGCCCCTGCTCTGCCCAAGACCGCAAGGAACTACAAAAGGTCGTGAATGTAGCCCAATCCATCACGCAAACCAGCCTCCCATCCATTGACTCTGTCTACACTTCCCGCTGCCTCGACAAAACAGCCCAGCATAATTAAGGACCCCACGCAACCCCGGATATTCTCTCTTCCACCTTCTTCCTTTGGGAAAAAGTTATAAAAGTCTGAGGTCACGTACCAACCGATTCAAGGACAGCTTCTTCCCTGCTGCTGTCAGACTTTTGAATAGATTTGCCTTGCATTAAGTTGATCTTTCTCTACACCCTAGCTATGACTGTAACACTACATCCTGCACTCTCTCGTTTCCTTCTCTATGAACGGTATGCTTTGTCTGTATAGCGCGCAAGAAACAATACTTTTCACTGTATACTAATACATGTGACAACAATACATCAACAGCAGTAGTGGACTCGTCAACATTAAGAGCATTCAAATGGTTATTGGATAAACATATGGATGACATTGGAATAGTGTAGATTAGAGGGGCTTTAGATTGGTTCCACTGGTCGGCGCAACATCGAGGGCCGAAGGGCCTGTACTGCGCTATAATGTTCTATGTTCTAAATCAAATCCTTGTTGGATGCATGCAGCAGTGTTTTGATAAGCTGCAGATGTAGGCGAGAGGGATACAAACCATTTACAAAGAGATAGTGACAGGTTAAGTGGGCAAAACGTTGGCAAATGGAGTATAATGTGGGAAAATGTGAAGTTCATTTTGGAAGGGAGAACAAAGAAAGTGTTATTTAAATAGTGAAAAATTGCAAAAAGCTGCAACACAAAGGCACTTGGGGGTACTTGCACACAAAATACAAAGTTAGCACGTAGGTGCAGGTAATCAGGAAGGCTAATGGAATGTTGGCCCTTATTTCAAGGAGTTTGAGTAGCGAATTCTTTGTGCCACTTATTACTGTGACCACAAAGGTTTTCCCCTAATCCCCACCGACTTTAGACTTAGTAGGTCTCATTAGTGCCATACTTGGTGGAATGCTGCTTTAATGTGAAGGTCACTCTCATCTGATCTCTAGAACTCAGTTGTTATATTTGTGTTTGAGCCAATGCTGTAATGAGGTGTGGAGCCAAATGATGTTGATGGAATCCAAACTGAGCATTGGTGAGTAGATTATTGGTAAGTGTCATTTAATAAGTTGACAATTCCCTCCAACACTTAACTGATGATTGGAATAGACAGTTAAAGCAGCAATGGCCCATGTTGGACTTGTCCTGCTTACCTCGGCAATTTTCTACTTTGTCCAGTATGTGTCCGTGTTTTAGTTCTAATGGAGCAGCTTGAACAGGGACATGGCTAATTGTGGGTCATGTGTTCAGCACTATATCTGGATTGTTGTCGGAGCCTGTAGCCTTTGTTATGTCCTTTGCACTCCTTTACTTTCTGCTGTCGTACTGAGCGAATCAAATTGTTTGAACAATAGTATGTGTGATGTTGGGGACCTCTGGTTGGGACTCAAGAAGGAAGCCCTTCTAGCTGAGGAGATTTGGGAATATTTCAAAGCCTTGGCTTTGTAGTCATGAACCATGTTCTACCATCGTTATTGATGGGGATGTTCACCCTGTTAGTTGTTTGTTCGTTCACTACAATGAATGAACGGTGTTGCAGGACTGCAGAACTTTCATTTGATCTATTAGTTGTGGAAGTGCATGCTGCTTTTGCAGTTTAGTAGCCATGTAGTCTTGTGCTGCTACAGAAGGTTGAAACCTCATTTTCTGATACACCTGGTGCTGCATCCAGCATGCTTTTTTAGCATTCAGTAAGCCAGGATTGGTCATCTGTTGATTGATAAAGATGGAGAGATGATGCATTATAGTAGAGTGCAATTCTACCGCTGCTGATGACCCACAATTACTTATGGATGGAGGATGACACCAGTGTGAAAATGGATCTCGGCCTCCACAAGGACTGTGATGTAGTTACTCCTACTACTATCGTGGACAGATCTAAACTTAAACCCATCTAATAGGTGCAATAAAAGTGTTGTTTAAGTTCAAATAATTATGTTTTCCTCCTCAGGTTTTAATTTCCTGTAAATTATCTTTTTGCTCATCAATGTAATCATACGTAATATTGTTTGCCACTCAGTCCAGTGCCATCTCTCATTTATCTGATTATTGTGACTACAGATAAAATCGTTTAAAATTGCACCGAGTTCCTTTTTCTGAAAGAGAGAATTTTTCCCTTAACTACATTTCTCCTTAACTTTGTCTTTCAGTTACACATGCCGCCTCTTGCGGAGATACCTGTATGTATTGGACAAAATGTATTTCCCCCGTTCTCACTGCACCACATTGCAACAGTGGTTTTCAACTTGCAGTGACACTGGAGAGGACTTAATATACTTCCCTTGCTCCCACATTCTCAAGTCTTATGCGTCCAGGTTATTAACCTTTGCTGTTCCATGTACTGTGTTGCATGCTGCAGTTCCCATTTGCCTGATCTTGCATGTTGCTACAATGTTGTTGTACTGTCACTGTTGAAGCTGTGTGTTTTCCTCCTTCACTTGCAACTGGTTACCTTTGATAAATAATTGGAGGAGCTCCACAATGGCTTTTTGGATGTGTAATGTGATCTGTGCTAAGCCGTGCAGACCAGAATGCTCCAGATTTAATTCCTAAGCTGCGTTGAATTGATAAATTTGGTTGAAGCATTGCAATTTGGTCTCGGCATTCCAGGGTTAGGGAGTAGAGCTGCCCATTATACCTTGCTAGAGCTGTTGAAATGTTCTATGCATAAGGACAGAATGGGTCTGGACACAATAACTTTCCTGGTTGAATAGGCTATTAACCTGTCTATCATACCCAGTGAGCCATCTGATGACCACAATTACTTTGAAGTAATTGACACAATTTGAGAAGTAATTTGGTGTTTATCTTTAAACCTCTCGAAAGCTGCTTAAAAATCTTGACTGCAGTTGTGGATTGAAACTGGAATTTTAACTCTGGCCTTCCAGTTGCTGGCATAAAACACCAGCTGTAACTACCAGTTAAGCCTAAATTCTACATACTGAAACTGAACAGCAACCATATATTTAAACAGAATCTTAATGAATGTGCTGTATGATTCTAAGATATTAATATCAACAGATAAAAACTGTTGGGGGAAGCTCAAGGGACTAAAATGCAAAAAATCCCTGATAGCCAACATCCTAGAGTTCTAAAAGAGAGAACTTCAGAGCTTGTGGATGCACTGCTTATGATTTTCCAAAACATGTCTGTGTGTATTCGAAATTAGCAAATGTAACTCTGCTTTTCAAGAAAGGATGGAGAAAGAAAATGCAGAGCTACATGCCAGTAGGTTGGTAGTCACCGGGAAAATGCTGGAATCTATCATTAAGGAAGTCTTAACAATGCACTTAGAAAATCATAGTGTGATCAGACATGGTCATCATGGTTTTATGAAAGGAAAACAGTTTTTGACAAATTTATTAGAGTATTTTGAGATGTAGCTAGTAGGTTAGATAAAGGAGAACCAGTAGATGTAGTATATTAGGATTTTCAAAGAGCTTTGGATAAGGTTAATACACAGAATAAGGGCTGTTAGAGGTTGTTGGGAGATATATTAGCCTGGATGAGGGATGTGTTAATGGACAGAAAGCAGAGAGCAGCACTGGACTTTCAAGTTGACAGGCTGTGACTAGTAGAGTGCCGCAAGGATCATTGCTGGAGGCCTCAGTTATTTACCGTCTATGTTAATGACTTAAACGAAAAAGCAGAGAGTAATAGAATCATAGAATCTCTACAGTGCAGAAGCCATTCGACCCATTGAGTCTGCAGTGACTCTCCAAAAGAGCATCTTCCTCAGGTGAGAATACAAGCTGTGAGGAGGACATAGAGACAGTTTAAATGACTATGCAACGAGGTGTCAGATGGAGTGTAATGCAGGAAGTGTGAGGTCATTCACTTTAGTTGTAAGAATTGAAAAGCAAAACCTTTTTAAAACTTACAAATGTTGATGTTCAGAGAGACTTGGATTTACTCATGCAAGGAATACAAAGTTAGTATGCAGCAAGCAATTAAGAAGGAAAATGCCCTGGAGTCCTTTTTTTACAATGGAATTGGAATGCAAGAATAAAGAAATCTTGCTACAGTTGTGCAGGGTTTTGATGAGGCTACACCTGGAGTTCGTGTGCAATTTTGGTCTCCATACTGAAAGGATAGACTTGCATTGGAGACAGTACAACAAATGTTCACTGGATTGGACCTGGGGATAAGAAGGTTGTCTTATGGGAGGGTGAATAAACTGGATCTATATTCTCTGAAGTTCAGAAGAATGAAAGTGATCTTATTTTAAAAAATCAAGATTATGAAAGGGCTTAACAGGGTAAAGGTTATTTTCTCTTGTTGGGGAATATAGAATAACGAGGTAGAGTTTCAGGATAAGTGGCTGATCATTTAGGACTGAGATGAAGAGAAAATTCTTCAATCACAGAGTTGCAAATTTTTGGAATTCTCGACCCCAAAATGTTGTGAATGTTCCATTGTTGAACATGTTTATGGCTGAGATAGACAGATTTTTGGTGTTTCAATGAATCGAAGGTTATGGGGAGCAGGCAAGAGAGTTGAAGGCCAAGATCAGCCATGATCATATTGAATAGCAGAGCAAGCTCAACAGACTGTATGATTGAATTTTAAAATTTTACTTGGGTGATGGGGTCAAGAATGTCCATGGTTGCTCATAAGCAAATTAGTGTTTAATTGATCCTCTGTGTTCATTCCAGTATGCCTACTGCTCTAAATGGACAAATGTAGAAGTTTCCCACATGATACCTGTCTAGTAAATTACCATAACGATGAAGGGATGCAAAAACATAAGATGTCTGACATTTGTACTGTGTAGGTACACCATTTGGAGTAAAATAAGAACTAGTCTTGTATTTATATAAAAAACAAAGTACTGCGGATGCTGGAAATCTGAAACAAAAATTGAAAATGCTGGAAATAGTCAGTAGGTTAACATCTCGGAGAGAAAAACCGTTATCATTTCAGGCTGGTGCCTTCTCAGACTCGCACTAAGATACATGTGCAATAGTAGCTACTGGGTACTTAGATTAGACCATTTTCACATGTTAGCCCAGACTGAATTTTTTGCCAGGCTAGGCTATTCAACCATATTCAACTTTGCAATCCATCACAGGCGAGCTCAATCCTATTATTGTCTGCACATGCCCATTATATTGCAAGGATCATTGTTAGAGGTCATTGGTCAGTAGTGGAAGTCTGACCGATTTTACTTCACTAATTTCTAACCTAGAGGCTCAATCCGATCCCATTAACGGTGTGGCAACATAATACAAACGAAGGATTTACTTGAGACCTCCCTGATCTGAAGGGCTTTGTTATTATATTTATTCACCCCCTGAAAATTTCAAGAACTCTTGATTTCCACTTGTAAGGAATAGTGAGACCATCTTGTTGGTCAGCGGTCTGAAGCCCAGGAATTTCTAGATTAATAAGGGGATCAGGAGAATGGGTATGAGAAAAATATCAGCCATGATTGAATGGCGGAGCAGACTCAGTGGGCTGAGTGGCCTAATTCTGCTCCTATGTCTTATGGTCTATGTCTGTTGTTCCTAAATTACAGTTGACATGATAGTATGTTGTTGTGATTGAGTTCCAGAAAAAAAACTTTGTATTTTAAATGCAGCAAATGTATTCCTTCTATCCAGCAAGCTTTGCTGAACAATAATGTTCATTAACCTTGTCATAAAGGGGAGCTCTTCCCCATTGAATATAGGTGCACAGAATCTTGCAGTGATGTAATTTAACATAATTATTTGTCCTCCTCGTACAGGGGTATTGATTGTCAATTCTATTACCTCAACTAAAATCAAGTAAGTTAGGACTGAGCAGGGAATCTGAGACCTTCTGGTTAATGTGACTTACCATTATACCAGCGGTTCCCTGACCAACCTGTCACAAGGTGAGCATACAGATGCTATAAACAGTTGAGTTCCCCTTTTTCCCTCCCACAATTAATTTCAAAAGCAATTGTGCTGAATTATAGTGAATTATGTTGATAAAACTGAAGGCTTGCTAACTGGCAGATTTTGAGAATTTAAATGATAAAACACCCAATTTTTTTCAAAATTGGGCTCGCAATTTTTAAGGAGTTAATTTTATTAAGGCAATATCTTAAATCAGTGGAACATAAAAGCGTATGTAGATTACATGGCTACTTGAGCTGCCTACTCATTCAATCTTGTTGGTCAGTGGCCTGAAGTCAGGGAAAGTCTCTCAAATTCCTAAAATTGGTTGTATGTGAACAGTAACTTTTATTCCAGACAAATGTATTCACAACATATGCATTTGGTGTATTCTTAATAGGGTAATTTGAATTTTGTTTGCCTCCAAAAACCAGGATAGTGGATGTTGGAATTTATGCACACCACTAGGTTCAGACTTTCTATTTTCATAATTGTTTTAAGAAGATTGCTGTAGCTTTGATCCTTTATAACTTGCAAGCTCTGTAATGGTGCATGATGTTTCTTATGTACCTTGTTATGCCTTATGTGTTTGCATGTTGCATTTTATTAAAGTGTTTACACGCCAAGTTTATTTTTCCTGGTAAAAGCAAAATACTGCGGATGTTGGAATCTGAAACAAAAATAGAAAATGCTGGAAAATCTCAGCAGGTCTTACAGCATCTGTGGAGAGAGAATAGAGTCAACGTTTCGAGTCTGGATGACTCTTCGTCCGGGCTAGTCATCCAGACTCAAAACGCTGGCTCTATTCTCTCCCCACAAATGTTGTCAGACCTGCTGAGATTTTCCAGCATTTTCTGTTTTTGTTATTGTTTCTCGAGTCAGGCTGCCAACAGTAGAACCTTAATTCATTGGCATATTGTGTACATAGCCAATGTATGTCGGAGAATTTGTATGTCGGAGGATTTTTAAAAAATTTAGAGAAAAAAAAATTATCATGTACAAGATTGATTGATTAATTGATTTCTTTGTTTCTTCCTTTTTCTGAATGTGCCTCAGTGATACTGTGTGGACTTCAAGACGGATTAATATACACATAAAGGAGGAAGTGTCCTGCTAAATTTTGGATAGAATAATAGGCTGGAATTTTATAGCACCTTGTGGTGGATTTTCCTGCAGCGAATGCGACGAGCCATTGGCTACCGGTGGGATCTTCCAGTCCTGCCGTGGTCTACAGTGTTTTGCATGGTTCATCTGCCCCATCGCCGGGAACTCGCTGTGGCCAGAAAGTCCCACCTATAGAAAATAGGAGCAGGAGTAGCCATTTGAACCAGCTTCACAATTCAATATGATGATGGTTAATCCTCTATCTCAATACCATACTCCCACTCTCTCCCCATACCCTTTGACACCTTTCATGTCTCGAAGTCTTATCTATTTTCTTCTTAAACATATTCAATGACACAGTCTTCTGTGGTAAAGAATTCCACATGTTCACCACCCTCTAAATGAAGAAGTTTCACCTAATTTCAGTTCTAAATGGCCTACCCCATGTCCTGAAACTGTGACTCTTTGTTCTAGAACCCCCAACCAGGGGGAAGCATCATCCCTGCGTCCAGTTCTGTCAGAATTTAGAATCTAAGGGATTTTCACAGTAACTTCATTGCAGTGTTAATGTAAGCCTACTTGTGACACTAATAAATAAAATAAATAAATTGTATACGTTTCAATGAGATGCCTCTCTCATTCTTCTAAACTCCATTGAATGTAGGCCTGATCACCCCAATCTCTCCTTGTATGACATTCCTGCCATCCCAGAAATCTGTCTGATGTACCTTTGCTGCACTCCCCCTGAGGCAAGTATATCCTTTCTTGGGTAAGGAGACCAAAAACACAAACAATATTCCAGATATGGTCTCACCAAGGCCCTGTACAGCTGCAGTAAGATATCCTTGCTCTCATTCTTAAATCTTCTTGCAATGGCCAACATAGCATTTGCCTTCCTAACTGCTTGCTGCACCTGCATGCTTACTTTCAGTGACTGGTGTACAAGGTCACCCAGGGTCCCTTTGCACTGAAACATTTCCCAATCTGTAATTCTCTGTGTAGTGTTTAATATTGTCTCTAATTTCTTAGTCAGCCATTTCTACTGCATTTAATGCACCTAGTGAAAATAGTTTGGCAGCATGTTTTGGTTCAAAAAATTTAGTTATATTGCAGGACTAATTTGGAAACTGACACAGCGGGAAAGACAGCAGTTGTTCTGCTTTTGAACCTTCCCCAAAGAGGAGGTTTGCACTGGACAACAATGTAGAAATATTTCTAGACATGTAGGCTGAGTGTCAGCAACCAGTAGGAACTGATCAAGCAATGCCAAAAATACTCATTTACCTTTCTCCTGCTAATACTTTGATGGTGGGGCCAAGAAAAAACATATGTTGCCTCAATTTATATTGCAGCACTCCTTCTGAAGGCAGGACTTTGAGACAGGTGGATTAATGACCTGGGCTAGAGAACTATGGGTACTTTAAAAAAATAATTACTGACAGTCATTATGTTATCACTGGTTCAGAATGCCACATTATGATCCCAATGGAAGGAGTTCACTAAATATGAATTACTTTAGGCTGGCAATTTCAGAGCACTTAACATAGTGATAAACAGCAATGCAAAGGCACAGGAAAATCAATAGATAAGTTTTAGCATGTATAGCATTATGTGGTGTTTGTGCAGACTAAATATTTCTTTAAATTGAAGTTATAGCAGCATGTAATTATGAAAATGTTTTGAAAATTATAGTATGTTAAGGCCAAAGATCATTCTGATAAAATATTCACTTGTCATCAGACAGGACAATGGCATATCACACAGGATCATGATAATGGTAGGGTGCAGGTTCGGTCCTCAGTGTACACTCTATTGAATTGCAAATCTCAGCTGAACTACTGTGGAAATTGCAGCCTGTTGAAACAGAGGAACGAATCAGTTTTGTAGTGCTTTTGTGTGTCTCCTTGTGCGCCAAGTCATAGCTGGAGAATCAAGTGTTGGTTTATCTTTCCCCCCTTCACACATTGTTACCTCTGTTTTTTCCCTAACATGGCCCCTAACTATCCTTCATCTCATCCAATTTCTCATCTACATGCTGCCCTTTGGCAACATCACCATTGGTTTCAACCTGTATGCTGGCGATCCCTCTCTCGCACCTCCCCGACCCCTATGCTGTCTCTAAATTGTTAAACCTGCCTGGCATCTAGAACTGGGTGAGTAGACATATCCTCCACTAAATATTAAGAAGACCAGAGCAATTGTGCTCGATCCCCACCACAAATACTGTTCCCAAGTCACTGATTCTCTCCCCCTCTGGCAGCTGTCTGAGATGAACCAGACTATTCACAAGCTTAGTGTCATACTTGATCCTGAAATGAGCTTCCAACAACACATCCATGCCATCACTAAAGACTACCTGTTTCCACCTCTGTAACATTGCCTGACTCGGTCCTTGCCTAAGCTAATCTGCTGCTGAAACCCTCTTTCATATTTCATTATCTCCAGATGACTACTACAACACAATCTTGCATTCCTGCTGGCTTCACATGCTCTGTCTTCTGTAAACTTAAGGTAGTCCGAAATCTGCTGCCCATGTCTAAGATTGGACCAAGCCCTGTTCACCCATCACCACTGTGTTCTGTATTGGCTCCCAGATAAGCAATGTCTTGATTTTCAAATTCTCATTCTTGTTTTCATGACGTATCTCTGTCATCTCCTCAGCCCCTCGACCCTCTGAGATATTTGCCCTGCTCCAATTCTGGCCTCCTGAGCAATTCTGATTTTGATTCCCCGGCCCCCTCCATTGACAGCCATGTCTTCAAATGTTAAAACCCTAAAGCTTTGGAACTCCTGGCCTAAATCTCTTCACCTCTCTTTTGTCCATTAAGATTCTCCTTAAAACCTCCTTCCTTGTCCAAGTGCTGTCCTAATATTATCTTGCTACTTGGTGACAAATTTTGCTTATGACTTCTGTGAAGTGCCTTGGGTCGTTTTACTGTGATAAATGCAAGTTATTGCTGTTTTTTTAAATTGGCAAATGCCTGGGAAAGCATAGCTACAAAGGGCCCTGGAATAGACCCCAAAGAACGGGTTTCAGTTTGGCTCTAATGATCCACATAGTTGAGAGCCTAGTGGTTTTTACCACCGAGAAGAAGAGCTACAAGAGGGGGCATTTTGTATCCATTGAATTGAGGCCTCTAAGAAAGCTCTCCAAGAAAGGAAAGGAGTGGTGAAACCTGGGGATAGGGGCAATTTTTAAAATTATATTTTTGAAATCATTAACAATAATTCAAAGTGATATTTCAAATGATGTTTTGCAGGTACAGAAATTGTTAATTATAAATGATGTAACCTGAGTTTTTCTAATCTCGTTCATAAAACTGTCATTTAAATTAGTTAGATCCAGTCCAGTATTTATTAACCTTTAATGGCACATTCCAATTAATTACTATACAACAAAGGTTAATGACTTAGTGCTAATGCTGTTTAAACTTTGGATCATTTGACTGTTGACAGTTCTTGAATCACATGTGACAGTGAGACTTCCTTTCTATTTGAATATTGATTCGTAGAAATTTATAGAAACATAGAAGATAGGAGCAGGAGGAGGCCATTTGGCCCTTCGAGCCTGCTCCACCATTCATCACGATCATGGTGGAGCATCCAACTCAATAGCCTAATCCTGCTTTCTCCCCATAACTTTTGATCCCATTAGCCCAAAGTGCTATATCTAGCCGCCTCTTGAATACATTGTGTTTTGGCATCAACTACTTCCTGTGGTAATGAATTCCACAGGCTCACCGCTGTTTGGATGAAGAAATGTCGTCTCATCTTTTGATTTGATTTGATGTATTATTGTCACATGTATTAACATAGAGTGAAAAGAATTGTTTCTTGCGCGCTATACAGACAAAGCATACCGTTCAAAGAGAAGAAAGCGAGAGAGTGCAGAATGTAGTGTTACAGTCATAGCTAGGGTGTAGAGAAAGATCGATTTAATGCAAGGTAGGTCCATTCAAAAGTCTGACAGCAGCAGGGAAGAAGCTGTTCTTGAGTCGGTTGGTACGTGACCTCAGACTTTTGTATCTTTTTCCCAAAGTAAGGAGGTGGAAGAGAGAATGTCCGGGGTACGTGGGGTTCTTAATTATCCTGGCTGCTTTGCTGAGGTAGTGGGAAGTGTAGACTGAGTCAATGGATGGGAGGCTGGTTTGCGTGATGGATTGGGCTACATTCACGACCTTTTGTAGTTCCTTGCGATCTTGGGCAGAGCAGGAGCCATACCAAGCTGTGATACAACCAGAAAGGTTGCTTTCTATAGTGCATCTGTAAAAGTTGGTGAGATGCCAAATTTCCTTAGTCTTCTGAGAAAGTAGAGGCGTTGGTGGACTTTTTTAACTGTAGTGTTGGCATGGGGGGGACCAGGGCAGTTGTTGGTGATCTGTACACCTAAAACCTGAAGCTCCCGACCCTTTCTACTTCGTCCCTATTGATGTAGATAGGGGCATGTTCTCCTTTACACTTCCTGAAGTCAATGACAATCTCCTTCATTTTGTTGACATTGAGGAAGAGATTATTGTTGCCGCACCAGTTCACCAGATTTTCTATCTCATCTCTATCCTAAATGGTCTACCCCGAATCCTCAGACTGTGACCCCAGGTTCCGGACTCCCCCACTATCAGAAATATCCTCCCTGCATCTACCTTGTCTAGTCCTGTTAGAATTGTATAAGTCTCTATGAGAACCCTCCTCATTCGTCTGAACTCCAGCGAAAACAATCCGAACCTAGTCAATCTCTCCTCATACATTAGCCCCGCCATCCCCGGAATCAACCTGGTAAACTTTCGCTGTCAGGCAACACTGACCTAAACAAGAAAGCCAGATATGATCTAAGGAGATCCATCAAAGATGCCAAAAGATAATACCGAACCAAGCTAGAGTACCAGGCTAGCCACACCGGTCCCTGCCGCCTATGGTAAGGTCTGCAAGACATAACAGGCTACAAGGTTGAAGGCATTTAAAACGCCGGCTCCAACGCACCCCTCCCTGACAAGCTCAATGCATTCTATGCCCGTTTTGAGCAAGAGGTCAGCGAGAGCATGCCCTCCACCCTGGAAGCCCTGGATGAACCTGTATCAGGGGTCACCACTGCAGATGTCAGAGCAGCTTTCTTGATGGTCAACCCATGGAAAGCAACTGGCCCGGATGGGGTACCCGGACTTGCACTCAGATCGCATATCAGCTGGCGGAGGTATTCACAGACATAGAATCATAGAATCCCTACAGTGCAGAAAGAGGCCATTCGGCCCATCGAGTCTGCACCGACCGCAATCCCACCCAGGCCCTATCCCCGCTTAGTTACTCTGCTAATCCCTCTAATCTATCACATCCCAGGACACTAAGGGTTAATTTAACATGTCCAATCAACCTAACCCACACATCTTTGGACTGTGGGAGGAAATCGGAGCACCCGGAGGAAACCCACGCAAACATGGGAAAACGTGCAAACTCCACACAGACAGTGGCCCAAGCCGGGAATCGAACCCAAGTCCCTGGAGCTGTGAGGCAGCAGTGCAACCCACTGTACCACCGTGCCGCCCCTCTTCCATCTTCAACCTCTCTTTACAACAATCTGAGGTCCCTATCTGTTTCAAAAAGACAACCATCATCCCGGCACCGAAGAAAAACCAAGCAGCGTGCCTTAATGACTATCGGCCGGTGGCCCTGACATCCATCATTATGAAGTGCTTCGAAAGGTTAGTCGTGGCATGAATCAATTCCAGCCTCCCAGACGACCTGGAGCCACTGCAGTTTGCCTACCGTCGCAACAGGTCCACAGCACACGCCATTTCCCTGGCCCTGCACTCAACCCTGGAACACCTAGATAACAAGGACACCTATGTCAGACTCCTATTTATTGACTACAGCTCAGCCTTCAACACTATTATTCCCATGAAACTCAAAGAACAAAGAAAATTACAGCACAGGAACAGGCCCTTCGGCCCTCCAAGCCTGCACCAACCATGCTGCCCGACTTAACTAAAACTCCCTACACTTCCGAGGACCATATCCCTCCATTCCCATCCTATTCATGAATTTGTCAAGACGCCCCTTAAAAGTCACTACCGTACCTGCTTCCACTCCCTCCCCCGGCAACAAGTTCCAGGCACCCACTATTCTCTGTGTAAAAAATCTGCCTCGTACATCTCCTTTAAACCTTGCCCCTCGCACCTTAAACCTATGCCCCCTAGTAATTGACTCTTCCACCTGGGAAAAAGCTTCTGACTATCCACTCTGTCCATGCCTCTCATAACCTTGTAGACTTCTATCAGGTCTCCCCTCAACCTCCGTCGCTCCAGTGAGAACAAACCAAGGTTCTCCAACCTCTCCTCATAGCTAATGCCCTCCATACCAGGCAACATCCTGGTAAATCTTTTCTGTACCCTCTCCAAAGCCTCCACATCCTTCTGGTAGTGTGGCGACCAGAATTGAACACTATATTCCAAGTACGGTCTAACTAAGGTTCAAGAAGCTGCAACATGACTTGCCAATTTTTATACTCAATACCCCGGCCGATGAAGGCAAGCATGCCGTATGACTTTTTGACTACCTTCTCCACCTGCGTTGCCACTTTCAGTGACCTGTGTACCTGTACACTCAGATCCCTTTGCCTATCAATATTCTTAAAGGTTCTGCCATTTACTGTATATTTCATATCTGTATTAAACCTTCCAAAATGCATTACCTCACATTTGTCCGGATTAAACTTCATCTGCCATCTCTCCGCCCAAGTCTCCAGCTGATCTATATCCTGCTGTATCCTTTGATGGTCCTCATCGCTATCTGCAAATCCACCAACTTTTGTGTCGTCCGCAGACTTACTAATCAATCCAGTTACATTTTCCTCCAAATCATTTATTTATATATATATATATATATATATACCACAAACAGCAAAGGTCCCAGCACTGATCCCTGAGGAACACCACTTGTCACAGCCCTCCATTCAGAAACGCACTCTTCCACTGCTACCCTCTGTCTTCTTTGACCGAGCCAGTTTTGTATCCACCTTGCCAGCTCACCTCTGATCCCATGCGACTTCACCTTCTGCACCAGTCTGCCATGAAGGACTTTGTCAAAGGCCTTACTGAAGTCCATGTAGACAACATCCACTGCCCTACCCTCATCAATCATCTTTGTCACTTCCTCGAAAAACTCGATCAAGTTTGTGAGACACGATCTCCCTTTCACAAAGCCATGTTGCCTCTCACTAATACGTCCACTTATTTCCAAGTGGGAATAAAGCCTGTCTCGAAGAATCCTCTCCAATAATTTCCCTACCACTGATGTAAGGCTCACTGACCTGTAATTACCTGGATTATTCTTGCTACCCTTCTTAAACAAAGGAACAACATTGGCTATTCTCCAATCGTCTGGGACCTCCCCGTAGCCAGTGAGGATACAAAGATTTCCCTCAAGGCCCCAGCAATTTCCTCCCTTGCCTCTCTCAGTATTCTGGGGTATATCCCATCAGGCCCTGGGGGCTTGTCTACCTTAATGTTTCTCAAGAACCCCAATACCACCTCCTTTTTGATCTCAACATGACTCAAACTATTTACACATCCTTTCCCAGACTCATCTCCAAACTCCGTGGCCTGGGCCTCGGCACCTCCCTCTGCGGCTGGATCCTGAACATCCTAACTCACAGACCACAATCAGTAAGTATAGGCAACAACACCACCTTCACGATCATCCTCAACACCGGTGCCCCATAAGGCTGTGTTCCCAGCCCTCTACTATACTCCTTATACAATTATAACTGATCAAATTCCCCTCCAATTCAATTTTCAAGTTTGCTGACGACACCACCGTAGTGGGTCGGATCTCAAACAATGACGAGACAGAGTATAGGAATGAGATAGAGAATCTGGTGAACTGGTGGGGCAACAATAATCTCTCTCTCAATGTCAACAAAATGAAGGAGATTGTCATCGACTTCAGGAAGCGTAAAGGAGAACGTGCTCCTATCTACATCAATGGGGACGAAGTAGAAAGGGTCGAGAGCTTCAGGTTTTTAGGTGTCCAGATCACCAACAACCTGTCCTGGTCCCCCCCATGCCGACACTATAGTTAAGAAAGTCCACCAACGCCTCTACTTTCTCAAAAGACTAAGGAAATTTGGCGTGTCAGCTACGACTCTCGCCAACCTTTACAGATGCACCATAGAAAGCATTCTTTCTGGTTGTATCACAGCTTGGTATGGCTCCTGCTCTGCCCAAGACCGCCAGGAACTACAAAAGGTCGTGAATGTAGCCCAATCCATCCATTGACTCTGTCTACACTTCCCACTGCCTTGGCAAAGCAGCCAGCGTAATTAAGGACTCCACACACCCTGGACCTTCTCTTTTTCACCTTCTTCCTTTGGGAAAAAGATCCAAAAGTCTGAGGTCACGTATCAACCGACTCAAGAACAGCTTCTTCCCTGCTGCAGTCAGACTTTTGAATGGACTTGCCTTGCATTAAGTTGATCTTTCTCTGCACCCTAGCTATGACTGTAACACTACATTCTGCACTCTCTCGTTCCCTTCTCCAGGAATGATATGTTTTGTCTGTATAGCTGGCAAGAAACAATACTTTTCGCTGTATGTTAATACATGTGACAATAATAAATCAAATCAAATCGAGCGCAAGAACATCCTTCCTCAGAAAAGGAGACCAAAATTGCACACAATATTCTAGGTGTTGCCTCACTAAGGCCCTGTATAATTGCAACAGCACATCCCTGCTCCTATACTCAACCTCTCGCAATGAAGACTAACTTGCCATTTACCTTCTTTACCTCCTGCTGCACTTACGTGCTTACCTTCAGTGACTGGTGCACAAGGGCATCCAGGCCCCGCTGCACACTCCCCTCTCCCAATTTGCAGCCATTCAGGTAGTAATCTGCCACCTTGTTTTTGCTTCCAAAGTGAATAACCTCACATTTATCGAAATTATACTGCATCTGCCATTGATTTGCCCACTCACCCAACCTGTCCAGATCATGCTGAGGGATCACTGCCAACTTCGATGGCAACCATTCACTTGTCTCTAATAACAAAAGTGCTTTTGTCATGAAAAACAGTTTATCAGTTGTTGAATCCAATTCTTCAGATAAGATTGAAGAAAGGACCTGCGTTTGTAAAGGCAGTCTGAAAATGTTAATGGTTGACAATGAAGAAAATAATGAATACTTTGAATTAATTGCAATGGGGGTAATTAAATGTTAGGGTTTCAATCAATTACATCATAAATCACTGGAATATGTTATTCTGACGTTTAATATTAGATGCTGCTTCCAAAGTACTTCAGCATACTCGTTTTCATTTTTTAAAAATACATTCTTAGGATTTTATAATGGAGATGAACTGGTGAAGTGAGAGTGACTGCCCTGCTTGTTTGTCATTAATTATTAAATTTCCTTCAGTTACATGTGCAAAAAACTGAATTCCTACTCTTCATCTCTTGCAATTACCCACATATCTTCAACCTCGACTCCATTCTCTAGAATAAACACAACCAAGCCAAACTTAGAGTAGTACTCACCCCTGATCTCTGCACCTTTTCAACATTGGTAAATTATCAAGACCTTGTTCTTTCACCTGTCAAACAAACTTTGGTTTCTTTGCCTCCACCCATTCCAAACTGCAACTGAGAATGTGGTCGTCTACACCCATACATAGTAAGTCTTGCACACTTTTCATTCCTAACCTTGTAAAGCTCTCTTTGTTTTCCATGTCCAAAAAATTAGTGTTGTCAGTTAGTGACCCCCAGGTCATTGGGGCACACTCAACGTCTCACTACAGCTTCTAATTGTAGAAATTGAAACTGCATCTTTTTAGTTGTCTTCTTATCTTCATTCGATACTCATTTGTTTGCAAAATATTACACGTTCATCTCAATGAGATGATGTGGTACATCCTGTGTATATTTTAAGAAAAGAGAAAGCTTGAAACATTTATATAAATGTCACTTGCAATTCAAGAGTGCTCCTGTATAATGACCTTAATCTTGAATGTACATTTGACAGGCTTGTTTTAGATTAAAGTTTATTAACAATGCCATGATTGGGCAGCCATCTTAATGCTGCTGAAGCTGGGGTACAGAAATACATGTTTGGTTGCTCAGCATCAACTTGCCAGAAGCTGTTGAAAGTAGTGCATAGCAGGAAAAATCTGAGGCTAATGTTTCTCATCTGAGCTTCGGAAATACTGAGAAGTTGGCTGCTGTGATCAGGCAGCCAAGAACGTTGTGTGAAATTTTGAGTTGTACTTGTCAGGTGAATACTCCAAGGATGAAGTCATTTTATGAGGTTAGCCTTGAACATTTGTTTAATTACAGTCATGGATTATTAAATTAAGTAATGTTGTCTTACCAACTCATGAACACAGTAATAAAAACAGAAAATGCTGAAAATAGTCAACAGGTCAGGCAGGATCTGTGGAGAGAGAAACAGAGATAATGGACATGAAATATTAACTCTTGTTTCTCTCTCCACAGATCCTGTCTGATTTGCTGAATGTTTCCATCACTTTTTGCACCATTTCAGATTTACAATATCCACCATATTGTGCCTTAGTTTTCATGATTTAGAGAACAAGGTGAGGCAGATAAAGGATGCGCATGGCAAATGTCAGGTGAATAATATTTGAGAAAACCAGGCTAAAATTCAAAGAGGAGATTTAAAAGGAAATGAGAGGCAGAAAGAAAGCGTGTGATGAGAGACTGCAGTTAATAGCAAAAGGGAGTAAAGGAGGGGGGTGGGGGGATAGTAGAGCCGCTGAGCGACCAAAATGGAAACGTGGTAGTTGAAATACTAGCTGGGAGTTTTAGAAAGGATTGTTTTACTTAAAATTGATAAGTTATTATAACTGGATGGAATGCCGAAGGAAGTAAGGGCCTAAAATGCAGTGCTTAATAGATGTAGAGGAGATACCAGAGAATTGGAGAATTGCAAATGTCCTACTCTTGTTCAAAAAAACTACAAGACGGTCAGTTTAACCTCAAGAGTAGGAAAACTTTAAGAAACTATAATCTGGGACAAAATTAACAGTTGTTAGACATGTATATTAATCAAGGAAGACCAGCATGAATTTATTAAAGGCAAATAGTGTTTAACCTACTTGATTGAGTATTTTGATGAGATAACTGAGAGGGTTGATGTGGGTGTATGAGGACTTCCAAAGAAGAGATGACAAATGAAAGGATGAAATTCTAAAGGGGATGCAGAAAGAGAGAGATCTGGGCATACATGTGCACAAGTCATTGAATATGGCAGGGCATGGTGAGAAAGTAATTTAAAAAGTATATGGGATCCTGGGTTTATAAATTGAAGCATAGAGTACAAAAGAAGGAAGTTTGATAAACCTTCGTAAAAACACTTTTTCATCCTCTGGAGTATTATTTTTAATTCTGGGTACCATACTTGAAGAAAGATGTGAAAGCTTTAGGAAAGTTGTATAAAAGATCTACGAGAATAATTCCAGGGATGAGAGGCTTCAATTATATGGATAGACTGGAGACATTAGGGTTGTCCTCCTGGGAAACTATTGAATGGCCTACTCCTGCTCCTAATACTTAGGTTCTAGTGAGAGGACATTCAATGAAAATGTTCAAAATCTGGAGGATTCTATATGGAGTAGATGGAGTGAAGCTGTTGGCATTGCAGGGGCTGTGGGGAACAATTCAGAGGTTTTACTATTTGAGGTTTTGAGTGTGAATTTGGACCATAACTCCTCTGGCACACTCAGCAGAATGCCTATGATATTAGTTCCTACGTGGACATGACAACTGGATCCTTCCCCTCTCATTTAAGAAAATAAAACATAAGAAATAGGAGCAGAAGTAGACATTTTGACCACTTGACCCTGCTCTGCCATTCAGTAAGACCAAGGCTGATCTAATTGTGACCTCCCCCGCCACCCCCCGGCTCCCTTGTGAATCAAGAATCTAAAGCCTTGAATTTGTTCAATGGTAGTCATGATGTGGAGATGCCGGCGTTGGATTGGGGTAAACACAGTAAGAAGTTTAACAACACCAGGTTAAAGTCCAACAGGTTTATTTGGTAGCAAAAGCCACACAAGCTTTCGGAGCTCCAAGCCCCTTCTTCAGGTGACTCACCTGAAGAAGGGGCTTGGAGCTCCGAAAGCTTGTGTGGCTTTTGCTACCAAATAAACCTGTTGGACTTTAACCTGGTGTTGTTAAACTTCTTACTTTGTTCAATGGGCCAGGCTCCCTGATCATTGGGGAAGAGAATTGTAAGGACAAAGCACTATTTTGTGCCTTGAATCACAATAATACAAATAATGCTAAAGTACAGCATATAGTTATGTTAAAATACTATTACGTTAATCGTTGGTTAGCTCAGTTGGCTGGATGGGATTCGGTTAGCTCGTTTGGCTGGCTGACTGATTCTTGATGCAGAGCAACACCAACAGCGCAGGCTCAATTCCTGTACCAGTTGAGGTTATTCATCAAGACCCATCTTTTCAACCATGTCCCTCACCTGAGGGTATGGTGATCTTCAGGTTAAATCATCACCAGTCAGGTCTCCCCCTAAAGGGGAGAACAGCCTATGGTCATCTGGGATTTTGATGACATTTTATTATGCCAATGACATGAAAAATTAAGTAGAAAATGGATAAATTCTCATACGTAATTGCTGCAGTAGAATTATTGAAATTGGCCCCAGTGTTCTATTCCAATGTTATTTTCATTATTTTTTTTCTTTATAGTTATTTCTGGTTACATGCCCCTGTTTCGCTCTTGTTCACCTTTTTGAAAAAAATAGTTTGTATTAGTTCCGTGATTGTCTAGTGGCAGCATTTGCCAGTAAATACAAATCTCACATTCTATTTCTAAGGGATTCAGTTCATCTTTCTTAGCTTTTCTCTATTTATTTTTCTCTGATTTTTCTTTTTTTAATTTCCTTTCCTCCTCCTCACCAAAAGAAGTACAATTCAGATCATTGGAATGAGGATTTATTCACTCCAGGTTCAATTTCAGGGCGAGCAAGGCCAGAAAATCCCACCCGTGAGTTTTGGTGGAGAGTGTCAGCATGGCCTTTGACTGCAGACATCATCACAACTAAGCCCTGTCTTGCCTGTCGCATGTACACTTCCAGCAGGGATTGTTATAAAGTTAACAGTAGCAAAAAACTTGTTTGGATTTCTCTCTACCAGTCCCCACCCCACTTCCTAACCTGAGGCTAGTTGTAATGCTCACTAGGAAACTGGGCTGTGACCCAGGCTTATTTCATGGTATTCTAACATGGAAGCTTTAATTCCAGCAGGCTGGACTGGTTATGAATCCAGATCTGAGCAGTGAAAGACCAATTCTTTAACCTGCATTTTTAAAGTGATAATTTGCTGTCCTCTAATTACTTTCCAGTGCTCTATCCTGTGCAGCACAGAGCATACTACTTCAAACCAACTAATTTGGTGCTTTGCAGTGGCTCTAGGATAGCCTTTTCTCTAATTATTATATTTCTCTTCCCGATCTCGACTTGTGGGAAATGCTTGGCCTTAACTTTGTCTTTGCACAATAGTATGACTGAGATGTTAAGTTGGTGTGGTAGATCAAACTTGACATGCTACGCATTGCCAGTTGTTCTGTTGCCTAGACATTTTTCCATTATATAAAAGAGAAAAAAACTACATCTTGCATTTCTGCGGTTCCTTTTTTCACTAAGAAAGTTGGCCATGTCTCTTGTGTTGCTTTGAGTGTTTTATAAGACACTCTGAAGATGATAGCATCATTGAAAAATGCCAGATTTGGCATCTATTTTTCTCCCAAGTCTAGTGAAGTTATTTCATAATACAGAAACAAGACAGGAGCTAAGTGGTACTGTGTAAATTTGCAGTTTTGAAATAAAATCCAAACTGAGTAGACTCTTTGTAAAGCTTTCAGTGACCATCAGATGAAATGTAAATCCTTGTTAATGCAACTTGTTAAAAAGGAAATATATTCTACCAAATCTCCTCTTATCCAGAAATGTTTACCTTGCTTATCCTTTGTAATGTTGGTTGCATATCAAATGTTACAGGGCTCCTGCTGTATGTGACAAGTTCCACTTCATTGATAGCACAATCTCTTTCCTTTCTCTCACAACCTCTTCCCTACATCGCTCATATTCCAGTGGACTGAATCTTTATGACTTTCATAATGGTAAAATCTACAAAAATATCCATAGATCAATTGTCTGTAAGCACTAATACTAGAGGTACATATCAAAAGTAGCAGAGATTGTAAATTTACAATTAGTAATTTAGTTAATGTGACAATCTGGTAGTTAGCAGTTCTTCATTATGTAGTGGAGATAGAAAAAAAAGTAAAAGTCAGGACTTAAAATACAATAGAAAATGCAGGTCAGACAGTAAATTGTAAAAAGATAGAAAACAGAATGGTTTCATTTGGACTTTTTGGAGCCTACAGGACAAACATGCTCATAATTTTCAGTCCTTGTGACACTGAATTAGTTGCTTCACTCAGCTACCAGGAAGGTAGTTGGTGTGGGAAATATGTCACGTTAAGCAGGAGTGCTTTACTGAGGTTGATGTTTAAATATGTCGTTAGAGCATGAATTGTGATGTAAAAGAAATGTGCCTTACTAAACCTGAAGACCTGCTGCATAGCTCATTAACTGAGTGAGCATTCAGTAATTGAAAGGTGGACTCAAACTTTCATTCTTCTGTAGGGGCTAAAGTGTGCCATAAACCTCCAATATTTCTGTATTATTGAATATATTGTGGGCCACCAATAATCTCTCAGTTTTAGAGTCATTTACAGCACAGAACTTGGCCATTTAACTCATTACGCCCATGCTACCTCCTCACGGAGCTATCCAGTCAGTCCAATCCCTGTGTTGTTTCATAGCCCTGAGTTATTTCCTACAAATGTTCATCCAATTTCATTTTGAAATCATTGTTTGTCTCATGGGCAACAAATTCAGGTCATCACCACTCACTGTGTAAAAAAAAAGTTCTTCCTATCACTTGCCCAAAATCTTAAATCTGTGACCCCCAGTCCTTGTATAATGAGCTAATTGGACGAGTGTTTCCTTGTCTACTTTATCTAAGCCTGTCATAATCTTCTTGTTGTTGTTCGTCCATCGTCGTCAATGAGGACCTTGACACCATTAGTCATTATGAGGCTGGATGCGGTGTGTCCGAAGATGACTGATCAGGCCAATTCGGGCACGGAATGTCGTGGCACATATTGGGCAAACTTGTGTAGGCACTGTAGTTGTTGCGCTGGTGGCTCTGGACTTGCGCAGCTCATGCTTAAGTTGTACTTCAGCATTGTACCTTGCTTCATAAGCTTGACAGCCCTTGTGGATGAAGCAGCGCCAGGTAAGGCGGTTTTGTGCCAGCGTTTCCCAGGTGGTCGTGTCTATGTCAAGTGACTTCAGGGAGGCCTTGAGTGTATCTTTGTAACGTTTCTTCTGCTCTCCATGCGAGCGTCTTCCAGCAGAGAGTTCCCCAAAAAGGAGCTGCTTGGGTATGCGCTCGTCCAGCATACGGATGACATGACCTGCCCAACGGGTCTGTGCTCTCATCAGCAGTGTGTGGACTGATAGTAGACTTGCTCTAGAGAGAACTTCAGTGTCTGGTACTTTGTCTTGCCATCTGATGCATAATATTCTGCGAAGACAAGTCATGTGGAAATGATTGAGCTGTCTTGCATGTCTTCGATACACACTCCACGTTTCACAGGCATACAGGAGGGTAGTGAGTACCACGGCGCTGTAGACCTTCAGTTTTGTTGCTGGGCTGATTCCTCGACGATCCCATACAGTGGAACACAGTCTACCGAAGTTAACTTCTGTATCAATAGTCACTGCTCGGGAGAGGGTACTGCCAAGATAAGTGAACTGGTCCATTGCCTGTAGTTTCTGCCCTTTGATTGTGATTATGGGTTCTGTGTGCGGTGCATGAGGAGCAGGCTGGTGCATGACTTTGGTCTTTTTAATGCTGATGGTGAGTCCAAAGTTGTCACAAGCCGTGGAAAATTTGTCCATACCGACTTGCATCTCTGGCTCTGAGCCAGTATACAGGGCGCAGTCATCGGCAAAGAGGAAGTCTCTCAGAACTGTCTCCTTCACTTTAGTAATAGCTTGAAGTCTCCTCAGGTTGAAGAGCTTCCCATCCACTCTGTACTTAAGGCTGATTCCAGCATGTCCTGGAAGGCATCATTCAGCATGGCAGTAAACATCATGCTGAACAGTGTGGGTGCGAGCACACAGCCCTGTTTGACACCATTGGTGACTGGGAATGCCTCAGAGGATTCTCCGCCGTCCAGTACTCTGGCCATCATGGAACTGGCGTACCATCTGAATTAATTTGGGGGGGCAACCGAACTTTGACACGATCCTCCACAGGCCTTGTCGGCTGACAGTGTCGAAGGCTTTCGTGAGGTCAACAAAGATTGTGTAGAGCTCATGATTCTGCTCCTGACACTTCTCCTGAAGTTGGCGCGGGGCAAAAATCATGTCAATAGTCCCATGACCTTTGCGGAAGCCACACTGTGACTCTGGAAGCAGGCCCAGCTCCAGATGAGTGACCAGACGATTTAGCAGGACTCTTGTGAGGGTTTTCCTGCGATGGAGAGCAGCAAGATTCCTCGATGGTTGTTGCATACTTGTCGATTGCCCTTCCTCTTGTAGAGGTGTACGATGGAAGCATCCTTAAGTTCCTGAGGAATGGATCCTTGCTTCCAAAAGGACTGGAACAACTCGGTGAGCTTCTCGATAAGTACAGGACCAGCAGCTTTGTAGATCTCTGCGGGTATGGCATCTGCCCCTGGGGCTTTGCCACTAGATAGCTGGCTAACAGCTTTCGTGACTTCGGCTACTACCGGTGGGTCATCCATGGCGCTGTTGATATCGACCTGGGGAATCCTGCTATCGCCTCATCGTCCTCTAACAAATCTCCCTTCAATTTCCTTTGCTTCAAGGCAAACAACGCCTGTCTTTTCCAACCTAACCTTGTATCTAAAACCCCCTTTCCAGAACCATTCTGGTCATTGGGGGCGGCATGGCGGCATAGTGGTTATCACTGCTGCCTCTCCGTGCCAGGGTTCGATTCCAGGCTTGGGTCACTGTCTGTGCGGAATCTGCGTGTTCTCCGCGTATCTGCATGGGTTTCCTCCGAGTCCAAAAGACGTGCTGGTTAGGTGCATTGGCCATGTTAAATTCTCCCTTGGTATACCGGAAAAGGTGCCGGAGTGTGGCAACTAGGGGATTTTCAAGTGTTAATGTAAGCCTACTTGTGACATTTATAAATAAACTATAAAATCTCCTTTGCAGTCTCTGAAGTACCCACATGTCCTTCCTAAAGTGTGGTGGCCAGAATTGGACACACTGCTCTCGTTATGGCCTAACCAGAGCTTTATAAAAAGTCAGCATAACTTTCCTGCTTTTGTACTGAATACCTCTATTTGTGCTTTGCTAGCAACTCTCGTATGTCCAACCTCAAATAGTGTGACAAGTATAAGGCAAATTGGGTTTAAAATAGTGTTACTTGGATCTAACAATATGTTGCAAAGATCAATGCAGATGCACCTCTAAAATGCATCACCTGTTACCTCTGCATTACATTCCAGCTACCACTTGTCTGCCCATTTTGCTAGCTTATATATGGCCTGTTGAAGGTAATTTGTATCATCCTCACTGTTCGCCACTTCTTCAAACTTGGTATCATCTGCAAATGTTAAAACTTTACTCCAAGAAAGAAATTGAAGTTCAGATTTAGAAGTTTGTTAGAGTCACAAATTGTGATAACGATTTCAACCCTTC
Source organism: Mustelus asterias (assembly GCF_964213995.1). Classification (NCBI taxonomy): domain Eukaryota; kingdom Metazoa; phylum Chordata; class Chondrichthyes; order Carcharhiniformes; family Triakidae; genus Mustelus; species Mustelus asterias. Next base: position 166,324,402 of record NC_135801.1, read on the forward strand.
ATAATTAGTCTGGGATAAGATGAACGTGTGTGGTCAAAATGGAGAGGTTAATTAAAAACTATTCAGTGTAGGTTACTTCGTTGTTATGTTGCAAATTCAAGAAGGATGTAGTTAGCTATTCTGCTGGATAGGATCTCTGTTTCCCAGTCTCAAATGGATTTCTGCATGCCTCTATGCTAGGACAGTTGCTGTTTGCAATCTATTTTAATTAATTACATTTTTTTATTATTTATTAGTCACAAATAGTCTTGCATTAACATTGCAATAAAGTTACTGTGAAAGTCCCCTAGTCGCCACACTCCGGCGTCTATTCGGGTACACTGAGGATGAATTTCACATAGCCAATGTACTAACCAGCACGTCTTTCAGACTGAGAGAAGAAACCGGAGCAGCCGGAGGAAACCCACGCACACACAAGGAGAAGGTGCAGACTCCACACAGACAGTGACCGAAGCCGGGAATTGAACCGGCAGCAGTGTAAGGCAGCAGTGCTAACCACTGTGCCACAATGCCGCCCTGTAATAGTATTAATGGGACCATTCAAAAGTTTGCTGATGATACAAAAGTGTGCATAAGTGTAGGGAATTTAGATCAAATAGGTAGGTTCAGGTTGATATGAATAAATTAAGGAAATGGACTTGCATATGCCACATGTTCTTCCTTATGGATAAAAGTCATGTTCAAAATTTCATAGCGCAAAACCTCTGGCTTATGCAAACATTCCAGAGGTGATTGCTAAAGAATACAGAACTGGAGAGGGATTTGGAATCATAGCTGATAAATTGTTGAAAGTCCATCCACAAATAGTGTGACAAATATAAGACAAGGAGGGTTTAAAATTATGTTGCTCGCACCTAACAATGTTACAAAGAATTCTAAGGATATACAAGATTTTGGTATTGTGCACATTTTTGGTATTTTTATGCAGTTTTTGGTATTTTTACGCAGTTTTTACCACCGGATATGGCTAGGAATAGCAAGTAACAATACAGAGGAGCACAACCAAAATTATAACCCATCTTAATGGTCTTAACTATCAAGCTTGGCTATTTTCATAGAACATAGAAAAAAGACAGTACAAACAGGTCCTTTGGCCCACAAGTTGCGCCGGTCATGTCCCTACCTACCTAGGCTTATATATAGGCTTACCTATAACCCTCAATCCTATTAAGTCCCATGTACACATCCAGAAGTCTCTTAAAAGACCCTATCGAGTTTGCCTCCACCACCACTGACGGCAGCCGATTCCACTTACCCACCACCCTCTGAGTGAAAAACTTACCCTTGACATCTTCTCTGTACCTACTCCCCAGCACCTTAAACCTGTGTCCTCTTGTAGCAGCCATTTCAGCCCTGGGAAAAAGCCTCCGAGAATCCACCCGATCTATACCTCTCAACATCTTGTACACCTCTATCAGGTCACCTCTCATCCTTCGTCTCTCCAAGGAGAAAAGACCGAGCTCCCTCAACCTATCCTCATAAGGCATACCAACCAATCCAGGCAACATCCTTGTAAATCTTCTCTGCGTCCTTTCAATAATTTCCACATCCTTCCTGTAATGAGGCGACCAGAACTGAGCACAGTACTCCAAGTGGGGTCTGACGAGGGTCTTATAAAGCTGCATCATTATCTCCCGACTCCTAAACTCAATCCCTTGATTGATGAAGGCCAGCACACCATACGCCTTCTTTATAATTTATTTTCATTATGAAAATGCAGGCTATGATCTATAAATGCCAAAAACAATACACTCTACTCGGTTAGATAGATAATTTGAGCTAAGAAAGGATATAAGAACCGAGGGAAGTCATGATTATTAGTAAAGTATTAGGTTGAATGTTAGGCAGCATTTCATAATTTCCTTTCAGCCATACATTACTGAAGTTTGTGATGTCTGACGATGCAGAGGTCCTGGAGGGTGGAGAGTTCGAGCCGGATGTTAACGTACATGTGGAACCTGATGTTATGCCTTTGAATGATTTTTGTGAAGGGGATTAACGAGCATAGCAAACTGAGGGATTGGAAGAGAATATAGACAGATTAGTGAGAAGGGATTCAGTGCAGGAAATTGTGAAGTACAGTTGGGGAAAAGAGGCTTATCCTATGTGATGGAGCTTTTAATAAGAGTATGGGGGAAAGAAAGCCATGTAAGTGAAGATTCCTAATTCTTGGCCTTGAGCCCCACCTGCCATGGCACAAAATGCCTCAAGTAATGGGTCTCGTTTGGTAAGAGATTTCTAGGGTGTTCTGGTGGGGCTGTGATATCAGCTTGTATTGATTTTCATATAAGTACTTAAACTAAGTGCCAAGGAGATCTGTCTTTAATGTCTCTGTTTTATTGCAAATACAGAAGAAATATCATCTGCTACAGTCTTGCTTTGAGATAATAACAAAGGAAAACATGAAAGACTTGCAGTCATACAGCGCTTTTCATGATCACCCGATGTCTCAAAGCACTTTACTTTTTAAGTGTAATCATTGTTGTAATGTAGGAAACAAAGACTGACAGTTTTTCCTGTTGATGTGAAAGTAGAATCACCACAGGTTTAACCTTCTATGTCACAGGATTCTTCCAGGCCGCTGCAGCAGCTAACTGCCAGATAAGCCTGTTAGCAATTCATGTCTGCACAGAAAGGTAACTGATACCATGTTTGATAAGAGCGAGACTTTTCACTTTCCCAACGTGGAAGCTATACCAACTAGAGAAGACAAATAACTTGTGCAACCTGCGGACTTCCTAATGATACTTTGTGACAGCCCACAAATGCACATGCAACAAAAAGGAATGACATTCCCTTAATGTGCAAATGGTTTACAACACAAAATGGCACCCTATGCATTAATACTTGTTATCTACAAGTTATAGAATGCTTTCATTTTGTAGCTGACCTCAGTGCCTGAGCCGTTTGAAAGTGTTGAGAGAATGACCAGATGGCTCTTTTAATGTCAGATTTATCTCTTGCATTCATATCTCAGACACCACTTGGAAATCCTCACACAGCAGCAGAGCACAGATGCAAGCTCTGCAGCCTTTGTAATGTCAAAAATGGTCAGATAATGACCACTGAATTTAATGCAGCACCTACCTTTGCCTTGGAAATTTGATTGACCCTCTTACTCATAATCAAATCCAGGATGCTTTATTTTCTTGTTGGGTCATTTGCCAATTCATAGAATGGTTTTCCATTAATTAATTAGCATTTCTGGATTATTTAATTGTTTTGTGAATAAGAACTGACAATTCTGAAAAGTACACTATAAGACCAAAGAACTTTAAATTTAAAAGCAATAAAGTGATGGTGATTTTGTAGAAGACATTATCAAGCCACAGTTGAATTAGTGTGAAGTTTGGCATTCTGTGCTTTTGATGGCTAACAGAGCCAGGAAAGGGGAACAGTGAAGGTTGCTTAGTGGTAGGGGGAGATAGTGATGGTCGGAGGTTATTTGTGTGACTAGAAGCCTGTGTCCAGTAATGTTCCGCAGGGATCGGTGCTGGGTTCCTTGTTATTTTGTAGTGTACATTAATTATCTGGATGTGAATGTGGGAGATATGATAAGTAAGTTCGCAGATGACACAAAAATTGGTGTGGTAAATAGTGAGGAGCAAAGCCTTAGTTTACAGGATGATATAAACAGGCTGGGCAGATGGACAGTGGCAAATGGAATTTAACCGTGAAAAGTGTGAAGGAATACATTTTGGGAGGACTAACAAGGCAAAGGAACATACAATGAATGGTCAGACCCTTGGAAGTCCAAGGATTAGAAGGACCTTGGTGTACATGTCCATAGATCTCTGAAAACTGCAGGACAGACAGATAATGTGGTAAAGAAGGCAGATGGAACACTTGCCTTTATTAACTGAGGCATTGCATGAAAGAGCAGGGAGGTTATGATGGAACTTTATAAAACACTGGTTAAGCCACAGCTGGAGTATTGTGTGCAGTTCTGGTTGCCACACTATAGGAAGGAAGTGATTAAACCAGAGAAGGTGCAGAGGGATGTTGCCTGGGCTGGAGCTTTTCCTCTATCAAGAGAGACTGGATAGGCTGCGATTGTTTTCCCTTGGAGCAGAGAAGGCTGAGGGAGGACTTGATGGAGGGGTATAAAATCATGAGTGACTTAGTAGGAAGAAACTTTTCCCCTTGGCAGAGGGGTCAATAATCAGGAGGTATGGATTTAAGTTAAGGGGCAAGAGGTTCATAGGAGATGTGAGGAAAACGTTTTCACCCAGAGAGTGGTGGGAACCTGGAACTCTCTGCCGGAAAAGGTGGGAACCCTCACAGCATTTAAGAAGTAATTAGATGAGCACTTGAAATGCCATAGTGTGCAAGGTTACAGGCAAAGCGTTGGAAAAAAGGATTAGAAAGATAGGTGTTTGATGGCTGACACCAAACAATGGGCTGAAGGGCCTCTTTCCATGTTGTAAAACTCAATGACTCTATGATACTTGGATTGTGAGATTATAAATATGAAGAAAGTCTTGAAATAATAGTCTCAATGTAGCAGAGAAGACAATGCGATCTAATAGAAGTTTCCAAAGTTGAAGACATTGAAAGCTTGTTCCAGCTGGTTGCAAATCAATAAGAAAGGGTCATTGACTGAAAATGTTTACAAAAAGAAGGAAGATAGAGGTTGGTTTTCACTCAGAGGTCATTATTATAACTTGACAGCTCAGTGTGTAATGCACTGTCTTGTGTGATGTTGCATCACGCTAAAGGTCTTGCATTCAATGCCTCATCCGTGTTTATGGGTGCATCTAGCAAGGAAAGGGTCAAGTTTGAATATGATTGCATCCATAGCTGAAGCCCCTTGGACACTTTAATCATGCATGTGTACAGTGATCATTAATGATGGTATATAACTTTGACATTCATGAGATCATGCCCAAGCAAGATTGGAAAGAAAGTTGATGAAAAAGCATCAAAAAAATATAAATACCAAAGACTTATAACTGTTATTTCAGATCCAACAAAGTTATCTATGAAACTGCAGTCTTAGCTGCCTTCCAATCTCCAAAAAAGCAAATTTTGGAACATTTGTGCCTGAGGTAAAATAACCCACTTGTGCAAAAAAATTTTTTAGATAAATTAAAGTTACAGGATGTTGCAGGAAAAGCACCAAGGTACTGTGGAATTCCCGTTAAAGCTGTATTTTACCAGCTTGACAACACAGTCATCCTCATCATTTTTTAAAATTCATTCGTGAGACATGGGTGTCGCTGGCTGGCCAGCATTTATTGCCCATCCCTAGTTGCCCTTGGAGGGCAGTTGAGAGTCAACCGCATTGCCGTGGCTCTGGAGTCACATGTAGGCCAGACCAGGTAAGGATGGCAAATTTCCTTCCCTAAAGGGCATGCTTTACTCACTTTCTCCCTTTTATCCAGATGGGGTCATTTTTAAATGTTGCTTTTTTCTTCCACTTTTCACCATCATTCTGTGAGACTGCAGACTGTGCAAGTTTAAGGGTGCTGCACATTTTCATTACGTGTCTGTAAGGGGAAGTTTCTCGCTTCCTACCAGCATAAAAGACAAGCAGACATGAGTACAGTACAAAAAGGCAACACAAACTTTATTCTCTGTTTAAAATAACAAAACCGCAGGCCTGGGGAGAGACAGCTGCTAGTCAACTGCTCTGCCTGGCCATTGTGCGCTTTTCAATTTATAGGGTTTTGAACTTCGCGCCAAACATATGGTAATAGGCTCATCATTTACTACCAGTTACATGATCAGTGCCTGCTAATAACACAAAGCTGTGGCCCAATAGCAAGATCTTAAAAAACCATTATAGATAGGTGGAATTGATCTGTGGCTGATGATGATGTGAACCCATTTCCCTGGGCTGATCTCTTTCTGGAGGGTTCCCTTTGTGTTTTGAGCTTCTTGCATAATCTAATCAGTTGAGCTATTGTCTATTTTTTCCCTGCTTGGAGTCTAAAGTGATTGGGCTGTCTGAAGTGATTAAGGGGTGCCCATGAGTCATCGCATTGCTGTGAGCTGCTGACAATATTTTAAAATAAATTTGATATACACGTGTAAAAATGTCCATGATATTAAGCATAAAAGTCGTCTTAAGCATAAAGCTCGCCCCCTTCAGTGTCCACCTCTCATACTAGCCTTGATGGCTGATGGCTTGACCATGTGTACCAATCCTGTCCACATATGGCAACCATATAGGACCAGATCCAGCAGGGTTGGTGTTAGTGACTAGCAGGTAGAATTTTGGTTGATTTTTATGCACAGACTTGGGAGTTACTTTTGTTACCTTGTTACTACTTTAGCTAATACAGATAGTTAGTACAGATCAGGGATTGAATCTAGAATTTTGCTTTGAACATACCTATAAAAGCCAAGCAAGAAGATGCTTGGTGACTTTTGTTATTTTAAAGTGTGAGGCCTTTTTTATTCATTTACGGGATGTAGGTGTCGCTGGCTAGGCCCTTCAGAAGATGGTGGTGAGTTGCCTTCTTGAACCGTTGCAGTCCCTGAGGTGTAGGTACACCCACATTGCTGTTAGGGCTGGGATATTTATAAAAGCTATTGCCAGCAAAATGAAAATGAGTGCATTGAAGGTGTTTGGTGTAGGATGTTTGCAGGCCCCGTCTGAGCTGAGTCAGCAATTAATTATTTTAAACGTGTAACCAAAGTGTCGTGCATAATTTTTTCACTTAACATTCAGTTTCAGAATAACAAAGTACTGAATGGCAATGGACTGGAAGCCAGTGTCCATGAGGTCTATGCGGGGCCCCCTATTATTTGTCATTTATATAAACGGCATAGATGACTATGTGGGGGTTAGGATTAGTAAGTTTGTGGATGACACAAAGATTGGCCGGGTGGTTAACAGTGAGGCGGAGTGTCTTGGGCTACAAGAAGATATAGCCGGAAGGGTCAAATGGGCAGCTAAGTGGCAGCTGGAATTTAACCCTAAAAAGTGAGAGGTGATACACTTTGGAAAGAGTAATTTGGCAAGGAGGTATTCAGTGAACGGCATGACAATAGGAAGTTTTGTAGAACAAAGGGACCATGGCGTATTTGTTCATAGATCTCAGAAAGCGGAAGGGCATGTTAGTAGGATGGTGAAAAAGGCATATGGGACACTTGTCTTTATCAATCGATGTGGAGATGCCGGCATTGGACTGGGGTAAACACAGTAAGAAGTTTAACAACACCAGATTAAAGTCCAACAGGTTTATTTGGTAGCAAAAGCCACACAAGCTTTCGGAGCTCTTAGCCCCTTCTTCAGGTGAGTGGGAATTCTGTTCACAAACAGAGCTTATAAAGACACAGACTCAATTTACATGAATAATGGTTGGAATGCGAATACTTACAACTAATCAAGTCTTTAAGAAACGAAACAATGTGAGTGGAGAGAGCATCAAGACAGGCTAAAAAGATGTGTATTGTCTCCAGACAAGACAGCCAGTGAAACTCTGCAGGTCCACGCAGGTCATGTGACATGAACCCAATATCCCGGTTGAGGCCGTCCTCGTGTGTGCGGAACTTGGCTATCAGTTTCTGCTCAGCGACTCTGCGCTGTCGTGTGTCGCGAAGGCCGCCTTGGAGAACGCTTACCCGAATATCAGAGGCCGAATGCCCGTGACCGCTGAAGTGCTCCCCAACAGGAAGAGAACAGTCTTGCCTGGTGATTGTCGAGCGGTGTTCATTCATCCGTTGTCGCAGCGTCTGCATAGTTTCCCCAATGTACCATGCCTCGGGACATCCTTTCTTGCAGCGTATCAGATAGACAACGTTGGCCGAATTGCAAGAGTTTGTACCGTGTACCTGGTGGATGGTGTTCTCACGTGAGATGATGGCATCTGTGTCGATGATCCGGCACGTCTTGCAGAGGTTGCTGTGGCAGGGTTGTGTGGTGTCATGGTCACTGTTCTCCTGAAGGCTGGGTAGTTAAATCAATCGAAGCATAGATTACATAGAAACATAGAACAATACAGCACAGAACAGGCCTTTCGGCCCACAAAAGCAGGGAAGTCATGTTGGAGTTGTATCAAACTTTGGTGAGACCACAGCTGGAGTACTATGTGAAATTCTGGTCACCACATTATAGGCACTATGTAATTTCACTTGGAACGGGTGAAAAGGAGATTCATCAGGATGCTACCTGGGGTTGGAACATTTAATAAAGCCAAAAGAGAAAACGCTGGAAAATCTCAGCAGGTCTGGCAGCACCTGTAAAGAGAGAAAAGAGCTGACATTTTGCATCCAGATGACCCTTTGTCAAAGCTAAAAGGCATAGAAAATGGGAGATATTTATACTGCAGGGGGAGGGAATGAAAGATGAGTCAAAGCCATAGAAACCAGGGGAAAAGACTGCTAATAGAGAATAAAGGGTGTGAATGGCCAAACGGCAAAGAAGCCGTAAACTGTGACAGATGAAGATGTTGGGGGAGGGGGGAAAATGGGACAGAGGTAGAATGTAGAAAAGGGGAAGCGGGGGGGGGGGGAAGGTAAGGGAAGGGGGATGAAGTAGGGGGGAAGAGTGGGGGGGGGGGAAGAAAAATGAAGAAAGACAATAAAGAAATAAAAGGTAGAGAACAGTAAAAAATAAATAAGTAAAATAGAATGAAAACAGGGATAGGTTAGATTTATTTTTGTTGGAGCAGAGAAGACTGAGGGGTGACCTGATTGAGGTGTACAAGATTGAGGGGCATGGACAGAGTGGATAAGAAGCAGCTATTCCCCTTAGTTGGAGAGGCAGTCACTAGGGTACATAGGTTCAATGTGAGGGGCAGGAGGCTTAGGGAGATATGAGGAAAAACCTTCTTCCCAGAGGGTGGTGACAGTCTATAGTGCTCTACCCGGGAGGGTGGTAGAAGCAGGTTGCCTCACTTCCTTTCAAAAGTACCTTGATGAACACTTGGCATGTCATAACATTCAAGGCCATGGGCCAAATGCTGGTAAATGGTGTTAGGTGGGCGGTCAGGTGTTTCTCGCGTGTCAGTGTACACTCGATGAGCTGAAGGACCTCTTCTGCACTGTATGATCCTATGATCTAATTGGCCCTATTTACATGAATTAGCACAGAAATCATCTGCTTTTGACAAATTAATTTCTTCAGTGTTTCAATACCTAAAAGCAATATCACAAAATTTATAGAATACAGGGAGATAACGGAGGCACCACTAATCCCCAACCTGCAACATGTGGCAACTTATCACAATGTGCTTTGATGCAGGCTCTTGAAAAGCCTATGGTCCAACCCGCATAGGAGCAGAATAAGAGGGGGGAAAAAACTATAGTGAAATCTGAACAAAAAGAAAAGCAGAACCTACAAGAAATGTCCTGGAGGTAGATCAGCATGAGGATTGCATTCTTCTTTTGAGACTGAATTGTGAAGAATGTTTAGTGCATAAAAGGATGACACTGGAACTGCAAGATTGTATCTATCAGAAAAGGACCAACTGGTTGGGTCTTCTGTCTATTCCAGAGAGAAATCTGAGGGGTGTCCTAATAGAGGTCTTTGAAATTATGACATTTTTGAATACGTGGGAACTTATTGGGAAGAGCGTAACTTGAGGCCATCAATATAAGATAGTCACCAAATGATCCAGTGGGGAACTTGAAGAAACTTCTTCACCCAAAGAGTGGTGGGAATGTTGAACGCACTACCACAGGGAAGTCATCATGTAGATGCATTTAAGGGGAAGCTAGATGAGCATATGAGGGAGCAAGAAATGGGGTGAAACGAGGAAGGATGGGAGGTACATGAGTAAAAACTGATTGTTGCTCTTAAACTAGATAATGCAAGGAACTGGGTTAGTCATCACAGTTCATTTGTTACTATGCCATTTTCTTCCTGCCCTTAAATGCATTTTTTCCTTTACAAATTGCTTGATAGTCTAGCTCAACCAGAGAGTGGTGCCTTGATCTCCTTCCTATAGTGTAGTGCCTAGAATTATACACAATACTCTAACTGAGACCTAACCAGAGAGTCATAAAATGACCCCCTTGTTTTTCTATTCAATGTGCCTTTCTATAAAGCTAAGCATCCCATACACTTCAACTGACTTATCAAGTTGCATGCTACCTTCAAAGATTTGTGAACAATGTTGCTCTTTGTCGTTTATCAGATTTTTTGAAGTTCTTTGTTGCTGGAAAGCTTGTGAACAACTGATTATTTTCATGGGCATTACATGAAGTATAACTTGTGGCGGAGATATTTCAGTTTAACTTTATGCAAAACTTTTCTAGAAACATCATTTATCAACCGATTATGAATTGAATGATCAGATTCAGATCATCCATGATTCCCTTTGCAATTTTGTTCTCACTTCACCTGATTGTGAAAACAGTTTCTCCCATGTCTACCCTATTAAACCCTTTCATACTTCTAAAAACCTCTATCAGATCTCTTCAGTCCTTTTTCTCGAGAAAAGAGTCTGCTCAATCTTTCCAGAGTTGATTTGAGAACAATGGTAGCAGCCTCAATGATTCCCCTACGGAGATCAGCTTAGAATGGAGGCCAGAGACTGATCGAGGGACTTTCCTGATCTGTGTCAGGCCATAGTTTTTGGCTAAGTGGTGGCAGATTTAAAACAGAAATGAGAAGGAATTACTTCACTCAGAGTTGTGGATCTGTGGAATTCTCTACCTCAGTGCAATGGACGCCAGAACACTAAACAAATTTAAGGAGGAGATAGTTATGTTTTTAATTAGTAGTGGGATGAAGGCTTATGGGGAGTGGGCAGAGAGGTAGAGATGAGGCCGAGTTGTGATTGTATTAAATAGCGGAGCAGGCTCGAGGGGCTGAATTGCCAATTCCTGATCCTAGTTCTTGTGTTCTTATGTTATGTACTTCAGCATCACACCAGCTGGTGTATTTATCCATTGAGCTATCTACGTTGTTGATCTTTCAGGTTTGTGTATGCAGGGAATATTTTGCTATTTAATTACACAACATTCTGAAACAAAATTGAATAAAATTAGTCAAAATTGTCGAAGGGGGCCATTTGTACCATTGGGCCTGTGCTGACTCTAGAGGAGCCAAGCAATTAATTTCTACTCCCCTCTCTTTTCCCATAGCCCTGAAATTTATTTTTCAAGTATTCGTCCAATTATTTTTTGAATGTTGTTATTGAATCTGCAAGGAGAGAAAGTGAAGGAGAGTTAAGAAAAAAAGTTTTTTCTAATTAGCAATGTTCACTGAATGCTATGATATTTCTTTGGGCATTATTTAAAATATTTGCGAATCAAAGCAAATAAGAAAAGCAAAGAGGGATTATGAGGAAAGACTGGCAGTCAATGGAAAGGGGGAATGCCAAAGTCTTCAATTGGCATCTAAATAGTAAAATGGTGGTAAAAGGCAGAGCAGGACCAATTTACACACGGAGGCAGGGACATGGCTAAGATGTTAAATGAATACTTTGCACCTCTCTTTACCAAGGAAGCAAATGTTATCCAGGCCATGGTGGCAGAGGAGGAAACTCTTGTTACTAGAAGGGTTCAAAATTGATAAGGAGGTGATATTGGATAAACTATTGGTACTAAAGTGCCTAGAAAGGGATAAGATGCATCCAGAGATATTGAAGGAGGTGAGTGTGGAAATTGCAGGCGATCTGTCTGCAATCTTTCAGCCTTCCCTAGACTTGAAGGCAGGTGCCAGAGGACTTAAGAATTGCAAATATTACACCCTTGTTTAAAAAGGTGTATAAGGAATATCTGAGCAATTACAGACCAATCACTTTAACTTTGGTGATCGAGAAGCTTCTAGAAACATTTGGGATGAAATTAATCGTCACATGGAAAATGTGGGTTGATTACTAAGAGCCAGCATGGCTTTCTTAAGGGAAAATCATATTTAACTAACTTGTTGGAGTTCTTTGAAGAGGTAACCAAGAAGATCGATGAGGGTGATGCTGTTGATGTGGTGTACATGGATTTCAAAAAGGCATTTGATGCAGTGTCTCGCAACAGACTTGCGAAAAGTTATAGCTCATTGAATGAAAGGGGCAGTAGGAATGTTGAGACAGAATTGGCTGAGTAATAGGAAACAGCAAGTAACATTTTTCGGGATGGAGAAAGGTTTATCGTGGAATTCCGCAGGGTTCGATATTGGGGTCCTTGCTTGTCCTGATATTTATTAATGATTAGATCTTGGTGTGCAGGAGAAAATTTCAAAGTTTGTAAACTGAGGAGGACAGTGTAGAACTTTAAAAGGATAGAGGTAAGTTGGTGGAATGGACAGATAGGTGACAGATGAAGTTCATTACAGGAGACGATGCATTTGATAGGAAGAACATGGAGAGACACTATAAAATAAGGGGTCCAATTAAAAAGTGTGCAGGAGCAGAGGGACCTGGATGTATATGTGCATAAATCATTAAAGGTTGCAGTTCAGATGGAGAGATCAGTTAATAAAGCATACAATACCCTAGATTTTATTAGAAACATGTTCTGCCATTCATTATGATCATGGCTGATCATCCACTCAGTTATCTGTTCCGCTTTCTTTCCAATATATTTTGATCCCTTTAATCCCAAGAGCTATATCTAATTCCTTGAAAATATATATAATGTTTTAGCCTCAACTACTTTCTGTGGTAGAGAATTCCACAGGATCACCACTCTTTGGGTGAAGAAATTTCTCCTCATTTTAGTCCTACATGGTCTACCCCGTATCCTCAGATTATGACCCCGGATCCTGGATTCCCCTCCACCAGGAGCATTCTTGCTACATGTACCCTGTCTAGTTCTGTTAAAATTTTGTAGGTTTCTATGAAATTCCACTCATTCTTCTAAACTTCAGCAAATATCATCCTAACTGACTCAATCTCCCTTGTGTGTCATCCCTGGAATCAATCTGGTAAACCTTCGCTGCACTTCCTCCGTAACAAGAAGGAGGCCAAAACTGCGCACACTGTTCCAGGTGTGATCTCACCAAGGCCCTGTACAATTGCAGCAAGATATCCCTGCTCCTGTACTTGAATGCTCTCGCTACAAAGGCCAACATACCATTTGCCTTCCTCACCACTGGCTGCACTTGCATGCTTACCTTAAGTGACTGGTGGGGATCACCTTTAAGTCAGAAAGACCTTTTGCACTTAGATTTACTGGTCCCAAGGCAGTTGGAGTAAGGTGGTGAGAAAGAAGGCTGCTCTCACAGCTCTGTCAGAAGCAGATGCAGAATGATGGAGTGATTGGAAGAAGGCAGGTCCCAGAAACTAAAGAACAGATTGTTGTAAAAAACAGGGAAAAAAGGGACCAAAGGGACTGGAATTTGAACAAGAAACTGTTCATTGGAATTCAAGTAAAAGGCAGAGAAAATGCTCTGAGTTGAAGAGACAGCTGTAAGAACCATAATTAAAGTGGAGAACCGAACAAACATCTGAGGTAAATCAAAAGTTTGGTGACATCTCAATACAGTCTATGAAGCAGCAGTGTTCGATTGGCATGACTGAATATTGGAGAGATTCTGTGGAAACTTGAATGCAAGTGGCAATTCAAGACCATGAAATGCTGAAAGGAGAGTTGGAAATCTTGAAAGTGGATCCTTGCTGAAATCACCTGAGAAAAACATTGTTTGGAAGAAGATTCTAAGACATACCTTTTCAAGAGTGAAGTTTGGAAAACACTAGTATGGAAGCCAGTGTCCAATGAAGCCAGTTGGCTCACTGTTGGGTGATTGAGTGACATCTGCCACTTGGTTTCAGAGTGAGGTGAGTCTGACCACAGTTGGCCCAATGGTTTACAGGGACAGTGTATTTATTGAGAACATTATAGCCCAAGATATATTTTGTAACCAGTATTATCCTTAAAATCTGCATACATTTGTGAGTATGAGTGTGAGTGAAGGAGCATTGTATTAGAGCCAAATTTTTCATGTTTATTTTTTTCTGTTGTTAAAAGTGAATTGGCAGCACTGTGACTCTGTTCGTCCGTGTTTTCTAAAAGAAAAGCAAAAGTTAGTCTTTTGAGCCAGCGCTCCATTCTGGAACCTTCCTGTCCAGTAGTAACATCACTGGGATCACTGGCATGGTCATGATGTGGAGATGCTGGGTTTGGACTGGGGTAAACACAGTAAGAGTTTTAACAACACCAGGTTAAAGTCCAATAGGTTTATTTGGTGGCAAACTTGGTTACATATTTGCTACCAAATAAACCTGTTGGACTTTAACCTGGTGTTGTTAAAGCTATCATTGGCATGGTGCAGGCACGATGGGATGAATGGCCTCCTTTTGCCCAGTGATCGCCAATATTGCTGATGATTCCAGTGTACACATACTCATACACAGGAGTTTCTTTTTGATGTATACACTTGCAATTTCAATTTAGCAGTGCTGCAGCCAGAGAAAGGGAATAAATAGGACTACTCTCTTGATGTGGGAGAAGTGACAGAATCATCTTGGCATGTTGTGGAATGGCCCTGTTGACCCGAAGAGAGAGAGAGCGTATATTCAAAGTGGGGAAGGGAGAAATATTCTTTTGAGTGGTCCGAGAGAACAAGATTCTGTCAAGGTTGGCAATCTCATTGTGGTAGGGGAAGGAAAATGGTAGTATTTGGGGCTTGCCAGATCCATGTTATAATCCAATGCATTGTTCAACTCAACTCGGAAATTTCAAAGGAGTTCTGGTGCATACATTTTTTTTAAAAGCTAAGGTTTATGTGCAAATATTTATATGCCCTGTCAATAACCAGCAAGAAAATTAGACTGTTTTATCCTTTCCAAGCTAATTTTCAGACTAAATTTACTTTCCTCCCAAAACCCATCCCACAATGTAATCAAAACTCATCTATGTTTTAAACTTCCTGCTGGCATCTATAAATGCAGATCTTGCCAGATTTGACCTGTGATCCTCAATGTATTTCTCGCTAGCCACCTTTCCAAAGGGATTTGCTGTTCTTTTCAAATGGCTCAGCATGAGTTTTGGCTCAGAAATGCTGAGCCTCACCCCTGGCTCAACCCCCACGAATGCAGGCCTAAAAACTATCCACTTAAATGAAAATTACTCCTTACAATACATTTCAATAAGAGAAAGTTCTATTTAGAAGAGAAAATGTTGCAATGTGAAAACAATGCACTTGCCATGCAAAATATTAATGACAGAGAGCAACTTGAGCTGACTATCATAAACAGGAGTTGCTCATCTCCCATTAACATGTGCCACATCATGTTGCCTGAAAACAGATGCATTGGAAATGGGCATGGTGATGTATGGCTATTTGAGATGAATTCAAGTAAGGATTTAGTATGAATTACTGAAGCAGCTGGTGCTTCAGTAAAGCATCTCTGCTGTTACAATTCCTGGTTAGATGTATCGGCCATGCTAAATTCTCTCTGTGTACCGGAGTGTGGTGACTAGGGGAATTTCACAATAACTTCATTGCAGTGTTAATGTAAGCCTTACTTGTAACTAATAAATAAACATTAGCTTTAATTTTACTCCAAATTTTCATGCGCTTGTTTTTGTTTCAACAAATTTTAAATTTTAACCCTGAGACAACATTGCCATAAGGGAATCTGTGAGTACACTGAATTTCATTTCAATCCAATCTGCACTTTGTGTGTTTGCCATGAAATTCAATGAACTGCAGTGCATTTTGTTGTGGCTGTTTTTATATGTTGCAAACCTGTTAAAAATCATTATTCCTAGTTGTTTAGGTGAGGTAGTGGAGAACAGAATATCCACATTTTTACGTGGCCCTTCCTACAAGCATATAGTGAGGGTGAGGATTACTGATACCTGGAATTTAAACCTCTTCAACTCCTCCAAAAGAAAACAGAACTTCTGTGCCAGATCTGTGCCCTTATGCACTGTGTACTGGTGTCATTCAGAAGGTTTCAAAAGTGTGACTTTCCTACAGAAGTTAGTGGAAAGCACAATGAACACTCATTCGTTAAATTGCTGCTGAGGTTTCTTGGTGGAAACCTACAGCATTTGGAGGGCCGAAGGGCCTGTTCCTGTGCTGTAATTTTCTTTGTTCTCCAGGGATTCTTATTAATTTCAGTAGGTGATTAAGAGCTCTCATGAAGTTTTTAAGTTTAGTTTATTTATTAGCGTCACAAGTAGGCTTACATTAACACCACAATGAAGTTACTGTGAAAATCCCCTAGTCGCCACACTCTGGCGCCTGTTTGTGTACACCGAGGGAGAATTTAGCATGGCCAGTGCACCTAAACAGCACATCCTTTAGACCGTGGGAGGAAACCCATGCAGACACGGAGAACGTGCAAACTCCGCACAGTGACCCAAGCCAGGAATCAAACCTGGGTCCATGGTGCTGTGAGGCAGCAGTGCTAACTACTGTGCCACCGTGCCGCTCCCTAAAAACCCAAATGAAAATTCTGCCCATGGTTTGCATAAGCTAATTTGAAGTTCTATTTGTGTTTTTCCTCTTATACCCTTGGTTCCCACTCATTGAACTCTGACAGAACACATGCATGTGTGGTTGCAAAGCAAGAGAACAGAATTGTCCAGTTGATCAACCTGCTGACACTGGATAGTACATAACAGCAATAGTAATCTGCAAAGCAGGCATATATATGTGTTGGCCTTGTTATTTAAACCAAACTAGTGATTATTTAAGCAACAAATTTCAGATTGGTGACTGAGTTTGTTTTCTTTATCATTTAAGTTGTAATTTGCAGTTTTATTTATTCATTCATCAGATGTGGCTGTCACAGGCAAGGTTAGCATTTATTGCCCATCACAAATTGCCCTTGAGAAGGTGGTGGTGACTGCCTTCTTGAACTGCTGTTAACCATGGGATGAAGGTAGATCCACAGTGCTGTTAGGAAGGAAAGGTCCAGGATTGTGACCCAGTGAAGTAATGGTGATATAGTTCAAAGTCAGGATGGTATGTGACTTGGTGGAGAATTTGCAGATGGCTATTTTTCCATGTGTCTGTCGCCAATTTGAAATTTGTTGCTTAAATAATCACTAGGATGGTATGGGACTTGGTGGGGAATTTGCAGATGGCTATTTTTCCATGTGTCTGCTGCCATTGCTCTTCCAGTTGGTTGCAGGTTTTGAAGGTGCTGTTAAAAAGCTTTCGCAAGTTGCGGCAGTGCATCATATGGATGGTGCACACTGCTGCCACTGTGCGCCAGTGACGTTGGAAGTACGTGTTTGAAGTGGTCGATAGGGTGCCAATTGAGCGGGCTGCTTTGAACTGGATGGTATCGAGCTTGAGTGTTGATGGAGCTGCATTCATTGCGGCAATTGTAGATTATTCCATCACACTCCTGACTTGTGCCTTGTAGAGGGCAAACAGGCTTTGGGAGGTTGAGAGATAAGTTACTTGTGGAATTCCCAGTCTATGACCTTTCCTTGTAGCCAAAGTATTTCTATGGCTGTTCCAGTTAAGTTTTTAGTAAAGGTTAATCCCTAGGATATTGATGGTGTAGGATTCAGTGATGGCAATGCTGTCCAATGTCAAGGGGAGATGGTTAGCTTTTCTTTTGTTATGACCATGAGAAATAGGAACAGGAGTGGGCTGTTCGGCTCCTCATGCCTACTCCGCCATTCAATAGGATCATGGCTGATCCAACATTCCTCATATCCACTTTCCTGTCCTTTCCCTGTAACCCTTGATTCCTTTGATCAAAAGTCTACCTATCTCAGCCTTAAATATACAAAAAAGAGCTCCAAACTTACAGATCTCTGTGGCAAGGAGTTCCAAAGACACTCAACCCTCTGGGAGAAGAAATGCCTCCTCATCTCAGTCTTAAATTGGCACCCCTTTAATCTGAGACTATGCCTTCTGGTCCTAAACTGTGCCATGAGGGGGAACATCCTCTCAGCATTTACCCTGTCAAGCCCCTTAAGAATCCGATATGTTTCAGTGAGGTCACCTGTCACTCTTCTAAATTCCAATGAATAGAGTCCCAACCTGTTTAACCTTTGCTCATGAGACAATCCCTTCATACCTGGGATGGTCCTAATGAATCTTCTCTGAACTGCCTCCTCTTGATTTGATTTGATTTGATTTATTGTTGTCACATGTATTAACATACAGTGAAAAGAATTGTTTCGTGCGCGCTATACAGACAAAACATTCCATTCATAGAGAAGGAAATGAGAGAGTGCAGAATGTAGTATCATAGCTAGGGTGTAGAGAAAGATCAACTTAATGCAAGGTAAGTCTATTCAAAAGCCTGACAGCAGCAGGGAAGAAGCTGTTCTTGAATCGGTTGGTATGTGACCTCAGACTTTTGAATCTTTTTCCTGAAGGAAGAAGGTGGAAGAGAGAATGTCTGGGGTGCGTGGGGTCCTTAATTATGCTGGCTGCTTTGCCAAGGCAGTGGGAAGTGTAGACAGAGTCAATGGATGGAAGGCTGGTTTGCGTGATGGATTGGGCTACTTTCACGACCTTTTGTAGTTCCTTGCGGTCTTGGGCAGAGCAAGGGCCATACCAAGCTGTGATACAACCAGAAAGAATGCTTTCTATGGTGCATCTGTAAACGTTGGTGAGAGTCGTAGCTGACATGCCAAATTTCCTTAGTCTTCTGAGAAAGTAGAGATGTTAGTGGGCTTTCTTAACTATAGTGTCGGCATGGGGGGACCAGGACTGGTTGTTGGTGATCTGGACATCTAAAAACTTGAAGCGCTCACCCTTTCTATTTCGTCCCCATTGATGTAGACAGGGGCATGTTCTCCTTTACGCTTCCTGAAGTCGATGACAATTTCCTTCATTTTGTTGACATTGAGGAAGAGATTATTGTTGCCACACCAGTTCACCAGATTCTCTATCTCATCCCTGTACTCTGTCTCATCATTGTTTGAAATCCGACCCACTACGGTGGTGTCGTCAGCAAACTTGAAAATCGAATTGGAGGGGAATAAGGAGTATAGTAGGGGTCTGAGAACACAGCCTTGTGGGGCAGCAGTGTTGAGGATGATCGTGGAGGAGGTGGTGTCGCCTATCCTTACTGATTGTGGTCTTTGAGTTAGGAAGTTCAGGATCCAGTTGCAGTGGGAGGTGCCGAGGCCCAGGCCACAGAGTTTGGAGATGAATTTCATGGAAATGATAGTGTTGAAGGCTGAGCTGTAGTCAATAAATAGGAGTCTGACATAGGTGTCCTTGTTATCTAGGTGTTCTAGGGTTGAGTGCAGGACCAGGGAAATGGCGTCTGCTGTGGACCTGTTGCGGCGGTAGGCAAACTAGTGGATCCAGGTAGTCCGGGAGGCTGGAATTGATTCGTGCCATGACTAACCTGTTGAAGCACTTCACAATGATAGATGTCTTTCCTTAAATAAGGGGACCAAAATTGCTCTCACTACTCCAGATGTGGGCTCAGCAGTACCTTGTACGGTTGCAAGAATTCCCTACTCTGATACTCCAACCCCCCTTGAAATGAGGGCCAACATTCCATTAGCCTTCCTGATTACCTGCTGCAGATGTGTGTCAGCTTTGTGTTTCGTGCACAAGTACTCCAAAAGTGCCTTTGTGTTACAGCTTTCTGCAGTTTTTCTCCATTGAAATAATACTCTTGTTCTTTTGTTCTCCCTTCCAAAATTAACAACTTCACATTTTCTCACATTAGACTCCATTTGCCAACTTTTTGCCCACTTAAACTATTTGTATCCCTCGTGCAGCTTGCCTTTCCACCCTATTTTTATGTCATCTGCAAGTTTGGCTACAGTAAATTTACTTTATTCCTCCAAGTCATTCATATATATTGTGAACATTTGCAGTCCCACCACTGATCCCTGTGGAACCCCGATGCCAACCTGAAAAATAACCCCTTAGAAACCCTACAGTGCAGAAAGAGGCCATTTGGCCCATCGAGTCTGCACTGACCACAATCCCACCCAGGCCCTACCCCCTTATCCCTACATATTTACCAGCTAATCCCTCTAACCTACGCATCTCAGGACACTAAGGGGCAATTTTAGCATAGCCAATCAACCTAACCCGCACATCTTTGGACTTTATCCCCAGTCACTGTTTCCTGCCCATTAGCCAATTCTCTATACATGCCAATATACTATCTGCAACGCCATGGGCGCTTATCTTATGGCTTAACCTTTTGTGAGGTACCTTATTGAATGTCTTCTGGAAGTCCATCCATAGGTTCCCCTCTTTCCACTGTGGTTGAGACTTCTTCGAAAAACTCTAAATAAGTCGGACACGATTTCCCTTTCATGAAGCCATGCTGACTCTGCGTGATTAGATTATGATTTTCCCAATTTGCTGCTATTACTTCCTTAGTAATTGATTCCAACATTTTTCCAACATGGCGAGACGTCAGTGATTTGAACTCGTGTCTCCGGAGTATTACTCCAAGCGTCAGGATTACTTGTCTAGTAAGATTATTAATGTGCTACTGTTCTCCACCATATTGTTCTTCACCGTAGTTCTCCATGTAGGGAGAATATTTTTGTCTTTTTAAATTTGTTTATATATTTTGTCAAGAATATACGTGAGCAAAAAAAGAGCAAGTTGTTAATTGATTGAGGTCAAATGGTGTTTTGACACTTCTCAGACTGAGCCCACAGTGCATTTCCTTTCCACTATCTCACTTCTATCAGGTGTGTAATGTATTGTGTACAGCATTGCCAGTCTGGTCATACCTTTACCGCAGACAGGAAATCTGGGTTGAGGTGGGAGTGTTTAGGAGAGACAAACAGGTGCCTGTCTGAGAAATGTGAAACTATACTTGAACCTTGTGGGTTTTTGCTGTCTTCATTGAGGATGTGGTTGCAGCCCAAAGCCTTTGCATTCCACCAATCATAGATTTTTATTGATGCCCTGAGTTTTTTTTCTCATTTTTAACACAACTCAGCAGGATCCTAATTGAAAAAATAATTTTGTTTTTCTAGCAAGAGCGTCTTAAGAGGGGAAATTAACCACACTTCCATCTGCTTGACTTTTGTTGTTTTCCTTCGAAGCATTGTATTATGAAAGCTGATGGTAGCAATATTAAATCCAGGTGCTGAAAGCAGACATGTGCTTTGGAGTTTTCAGGTCAAATTTAAAAGCATTCGTGAGGGAATAATGTTTTTTGCTTTGAACAGTTCCTTATCTGAGGAGAGTGTAGTCATCCAAGTACAGTCAGATTTTGTGTTTCTTTTTTCTGTGACTGTCTTGGGTTGAGAGATGTGATTATATCATCCACTGCTGTTACTTTACTCATGCTTTTTTAATTGTTACCCTTTCTGAACTTTGAAGGAGACTGCTTCAATAAATTAAAACAACATGAATTCTTCCCCTTCCTGTTATCCCCACAGCTTTCAAACCTTTGATTGTTATGGCATGAATTCCGCTTAGGTACATGGAAGTAAAATGTGAACTGCATTTTCCTTTGTTGCCACCAACCTCATTTCAATTTCACCTAGTGTTTCTCAGATTTTGTGTTTTAACATTGGAAGACATGTGCTAATTAAATGCAATGATTTGCTGTGAGAACTTTTTCACACATACTGCTATGAACAGCCCCAGGTGTTCCAGGCAAGACCCCTCGATTTGTCACCATCCGGCTGGGATATCTCTTAAATATCACAGACCCGGGCGAGGAGGGATAACTGTCCCTGTGTCTTTGTTCAAGCCACCCTGGTAGCAAGACCCTATTCCAATTCCCTGCCTGCACCTAGTGGTGCATTAAGGCAGACGGCGTCTATTTCCATAGCGATTAATTCATAGAACAGGTTACTAGTCTGTTGTCGTGGGTTATCGCTTGAGATTATAGCCACTCTACATCAAACCTGGCTAAGCAGGAGTCTCCTCTGCTCTTACCACCAGCCAGGCATTTTTGGAAGGATTTGCAGGTCGATGCATTCAACCTGTTTGACCGTGCTATGAATGCAACTTCCTTGGCCATTACGTCCTGGGTGGGACTTCAACCTGGAGCTTCTAGCTCAGAGGATGGGATGCTACTCGCTGTGCCATAAGACCTCCCTCCAGACCATCTAGTTATGTTTCAATGGAGTCTTTCTGAATAAAGAACAAAGAAAATTACAGCACAGGAACAGGCCCTTCGGCCCTCCAAGCCTGCACCGGCCACGCTGCCCGACTAAACTAAAATTCCCTACCCTTCCGGGGACCATATCCCTCTATTCCCGTTCTATTCATGTATTTACTATCACTATTGTATCTGCTTCCACTACCTCCCCCGGCAGCGAGTTCCAAGCACCCACCACCCTCTGTGTAAAGAAGGGTTTTTGCTGTCTTCATTGAGGATGTGGTTGCAGCCCATTTAAACTTTAAACCTTGCCCCTCGCACCTTAAACCTATGCCCCCTACTCTTCCACCCTGGGAAAAAGCTTCTGACTTTCCATTCTGTCCATGCCCCTCATAATCTTGTAGACTTCTATCAGGTCGCCCCTCAACCTCCGTCGCTCCAGTGAGAACAAACCAAGTTTCTCCAACCTCTCCTCATAGCTAATGCCCTCCATACCAGACAACATCCTGGTAAATCTTTTCTGTACCCTCTCCAAAGCCTCCACAACCTTCTGGTAGTGTCGCAACCAGAATTGAACACTATATTCCAAGTGTGGCCTAAGTAAAGTTCGATAAAGCTGCAACATGATTTTAAACTCAATGCCCCAGTCAATGAAGGCAAGCACACCGTATGCCTTGACCACCTTCTCCACCTGTGTTGCCACTTTCAGTGACCTGTGTACCTGTACACCCAGATCCTTCTGCCTATCAATACTCTTAAGGGTTCTACCATTTACTGTATATTTCCTATCTGTGTTAGACCTTCCAAAATGCATTACCTCACATTTGTATGGATTAAACTCCATCTGCCATCTCTCCGCCCAAGTCTCCAACCAATCTATGTCCTGCTGTATCCTCTGATGGTTCTCATCGCTATCTGCAAATCCACCAGCCTTTGTGTCGTCCACAAACTTACTAATCAAACCAGTTACATTTTCCTCCAAATCATTTATATATATATATATATATATTACAAACAGCAAAGATCCCAGCACTGACCCCTGAGTTAAGATACGATAAGTTTATTAACTAATACAAGTTAAGGGGAAATGGTAAAATGCATGCATCTACAGTCATACGGATTAGAGGTGAGAATTGAGTCCAATAGTAAATAAATATTTTTAAAAGTCATACAGAACAGTCCTTGAGTTGCGAGGTGTAGATGATGGCATGTTGCAGCCATTAGGATTATTTAGTATAATTGGCATCTCCTGGTGAACCACAGATTCTTCAGTTCAGGTGTCCAGTAGTTTGGCAGAGATTTCAGTTCTTTTCCAGCTGTGATTCCTCTGCTGGCTTATCGACTTTCATAGAAAGAGAGAATTTGCGATGTTCCCGCAAACTCTGGCTACTTTTTAGGGGCTCTGCCTTGGTCACTGTATTTTCTTCAGATAGGCAAATCTTTTGCTGTTTTTCTCACAGTGCATGCGTGTGCGCACGCACGCACACACAGACACACACACACAGACACACACACACAGACACACACACACAGACACACACACACAGACACACACACACACACAGACACACACACAGACACACACACAGACACACACACAGACACACACACGTTCAGTCTAGATGGTTTTACAAGTACCTTGTCTAGAAGTACACGTCGGTACCAATGACGTGGGAAGAAAGAGTGAGGAGGTCCTAAAGAGTGAGTACAAAGAGCTTGGAAGGAAGTTAAAAAGCAGGACCCCGAGGGTAGTAATCTCAGGATTGCTACCTGAGCCACATGCCAGTGAGGGCAGGAGTAGGATGCTTGGATGGATAAACAGGTGGCTGAGGAACTGGTGCAGGGGGCAGGGTTTCCAATTCTTGGATCGTTGGGACCTCTTCTGGGGCAGGTGGGACCTGTACAAGAGAGACGGGTTACACCTAAACTACAAGGGGACCAATATACTTGCAGGGAGATTTGCTAGTGTTATTGGGGAGCGTTTAAACTAGATTTGCAGGGGGATGGGAACCAGAGTGCCAGAGCAGATAGTGGAGCAGGGGTAAAAAAACAGGTTAGTTCAAGCAAAATCACAAATGGAAGGGTAGAGTGTGGTGGAAATAATTTTTTGAGGTGTGTCTATTTCAATGCCAGGAGTATTGTGGGGAAGGCAGATGAGCTGAAGGCGTGGATAGACACATGGAAATATGACATTATAGCCATTAGTGAAACTTGGCTACAGGAGGGGCAGGACTGGCAGCTCAATGTTCCAGGGTTCCAATGTTTCAGGTGGGATAGAGGCAGAGGGATAAAAGGTGGGGGGGTGACATTGTTGGTCAGGGAAAATGTTACAGCGGTACTCAGGCAGGATAGATTAGGGAGCTTGTCTACAGAGGCCCTATGGGTGGAGCTGAGAAACAGGAAAGGTGTGACCACATTAATGGGCTTGTATTATAGACCACCCAATAGTCAGCGAGAATTGGAGGAGCAAATCAGCGGAGAGATAGCTGACAACTGCAAGAAACACAAAGTTGTGATAGTAGGGGATTTTAATTTTCCACATATAGATTGGGACTCGCATACTGTTAAAGGTTTAGACGGGGTAGAGTTTGTAAAATGTGTTCAGGAGAATTTTCTACATCAGTATATAGAGGTGCCAACTAGAGAGGATGCGATATTGGATCTCCTATTGGGAAATGAGTTAGGGCAGGTGATGGATGTGAGTGTGAGGGAACACTTTGGATCCAGTGATCATAATGCCATTAGTTTCAACCTGATCATGGATAAGGATAGATCTGGTCCTCGGGTTGAAGTTCTGAACTGGAAAAAGGCCAAATTTGATGAAGTGAGAAGGGATCTGGGAAGTGTGGATTGGCACAGGCTGTTCTCTGGTAAGGATGTAAATGGAAAGTGGGAGGCCTTCAAAGGAGAAATTTTGAGAGTGCAGAGTTTGTATGTTCCTGTCAGGATTAAAGGCAAAGTAAATAGGAATAAGGAACCTTGGTTCTCGAGGGAGATTGTAACACTGATTAAGAGGAAGAGAGAGTTGTATGAAATGTACAGGCAGCAAGGAACACATCAGATGCTCGAGGAGTATAAAAAGTGCAAGAAGCTACTTAAGAGGGAAATCAGGAGGGCTAAAAGAAGACATGAGGTTGCTTTGGCAGACAGAGTGAAGGAAAATCCAAAGAGCTTCTATAGGTATGTGAGGAGCAAAAGGATAGTGAGGGATAAAATTGGTCCTCTTGAAGACCAGAGTGGTAGACTGTGTATAGAACCAAAAGAGATGGGGGAGATACTAAATGTTTTTTTTGCATCCGTATTTACTGAGGAAACGGGCATGGAGTCTACGGAAATAGGGCAAACTGGTAGGGAGGCCATGGAACCTTTACAGATTAAAGGGGAGGAGGTGCTCGCTGTCTTGAGGCAAATCAGAGTGGATAAATCCCCAGGACCGGACAGGGTATTCCCACGGACCTTGAGGGAAGCTAGTGTTGAACTTGCAGGGGCCCTGGCAGACATATTTAAAATGTCAGTATTCACGGGGGAGGTGCCGGATGATTGGAGGGTGGCTCATGTTGTTCCGTTGTTTAAAAAAGGTTCCAAAAGAAATCCGGGAAATTATCGGCCAGTACGTTTGACGTCGGTGGTGGGCAAGTTATTGGAAGGTGTGATAAGGGATAGGATCTACAAATATTTGGATAGACAGGGACTTATTAGGGAGAGTCAACATGGCTTTGTGCGTGGTAGGTCATGTTTGACCAATCTATTAGAGTTTTTCGAGGAGGTTACCAGGAAAGTGGATGAAGGGAAGGCGGTGGATGTTGTCTACCTGGATTTCAGCAAGGCCTTTGACAAGGTCCCTCATGGGAGGTTAGTTAGGAAGGTTCAGTCGCTAGGTATACATGGAGAGGTAGTAAATTGGATAAGACACTGGCTCAATGGAAGAAGCCAGAGAGTGGTTGTGGAGGATTGCTTCTCTGAGTGGAGGCCTGTGACTAGTGGTGTGCCGGAGGGATCGGTGTTGGGTCCATTGTTGTTTGTCATCTATATCAATGATCTGGATGATAATGTGGTAAATTGGATCAGCAAGTTTGCTGATGATACAAAGATTGGAGGTGTAGTGGACAGTGAGGAAGGTTTTCAAAGCTTGCAGAGGGATTTGGACCAACTAGAAAAATGGGCTGAAAAATGGCAAATGGAATTTAACGCAGACAAGTGTGAGATATTGCACTTTGGAAGGACAAACCAAAGAAGAACGTACAGGGTAAATGGTAGGACTCTGAAGAGTGTAGTTGAACAGAGGGATCTGGGAATACAGGTACAGAATTCCCTCAAAGTGACGTCACAGGTGGATAGGGTCGTAAAGAGTGCCTTTGGTACATTGGCCTTTATAAATCGGAGTATTGAGTATAAAAGTTGGAGTGTTATGGTAAGATTATATAAGGCATTGGTGAGGCCGAATTTGGAGTATTGTGTACAGTTTTGGTCACCTAGTTACAGGAAGGATGTAAATAAGATTGAAAGAGTGCAGAGAAGGTTCACAAGGATGTTGCCGGGACTTGAGAAGCTGAGTTACAGAGAGAGATTGAATAGGTTGGGACTTTATTCCCTGGAGCGTAGAAGATTGAGGGGAGATTTGATAGAGGTGTATAAGATTTTGATGGGTATAGATAGAGTGAATGCAAGCAGGCTTTTTCCGCTGAGGCTAGGGGAGAAAAAAACCAGAGGGCATGGGTTAAGGGTGAAAGGAGAAAAGTTTAAAGGGAATATTAGGGGGGGCTTCTTCACGCAGAAAGTGGTGGGTGTGTGGAATGAGCTGCCGGATAAAGTGGTAAATGCGGGGGTCACTTTTAACATTTAAGCAAAACTTGGACGGGTTCATGGATGAGAGGGGTGTGGAGGGATATGGTCCAAGTGCAGGTCAGTGGGACTAGGCATAAAATGGTTCGGCACAGACAAGAAGGGCCAAAAGGCCTGTTTCTGAGCTGTAATTTTCTATGGTTCTACAGGAGATGTTCCATTGTTTCTTAGAGAACCTCCTGCAGCCATTTCGGTTAGTGGCCACCTTCAGTGTCTATGTCCATTTTTTAAAATATATAACTCCGGTCTTTTTTAAATTCCAGTATTTCCTTGTGTAATTTCAGGCTTTTTCTCCATTGTCATAACAATATGAACATGCATAAAAACAAACTAATTAGGAGCAGGAATAGATCATCTTGCTATTCAATCAGATCATGGCTAACCTTTTGTGATTCATGCACTTGCACACCCAGATCCCTATGCGCCTCAGAGCTCTGCAGTATCTCTCAGTTTAGATAATAAGCTTTTCTATTTTTCCTGCCTAAATGGTCAATTTCACATTTGCCGACACTATATTCCATTTGCCAGTTCTTTGCCCAGTCACTTAACCTATTTATGTCCCTTTGTCATCTTCTTGCATCCTTTTCACAATTTACTTTCCTACCTATCTTTGTGTTGTCAGCAGATTTAGCTGCCACCCCTTCAGTCTCTTCATGCCAAGTCATTTGTAGAAATTGCAAGAAGATGAGGCCCCAGCACCGTGCACACCACTCATCACATCCTACACTTTCTGTTTCCTGTGAGCTAACTAAGCTTCAATCCATGCTAATATGTTACCCCGATAACAGGGAGTTTTTGATTTTTTCCAAAGCTTTGAAAATCTAAGTACAGAACATCCACCTGTTTTCCTTTATCCACAGTGCATGTGACTCCTTTAAAGAACTTCAATATATTGGTTAAATATAATTTCCAGTTCACAAAAGCATGATTGCCTTGAATTTTTCCAAGTGGCCTGCTATAACATCTTTAGTGGCTTCTAACATTTTCCCTTTGACAGATGTTAGACAAACTGCCCTGCAGTTTCCTACTTTCTGTCTCCACCTCCCCCCCCCCTTTTTTTGAATAAAAGATAGGTAGGAAAGTAAATTTGCAGATGATACAAAAATTGGGGGAGTAGCGGATAATGAGGAGGATTGTCAGAGGATACAGCAGGATATAAATCGGCTTGAGACCTGGGCCAAAAGATGGCAGATGGAATTTAACCCACAAATGTGAGGTGATGCGATTTGGAAGCTCTACTGCAGAAGGAAAGTATGCAGTAAATGATAGAGCCCTTAAAAATAGGAGTGCAGATCCACAGTTCCCTGAATGTGGCAACTCAGATGGACAAGGTAGTCAAGAAGGCATTTGGCAAGCTGGCCTTCATTGGTCGGGGCGTTGAGTATCGAAATTGGAAAATCATGTTGCAGCTGTACAAGACTTTGGTGAGTCAGTCTTTTTCCCAGGGTCGAAGGTAAATTACTCAGGGGCATAGGTTGTGTGTGAGTGGGGGAATGTTTAAAAGAAATGTAAGGGGCATGTTTTTCACACAGAGGGTGGTGAATGCCTGGAACGCGCTGCCAGAGGAGGTGGTGGAAGCAGATTCTATAACAAGAGGCATCTGGATAGATACATGAATAGGTAGGGAATAGAGGGATATGGACCACGTAGAAGCAAGAAAATATTAGATTCGAGAGGCAACTGTGTCGGCACAGACTTGGTAGGCTGAAGGGCCTGTTCCAGTGCTGTACTGTTCTTTGTTATTTGTTATCTGCAAGATTCACCGCTATAACTCACCAAGGCTCCTTCAACAGCATCTTTCAAACCTACTACCTTTACCATCTAGAAGGACAAGGGAAGTAGGTGCATGGGAACACCACAACCTTTAAGTTCCTCTCCAAGCCGCCACCATCCTGACTTGGAACTATATAATTGATTATTCACAGTCACTACATCAAAATCCTGGAACACTCTCCCTAACAACACTGTGGATGTACCCATGATACCTGGACTGCAGTGGTATGGGAAGGCAGTTCACCATCATCTTTCCAAGGGCAACTAAGGATGGGTAATAAATGCAGGTCTAGTGAGTGACACCCAAACCCTATGAACAAATAAACAAAAAGGTCATTTCTGATCCAACATTGTGTCCTTCATGATCTATGTCTGCAACCTTCTTCCAATCCAACTTTCCTCTCTATCTTCCCCTGAAATAAACTTTCTTTAGTCATTTACAACTGCACATGTAAACTGCCAACTTTCTAGCCTTTGGCATTCCATTTGTCACAGTACTTCTGCAGCTGCCAACTTTCTTAACCATGCCCCTACCTTCACCTTTGCACATATCCCCAGTATAGCCTTTAGTCTGTGCCCCTCTGTGATCTAACTTGATATGTTCTCGATCTATGCTCCCTTAAATTTATGAATGACATATTTGAAGTTATCTGACGCACAATTGATTTAGCCACCCATCATCCTGATATGAATGAACCAGATCAAATATTGTGCTCTGCCACCCAGGATAATTCTGGACGAAAAATAACCCCCAGTTTTTCTCTTCATTGCCAACCAGCTCCTCAAACCATTGTCCACTACCCCTCTATTCTCACCTCCAACAACTGGTGCATGGAATTTTGTTGGTAAGGCAAAAACCATCTGGTCAATTGCCTCTGCACATCTCCCTCTTTTTCTTCCCAATGCCAAACCTTCCCCACAGCCTTATGATAAACTTGAGGTTTTTTTTCCCTCATATCACCCCTCGTGGCCTCCCAGCTCATCACATGGATGTGATACGTTAGAAACAAGAGGGTTGTTAGGGAAAGAATCAGACCTCTCGGGGACAAAGGAAGGGAATAATGCATAGAACCAAAGGAAGTAGGTGAGATCCTAAACAAATACTTTGCATCAGTATTCACAAAGGAGAGGGACATGTTGACTGGTAGTGTCTCAGAGCGATGTGTTGACCCGTTAGAAAAAATCTCAATTACGAGGGAGGAAGTGTTAGGTTTTTTAGGAAACATTAAGACAGACAAATCCCCAGGGCCGGATGGCATCTATCCTAGACTTCTCAGGGAGGCAAGAGATGAAATTGCTGGGCCTCTAACAGAAATCTTTGTCTCTTCACTGGACACAGGTGAGGTCCCAGAGGATTGGAGGATAGCAAATGTGGTCCCGTTATTTAAGAAGGGTAGCAAGGATAACCCGGGTAACTATAGGCCGGTGAGCTTGACGTCCATTGTAGGGAAATTGTTGGAGAAGATTCTTAGAGATAGGATATATGCGCATTTAGAACTGAATAATCTCATTAGCGATAGACAGCATGGTTTTGTACAAGGGAGGTCATGCTTCACAAATTTGGTTGAGTTTTTTGAGCAGGTGACAAAAACGATTGACGAGGGAAGGGCCGTGGATGTCGTCTATATGGATTTTAGTAAAGCGTTTGACAAGGTCCCTCATGGCAGGCTGGTGCAAAAGGTTAAATCTCACAGGATAAAAGGTGAGCTAGCTAGATGGGTAGAGAACTGGCTTAGCCATAGAAGACAGAGGGTAGCAGTGGAGAGATCCTTTTCCGGTTGGAGGTCTGTGACTAGTGGTGTTCCGCAGGGCTCTGTACTGGGACCTCTGCTGTTTGTGATATATATAAATGATTTGGAGGAAGATGTAACTGGTGTGATCAGTAAGTTTGCGGACGACACGAAGATTGCTGGAGTTGCGGATAGTGATGAACATTGTCAGAGAATACAGCAGGATATACAGCAGGGCGGCACGGTAGCACAGTGGTTAGCACTGCTGCTTCACAGCTCCAGGGACCTGGGTTCGATTCCCGGCTTGGGTCACTGTCTGTGTGGAGTTTGCACATTCTCCTCGTGTCTGCGTGGGTTTCCTCCGGGTGCTCCAGTTTCCTCCCACAGTCCAAAGATGTACGGGTTAGGTTGATTGGCCAGGTTAAAAATTGCCCCTTAGAGTCCTGAGATGCGTAGGTTAGAGGGATTAGCGGGTAAATATGTGGGGGTAGGGCCTAGGTGGGATTGTGGTCGGTGCAGACTCAATGGGCTGAATAGCCTCCTTCTGCACTGTAGGGTTTCTATGATTCTATGATTTCTATATAGATAGGCTGGAACATTGGGCGGAGAAATGGCAGATGGAATTTAATCCAGATAAATGCGAAGTGATGCATTTCGGTAGATCTCATGTAAGGGGGAGCTATACAATAAATGGCAGAACCATCAGGAGTATAGACACACAGAGAGACCTGGGTGTACAAGTCCACAGATCCTTGAAGGTGGCAGCACAGGTGGAGAGGGTGGTGAAGAAGGCATATGGCATGCTTGCCTTTATTGGACAGGGCATAGAATATAAAAGTTGGCATATGATGTTGCAGCTGTATAGAACGTTGGTTAGGCCACATTTGGAATACTGTGTCCAGTTCTGGTCGCCACACTACCAGAAGGACGTGGAAGCTTTGGAGAGAGTACAGAAAAGGTTTACCAGGATGTTGCCTGGTATGGAGGGTCTCAGCTATGCGGAGAGATTGGGTAAACTGGGGTTGTTCTCCCTGGAAAGACGGAGGATAAGGGGCGACCTAATAGAGGTGTATAAAATTATGAAGGGCATATATAGGGTGAACAGTGGGAAGCTTTTTCCCAGGTCGGAGTTGACGAACACAAGGGGTCACAGGTTCAAGGTGAGGGGGGCAAGGTTCAACACAGATGTCAGGGGGACGTATTTTACACAGAGGGTGGTGGGGGCCTGGAATGCAAGGTGATTGAGGCGGACACGTTGGGATCGTTTAAGACTTATCTAGATAGCCACATGAACAGACTGGGAATAGAGGGATACAAACGATTGGTCTAGTTGGGCACATGAGCGGCGCAGGCTTGGAGGGCCGAAGGGCCTGTTCCTGTGCTGTATTGTTCTTTGTTCTTTGATCCAATTCCAATTCCTTTGATCCTAATCCCACATATTGCCATTTATGGCCCTCTTTCTTGCTGATTCTGTAAATGACTCCCCCTCGTTTTCAAAGCTGCTATCGTCAACATTTCAAAAAATAATGCCTGAACTCCTCTTCTTGCAAATTGCCACCCCGACTTCAACTCATTTCCCAAGTCTTTGAATATGTTGTCTCCTCTCAAATTCATGCCCACCTCTACCACAATTCTATATTCAAATCAGTTCAATTATGTCAGTGCCAAAGCACTGAATTGACCTTCAAAGTCACAAATGGTATCCTCTAACTGTTGTAATATCTCTGTTCACCCATCTCACTTTCCCTGCAGATTTGATATTGTTGACCACACCTCTTCCATCCAAATATCTCCACCTTAGTGGACCGGCCCTCACCAGATTCCAATCTTTCTTATCTAACCATAGCCAGACCACCTCCAACAATGGTTTCTCACTTCACTGCTTTCTTCAAGCACCCCCGTGACCCCTGTCATCTTCATTACATCTTCGGATTCTACAGAAATCTATAGTTAGACCGTAGCATCCTCTTGGATCCGGAGTTGATCTTCCAACCATACCCGTATCTTCTCCATAACAGAAACTGCCACTTGTCACCCTTATCTCAGCCATCTAATGCCAAAACACTCATCCATGACCTTGTCGATTCCAAACTATTATTCTCATGTACACTTTAGAGAAATACTGTCAATGCCATAGATTTCAGCTGATTCAAAACTCTGCTGCCCAGCTGCTGTCTTGCACCAAGTAACATTCATGTATTACTTCTGTGCTGCACTGAATTACTTTGGTTCCAATTCTCCCAAAGCCTTAAATTTAAATTTTTCATCCTTGCCCAGTCCTAACTCCAGTATAAAACCCTCCATAATGATGCTTCATATTGAGGATACCCTCCATTGTGTTGTGCGGCACTACCACTGTGCAAAATGGGATCGATTTTGAACAGATCCAACAACAAGGCTGGGCAGCCACGAAGCTCTGTGGGTCACAAACAGCAGCAGAACTGTACCCAGCTACAACTCCCCACTATTATTACCACCAAGCCTGGTTCAATGAAGAATGCAGGAGGGCATGCCAGGAGCAGCACCAGACATACCTAAAAATGACATAACAATCTGGTAAAGTCACAACGCAGGACTACTTGCATGCTGGACAGCATAAGCAGCAAGTGATAGACAGAGCTAAGCGATTCCACAACCACAAATCAAATCTAAGATCTGTAATCCTGCCGCATCCAGCCTTGAATGGTGGTGAACAATTAAACAACTCACTGGAGGAGACGGCTGCTCAGATATCCTCATCCTCAATGATGAGGGGAGCCCAGCACATCAGTGCAAAAGATGAGGCTCAAGCATTTGCAACAACCTCCAGCCAGAAGTGCCAAATGGATGATCCTTTGTTGCTTCCTCCAAAGGTCTCCAGTGTCGCAGATGCCAGTCTTCAGCCAATTCACTCCCAAGTGATATCAAGAAATGGCTGAAGGCACTGAATACTGCAAAGGATATGGACCCTGAAGATGTGTTTCAGAATTTGGTGCACCCCTCGCCAATCCAGTTACAACACTGGCATCTCTACAGCAATATGGAAAACTCAGTTCGGGTTCCGCCAAAGCCATTCAGCTGCTGAACTCATTACAGCTTTCATTCAAATATGGACAAAAGAGCTGAAATGTCAGAGGTGAGGCAAAAGTGACTGCCTTTGACGTCAAGGCAGCATTTGATCAAGTGTGGTATCAAGAAGCTCTGTCTTTGGCCCAACCATCTTCAGCTGCTTTATTAATTACCTTCCTTCCATCATAATGTCAGAAATGGGGATGTTTACTGATGATTGCACAATGTTCAGCGCCAGATGCGACGACTCGATATTGAAGCAGTCCATGTCCAAATGTGGCAAAATCTGGAAAATATCCAGGCTTGGGCTGACAAGTAACAAGTACCATTCATCCCACCCAAGTGCCAGGCAATGCCCATCTCCAAAAAGAGTGCATCTAACCATCACCCCATAACAATCAATGGGTTTACCATTGCCAAATCCCCCACTGCATATTTTTTGAATCCTGCAGATTACAATTGACTGGAAACTGAACTGGGCTAGCCATATAAATGCTGTAGCTACAAGAGCGAGTCAGAGGCTTGGAATCCTGTGGCGAGTAACTCACCTTTTGACTCCCCAAAGCCTGCCTACCATCCAAAAAGCACAAGTCAGGAGTGTGAATGGAATGCTCTCCGCTTGCCTGGGTGAGTGCTGCTCCAACAACATTCAAGATGCTTGACACCATCCAAGACAAAGCAGCCCATTCGTTTCGCACCCCATCCATAAGCATTCACTTGCTCCACACTAATGCACTGTGAATCAATGGAATCCCTACAATACAGAAAGAGGCCATGCAGCCCATTGAGGCTGCACTGACTCTCCAAAGAGCATCCCACTCAGGCCCTCTCCTCTGTTCTATCCCAGTAACCCTGAGTATTTATCATGGCTAATCTACCTAACCTATGCATCTTTGGACGCTAAAGGCAATTTAGCAGCAGGAATGGCAATGGCAGAACTGTGTACCCATCTGCAGGAACTCAACAAGACTCCTGAGACAATACCTTCTAAACCCACACCACTACCATCTAGATGGACAAGAACAGCAGACACATGGGAACACCACCACCTGGAAATTTCCCTGCAAAGCCACTCAACTTCCTGACTTGGAAATATATTGCCGTTCCTTCACTGTGGCTGGGGTCAAACTTCCTCCCTAACAGCATTGTGGTGTACCTGCACCACATGGACTGCAGCAGTTCAAAAAGGCAGCTCACCACCACCTTAAGCACAATTAGGGATGGGCAATGAATGGGCTTAGTTAGTGACGCCCATTTCCTGTGAATGGAAAGAAAATCCTCCAACTCGGGCCTCTTGGGCACCCCCAAGCCCTCCACCCCACTGTTGCAGCTGTGCCTTTAGGCGCGAGGCCCTCCGCTCTCAGATTGCATTCCTAAACATCTTTGCATCCTATTCATTTAAATTCCACCTCTTACCAAGCTTTCAATCACCCCATCTAATTCCCCATTCTATGGTGTATCGTCCATTTTTGTCGGATGCTGCTTCGAATCACCGAAGGATGTTTTTCTTTGTTAAGGGTGCTTTATAAGAAGTAGTAATAAATAATGGTCGTAGTAAATTGCAAGAAGTGGATTTGGAGGTAAATATAAAAAATCAACAAAATGAAGGAAAAGGCAAAGTAAATTCAAAAAATGAAATGAAAATCAAGATGTGATAGTAAAATAAAGGCTGTGACGTGCATGCAGACTAGTAGTAATGGAGGAAAATGACTGATAAATAAGAGAACATTAAGATATATGACCCAAGGCAGTAACTGTCCTCTGAACCTGCTCTCCAATCATCAATAAAATGATGAAGAGCCCTCGGTCATGCTATCACTTATAAACTATTCTTAGATGTTTGGTTCAGATTAAACCAGAAGCACCTGGACCCTGACCTCTCCAAAGCCTTGCTCATACACTTAAGAAACAGAAACTAGCAAAACAGATCAGTAAGTGTCAAAATTCTCCAGTGGCTGAGTTACAACTGATGAAAAAGGATGGCTGTTGTAATGGTCAGGTGAATTATTGCAGCCCAAAACACTGCTGCAGGGGTTCCTCTCGGGAGGGTCCTTTCTTGGCCTATCTATTTTCATTGGCCTTCACTCTTGTGATGGGCAGCAGTGGAACTGTTTACTAATGATTCAACAATGTTCAACTCTACAACTTCTCCAATTACGACGCAGCTTTAGCCTAATATTCCAGCTTGGACTGACTAATGGCAGGCAATGTTTGTATCACGTAAATCCAATCTCCAACTGAGAACTCAAGCATATCCTTCTGACCTTCAAAGTCACCAGCATCACCCAAACTATCTCCATCAACATCTTTGGGGGTCACCACTTACCAGCAGCTTAATTAGACCAGTGTTAATACAAGAGCAAAAATGAGTGGTGCACCACCTCAAAACCTATTAATCATTCAAGCTCAAGACCTTCTGGGACACAGCAGTTAATTTCATTGGTCCAATGACATGGGGCTCAATCTTTATCTCTTCCACCGATAGCAATCTTCATCTCTTCCATTGATGGCATCTTGCAGCAGCATTGTGTATAATACACTGCAGCAATTTTGGCAACATTTCCTTCTCCATCAAGCAACAAAGGAAAAGGCAAAGTAACTTCAAAAAATGAAACAAAGATCAAGATGTGATTGGGCGGCATGGTGGCACAGTGGTTAGCACTGCTGCCTCAGTGCTAGGGACCTGGGATCGATTGCTGGCTTGGGTCACTCTCTGTGTGGAGTTTGCAGTTCTCCCTGTGTCTGTGTGGGTTTCCTCCTGCTGCTCTGGTTTCTTCCCACAGTCTAAACATGTGCTGGTTCGGTTGATTGGCCATGTTAAATTGACCCTAGTTTCAGGGGGGTTAGTAGGGTAAATATGTGGGTTTATGGGGATAGGGTGGGATTGTTGTCGGTGCAGGCTTGATGAGCTGAATGGCATCCTTTTGTACTGTAGGGATTCCATGATTCTATGATCAGAAGAACAAGGAGCAGTGCCATGGGAGCATAAGTTCTCCCTCAACACTATTCGAATTTCAACATATATTGCTGTTCTTTTATAACCACTAGGTGAATCTTGGAATTCTCTTTCTTAAGACCACTGCTACAGGAACTATTGTGATTCAAAGAGAAAGTCCATCTACACCTTCAGGCAACTAGGAATGGGGGAATTTTTTAAAAGACAAGTGCAAAGACGCGCATTGTAAGGCAATGACATGGGGAATGAGAAACTACAGAAGTGCTAAAAAATGCAGTACAAGGGAGAAGAAGCCTTGGAAACAGATACTGTTGACCCTAACAGAGTCTAAGGTACATAGAGAGGGAACAAAGAGGCATGAGAGTAGAATGGATGAGAGATAGATGCTAAAACTAATGAAGGCAAAATGAATAAAGTACTAATTTCATCAAGAAAGTGAGAAACAAAGTTTTTTTAAATTTGACTTTCTGTATATAAACAGTCCCAGGTGAGCTCACTTCCAACTAAAACAGAATAAAATAAAAACTAATTTGCAAAATATTAATGCCAATGGGTTGAAGCGCAGGGTAGGTAGTCTTGTACTTGAATCTATTGCACTTGAATTTATTTTCCACTCCTTCACCATCCCACCTGAAGTCAGACTTGTCAGTATTGTCAGTATTGTCAGCAAGCTGGTTAAACACCATAATAGGGAAATAAATTAGCAGTTGCCAACTTTGAGCACAGCATCTGTTCCTTTTTCACGGATGTGGAAATCCCCGTGTTGGACTGGGGTAGGCACAGTACTCTACTTGACTATTCTTATCACTGGATCCCCCAATTTAATATTAACTGAGAACTGAATGACTTACTATGATCTGCTAATGATTCAAGTAATCTGATTGTTAAAAGCAACAAATGTTGATAATGACCTATGTGCTAGTCAACCCATAACTTTCTTTTACTCTGCAAAGTTAGCAGTTTATTTGATTTTAAGCTAATTTTCTCTCCAGTGCTCATGTTCATATCCTGTGACTCTTCACCTTAACTATAAATCACTGATGTAGAAGCCTTGTCAAAAAGCTTTCTGAAAATCATGTATGTAATATCAAATGCATTTTGCCCATCTATCATATCAGGGATATATTTGGTGAAACTCCATTAAATTAATTAAACATGCTCTACTTTACCTGAATTCATGTGACTGTCTTTCAACAAGTTATGCTTTTTCTAAGTAAAAGCAAATCACTGCGGATGCTGGAATCTGAAACCAAAAGAGTAAACGCTGGAAAATCTCAGCAGGTCTGGCAGCATCTGTAAGGTCATCTGGACTCGAAATGTCAGCTCTTCTCTCTCCTTACAGATGCTGTCGGACCTGCTGAGATTTTCCAGCATTTTTTTATGCTTTCTAAGTGTTTGTTCACTAGACCTCTCAATTGTTTTGAAGTGTTTCTCATGGAAAGCATTCTTTCTGGTTGTGTCGCAGCTTGGTGTGGCCCCTGCTCTGCCCAAGACCGCGGGGAACTGCAGGGGGTCGTGAGTGTAGCCCAATCCATCACGCAAACCAGCCTCCCATCCGTTGACTCTGTCTGCACTTCCCGCTGCCTCGACAAAGCAGCCCAGCGTGATTGAGGACCCCACGCAACCCCGGATATTCTCTCTTCCACCTTCTTCCTTTGGGAAAAAGTTATGGGGGTCTGGGGTCACGTACCGGCCGATTCGGGGACAGCTTCTTCCCTGCTGCTGTCAGACTTTTGAATGGATTTGCCTTGCATTGGGTTGGTCTTTCTCTGCACCCTAGCTATGGCTGTGGCACTGCATTCTGCGCTCTCTCGTTTCCTTCTCTATGAGCGGTATGCTTTGTCTGTGT
Organism: Mustelus asterias; assembly: GCF_964213995.1. Classification (NCBI taxonomy): domain Eukaryota; kingdom Metazoa; phylum Chordata; class Chondrichthyes; order Carcharhiniformes; family Triakidae; genus Mustelus; species Mustelus asterias. The sequence continues at coordinate 166,362,460 of NC_135801.1, forward strand.
AGCGCGCAAGAGACAATGCTTTTCACTGTATGCTAGTACATGTGACAACAATACATCAACAGCAGTAGTGGACTCGTCAACATTAAGAGCATTCAAATGGTTATTGGATAAACATATGGATGACATTGGAATAGTGTAGATTAGAGGGGCTTTAGATTGGTTCCACTGGTCGGCGCAACATCGAGGGCCGAAGGGCCTGTACTGCGCTATAATGTTCTATGTTCTTAACTTGTTAAAGTGACTGACCTATTATTTCCAGATATGTCTTATCGACTCTATTTGACAATCTGGGGTTATTTGCATATTTTATAGCTCTATTATTTTTCTTGAATATAATTTGGGCAATCTTCCCTCTTCTTCCTCAATAAAGAGAATAATCAAGTAATTAATAACTTACCATAGGATGTCAGCGACCATTCTTGATTGACTTCTCTCCTGCCTCACTTAGTGATTCCCTGCTTTAAGGAACATTTTCCCTGTTTCTACATCTGAAAAAGAAGCAGATATATAGGCCCTTCAAGCATGCTCCACCTTCCATTAAGATCATGGCTGATTTGATTGTGCCCTAATTGCACTTTCCTGTCTATCCCTCATAATCCTTGACTGCCTTGTAAATCAAACATCTGTTTAACTCGGTCTTAAATATAATCAATGACCCAACCTCCAGTGCTCTCTGGGTTAGGCTAACAACCCCATGTGCGAAGAAATTCCCCTCATCTCAGTCTTAAATGGGAGATCCCTTAATTTGAGTCTGTGTCCCTAGTTCTAGATTTCCCATGAGGGGAAACAACCTCTCAGCATCTACTTTGTCAAGCACCTGCGTATGTTTCAGCAAGATCACCTCTCATTCTTCTAAACTCCAGTGAGTATGGGTCTAAGACTAATAGGCTCAACCAATCCTCTCTAGATTTTCCCTGCATTTCAGGAATCAACCTGGTGAACCTTCTCTGAACTGCTTCCAATAAAAATATATTCCTCCTTGAATAAGGAGAACAATAGTGTTTTCTGCTCTTTTGGTGTGTTTTCACCAATTCACTGTACAGTTTGTAGCAAATTTCCCAACTTTTATACCACACAGAGGGTGGTGCGGATATGGAATGAGGTGGTGGAGGCGGGTACAATTACAACATTTCAAAGACATTTGGACAGGTACAGGTACATGGATAAGAAAAGTTTAGAGGGATATGGGCCAATTGCAGGTAAATGGGACGAGTTCAGTTTAGGAAACCTGGTCAGCATGGACGAGTTGGGCCGAAAGGCCTGCTCCGGGCTGCGTATATGACTCTATAGTCCATCCACCTTGCAATAAAGCCAGCATTTAATTTGCCTTCCTAATTACTTCCTGTATCTAAATGCTAACATTTTTTGATCATGTTGGAGTACACCCAGATCCACAAGAATTAGAAATGGTGTAGGCCATTTGGCATCTCCAGCTTGTAACTCCATTCGATAAGATCATGATTATCCGATTGTGGCCTCAACTCCATTTTTCTGTCTGTGCCCCATAACTCTTGACTCTTGTCTGTATTTAACTTAACCTTGAATATATTAAATGACCCATCCTCCACGGCATTCTGGGGATGACTTGGAACAAAGAACAGTGCTGCACAGAAACAGGCCCTTCAGCATACCCAAGCCTGCACCAATCACATCCTACTTCGACCAACTGCCTGTATCCCTCTATATCCTGCCTGTTCATGTACCTATCCAAATAGGTCTTAAATGTCGCTAACCTATCCGCCTCAACCACTTCACTTGGCAGTGCATTCCAGGCCCCCACCACCCTCTGTGTAAAAAAATTTCCTCCGCCCATCTTTACTGAACCTTTCCCCCCCCACCTTATCTTGAACTTGTGCCCCCTTGTAATTGTCATTTCTGCCGTGGGAAAAAGCTTCTAACTGTTCACTTTAGCCATACCCCTCATAATTTTATTAATTTCTATCAGATTGTCCTTCAGCCTTCGTCTTTCCAGGGAGAACAATTCCAGTTTATTCAATTTCTCCTCATAGCCACTACATAAGAACATAAGAACATAAGAATTAGGAGCAGGAGTAGGCCATCTAGCCCCTCGAGCCTGCCCCGCCATTCAATAAGATCATGGCTGATCTGAAGTGGATCAGTTCCACTTACCCGCCTGATCCCTATAACCCCTAATTCCCTTACCGATCAGGAATCCCATCTATCCGTGATTTAAACATATTCAACGAGGTAGCCTCCACCACTTCAGTGGGCAGAGAATTCCAGAGATTCACCACCCTCTGAGAGAAAAAGTTCCTCCTCAACTCTGTTCTAAACTGACCCCCCTTTATTTTGAGGCTCTGCCCTCTAGTTCTGGTTTCCTTTCTAAGTGGAAAGAATCTCTCCACCTCTGCCCTATCCAGCCCCTTCATTATCTTATAGGTCTCTATAAGATTTCCCCTCAGCCTTCTAAATTCCAACGAGTACAAACCCAATCTGCTCAGTCTCTCCTCATAATCAACACCCCTCATTTCTGGTATCAACCTGGTGAACCTTCTCTGCACTCCCTCCAAGACCAATATATCCTTCCACAAATAAGGGGACCAATACTGCACACAGTATTCCAGCTGCGGCCTCACCAATGCCCTGTACAGATGCAGCAAGACATCTCTGCTTTTATATTCTATCCCCCTTGCGATATAGGCCAACATCCCATTTGCCTTCTTGATCACCTGTTGCACCTTCAGACTGGGTTTTTGTGTCTGATGCACAAGGACTCCCAGGTCCCTTTGCACAGTAGCATGTTGTAATTTTTTTCCATTTAGATAATAATCCAATTTGCTATTATTTCCTCCAAAGTGAATAACCTCTCATTCATACCAGGCAATAGCCTGGTAAACCTTTTCTGCACTCCTTCCAAAGCCACTACGTCCTTCTGGTAGTGTGACGACCAGAATTGGACACAGTGGGTGGAATTCTACCACTGCTTTACGCCCGTTTCGCGGCAGCAAATTACCATAACACTGGGTGTAAAGTGGCTAGCATGAATGGTGCCGGTTTTCGTGACTGCCACGATTTTACGACACCCAAATTTCCGGCATGGTCATTTCTGGTGAGAGGCTGATTAATTTATTTAAATTTGTGTTTGTTCATTTCCATGTGTTTAGCAAGCCTGCCGTTCAATCGTCCGGGCTCGCTTGCCTTTAGGCGTTGCTGGGAGAGATTCCCGCCAGCGAGGAAAACACCTGCTCCCCATGAGTGGGGAACAGTCATGTTGGCCTCGCAGGTGGAACTGGAGGCCATTGAAGCCCCCTCAGGGAGGCCAAGTACAAAGGGGGGTGCCCCTTGGGCAGTGCCAGACTGGCAGTGACACCCTGCCACTTTGGCAATGCCAGCCTGGCACCTGGGCAATGCCCACCGGGCAATGCTGGGGGTGGGGCCTGTGGGGACAGTGCTGTGGGGCGGGATGGGACCAGTGGAGATAGGGTCTGTTGGGTGAGGGGTGCCACTCTGGCCAGAAATGGACTCACCCTAAATTTCAGAGATAGTGTGTATAAGATTGGGCATGAAAACTCGCCCAAAAAATGGATCTGGAACTCTCCCATTTTCTCCCAGCTGGACACTTCAAAAAAATCTTTTAAAATTCCACCCCCATTCCAAATGTGGCCTAACCAACGTTTTGTATAACTGTAACATAATTTGCCGACTTTTATACTTGATGCCCCAGCCGATGAAGGCAAGCATGCCATATGCTTTCTTCACCACTATTTCCACCTGTGCTACCACTTGCCAAAGGTGTACAGGCTTTGGGGAGTCAGGAGATGAATTACCTGTCTCAGATATCCCAGTCTCTGACCAACACTTAGAGCCATACTATTTATATGGCTAGTCCAGTTCAGCTTCTGATCAGTGGTAACCCCAGGATGTTGATAGTGGGGAACTTAGCAATAGTTACACCATTGAATGTCAAGGGGGGATAGCTCGGTTTTCTCTTGTTAGAGATGGTCATTGCCTGGCACATCTGCATCACAAATGCCACTTGCTATTTATTAGCTGAGAGTTGTCCCGTTCTTGCTGCATTTTGACGTGGTCTGTTTCTATGTCTGAGGAGTTGCGAATGGTATTGAGCAGAATCATCAGCACACATCTCTACTTCTGACCTTATGATGGAGGGAAGGTTATTGATGAAGCAGCTACAGATGGTTCGGCCTTGGCCATTGCAGAAGAAATTCCTGCAGCGATGTCCCAAGACTGAGTTTAAGTGGAATGTTATGTGCCATCCTACTGCCAGTAATCAGTCTTTTACTCTTGGAGTGTATATTACACTTAAACAATTCAGCAACAAGCTTTTGAGAGTTTAATATAAAGAAGATTATCTGTTCTTTAAACACTTACCCCAAATTAATGCAACATCAAATACTTGGTCTACACAAAGACTGGATACAGATAATGATTTTTATGGATTACAGTTCTTTCAGTTTCTGATTTCTGGTCTCTCACATGGCAGGCCTTTCTCTTCTTGAATGGCTTTGATGATTTAAAGCTGAAGTGAAGGTCTTGTAAAGCAAAAGGTTCATAGCTCAAAGTTAAAGTTTTAAAGTTTATTTATTAGTCACAAGTAAGGCTTACATTAACACTGCAATGAAGTTACTGTGAAATTCCCCTAGTCGCCACACTACAGCGCCTGTTCGGGTCAATGCACCTAACCAGCACGTCTTTCACACTGTGGAAGGAAACCGGAGCACCCGGAGGAAACCCAGGCAGACACGGGGAGAATGTGCAAACTCTGCACAGACAGTGACCCATGCCGGGAATCGAACCTGGGTCCCTGGCGCTGTGAGGCAGCAGCGCTGACCACAATGCCATAGGGTCATTGAGTCATAGAGGTTTACAGCATCGAAACAGGCCCTTTGGCCCAACTTGTCCATGCCGCCCTTTTATTTTAAACCCCTACGCTAATCCCAATTGCCCGCATTTGGCCCATATCCCTCTATACCCATCTTACCCATGTAACTGTCCAAATGCTTTTCAAAAGACAAAATTGTACCCGCCTCTACTACTACCTCTGGAAGCTTGTTCCAGACACTCACTATCCTCTGTGTGAAAAAATTGCCCCTCTGGACATTTTTGTATCTCTCCTCTCACCTTAAACCTATGCCTTCTAGTTTTAGACTCCCCTACCTTTGGGAAAAGATATTGACTAGCTGATCTGTGCCACTCATTATTTTATAGTCTTGAAAAGATCACCTCTCAGCCTTCTACGCTCCAGAGAAAAAGTCCCAGTCTATCCAGCCTCTCCTTATAACTCAAACCATCAAGTCCCGGTAGCATCCTAGTAAATCTTTTCTGCACTCTTTCTAGTCTAATAATATCCTTTCTCTAATAGGGTGTACAGTTCTGGTCACAGTATTCCAAGTGTGGCCTTACCAGTGTCTTGTACAACTTCAACAAGACGTCCCAACTCCTGTATTCAGTGTTCTGACTGATGAAACCAAGCATGCCGAATGCCGCCTTCACCACCCTGTCCACCTGTGACTCCACTTTCAAGGAGCTATGAACATGTACCCCTAGATCTCTTTGTTCTGTAACTCTCCCCAACGCCCTACCATTAACTGAGTAAGTCCTGCCCTGGTTCAATCCACCAAAATCACCTCGCATTTATCTAAATTAAACTCCATCTGCCATTCGTCAGCCCACTGGCCCAATTGATCAAGATCCCGTTGCAATTGGAGATAACTTTCTTCACTGTCCACTATGCCACCAATCGTGGTGCCATCTGCAAACTTACTAATGATGCCTCCTATATTCTCATAGAAACATAGAAAACTACAGCACAAAACAGGCCCTTCGGCCCCACAAGTTGTGCCGAACATATCCCTACCTTTTAGGCCTACCTATAACCCTCCATCCTATTAAGTCCCATGTACTCATCCAGGAGTCTCTTAAAAGACCCTATTGAGTTTGCCTCCACCACCACTGACGGCAGCCGATTCCACTCGCCCACCACCCTCTGTGTGAAAAACTTACCCCTAGCATCTCCCCTGTACCTACCCCCCAGCACCTTAAACCTGTGTCCTCTCGTAGCAGCCATTTCCACCCTGGGAAAAAGCCTCTGAGAGTCCACCCGATCTATGCCTCTCAACATCTTATATACCTCTATTAGGTCTCCTCTCATCCTACGTCTCTCCAAGGAGAAAAGACCGAGCTCCCTCAGCCTATCCTCATAAGGCATGCCACTCAATCCAGGCAACATCCTTGTAAATCTCCTCTGCACCCTTTCAATCTTTTCCACATCGTTCCTGTAATGAGGCGACCAGAACTGAGCACAGTATTCCAAGTGGGGTCTGACGAGGGTCTTATATAGCTGCATCATTATCCCCGGACTCCTAAACTCAATCCCTCGATTGATAAAGGCCAGCACACCATACGCCGCCTTAACCACCTCCTCCACCTGCGGGGCCGATTTTAGAGTCCTATGGACCCGGACCCCAAGGTCCTTCTGATCCTCTACAGTACTAAGAGTCTTTCCCTTTATATTGTACTCCTTCATCCCATTTGACCTGCCAAAATGGACCACTACACATGTATCTGGGTTGAAGTCCATCTGCCACTTCTCCGCCCAGTCTTGCATCCTATCTATGTCCCTCTGTAACTTCTGACATCCCTCCAGACTATCCACAACCCCACCAACCTTCGTGTCGTCGGCAAACTTACCAACCCATCCCTCCGCTTCCTCATCCAGGTCATTTATGAAAATGACAAACAGCAAGGGTCCCAGAACAGATCCCTGGGGCACACCACTGGTGAACGACCTCCAATTAGAGAAAGACCCATCTGTACACACTCTCTGCCTCCTTTGGGCAAGCCAGTTCTGGATCCACAGGGCAGCAGCCCCTTGGATCCCATGCCCTCTCACTTTGTCTAGAAGCCTTGCATGGGGGACCTTATCGAACGCCTTGCTAAAATCCATATAAACCACATCTACCGCTTTCCCTTCGTCAATGTGTTTAGTCACATTTTCAAAGAACTCCACCAGGCTCGTAAGGCACGATCTGCCTTTGACAAAGCCATGCTGGGTATTCTTGAGCATACTAAACCTCTCTAAATGCTCATAAATCTTGTCCCTCAGGATCTTCTCCATCAGCTTACCAACCACTGAGGTTAGACTCACCGGTCGGTAATTTCCTGGGCTATCCCTATTCCCCTTCTTGAAAATAGGAACCACATCCGCAATCCTCCGGCACCTCTCCCGTCTCCAACGACGACGCAAAGATCATCGCCAGAGGCTCTGCAATCTCTTCCCTCGTCTCCCACAGTAACCTGGGGTACATCCCATCTGGACCCGGCGACTTATCTATCTTGATGCCATTCAAAGATTCCAGCACAACCTCTTTGTTAAAGTCCACATACTCAATCTTTTCAGTCCACCGCAAGCCCACAGTACATCCACCCATGTCCTTCTCTGTGAAAACCGAGGCAAAATTCTCATCCAAATTATTAATATAAATAACCATGCCTCCTATATTCTCATCCAAATCAAGCCTTAAAAGGGCTGGTTCTCAGATGTACTTTGAAACTGGAACAGGCTGAATACTTTGGCTGCTGGATGACTTGCATTAATTTCAGAATCTGGTTCTCATATTGGCTTATGACAGAAGGATCTTAAAAGGCAAAGATGGCACAACCTCTCTCTGCAGCTAATGCTTTATTTATGTTGTTCTTCTGTCTTGGGATAATAAAGGATCTTCAGTTACTAGGGGGCATAAGTTTAAGGTGTGAGGGGAAGGTTTAAAGGAGATGTACGAGGCAAGTTTTTTTTTACACAGAGGGTGGTGTGTGCTTGGAACTTGCTGCTGGGGGAGTTAATGGAAGCAGATACGATAATGACTTTTAAGGGGCATCTGGACAAATACATGAATAGGATGGGAATAGAGGGATATCCAGAAGGATAGGGGGTTTTAGTGCAGTCGGGCAGCATGGTCGGTGCAGGCTTGGAGGGCCGAAGGGCCTGTTCCTGTGCTGTAATTTTCTTTGTTTTTTATTCTCGTGTTAGAAGCCAGCTTTGGTCACAGGGTCAACAGCATTGTCCACCCAGGATATCTAAAAGCCCATAGATTATACAATAGGCGATAGATGGCGGTCTTTCACACTTGACAGGTGGATAACTGGTTTCATCGGCTTTCCTTTGTGAACGGCAAACCTGGAGGCAGAGAGTCTGGGAATCCGTTGACTCTCCCGTTCTGAACTTGATGGAAGCTTGATAGTCTGTGTTGAATATGCAAAGGTCACCTGATCCCTTGGCAGCTACCTTAACAGTTCATCAATGTCCATTATAAACAAATAAAAGACAGTCCCAGAAGTTTCCATCCAAGCTCAGTTCATGTGTAAAGTTTTGAATATGATATACTTTTGTGGGCATAACAAGAAGTTTAACCATGACTTGCTGAACCAGTGTTGGTTCGATCCCAAAGGACTTCTTTGCCAGTTTTGGTCACATGGTCAAAGGCAATTATCCACCCAGTCCTTGCATGCAGATGTTCCAATAACTCATTGGTAAAAGTACTGATCTATTATGTATGGGTATTCCTTCCTTGTAAGAAGTCTAACAACACCAGGTTAAAGTCCAACAGGTTTATTTGGTAGCAAAAGCCACTAGCTTTCAGAACAGGCTGTTCCTTTGTCAGGTGTGTGGGAGTTCTGATCACAAACAGGTCACAAAGACACACACTCAATTTACATGAATAATGATTGGAATGTGAGTCTTTACAGCTAATCAAGTCTTAAAGGTGCAGACAGTGTGAGTGAAGGGAGCATTAAGCACAGGTTAAAGAGATGTGTATTGTCTCCAGACAGGACAGCTAGTGAGATTTTGCACATCCAGGCAAGTTGTGGGGGTTACAGATAGTGTGACATGAACCCAAGATCCCGGTTGAGGCCGTCCTCATGTGTGCGGAACCTGGCTATCAGTGTCTGCTCAGCAATTCTGCGCTGTCGTGAAGGCTGCCTTGGAGAACACTTACCTGGAGATCAGAGGCTGAATGCCCGTGACCGCTGAAGTGCTCCCCAACAGGAAGAGAACAGTCTTGCTTAGTGATTGTCGAGTGGTGTTCATGGTCTGCATGGTTTCCCCAGTGTACCATGCCTCGGGACATCCTTTCCTGCAGCGTAACAGGTAGACAACGTTGGCCGAGTTGCAAGAGTATGTACTGTGCACCTGGTGGATGGTGTTCTCACGTGAGATGATGGCATCCGTGTTGATGATCCGGCACGTCTTGCAGAGGTCGCTGTAGCAGGGCTGTGTGGTGTCGTGGTCACTGTTCTCCTGAAGGCTGGGTAGTTTGCTGCGGACAATGGTCTGTTTGAGGTTATGCGGTTGTTTGAAGGCAAGAAGTGGGGGTGTGGGGATGGCCTTGGCGAGATGTTCGTCTTCATCAATGACATGTTGAAGGCTCCGGAGGAGATGTCGTAGCTTCTCCGCTCCACGAAGTACTGGACGACGAAGGGTACTCTGTCCACCGTGTTCCGTGTTTGTCTTCTGAGGAGGTCGGTGCAGTTCTTCGCTGTGGGGCGCCGGAACTGTCGATCGATGAGTCAAGCGCCATATCCTGTTCTTATGAGGGCATCTTTCAGCGTCTGGAGGTGTCTGTTGCGATCCTCCTCATCCGAGCAGATCCTGTGTATACGGAGGGCTTGTCCGTAGGGGATGTCTCACTAGCTGTCCTGTCTGGAGCCAATACACATCTCTTTAACCTGTGCTTAATGCTCCCTCCACTCACATTGTTTGTACCTTTAAGACTTGATTAGCTGTAAAGACTCTCATTCCAATCATTATTCATGTAAATTGAGTTTGTGTCTTTGTGCCCTGTTTGTGATCAGAACTCCCTGACGAAGGAACAACCTGTTCCGAAAGCTAGTGGCTTTTGCTACCAAATAAACCTGTTGGACTTTAACCTGGTGTTGTTAGACTTCTGACTGTTTACCCCAGTCCAAACGAGAGAGTCCAACGCCGGCATCTCCACATTATTCCTTCCTTCCCAGGTTTTATACAGAATTGCATAGATATTATAGCATAGAAACATGCCGTTTGAACTAACTGGTCGAGACCAATTGCTATATTTCACAGGAGCCTCCAACCATTCTAGTCCTAATCCAGGATACAATCAGGCTTAATCTCCAATCTCAGGTCGGAATTGGAGGGGCTGGTAGTGGTGAGTGTGGAAGGAAATATATCCATTGTGCTCTTCATTTGGAAAATAATCAGGATTCATGCTCATTACCCTGGTAACTTTCTACCCAGCCATCTATCCAGAAAATGAACCAATGCACTAGCTTAAAAATGGATGTGATATTCCTTCGCAATTGAATAATGTGCTGACACCTGATATGTAGGATCTGGCACAAAGAATAATCACTGAGTGCCATACTGATACGTAGCTGGAGGGAAGATACCTATAAGACTAGCACATAGAAGTTCATATGATTATGTGCTTACTAATGGATAGCTACCTTTTGCACTTCAGTATGCTGCATCATCTTCAGTTCACCCACAATTATCTTGCCAGTTGCTATCCCAGAACACTCTTACAACCCATAATAAAGTTAAAGTTTATTTATCAGTGTCACAAGTCAGCTTTTTTGATTTGATTTGATTTATTATTGTCACATGTATTAACATACAGTGAAAAATATTGTTTCTTGCGCACTATGCAGACAAAACATACCGTTCAAGGAAACGAGAGAGTGCAGAATGTAGTGTTACAATCATAGCTAGGGTGTAGAGAAAGATCAACTTAATGCAAGGTAAATCCATTCAAAAGTCTGACAGCAGCAGGGAAGAAGCTGTTCTTGAGTCGGTTAGTACATGACCTCAGACTTTTGTACCTTTTTCCTGGAGGAAGAAGGTGGAAGAGAGAGTGTCCGGGGTGCGTGGTGTCCTTAATTATGCTGGCTGCTTTGGTGAGGCAGCGGGACGTGTAGACAGAGTCAATGGATCGGAGGCTGGTTTGCGTGATGGATTGGGCTACATTCACGACCTTTTGTAGTTCCTTGCAGTCTTGGGCAGAGCAGGAGCCATACCAAGCTGTGATACAACCAGAAAGAATGTTTTCTATGGTGCATCTGTAAAAGTTGGTGAGAGTCGAAGCTGACATGCCAAATTTCCTTAGTCTTCTGAGAAAGTAGAGACATTGGTGGGCTTTCTTAACTATAGTGTTGGCATGGGGGGAACCAGGACAGGTTGTTGGTGATCTGGACACCTAAAAACCTGAAACTCTCGACCCTTTCTACTTCGTCCCCATTGATATAGACAGGGGCATGTTCTCCTTTACGCTTCCTGAAGTCGATGACAATTTCCTTTGTTTTGTTGACATTGAGGGAGAGATTATTGTTGCCGCAACAGTTCACCAGATTCTCTATCTCATTCCTGTACTCTGTCTCGTCATTGTTTGAGATCCAAACCACTATGGTGGTGTCGTCAACAAACTTGAAAATCGAATTGGAGGGGAATTTGGCTGCACAGTTATAGGTGTATAAGGAATATAGTAGGGGGCTGAGAACACAGCCTTGTAGGGCACCGGTGTTGAGGATGATCATGGAGGAGGTGTTGTTGCCTATCCTTACTGATTGTGGTCTGAGAGTTAGGAAGTTCAGGATTCGGTCACAGAGGGAGGTGCCAAGGACCAGGCCACGGAGTTTGGAGATGAGTTTCATGGGAATAATAGTGTTGAAGGCTGAGCTGTAGTCAATATATAGAATATAGAGCAGTACAGCACAGTACAGCCCTTCGGCCCACAATGTTGTGCCGAGCTTTGTCCGAACCCAAGATCAAGCTATCCCACTCTCTATCATTCTAGTGTGTTCCATGTGCCTATCCAATAACTGCTTGAAAGTTCCTAAAGTGTCTGACTCCACTATCGCAGCAGGAATCTGACATAGGTGTCCTTGTTATCTGGGTGTTCCAGGGTTGAGTGCAGGGCCAGGGAGATGGCGTCTGCTGTGGACCTGTTGCGATGATAGGCAAACTGTAGTGGATCCAGGTAGTCCGGGAGGCTGGAATTGATTTGTGCCATGACTAACCTTTCAAAGCACTTCATATAAAATGTATAAAATGATGAAGGGGATAGATAGAGTGAACGTTCAAAGACTATTTCCTCGGGTGGATGGAGCTATTACAAGGGGGCATAACTATAGGGTTCGTGGTGGGAGATACAGGACGGATATCAGAGGTAGGTTCTTTACGCAGAGAGTGGTTGGGGTGTGGAATGGACTGCCTGCAGTGATAGTGGAGTCAGACACTTTAGAAACATTTAAGCGGTTATTGGATAGGCACATGGAGCACACCAGGATGATAGGGAGTGGGATAGCTTGATCTTGGTTTCAGATGGAGGTCGGCACAACATCGTGGGCCGAAGGGCCTGTTCTGTGCTGTACTGATCTATGTTCTATAATGATGGATGTCAGAGCCACCGGCCGATAGTCATTAAGACACGCTGCTTGGTTTTTCTTGGGTATCATTAACACTGCAATGAAGTCAGCGTGAAAATCCCCTAGTCGCCACTCTCTAGCCCCTGTTCAGGTACACTGAGGGAGAATTTTAGCATGGCCAGTGCACCTAACGAGCACATCTTTCGGAGTGTGGGAGGAAACCGGAGCACCCAGAGGAAACCCACGGAGACATGAGAAGAACGTGCAGACTTCACACAGGCAGTGACCCAAGCCGGGAATTGAACCCGGGTCCCTGGCGCTGTGAGGCAGTAGTGCTAACCACTGTGCCACCATGCCGCCCTGTCATACTTGATGAGCTAATAGTTATTGAGGAATCAGGAGTCAATTTAAAAATCATATCCTTACCCTCAACCAGCCCTTTCTCTGTAATTCTTCCAATAACCTGATTCTTACCTCTTGTATATACCTTCCTTCCCTCAGTAGTTTTGTGTAGAACGGCTTAAAATCTACAGCACACATTATAGACTAATACCAGAAGTGGGCGGGTTGCCATATGAGGAAAGGTTGGACAAATTGTGCTTGCATCCATTAGAGTTTAAAAAAGTAAGAGATGACTTGATTGAAACATATAAGATCCTGAAGGTCTTGGCAGGTTGGATGTGGAGAGGACGTTTCCTCTTGTGGGAGACTCTAGAACTGTTTAAAAATAAGGGCCTGTCCATTTAGGACAGAGGTGAAGCAAAATTTCTTCTGAGGGTTAAAAGTTTTTGCAATTCTCTTCCTCAAAGGGGGTTGACTATTCCTAAGGCAGAGATAGATGGATTCTTGATAAGCAAGGCTTGGTAGGTTATCAGAGGTGGGGGAATGTGGAGTTAAAGTTGCAATCAGATCAGCCTCGAAATTGGCCTACTGCTGCTCCTAATTCAAATACATGTTTAAATGTTCACAGAAATAGGCCTTTCAAACAAACTGGCCTATGTCAGTGTTTATACTCCACACCAACCTCCACCCGCTCTAATTATATGTCAACCATCCTCTCACTCAGTACGCCTCAATTCACCCTTCTGCATGCTTCAAGCCTCTCCTTAAAATGTATCAATGCTATCCACTGCAACCATTCCATTTGGCCATGATGTGGAGATGCCGGCGTTGGACTGAGGTGGGCACAGTAGGAAGTCTCACAACACCAGGTTAAAGTTAAACAGGTTTATTTGGTATCACAAGCTTTCGGAGCGCTGCTCCTTCATCAGGTGATGAAGGAGCAGTGCTCCGAAAGCTTGTGATACCAAATAAACCCATTCCATGTGGCAGCATGTTCCACATTCTCATCACTTTCTTTGTTGATAAATTGCTCCCCTTTGATGTAAAAAGATATGATTATGAGAAATGGAAGCAGGACTAGGCCATTAGACCCTCAACCATGCTGTGCCATTCAATAAGATCATGGCTGATCTTTGAACTCTAATTCCATTTTCCTGCTGATTCCAATAGATTCCCTTGGAGTCCAAGAATCTACTGAGAGATTGTTTCAGCTGTTCGGGGAATCTAAAACACAGAAACACCTTTTCAGGCTAAGGGACTGATCATTTTGGATGGGTATGAAGAGAAATTACTTCCATCAAAAGGTGTACAATCTTGTGATTCAACCCTAGATTGTTGTCCATCATTTAATGCTAGGGTTGACAGATATTTGGTCGACTCCTTATCCTGAAATTATGCCCTCCATCCAATTTTAGATACTCCATTCCTGGGGAAACAGCCAGTGCCTCTCATATATTTGTACCCATTTGTTCCACACTAGTCCACAAGTGGAAACTGTTTCTCCAACTTCACCATATCAAACCTCATAATAAATTTGAAAAATTCAGTCAGAGCTCAGTCTTTTGCAGAGAAAAGAACTCTGTTAGCTGAATCTAGTCCAGTGAAAAGCTAACTCGGGACAGTGAGTAAAATGCACACCCGATAATCCAATTCTGTCAGTTTCCCATTGGGTGGGTTAGCTAAAAATTACTCCCATTAAGTCCCATTAAGAGCTACAGTCCCATAGAAAATAGGATTTCCAAATCACCAGTGGTGAATGTTGTTTGACCATACCTGGAGCACTGCTAACAATTGTGGTGGTTGTGACACAGCAGCTCCATTCAGTTCCTACAAGAGAAGCAAAGAAGTGAGCATGATCCCTTGTGTTCAAGCGAAATGACAAGATAATTTAAGACTTCTCATTATAAAATAGCAATAGCAAATGTCAACAAAACGAAGGAGATTGTCATCGACTTCAGCAAGCGTAAAGGAGAACATGCTCTGTCTACATCAATGGGGACGAAGTAGAAAGAGTCGAGAATTTTGAGTTTTTAGGTGTCCAGATCACCAAACAACCTGTCCTGGTCCTCCCATGCCGCACTTTAGCTAAGAAAGCACACCAATGCCTCTACTTTCTCAGAAGACTAAGGAAATTTGGCATGTCAGCTACGACTCTCACCTACTTTTACAGATGCACTATAGAAAGCATTCTTTCTGGTTGTATCACAGCTTGGTATGGCTCCTGCTCTGCCCAAGACCGCAAGAAACTACAAAAGGTCGTGAATGTAGCCCAATCCATCACGCAAACCAGCCTCCCATCCATTGACTCTGACTACACGTCCCATTGCCTCGGCAAAACAGCCAGCATAATATAGGTCCCCATGCACCCCGGACATTCTCTTTTCCACCTTCTTCCTTCGGGAAAAAGGTACAAAAATCTAAGGTCACGTACCAACTGACTCAAGAACAGCTTCTTCCCTGCTGCTGTCAGACTTTTGAATAGACATACCTTGCATTAAGTTGATCTTTCTCTACACCCTAGCTATGACTGTAACACTACATTCTGCACTCTCTCGTTTCCTTCTCTATGAACGGTATGCTTTGTCTGTATAGCGCGCAAGAGACAATACTTTTCACTGTATGTTAATACATGTGACAATAATAAATCAAATCAAATCAGCCTTCCTTTCCCCCATAACCTGTTAATACACAATCGTGAGATAACCCATTGCAACTTCTTAATTTATTTGCCTTCTCTCCTAGTTTTCAACATTGTTGGTTTCCTGTCCCTTAACCTGTGGCACTTCACTGGAGCTTTTTGTCAAATTGATAAATCATTCTCACCAATGTGGCAATCAGTGTTGGGGAAAATTCAAACAAGTCGCTGAAACCAACCTGGAGACAGTCAGTAGGAAAATTATTTTTAATTATTTCAGATAAATGTTTCTGAAAGTATCTTAGAGAGGTGAAGAAGGTAAACCAGGAGATTGCTTTCTCCTACCTAATTAGTGCAGTAACACCAGGGAATCTATTCAAGGGTGCAAAAGGCAACCGTGAAAATTAAGCTGCAAAAAAAAGTTGTCGGTCATAAATGAATTTAAATAAGAGAGAGTTGGCTCCTATAATGGACCTATTGAGTTAGCATTCTTTAAAGGTGAATAGAAATAAGTCAGAGGGGCTTTATTGCCAATCTTGCAATGAATGACCTAGGGGCTAATTTTTGGTGCCCTCTTCTCCTTGAAGGACAACTGACAAGAACGCGTGCTATTTTTTGGTACAGTAGTTATATTTCATACCAATGTACCCATCTGCAGACCATTGTTACTGAGCCCATTATAGTGCGCTAATTGAAAAAATGGTTGATATCAGTGAATTAAGCATTTCAAAAATGATTTGTTCAAGTTAGTACTTTTATTCACTCGGACCCAAAGGAACATGTCTGGGCATATATTCCACTCCGTTTACATTTAAATTGAAATTGTTAATTTATGTATTTTATCTCTGGGCATAGTTTTCCTTCAAAATACATTACCTAATTAGTACTAGTCGGCAGCCAATACTTGAGTGGTGTTTTCGTCTGAGACATTCTAACAAAGAATTTAAACTGTTTGCATGAAGAAATCTTAATAGACACTTACTTGGTCATGTGCCAGCACATTGTATCCTTAGTATTTTTTAAAAGTTCAAATGCTGTATTACATTTGGAATTATGGTGCTATTATATAGTGTTTCCTGTTTTACTCTTAAATCAGTGTTAGCATAGCCACAACATTATTTTGACATATAGTAATCAGGTTTAGTGTTTCTTTTGTATATTTATCCACAAAATATCTCCTTTCCTAAACATGGCTCTGTACTGCTTGGTTAGGGGTTCATGAACAGCAGTAGCCAGTCACTAATTTGCCCAAGTGGATGTCAGGTAGATAGGATCCATGGGGCATCACAGCCATGCTTGATTTTATTTTTATTTGCTATTTGCCCTGCATGTTTTCTAATGAGGAACACTGAATAACGATGAGGAGTGAGAACACTTCATAACTTTTCACTTTCCTAGCCTGAAATACTGATATAAATTATAATAGTATAGCTATGATCTTGGCTGAGAGCAACTAACTGGGCACAGATGGGGATTGAACCCGAAACCTCTGATTTTATTGATTTAGTACTATTTTTATTTTTAATCTAACATTTTATTTATTATGATGTGGAGATGCTGGCGTTGGACTGGGGTAGGCACAGTAAGAAGTCTCTCAACACCAGGTTAAAGTCCAACAGGTTTATTTGGTAGCACGAGCTTTTGGAGCACTGCCGCTTCATCAGGTGAGTGGAGAAGAGACTTCTTATTTTATTTATTGTCCTCCATAGAGGTGAGAAAGCACAGCCATTATGAATCCATATAAAGGAGACTCTAGTATATTTTCTGTTAGTTGAGAGGAATATGGCGCCCTTTCAGGTTTTGCTTTTAAAATAAATGTCTTCAATATTTCACTTTATTACCCCTGCTGCTCATCAGTGGCTTTAGTAAGTGACTGCATTGCTTGGAGTACTGTGCAGCTCAGGTTATTCGGGCTGATTCCTAGTCTGTGCTGAGTTAGCTGATCTAGGCTAGTGTTGGAATGGATTTTGGTGTCCCTGCGGTAGGAAAGAGGGGGGAAAAAACACTTCTGCAAGCATCCTGTCCTGAGTGCTCTTCAGTGATTCTCGGTGATTCCTTTTTCCATCAAATTTCTTCATTCCCCTTCTCTCTTGCAGAGATGAACTCTTTTGTTATATTTCCACCAAAGAACCGTGGTTCACAAAAGAGGTGGAATGTCTTGTGAAAAGGAAGAGGGAAGCTTATGTAGGGATGAGGAAACAAGGTTCAGATTGCTCGATTGAGGGTTACAAGTTAGCAAGGAATGAGCTGAAAAAGGGGCTGAGGAGAGCTAGGAGGGGACATGAGAAGTCCTTGGCGGGTCGGATCAAGGAAAACCCCAAGGCTTTTTACTCTTATGTGAGGAATAAAAGAATGACCAGGGTGAGGTTAGGGCCGGTCAAGGACAGTGGTGGGAACTTGTGTATGGAATCAGGAGAGATAGGCGAGGTGATGAATGAATACTTTTCTTCAGTGTTCACCAAGGAGAGGGGCCATGTTTTTCAGGAAGAGAAGGTGTTACAGGCTAATAGGTTGGAGGAAATAGATGTTCGGAGGGAGGATGTATTGGCAGTTTTGAATAAACTGAAGGTCGATAAGTCCCCTGGGCCTGATGAAATGTATCCTAGGATTCTTTGGGAGGCGAGGGATGAGATTGCAGAGCCTTTGGCTTTGATCTTTGGGTCCTCGCTGTCCACGGGGATGGTGCCAGAGGACTGGAGAGTGGCAAATGTTGTTCCTCTGTTTAAGAAAGGGAATAGAAATGACCCTGGTAATTATAGACCGGTTAGTCTGACTTCGGTGGTTGGTAAATTGATGGAAAAGGTCCTTAGGGATGGGATTTACGACCATTTAGAAAGATGCGGATTAATCCGGGATAGTCAGCACGGATTTGTGAAGGGCAAATCGTGCCTCACAAATTTGATAGAATTTTTTGAGGAGGTAACTAGGTGTGTTGATGAAGGTAGGGCGGTTGATGTCATATACATGGATTTTAGTAAGGCGTTTGATAAGGTCCCCCATGGTCGGCTTATGATGAAAGTAAGGAGGTGTGGGATAGAGGGAAAGTTGGCCGATTGGATAGGTAACTGGCTATCTGATCGAAGACAGAGGGTGGTGGTGGATGGAAAATTTTCGGACTGGAGGCAGGTTGCTAGCGGAGTGCCGCAGGGATCGGTGCTTGGTCCTCTGCTCTTTGTGATTTTTATTAATGACTTAGAGGAGGGGGCTGAAGGGTGGGTCAGTAAATTTGCTGATGACACCAAGATTGGTGGAGTAGTGGATGAGGTGGAGGGGTGTTGTAGGCTGCAAAGAGACATAGATAGGATGCAAAGCTGGGCTGAAAAATGGCAAATGGAGTTTAACCCTGATAAATGTGAGGTGATTCATTTTGGTCGGACAAATTTAAATGTGGATTACAGGGTCAAAGGTAGGGTTCTGAAGACTGTGGAGGAACAGAGAGATCTTGGGGTCCATATCCACAGATCTCTAAAGGTTGCCACTCAAGTGGATAGAGCTGTGAAGAAGGCATATAGTGTGTTAGCTTTTATTAACAGGGGGTTGGAGTTTAAGAGCCGTGGGGTTATGCTGCAACTGTACAGGACCTTGGTGAGACCGCATTTGGAATATTGCGTGCAGTTCTGGTCACCTCACTATAAGAAGGATGTGGAAGCGCTGGAGAGAGTGCAGAGGAGATTTACCAGGATGCTGCCTGGTTTGGAGTGTCGGTCTTATGAGGAAAGGTTGAGGGAGCTGGGGCTGTTCTCTCTGGAGCGGAGGAGATTGAGGGGAGACTTAATAGAGGTTTATAAAATGATGAAGGGGATAGATCGAGTGAACGTTCAAAGACTATTTCCTCGGGTGGATGGAGCTATTACAAGGGGGCATAACTATAGGGTTCATGGTGGGAGATATAGGAAGGATATCAGAGGTAGGTTCTTCACGCAGAGAGTGGTTGGGGTGTGGAATGGACTGCCTGCAGTGATAGTGGAGTCAGACACTTTAGGAACATTTAAGCGGTTATTGGATAGGCACATGGAGCACAACAGGATGGTAGGGAGTGGGATAGCTTGATCTTGGTTTCAGATGGAGGTCGGCACAACATCGTGGGCCGAAGGGCCTGTTCTGTGCTGTACTGTTCTATGTTCTATGTTCTAACTAGGGTAGGCTCGCAACCTCAAGGTTGTGTAGTCAAATCCCCCATAGTAAATTATGAAATTGAACTTAAATGAATAAATCCAGAGAAAAAAACAAGTAGTCATCATTCATTCTGTGGATCAACAGCAATAATATATATTAGCGCTTCACAATATAAAACAACATTACATAGCAAGCCAAATAAGGAAATATTAGGGTAGATGACCAAATTCTTGGACAATGAGGTAGATCTTAAGGAGTGTCTTAAATGGGGAAACTGAGGGGGAGAGGTTTAGAGGGAAATCCAGAGTTTAAGGTTATGGCCACTAAAGAAACAGCCACCAATATCTGAGTGATTAATTGTGGATGTTCAAGAGACCAGCATTAAAACAGTGCAGATATCTCAAAGGCTTGTATGGCTGAGGGGATTACAGAGATGAGGAAGGGCCTGGAGGAATTTAAAAACAGGCTCGAAAATGTTAAACTTGAGGAGCTAGATGGGTTGTTCCACAGCGTCAAGCCAAGCAATCTACCAGTGTGTCACAAGATAAGCTTCAGGAGCAAGAACTTGAGCTGATCTAGAATCTCTCAATCTACCAGCACCACTTCAGTTGAGATCCTTATTAGCTTTCAAGGTGTGTATCGGTGTCAGCTATGGCTCAGTGGCAACACTGTTATCTCAGCCAAGTGGTTGTTGGTTTAAGTCCAACTGCAGAGACATGAGCACTAAATCTAGGCTATATAATAACCTCGCCAAGGCCAGTCCTCCAGTGCAGCACTGCTTTATTAAAACAAAGGAAAGGCCGCACCCGCGG
This sequence comes from Mustelus asterias, assembly GCF_964213995.1. Classification (NCBI taxonomy): domain Eukaryota; kingdom Metazoa; phylum Chordata; class Chondrichthyes; order Carcharhiniformes; family Triakidae; genus Mustelus; species Mustelus asterias. The sequence continues at coordinate 166,382,746 of NC_135801.1, forward strand.
CTTACAACAAATCAAGGCCTGGACTCTGGACCTACATAACCCTGGGTCCAGGCTATGAATGTGGGTTTTAAACTCCTGCCACTCATCTCTCATTGGGTAAGCTCCTGCTCACTCAATAGGGAAACTCGTATTCCACAAAACCCACAGGGAGATCCAATAATGATGTCTCGTGTCCTTGATGGCCACTATAACAAGTTGACACTTCTATTTTTTTCAAAAGGGCAAAGGAGTTGCAGATACTAAGCTGCAAAACAAAATCCACAGTTTGCTCAACTATAGCAAAGAACATTTTGAAAGTGATTTGATCTTGTTTCTCCCCAATCTTTCTGCAGTACCTCTGCTGCCTTTTTTGCTGACAACTATTATTACTGATCATTGTGACAAATTGGAGGAGATTGGGTTGGGTCCTCGCTATCGGAGTGCGATGCTGTTAGTGTTGACATCTTTCAGGTGAAACATTAAACTTAGGGCAAATCTTCTCTCTCGGGTGAATGTAGTCCCAGGGTGCTATTTTGGAAAAGAGCCAGGAAATTCGCCCCTGTGTCTTGGCCAATATTTACCCATCAACCAACATAACAAAAAAGACAAGGTTACCTGCTTATTGTGGCATCACTATTTGTAGGAGCTTGCTGTTTGCACGTTAGCTGCCACATCTCCTACATTACAACAGTGACTACACTATATAAGTATTTCAGTGGCTGTAAAACTCTGGGACCTTAAGTTGTGAAAGTTATTTCTTCCTAACTGCCATTGAAGGACTTGCAGAAACTGTATATCTTTGGTAAGTGCAGAATTTAAATTAGATTGATGTATACTGTTGGAAAAAAGCCTGCCAACACTGACTGTCTGCAATTTGGGAACGTTTTAGCCACTTGGGAAGGTTGCCAGTTCCCATGGAAAATTCTCTTCAGCAAGAATTAATGCCTTCCCCTCCAATTTTACTCAGTGGCTACACACTCCTGCAGAATTAAAAGGTCCTGACTTCATGCTAGATTGATTATTTAGTGCAATACTGAGAAAGTGTTGTACTGTTGAGATGCTGTCTTTCATTTGACATGTTAAACTGAGGTTTTGTGTACTTGTTCAAGTGCACAAAATTATCCTGGCATTATCTAAAGAGCAGTACAGCAGTACTAGTTTTTAATGCTACAAACAAGTGAACTATGTTCATTTAGTGGCGAGTATAATGGTACTTAGGCTAGATGGCGTGTTGTCTTGGACTGTCCCTCTTAACATAGGGACTTATCTTTATTGGCCTCAGACATATTATTTGTATACTCCATATAACAACAAGGTTTGTGTTTTAAAATTGTAGAGAAATAGTCGTTCAGAATCAGCATCATTGCGTGGACAGAAGTAATTGTCAGATTTTTCCTTCTGCAGTGGAGTGCAACAGGAAAGAAGGAAAAGTACAGGAGGAAGTTCTAATAATTTCAAATAAGAAATGTATTCACTTCATGTGCAGAATGGCTCCTATGTGTGGGGTTGAGGTGTTCAGAATCACTTACTCTTCCGATGCCAAATGTGTCAGCCGTTGTCATGCATTTTAAAGCTAATGTTTTGTTCAACAAGAATTTTCTTTACAAGAAAACCTATGAAACTTTGTTAGTAAGATTGCCCCTGTTGCTAATTCCTAAACTGGGGTGAGGAGAAAGTAAGGATGAAATTACTACTTGAACTCGAGTTCCGTTGTTTATGATAAAAATGTAAGAACTTAAGTTTTGACCAGACTTTTCATGTTTTCAGGTTTTTGTAGCCAATTAAATGAATTAAAATCAGATGAGTGTAAATTCTACTTATTCAGTACATTGGATTAAGGATGGTTACATGTACTAAATCAGTGCTGAATAGATTTGCTGGGCACTGCTAGGAGTTCTCCAAATATTTCCAATCATTTAAGGAGTTGAATGGATGAGAAGATTTTCTTCCTGTTCTTCGCTAATCACTTTGAGGGGTCCTTCTTTACTCCTCCGTTCTGTTTTAGATTAGGTTCAAATGATGAAGATTTGAAACGTGTTAATATTAAATCGTAGATTCTGTCCAGTTTCCTGTTAAATTATCAAAGGCAAGTGGAGTTAGCTGTGCCTAGTGTTATCAGTTATTGAAGTTTTATGGAGCTTGTTTCAATCCCAGTGCTTTGACCTAATTTGAATCATAGAATAGAAGCATAGAATTCCTACAGTGCAGGAGGAGGCCATTTGGCCCATCAAGCCCACACTGACAACGATCCCACCGCAACCCCACATATTTACCCTGCTAATCCTCCTGACACTAACGGACAATCCAGCATGGCCAATCCACTTAACCCACACAGCTTTGGACTGTGGGAGGAAACCGGAGCTCCTGGAGGAACCCCACACAGACACAAACTACACACAGACAGTGACCCAAGCCAGGAATCGAACCTGAGCCCCTGATGCTGTGAGGCAGCAGTGCTGGTCACTGTGCCACCGTGCTGCCTACGATTTTTTTAAAATCTTTTTACCCCGGCAGATATGTGCCTGGGTTTTGTTTGTCCTGTCGGTGAAAATGACCACGTTCATCATCTTGAGCATTTAGTAGAGTTTCAATGGGCATATAAGTGATTACTAAGCCTGATCTGCACCCAGAAGGTTCTTCACAAATAGGACAGGCTCAGATAATTGCGTTTTGAAGGAGTTGCTGGCTCAGGATTTCTTCTCCTTGTGTTTTCTCTCTGCCTCTGATATGTGCTTGCTTTTGAAGGAGGCTGTATCATATTTTCTTTGGTTGTGCTGGGTGCAGAAATCCTGAACAGAATTCCTAAGTGAAGCTTTCTGAATGTCTTTGTAGTACTTTCTTCAATGCCATGAGACCACACCCCAAACGCTTTGGTAAGCGAGGGTCAGGCATTCAGGCTGCATGACTCAGTTATGATTGTCTCAATATGTTGTGGATATTTGGCATGCCAGCAGACTAGGTACACTGACAGTGCACATAGACTGCATCATGCCTCGATGGGACAGGCGAGCAGACCAATTAGTTATCTTGTTTTTCATGTATGAATAAAGACTTGTCTTTGCGGTTTTTCGGTGATTAGATAAATATTTGGGTGTCAAATTTGAAATTGTACAGATTCTTAATATTGCCAGGACTTATCCACATGTGCAGTAAATTTGGATTATATTTCTGTTATGGTTTTCCTCCACATTCATACTGTACATGAAATCTGTTATGCTATAATTTTTTCCTCCCCACCCCCTGCCCAAAGGTGCTGTAGTTATGTTTCTTTTGGGTGTTGTGTCATTTAATACCTTGCCCATGTATCCATTCTTTGATAGCTTATGCAGTGAGTATTGGATGAACTATTTTACCACAGAAGCCATCACAGCAAGTCTAACTGTCCTAATCTGGAATCCATATAGGAACCCAGACAAATGTTCTCTTCCTGTTTGTAGTGTGGAGGCCAGTTGTAGCATACGTAGCACTGAGATGAGCAGTTTTCGCACAGATAGCCCTACAGCAGGCTAGGAGTACGACAGCTAGACTTGAGAGCTTCCTGATCTGTATGGCTAAAGGTTTTGGAGAACAATGTGTTTGTCCACTAAGCGATCAAATAACATGTCATTTACCTGCTTTGCATTACGTTTTGGTGCTAGTTGTGATGCTTTTAACATCCTCCAACCTAAATTGTATAACAAAATAATTCCTGGGTGGCAAGTATATAACTGCAAATTAAAAGGGAAAGGAAAAATCTGTTCCCTAGCCCTCCATGTGTGGTGAAATGAAAATAACTTGAGGAAAAAGTTAGGATCAGAAGGAAATAATTATACACAAGGCTGCTTACTTTTTATAGATTCAGTCTGGGCCTGTGTAATTCCCAGGAAAAGGGATAATGCAGCTTTAAAAGAAGCTAATTCCTGTGTTCCTTAGAAATTTGGCTTGAGGTTGTCTGCACTTGGGTTACTGAATGTATGTGTTTAGAAAAAAGAACATATAAATTTTGCTCCTCGATGCTTTTCCAATTTTTTTTATATATGCCTGCCTTAGTTTTTAAAATGGTAGGCTTCCAAAATAAGTAGGGGCTGATAATCTTCCATTTGAAGCATCCTCCTCATTACAAATGTGGTTTAAATGTCTCCCGATTGAATGCTGGCATTGTTAATAATAGATTGAAATGAAAATGAGATGGGTTGCCATGTAATTTCTGTAGCAGGATTTATTTTAATTATTACTTTCATTTTTTTTCTCATTTTTGTCATGTTTTTAGCCTGTTTGCTTTATTATCGAAAAAGCACAACAAAGTTCTGGAACAGGCCACACAATCCCTGAGGGGTCCAGTTAGTGCAGAGGAAAATTTACCAACACCCGATTACGTAAGTCTTTAAAACTAACCTATATTTCCATGGCTGACAGCTGTAATGAGATTGAAATTGTTTATGCTAAATAACAGCGATCTGGACCAACATGATCTACAGATGAACATGAATTTACACAGAAAACTGTTTTTATATTACAGGGCTGAAAGGAAAAAATACAAATGTTGACAATTTGAAATTAAATCAACAATTGGATCAGTATCTGAAAAAGAAAGATAGTATAATGATTCAGTCAAGATCTTTAATTAGTACTGTTGGACTTTCACCTGAATGGTTAACTCATCTTTTGCTTTCAGACACTGATCAATCTGTTATGCATTTACAGCATTTTGTATTACTTCTGATGAGACCATAAAAAATAGGCTGTTCAGCTCCTTGAGTCTACTCCACAATTCAATAGGATTATGGCTGATCTGATATTCCTCATGTCCACTTTCCCCATAAACCTTGATGATCCCTTACTGATCAAAAATATATCTATCTTAGCCTTAAGTATACACAATGATTCTGCCCCACAGCTCTCTGTGGCAAGGAGTTCCAGCGACACTCAACCCTCTGAGAGAAGAAATTCCTCCTCAACTCAGTCTTAAATTGGGGCCCATTTATTCTGAGACTATGCCCTCTGGTCCCATGGGGGGGGGGGGGGGGGGGGGGAACATCCTCTCAACATTTGCCCTGTCAAGCACGTTAAGAATCCAATATGTTTCAATGAGATCACCTCTTCTTCTTCTAAATTCCAATGAGTAGAGTCCCAAACTGTTTAACCTTTTCCCTGAGACAATCCCTCCATACCAGGGATCATCCTAGCCAATCTTCTCTGAACTGCCTCCAATGAAATAACATATTTCCTTAAATGAGGGGGCCAAGACTGCTCACAGTACTTCTGATGTGGTCTTACCAGTGCCTTGTAAATTGTAGCAAGACGTTCCTACTCTTATACTCCAACCCCCTTGAAATAAGTCCAACATTCCATTAGCCTTTCTGATTACCTGCCTGCACCTGTGTGCTAGCTTTCTGTGTTTCATGCACAAATGTCTGTAAGTCCCTTTGTGTTAGAGCTTTCTGAAGTCTTTCTCCATTGAAATAATACTCTGTTCTTTTGTTCTCTCTTCCAAAGTGAACAACTTCATATTTTCCCACATTATTCTCCATTTGCCAACTTTTTGCCCAGATACATAACACATCGATGTCTCCTTGTATGATATTATGGAATTATTGGTTCACCAACTAGCTGTTGCATCAAAAGTTAGATTAGCATGACTTTACTCCACTTTATATTGTAATAAACAAGCACGACTCGAGAACAGCTTCTTCCCTGCTGCCATCAGACTTTTGAACAGACCTACCTCCCATTAAGTTGATCTTTCTCTACACCCTATCTATGACTGTAACACTACACTCTGAACTCTCTCCTTTCCTTCTCGATATATAGTATGCTATGTCTCTATAATGCGCAAGAAACAATACACTTCATTGTATACCAAAACATGTGACAATAATAAATCTAATCACAAAGATTGAGCTTAACCCAAGGAGCAGTACTTCTCCATTGTTAAGTCTGAGGCTATCGGGGAGGTAGCTCCAAAGAAATCACACCAAAGGCAAACCACAGGAACAATAGGGTTCATTGAAGAACTGTACTTCTCTCACTCCAGCCCTCGAGTGTGAGGTTTCCCGGGCAGGTCACCCCACACCCCAGGTCACCTGATCCATCCTCTTGGAGGGCTACGCCCCGCATACATAATATCCATGGAACATATTAGTACTTTCATTATATATATTTAATTTACAGGCTCTTATCTAGACTTTTGTATCTTTTTCCTGACGGAATAAGGTGGAACAGAGAATGTCCGGGGTGCGTGGGGTTCTTCATTATGCTGGCTGCTTTGCTGAGGCAGTGGGAAGTGTAGACAGAGACAACGGATGGGAGGCTGGTTTGCGTGATGGTTTGGGCAACATTCATGACCTTTTGTAGTTCCTTGCGGTCTTGGGCAGAGCAGGAGCCATACCAAGCTGTGATACAACCAGAAAGACTGCTTTCTATGGTGCATCTGTAAAGGTTGGTGAGAGTCGTAGCTGACGTGCCAAATTTCCTTAGTCTTCTGAAAAAGTAGAAGCGTTGGTGGGCTTTCTTAACTATAGTGTCGGCATGGGGGGACCAGGACAGGTTGTTGGTGATCTGGACACCTAAAAACTTGAAGCTCTCGACCCTTTCTACTTCGTAGACGGGCATGTTCTCCTTTACGCTTCCTGAAGTCGATGACAAACTCCTTTGTTTTGTTGACATTGAGGGAGAGATTATTGTTGCCGCACCAGTTCACCAGATTCTCTATCTCATTCCTGTACTCTGTCTCGTCATTGTTTGAGATCCGACCCAGTACGGTGGTGTTGTCACCAAACTTGAAAATCGAATTGGAGGGGAATTTGGCCACACAGTTATAGGTGTACAAGGAGTATGTAAGAGGCTGAGAACACAGCCTTGTGGGGCACCGGTGTTGAGGATGATTGTGGAGGAGGTGTTATTGCCTATCTTTACTGATTGTGGTCTGAGAGTTAGGAAGTTCAGGATCCAGTCGCAGAGGGAGGAGCCGAGGCCCAGGCCATGAAGTTAGGAGATGAGTTTCACGGGAATAATGATGTTGAAGGCTGAGCTGTAGTCAATAAAAAGGAGTCTGAAATACTTCTATTTATTGCGAGTCTAGACTCCTAGTCCAAAATAGGAATTTTGACAGGGGGCAGTCTTCAATGATGTGAATCATTGGGTGATCCAGTTTGCTGCACAAAGGCCTTGGCCAGTGTGGAAATGGGTGAACAATGCCCAATGTTGGTGTGGCAGATTGAAGCTGGGTGAGCGGGCTGTTGGATTTGTGATGAGGAAATGGTTTTTAATGGTAGCATGTTAATTCCATTCCTGCTGCCACAGGGTCTCTACTGTTATAAAAACAGAAAATGCTGGAAAATCTCAGCAGGTCTGATGGCATCTGTGGAGAGAGAATAGAGCCAATGTTTCGAGTCTGAAGATGGGTCATCCAGACTCAACAACTTTGTTTCAGATTCCAGCATCCGCAGTATTTTGCTTTTACCTCTACTGTTATTCTTTGGCAGGGTGATCTTAGCTATACAGGCTGGCTTCATGGAAGGCAAGCAGCATAAAGTCCTTATGCAGCAGCAGGCTTAGGTTGATATAAATCTTCAGAAGCTTTTTTCTTGCAATCTTCCTTCTTATGTGAGGGGGCGGGATGTTGCTCAGTACTGGGAGTCAAAGGAGTTGAGTTGAGCGGAGGTTACTGGAGATGATATGCATTGTTATGTTGCACTAGGTGTGGGATAAGTTGTAACATACTGGGTGCAGTCAACTAGATGATGTCAAGAACTGAGGTCCTTAAGGTCCTGCATGTGTACCTCTGTGTTCCATGGATCTAAAGTGTCACAAGTAAGGCTTACATTAATACTGCAATGAAGTTACTGTGAAAATTCCCCAGTCACCACACTCTGGCGCCTGTTCGGGTGCACTGAGGGAGAATTTACCCTGGCTAATGCACCTAACCGGCACGTCAGTGGAAGGAAACCGGAGCACCCGAAGGAAAAACAGACAGACACGTTGAGAGCGTGCAGACTCCGCACAGACAGTGACCCCAAATTGGGAATCGAACCCGGGTCCCTGGCGCTGTGAGGCAGCAGTGCTAACCACTGTGTCACCGTGCCACTCTCATCTGCCATCTCAGCATCCCTCAACCCTTTGTCTCTCCAGAAATGTATCCAGTTAGAGTTTGAGTCCTATTAATTTGCCTTTCTGATTAAATTATTTGACAACTAATAATTATTCCTTCTGAGTTTTTAATTCTTCTTTTCCATCTTGCGCATGCGAGTTGTGAATCATTGTATACCCCCCTGGAAAGTGTGTACATATAACTTCCTTGTTTTGATCTTTACTGAGTGTTAGGAAATAATTAATAGTTACAGAAGAGGGCATACATTACAAGAAATCTTCAAATCATTTGCCAAGCTACAAGCAAATGGGAACTGTCACTCTGTTTCCAAGACTGCTGATTCTCCTTGTCAAAAGTTGCTTGTGGTTGAGACCCATGCTGACACATCCACCCAGAACAGCCCTATTCCCACTATTACTACATCTTTTTTTTCTCAAATACTTCTGAGGTTTTTACCTCAGCCACTCTGTCTGGAAATCTATTTCACATATTATTGCTTTCCACACTGCAAAAAATCTCCGTACATGTTGCAGCTTGTGTCCTTGTCCTAATTCCACCATTTAAATTAAATTCTAGAGACGGGCATTAAGGTTTTTTTCTGTTCTGCCTCCGCCCTTCTTTCTCAAAGACCAGAACTGGACACAGTATTTGAGCTGTGATCTGAGCATAGCACTTTGACCACAACTTCCTGTAACATGTTTTAGTAAAGTGGCAGAGATTAATCCCCAAGTTACCCCTTTTTCTGCCCAGTAAGCAATGAGAGGAAAGTATTACTCGATGGGCTGAATGGCCTCCTTCTGCACTGTACGGATTCTATGATCTATGATCTTCTATTGTGAGGTGGGACTACCCCACAATAAAGTTGAGAAACCATTGTTAATTCTCATGACACCTTAATTTTCCTGGTGCTTTTTTGCTCACAGTTTGGATAGTATCCTGTCTCCTTTCAAAAGTGTTCTGGACCAGCAGAACAGTCTGAGAAGGGTGGCAGAATATAAACTATTTATTTATATGTTAATTTTGCCAGACAGTCACCCAAGGCTGGAATTGAACCCGGGCCCCTGGAGCTGTGAGGCAGCAGTGCTAGCCACTGTGCCATCAGGCTGCCCATAAAATTTAAGCATGTTTGCATACAAGTGGATTCGATAGATATGTAAAATTAACGTACACGCTGATTATATTGACAATGCAACAAGAGACAAAGTATTTATTTCCTGTGAGACCAGGGTACAATACTGCCTTCAATAAATATTAATGAGTGCTGCCCATTGGGAACATCATCCAAAAGCACAATGTCAGTAACCACATACACTGAAGACACCCATATCTACCTTGCCCCATCTTTCTTGATCCCTCTACTGTCTCTAAACTACCATGCTGATTGTCCAATATCCAGTTCCGGTTGAGCAGAAATTTCCTTCAGTTGGTAAGACAAAAGCCATTAGACTCAGCCCCTCTGAAAAATTCCACTCCCTGGCAGCAGGTTCCACCTTTCTTCTTGACAACAGTTTGATGTTAAGCAGACTGTTTGCAACCCCAATGTCATATTTGATGTTGAGATGAGCTCCCAACCACACTCCGCAACATCACTAGGCCAACCTATTTCCACCTCCATTATATTTTTCATCTCCGCCTCCCCTCAGCAACCTGCCTCAGCTCATTTGCTACTAAAACCCTCATCCATGACTTTGTTTACTCTAGATTTGATTATTCCAAAATTCTCCTTGCTGACATCTCATGTTCCACCCTCCATAAACTTCAGATCATCCAAAGCCCTGCTACCCTGTAACTCACACTAAATCCAATTCACCCATCGCCCTGTGTTCACAGGCCTGTACTGGTTAAGCAACATCTCGATTTTAAAATTCTCAGCCTTGTTTTCGAATATAAAATCGCTCTCTCGCTCTCTCGGCTAACGGCCGCAGTCTTCAGGTAGTCCCTTAACAATTTGTGCCTCTGTTCTGCCATTCATACAGGAAGGGTATATTGGCATTGGAGACAGTCTGCCGAAGGTTCATTAGGTTGACCCCGGAATGGGATTTTCTTATGAGAAAAGGTTAGATAGGTTGGATGTACTCATTGAACTTTAGACGAATGCGAGGCAACCTTATTGGGATATATAGGATTCTCAGGATTGGCTGAGAGGTTGTTTCCCCTTGTGGGTGAGTCTAGGACCAGAGGGCATAATCTCAGTAAAGGGTCATCCATTTAAAACAGAGATGAGGAGGAATTTACAAGATTATGACAGGATTGGATAGAGTGGATAGTCAAAGTCTTTTTCTCAGGGTCGAAGGGTCAATTACTCAGGGGCATGGGTTGAGAGTGAATGGGCGAATGTTTAAAAGAGATGTAAAGGGCAAGCTTTTCACAGAGGTTGGTGAATGCTTGGAATCTGTTGCCGGAGGAGGTGGTGGAAGTAGATTCTAGAACAATGTTCAAGAGGCATCTGGGATAGCTACATGAATAGGCAGGGTATAGAGAGATATGGACCACATCGAGGCAAGAAAATATTAGATTAGAGAGTCATCTGTGTCAGCACAGACTTGGTGGGCCGAAGGACCTGTTCCTGTGCTGTACTGTTCTTCTTTGAATTTCTTCTCTGAGGGTAACGAATCTGTGGAACATCAGAAGGTTCTGGAGGCTGGGTGGTTAACTATGTTCAAAGTTGAGATGGACAGATTTTTAAACATTAGGAGAATTAAGGGTGATGGGGATAAGGTGGGAAAGTGAAGTTCAGGATTATCAGATCAGTCATGATCTCATTGAATGGCGGAGCAAACCTGATGGGCCAAATGGCCTACTTCTGCTCTTGATGGGCCAAATGGCCTACTTCTGCTCCTACATCTTATGGACAATCTTGTCCTTGACCAACATCTACACATCTGCTCTACCAGCAAGTAGATCACTTGATCTTTGTTACAGTTACACCAGCCAATTCTGAACATTATATATTGTGGAGATACTAAGGCCAGCTATAGAAATCATTTCTTCCCAGCCTGTGGTCACCCAACTTAGCAAAACTAAGGAATTGAATCTGAAATCTCATGGTCTGCATAATTTACTATCACACTGCAAATGACATTTATCCACTAAGTCATGGGAGAGATTGCCATCACCCTGTGTAAACTTATTGTATTTTTTAGGGTTTTATTTTAAAAAGACTGAGGCATTTGCCCACAATTTAAGTATTGGAGAGAGTAATCACTGTTTATTGAGCACTAGAGATTATTTCTATGACTCGAAGCCAAATATTTTAATACTAGGCTCAGAAAATTATAGTAATTGTTTTTGTTTATTATGCCTTTTGGTTACAGTTACTGAATTAGCATGAAATTAGAGAAGCCTTTTCATTTTCTCCCAAGAGTGCTTTGTTCAGTCAGATTAAATGTTGTAGCTTGTGGGTGTAATTATGGCCAATTCAATAAAGAAATGAACTTTTTAAAATAAAAGGGATTAACAGTATTCACTGTATTCAAACATACTCCTTTTATGCTCCTGTGCAGCAAACTGAAAGGGCATGATGAAATTTATAAATTATTGTCCAGCTATTAATTTTTTTGTTTTCTATTAATTAGCTTTAAAATTTAAATTGACTTCTCATCAAACATCGTGAGTGATGACTTCTTCTCCAACAGAAGTTTCTTGTTTTCAAGCGATTAGTATCCAGACCAGCATGCATGCTTGCCTGCATCTAAGAACCTGGATTTAACTATGGCGGCTGAATGTTCACGTGGCTTAACATCACAAATAGTATGTGCTCATCCAACATCTAGCAGCATCTGCCTATCACGTTTAGAAACTTTAGTTAATTGTCTTCTCCATTCATCCAGGGACTGTGTAATTGCTATGGGGAGGCAGTGGCATAGCGATATTGTCATTGCACCAATAATCCAGAAGAACATTGGGTCTCTTTCACGGATACACATGCAGTGAATTGCAAGGTTATAATTGGTGATACAATCTCTCTCCTTTTGCTTAGTTTTGAAATAAGCATCTATCAATTTATGTAAAACTCACAAAACTAATGTCTGCAAATTGCTGAAGTAGAATAGAACATAGAACAGTACAGCACAGAACAGGCCCTTCGGCCCACGATGTTGTGCCGACCTCCATCTGAAACCAAGATCAAGCTATCCCACTCCCTATCATCCTGGTGTGCTCCATGTGCCTATCCAATAACCGCTTAAATGTTCCTAAACTGTCTGACTCCACTATCACTGCAGGCAGTCCATTCCACACCCCAACCACTCTCTGCGTAAAGAACCTACCTCTGATATCCTTCCTATATCTCCCACCACGAACCCTATAGTTATGCCCCCTTGTAATACCTCCATCCACCCGAGGAAATAGTCTTTGAAAGTTCACTCTATCCCCTTCATCATTTTATAAACCTCTATTAAGTCTCCCCTCAGCCTCCTCCGCTCCAGAGAGAACAGCCCTAGCTCCCGCAACCTTTCCTCATAAGACCTACCCTCCAAACCAGGCAGCATCCTGGTAAATCTCCTCTGCACTCTTTCCAGCGCTTCCACATCCTTCTTATAGTGAGGTGACCAGAACTGCACACAATATTCCAAATGTGATCTCACCAAGGTCCTGTACAGTTGCAGCATAACCCCACGGCTCTTAAACTCCAACCCCCTGTTAATAAAAGCTAACACACTATAGGCCTTCTTCACAGCTCTCTCCACTTGAGTGGCAACCTTCAGAGATCTGTGGATATGGACCCCAAGATCTCTCTGTTCCTCCACAGTCTTCAGAACTCTACCTTTGACCCTGTAATCCACATTTAAATTAGACCTACCAAAATGAATCACCTCACATTTATCAGGGTTAAACTCCATTTGCCATTTTTCAGCCCAGCTTTGCATCCTATCTATGTCTCTTTGCAGCCTACAACAGCCCTCCACCTCATCCACTACTCCACCAATCTTGGTGTCATCAGCAAATTTACTGATCCACCCTTCAGCCCCCTCCTCTAAGTCATTAATAAAAATCACAAAGAGCAGAGGACCAAGCACTGATCCCTGTGGCACTCCGCTAGCAACCTGCCTCCAATCCGAAAATTTTCCATCCACCACCACCCTCTGTCTTCAATCAGATAGCCAGTTACCTATCCAATCGGCCAACTTTCCCTCTATCCCACACCTCCTTACTTTCACCATAAGCCGACCATGGGGGACCTTATCAAACGCCTTACTAAAATCCATGTATATGACATCAACTGCCCTACCTTCATCAACACACTTAGTTACCTCCTCAAAAAATTCAATCAAATTTGTGAGGCACAACTTGCCCTTCACGAATCCGTGCTGACTATCCTGGATTAATCCGCATCTTTCTAAATGGTCGTAAATCGCATCCCTAAGGACCTTTTCCGTCAATTTACCAACCACCGAAGTAAGACTAACCGGTCTATAATTACCAGGGTCATTTCTATTCCATTTCTTAAACAGAGGAACAACATTCGCCATTCTCCAGTCCTCTGGCACCATCCCCGTGGACAGCGAGGACCCAAAGATCAAAGCCAAAGGCTCTGCAGTCTCATCCCTTGCCTCCCAAAGAATCCTAGGATACATTTCATCAGGCTCAGGGAACTTATTGACCTTCAGTTTATTCAAAACTGCCAGTACATCCTCCCTCCGAACATCTATTTCCTCCAGCCTATTAGCCTGTAACACCTTCTCTTCCTCAAAAACATGGCCCCTCTCCTTGGTGAACACTGAAGAAAAGTATTCATTCATCACCTCGCCTATCTCTACTGACTCCATACACAAGTTCCCACTACTGTCCTTGACCGGCCCTAACCTCACCCTGGTCATTCTTTTATTCCTCACATAAGAGTAAAAAGCCTTGGGGTTTTCCTTGATCCGACCCGCCAAGGACTTCTCATGTCCCCTCCTAGCTCTCCTAAGCCCCTTTTTCAGCTCATTCCTTGCTAACTTGTAACCCTCAATTGAGCCATCTGAACCTTGTTTCCTCATCCCTACATAAGCTTCCCTCTTCCTTTTCACAAGACATTCCACCTCATTCGTGAACCATGGTTCCCTTACTCGGCCATTTCCTCCCTGCCTGACGGGGACATACCTATCAAGGACACCCAGTATTTGTTCCTTGAAAAAGTTCCACTTTTCATTAGTGCCTTTCCCTGACAGTTTCTGTTCCCATCTTATGCCCCCTAATTCTTACCTAATCGCATCATAATCACCTCTACCCCAATTGTAAACC